>NC_133327.1:674834677-675434677 GCF_042186555.1 Aquarana catesbeiana | reverse complement strand
CCTTAAAGCAGGGGTCTCCAAACTTTTTGAAAAAAGGGCCAGTTTACTGTCCTTTAGAGCTTAGGAGGGCTGGACTGTGGCCAGTGGAAGTAGAAAATGCCCCAGCCACAGATGCCCCATGAATGCCCCACCATTGGTTTTAGTGGGAGCAATCCCACCCCATCATTGGTGTTAGTGTGAGGAATAGTGACCCATCATTGGTATCAGTGGGAGGAATAGTGACCCATCATTGGTATCAGTGGGAGGAATAGTGTCCCGTCATTGGTATCAGTGGGAGGAATAGTGACCCATCACTGATATCAGTGTAATGAATAGTGCTCCATCATTGGTGTCAGTTGTGGATGGAATAGTCCCCGAAGGGCCAGATAGAGGCAAGCAAAGGGCCACAGTTTGGAGACCACTGCCTTAAAGAATAACTTAACAAAAGTCAATGCGGTAGGAAGTAATTGATGTGATTGGACGTTCACCCAGAAGTCACATAATATCTTTGTATACACGCCAACAAACGCAATTTTTTTTTTATTGTTGTTATTTGTTTTCTGTCTTTGGACTGTAACAAAGTGAACCACAGGCATGTCCCAGCTGGAACCCATTCAGATTTCCATTTGCCGTGCCAATAGTGGTTTACATAATAACAATTTTTATTCTGATTTCAAGACAAATTGCTAAGCAACGCAAAGAATGCACTGATCCTGCACACCCCGGCCATAAAAAAAAATCTCTGTCTCTTTCCCCCGGGCGTCACCAAAAAAAGTCCCCGGGGACAATGCGCTACAAGCCTGCTAGATGGCTTAACCACTTGCCGACCCGGCCTCCTCTGGCACTTTTTGTTTTCAAGTAAAAAATCTGCTTTTTTTTTTTTTTTTTTTGCTACAACCCTCCAAACATTATATATATATTTTTAGCAGAGACCCTAGGGAATAAAATAGTGATCGTTCCAATTTTTTATGTTGCACGGTATTTGTGCCGCATGCTATGCTATGGCCGGGCCATTTTTTGCGATTCGGCACTGTGTCGATTTAACTGACAATTGCGCGGTCGTGCGATGTTGCACCCAAACAAAATTGACGTCCTTTTTTTCCCACAAATAGAGCTTTCTTTTGGTGGTATTTGATCGCCTCTGCGGTTTTTATTTTTTGGGCTATAAACAAAAAAAGAGCGACAATTTAGAAAAAAAACACACAATATTTTGTACTTTTTGCTATAATAAATAGCCCCATTTTTTTTTTTAAGCAATTTTTTTCTCAGTTTAGGCCGATATGTATTCTTCTACATATTTTTGGTAAAAAAAAGAAAATTAGCGTATATTGATTGGTTTGCGCAAAAGTTATAGCGTCTACAAAATAGGGGATAGATTTATAGCATTTTTATTATTAATTTTTTTTTTACTAGTAATGGCGGAGATCTGAGATTTTTATCGTGACTGCGACGTTATGGCGGACACATCGGGCAATTATGACACATTTTTAGGACCATTGTCATTTATACAGCGATCAGTGTGATTAAAAATGCATTGATTACTGTATAAATGTCACTGACAGTGAAGGGGTTAACACTAGGGGGCGATCAAGTGGTTAATTGTGTTCCCTGGGAGGTGATTCTAACTAGAGGGGGGAGGGGACTGACTAGAGGAAGTGACGGATCGTGGTTCCTAGCTAATAGGAACACACGATCTGTCACTCCTGTCAGAACAGAACAAGGATTTGTGTGTTTACACACACTCGTCCCTGTTCTGTGTCTCCTGCTCATGATGGCCTGTGGCCGGCTGTCATCGCAACCATGGGCCACGAGCATCGGCAACCCCTGCTGTGCAGCGGGCGGGCGCCTGCTATACCGGTCCGCGAGCCGACGTATAGCTACGACGGTTCGCGGGATCGTGCCGACCTGCTGCAGTATAATGACGGCGGCTGGTCCCACGTGCCGACAAGCTGCTGCAGTTTTTTCTGCTGTAGAATGGCACGGCTGGGCAAAACTATGTTATGTTACGTCGCTAAACCCAGTGGCGGCTGGTGGTTTCTTTTGGGAGGGGGGCAGCAAACAACCCCCTCCTGTTGGCCGGTGGCATCTCAGCACCCCCCTCCCCCCTGCACAGGCCCCGGCGGGCAGGTTGTGAGCTCCGGCAGGCAGCGGCGGGCTTCAGGGAGCTGTGGGCTCTGGCAGGCAGTGGCGGGCTTTGGCGGGTTGCAGGCTCCGGCGGTAGTGGGCTTCTTTGGACAGCAGGCGGGCTCCTCCCTTCTTCTCCTAGGTTTCCAATAGGAGGCTTTACCTGTCCCTATTTTGAAGCCTATTTTGAAGCCTATTAGATCCTCTGGCTCTAATCAGTGCTTCAAAAGACACCCCCTAGGCATAGGAACTCATGCGCTGGGCATCCTAAAAGGGGCCGGGCGCATGGATAAGGAGGGTAGCAGCATGGATGGGGGGGGGGGGCGGACGCCCGTGTGCCCACAATGGACAGGCCGCCCCTGCCTAAACCTGATCCTGATCCAGTGATGTGCACAACAGCAGAAGCTCTCTCTGTCTCCTCATTGGCTGACACATGGCTCCCGCTGCTGTCAAGCACAGCCAGTGAGGGAGTGGGAGGTGGGGCCAAGCCCCTCTCTGTGTGTCTCAGTGGGGGGGTGGCCAGAAGCACCGGTGGGGGACCCAAGAAGAGGAGGACTGGGGCTGCTCTGTGCAAAACCATTACACAGAGCAGGTAAGTATAACATGTTTGTTATTTTTTAAAAAAAAATGAACCTTAGCAGTCACTTTAAAGCAGTATTAAACCAAAAAACAAAAACAGAATATATTGCAACTTATCAATCATTAGATGTGGTGGCTGCATTAGTTTTCTTTCTTTTTCTTCCCCCCCCCCCCTTTTTTCACCTGGGGACCTGGCCAGTAACACACCTCCTGTATTAGAGGGCCTCCACTCTGGATGAAGGAGCACAGCGGGCAGATTTGGACATCAGCATTATCATTCTGAGGCGAGTGGGTGTTATATGCATTAGCAGATTTCAATACACTAACAAATTGAAGCCAAATGGTAGGTAATGGATCGGGAGAACAGGGGATTATAACGGTGCCAGAGAAGAGAATGTATGAAAATAAGATAATAGGTATAAAATTACAAAAATATACTTTATTTAACACACTTCAATACATTCAAATTGAAGCCAAACTCCAGCTCAGAATTTATAATCAGTTACAGCAAACTTTTTTTTTTTCTTTTGGGATAAAAGTTTTGCATGAATATATAAAAGCTGATTGTTTTAATCACCCCTGCCAGTGTTAGTTGATTTGTAACTAGCTTGTGCTTTAAAAAAATTACAACAGACTTACTGGCCAGGTCACTAAATGAAAATAGAAGAAAGAAATCCTAAAAAATAAAAGGAAACGAATGCAGCCATCACATCGAAGAATGGGCAAGCTGCAATATATTAAATGTTTGTTTTTTGGGTTTATTAACGCTTTAAATGCCAGTTTAGTGAAGCTATGGTTTCCACTCTAAAGGTTGGCCAGTTCTGCACAGTCCGTGATGTTATTATATACAATTTACTGTATTAATACAATTGATAGAAATCAATTATGATTAATTCTAATATATCAAATCAAATCAATCAATAAAATAAAGAAATGCAAATAAGTAACATAAGTCAGATCAAAAAAAAATCTAATCTATTAGCAGGTTTTCAATCAGTCATCCAGGAAAGCCGACAGCCTGAAGAGAGAGAGAAGATCTACCAGAATTCCTGGTCACCGGACATCACAGACGTTGTTTTGGGAAATAAGGATGTAAATGGTTTGTTGACTGAAAAAGCCTCATCAATAATTCAGAATTAGCACTTGAAAGAAAGATGAGCATCAAAAATGTGCCAGAAAACAGATGGAAAGGAAGTCATAATTGGGTTTCCAGTACCAGTGATGAAAAGGACCCAGGAAAACCACAGATGCTACCCTGTTGGCTCAAATGTTAAGTAATGGAAATGCAATGAAGTAAAAGCCGGTTGTGTATATTTTCTGCATTTACAGAATGGAAAGATTGGCCAAAACAGCTTGCTATTAAGTAAGATACACTATATTGTCAAAAGTATTGGGACACCCGCCTTTACACGCACATGAATTTTAATGGCATCCCAGTCTTAGTCCGTAGGGTTCAATATTGAGTTGGCTCACCCTTTGCAGCTATAACAGCTTCAACTCTACTGGGAAGGCCGTCCACAAGGTTTAGGAGTGTGTCTATGGGAATGTTTCTTCCAGAAGAGGAATTTGTGAGGTCAGGCACTGATGTGGAAGAGAAGGCCTGGCTCACAGTCTCCGCTCTAATTCATTTCAGAGGGTTGAGGTCAGGACTCGTGGCAGGCCAGTCAAGTTCCTTCCCCCCAAACTCACTCATCTATGTCTCTATGGACCTTGCTTTGTGCACTGGTCCAAATCATTTGGTGGAGGGGGGGATTATGGTGTGGGGGTTGTTTTTCAGGGGTTGGGCTTGGCCCCTTAGTTCCAGTGAAGGTAACTCTAAAGGTGTCAGCATACCAAGACATTTTGGACAATTTCATTTTCCCAACTTTGTGCGAACAGTTTGGGGGATGGCCCCTTCCTGTTCCAACATGACTGCGCACCAGTGCACAAAGCAAGGTCCATAAAGGCATGGATGAGCGAGTTTGGGGTGGAGAAACTTGACTGGCCTGCACAGAGTCCTGACCTCAACCCAATAGAACACCTTTGGGATGAATTAGAGCGGAGACTGCGAGCCAGACCTTCTCATCCAACATCAGTTCCTGATCTCACAAATGCGCTTCTGGAAGAATGGTCAAACCTTCCCATAGACACACTCCTAAACCTTGTGGACAGCCTTCCCAGAAGAGTTGAAGCTGTTATAGCTGCAAAGGGTGGACCAACTCAATATTGAACCCTACGGACTAAGACTGGGATGCCATTAAAGTTCATGTGCGTGTAAAGGCAGGCGTCCCAATACTTTTGACAATATAGTGTATCTCCCCCAACAGGCCTGATCCAGTTCATGGATAATACCCGTCATCAGCTACTTCTTGGTGACAGGTGTAAGCCCTGCCACTGTGTAAAAAGATGTAAATAACACACAGGGTTTTTACATATACAGATAGAGGGGCTCCAGAAGATCTGTTCTAAGCAGAAAAAAACGGACTTTCGGTTTTCTCTGGGATAAATAACTCACTGATTGAGTTCTGGAGTCTAGAGACTTCAAAGAGTCTTGGGAGGGAACAAGCCTCCAATCCCGAGTCCATGTTTTGAGGGAGCCAGCAGGCTGTGCATGTCGGTGTGCACTTCCTTCATAATCAAGGGCCTGACAGTGATCCAGGGCTCCACCTGGAAGACAGGAGGTCCTCTGCTAGAGGCCAGGGTGAGGGCCAGTGCAGCAGGTCCAACAAGCGCTTGAACTTGAAGGAAAAGCACCACACCTTGAGTGAAACCCCACCAAATATCACATTGGGTAAAAGTTCTAGTCTGCCCAGAAGCCAAGCTTAGACATGCTGAACCTCGGGATGACTAATTTTGATAGCTGAAACACAATACAGCAAAACCCTAGCACTTTGCCTTTCCGACAACAGAGGCCAATGCCTCAACAGTGATCCGAACGCATAATTCAAGCCACTGCTTATTGTTTAAAGAAAAAAGAATGACATATATATGCTAAAGGCTGGGATGTCAGTTAGGCATGCTGGATAATCTCTGCACAAACAACCAAGGTAAGCAAATGTTACACATACTATTCTATGAGGATCTTGCCTAAAAGGCACAGCCCAAACAACATACATATTGGGTGTATTGATCTCTGGGATAGTCAGACACTTTTATCAAATGGCTATTGTAAAGTCCAAGTCTACCAAGAACTGGTCCTTCTGTTTCTGATGGGCACCAGTGGGTCGAATCATCTGTAGGCTTTTATCTCTTGAAGACTCAAATGGGAAACTTCCCCAAGGTATTTCGTTCTTCCTCTGCAGGGTCATACTTTTCAACATCTCGTCATTGGGAAGTCCCCATGCGTCACAGGGGGGCGGAGTCACCCGGGTATGTCACCGTGTGGCCCCGCCCTCAGTTATAAAAGAACTGCCATCGGTGCTGAAGCGTCATATGGCGGGTGCCTCCTATGGAGGCGGATCTTTTTTATTTTATTTTTCGGTCCATCGGCGGAGCCATAGAAGAAGATCAATGGACTTTGTGGGACATTCAAATTTTTTTATTTATTAATAAAGGACTTGTCCCAAGGTGTGTCTTGTTTTTTTTACCATTTTGACACTTTTATTGTGAAATGTTAGGGGTACATTGTACCCGTTACCATTTCAAACAGGGGGGGCAGGATCTGGGGGTCCCCTTGTTAAAGGGAGCTTCCAGATTCCGATAAGCCCCCTGCCAGCAGACCCCCACAACCACCGGGCAAGGGTTTTGGGGATGAGGCCCTTGTCCCCATCAACATGGGGACAAGGTGCTTTGGGGGGCTGCCCCAAAGCACCCTCCCCATGTTGAGGGCATGTGGCCTGGTACGGTTCAGGAGTGGGGGGGCTCTCTCGTCCACCCCTCTTTTCCTGCGGCCTGCTAGGTTGCGGGCTCTGATAAGGGTCTGGTATGGATTTTTGGGGGGACCCCCACACCAATTTTTTTTTAATTTTGGCACGGGGTTCCCCTGAAAATCCATACCAGACCTGAAGGGTCTTTTTTTTAAAAAAAAAAATTGGCGCAGGGTTCCCCTTAATATCCATATCAATTTGAGGGGACCCCCACACATTTTTTTTTTTGTTCTGGGTTCTCCTTAATATTCATACCAAACCCAAAGGCCCTAGTAATGGATTGGGGATGGAATGGATGCCATTTTTTTCAATGACTTTTATCTGTATTCCCGGGACCCGACAATTCATTATAGCCGCGAATAGTTTTAAATGACTTTTTTTCCTTTAGAAATGTCATTTGGTGCAGGGACTGTTTTAAACACAGGAAAAATGCGCCACTTTACAGGCATACTATAGACACCCCCCAGGTACGAAATTAAAAGGAATATTTCACTTCTATTGTTTCACTTTAAGCATTATTAAAATCACTGCTCCCGGAAAAACTGAGGTTTTTAAAACTTTTTTTGCATTGATACATGTCCCCTGGGGCAGGACCCAGGTCCCCAAACACTTTTTATGACAATAACTTGTATATTAACCCTTAAAATTAGCACTTTTGATTTTTCACGTTCATGTCCCATAGACTTTAACGGTGTTCGAACAAATGTTTTGGCTGTTCGCATGTTCTGCTGCGAACCGAACCGGGGAGTGTTCGGCTCATCCCTATTTACGGGTGGTTCTGTCCAGATCAAGCCTACTTTCCGGGTCGTCTTGTCCAGGCCAAGCCTACTTTCCATGTGGTCTTGTCCAGATCAAGCCTTTCAGGGTGGTTTTGTCCAGATCAAGCCTACTTTCTACGTGGTCCTGCCAAGATCAAACCTACCTTCCAGGTGGTCCTAGTTGAAGCCTACTTTATGGGTGGTCCTGCCCAGATCAAGCCTACTTTCTGGGGTGGTCCTGCCATGATCAAGCCTAATTTCTGGGGTGTTCTGTCCAGATCAAGCCTACTTTCTTAATGGTCTTGTCCAGATCAAGCATACTTTCCAGCTGGTCTTGTCCAGATCAAGCCTACTTTCTGGGTGGTCTGGTCCAGATCAAGCCTACTTTTCGGGTGGTCTTGTCCAGATCAAGCCTACTTTCTACGTGGTCCTACCCAGATCAAACCTACCTTCCAGGTGGTCCTACCCAGTTCAAGCCTACTTTCCAGGTGGTCCTATCCAGTTCAAGCCTACTTTCCAGGTGGTCCTGTCCAGATCAAGCCTACTTTCCCAGTGGTCCTGCCCAGATCAAGTCTACTTTCTGGGTGGTCTTGTGCAAATCAAGCCTACACATTGTATGATCAGAAACTCAAATACCTGGGATACAGCATCATCAGGAGACAGCACATAGATGTGGGACTGTCCCAGCAAGTCCAAGACAGTTGGCATCTATGTAAGGCCATAACAAGAGCATCATTCCCTTACAGCAAGGCTTCCAATTTATTAGTCTATAAACTACACCAGGGGTAGGCAACCTCGGCCCTCCAGTTGTTTTAAAACTACAAGTCCCATAAGACATTGCAAAACCTTGACAATCACAGGCATGACTCCTAGAGGCAGAGCCATGATGGTAATTGTACTTTCACTACAGGAGTGCCGAGGTTGAACTACACTATTATCCAGCCACAGGAAGTATAGCTACTTCTCTTACCTTTAACATCAATTATTCAGGAACTAAAGAGACATTCAGACCCTAGGGGGGTCTGGTAATAAAAAAAATTGAAAATTGACGTCATTGTGCACCGAACAACCAATGACGTCATCAGTTGATAAAGAGGATGTCTGTTGCCTCCACAGCATCCTTGTTTTACCCTTCTCAGCTCCACTCCCTCAACGCTGGGGTCACATTAGCTGAATGATGGAGAGAAACATTGGAATACTAGTCAGTACTAGTGTACAAAAATGTATTTGCTTTGGAAGAATAAATCACCTCTAACGTTGGGTGTCCTACATGTGGATGTTGCTGCATTATGTAAAACTTTTAGAATAGTTTTTTACATTTAGAATGGGGTGCCTTGAGACTGTCCATAATTTTAAAAGGTGCCTTGACTGAAAAAAGGTTGAGAAACACTGATCTAAACAAATGTTTTTATTATAATATCATAATATGGCCACTAGATGGAGCTGAGAAGCATAGAAAATACATATGTCTTTGTAACACGAGATACCATGTAACAATTCCAAAGAATGCTACAAAAGAATGAGCACATAAATGTAACCAATACTTACATTAATTTGCTATTTCCCGCTAGTGATCTCTAGAATTGTCACATTGTATCTCTTGTTACCAAGACGTATCTATTTCTTATGCTTGTCAGCTCCATCTAGTTGCCATATTGCAGAATTTTGCTACTACCTATCAGTAGCGGCCCGTCCATAGAGGACGCACAGGGGCCGCCTCCCCTATTCATACGTCCATCCCCAAGATCTACATATCAGTGGTGCCGGGCAATGGATTCCAATGCAGGGTGGGTATTTTTTTTGAAGCACCTAATTAGAGCCAGAGGCTCTAATAGGCTTCAAAAAAGGGTGGCCTCGGAGCGCAGAGCATTGCGTTCCGAGTCAACCCAGCTGTGTGACCATAGCAAATGAATTTTCGCTATTATCACACTAAAGTTCCTCCCCGCCAATCAGGAGGCTGGTTTGTGAGACCTGTTTCCCGATTGGCCAAAGCGTCAGGCAATCCTATTGGATGTCATTTTTTTGTTTTAGAAATAGACCACCAAGTGTCTCTGTGGTACCTGAATGATATCAGAGATGGTTAGAAGCATCAGCACTGCTGATAAGTATGCCATAGGTATACAAGTTTGCAATGTTTTGAAGCTTCAACTGGCTTGAAGGGGATATGATTCTAGTAGGGTGGTGGCAGTCCTAATTAATGTCTGAGGTTCAAAAGGAGTAGATGATCTGCCTCTACATGACCAACAGATTTGTAATCTACAAAGAGGCGGCAGATCAGCTACAAAACTGCAAAAGCCCACAGTGCTCGTGCCTCTGGAGTGGCAGGCCAGGGGTACCAGAAAAAGAATCACTTTGGGGCAACTCTCTGTGTTTTTGGTAGGGTACCGTAGTAACAGGATCCCTACATGCTTTTTTTCCATACATGCTGGAGCATTTTTGCTGGAACCAGAGGATTTTTAATTGACTTGTACTTTGACACCCTCACAGCACCTATTCTTTTTTTATTTTTGCACTTTACACACTCTCCATTGGTAGGGTGTAGTTCTTTGGACTTGCCCTGAATGCCTTAGGAAGGAGCCGGGCACGCAAACTTTTGGTCAGGTTCTCCCCCTCCCATGAGGTCTCCCTTTAGGGGAGCCCCACCTAGTATTTGTGTGGACCTTGCCTCAGCAGGTCTCCTGAAGAATGAGGTCAGCCTGGTTTCGGCTGGGTGGACCACGAGTACCCCAGTCCTTAGGAGTCTTGCAGGGCACAAGAGGGTTCAGGGCCAGGGTTCTTTCTCTTTTGGAGTTGGACTATATGCACACCCTGCGCACTTTTTTGTGCGCTCACTTTTGATTGCATCTGGTGTCAATTAACTATAATATTATCACAGCAGTATTTCACAACAAATGAATTCCCAATTAGTAGGGTGTAGATCCTTGGACATGCACTGATCACGTTCGGTAGGAGGACACAATGTTTAATGGTCAGGTTCTTCCCCTCCCATGGGGTCTCTCCTCAGGTGAGCCCTACTTAGAACTTGGGTGGACCTTGCCTTGACAAGTCTCCCGAAGAATGGAGTCTGTCCAGTTTTGGCTGGGTGGACCACAAGTATCCCAGTCCTTGGGAGTCTTGCACCAGGGGGTTCAGGACCAGGGTCCTTTCTCTTCAGAGGTGGAATATGTGAATACCCTGTGTAATTTTTTGTGTCCTTCACTTTGTATGCTCACTTTTTTATTGCATCTGATGACATAGAATTATGATACCGCCAAAGTATTTCACAATAACTAATCAACATAAGTCCCTTTATGTATTAGGTGTTCTGAAGGACAATTGCCTGATACAAGCTCTCAGAGTCAGTCCTTTGGGGCAATTCAATTTGTTTTTAGTATGGCACCTTGGCCACAGCACCCCTACATGCTTTTTTTCCACACCTGCCTCCTGGGCTGGGGCATTTTGGCTGGGACCGGAGGAATTTTTGTCTTGGACTTTGGCACCTTCAAAGCATATATTCTTTTAAGCTTCAGCACTTTGCACATGCACATAGAACTTTGCTCACTCCCCATTGGTAAGGTGTAGGTATCTTGGATGTGCCCTGAAAGTCTTAAAGAAGAGGGCATGTGGCATTTTGGTCAGGTTCTCCCCCTTCCATGGGATCCCCTATGAGGGGAGCCCCACCTAGTACTTGAGTGTACCTTTTCTCAGCACACGGCCTTTTGGTCAGATTCTTCCCCTCCCATTGGATATCCCTTCAGGGGAGCCCCACTTAGGACTTGAGGACCTTGTCTTGACAGGTCCCCTGAAGAATGGGGTCTGCCTGGTTTCAGGTGGGTGGATCACGAGTATCACATTTCTTCTGAGTCTTTCACCTAGGGGTTCAGGACCAGGGTCTTTTCTCTTCAGAGATGAACCATGTGTAAACCCTGTGCACTTTTTTGTGAGCTCACTTTTTTTTTTAGATCTGGTGTTGAATAACTACAAAATTGCCAAAGTATTTCGCAATAATCAATTCACTCCCGATTACTAGGATGTAAGTCCATGGACTCGCACTGAACACCTTATGGGGGAGGGCACGTGGTCAGGTTCTCCCCCTCCCATGGGGTCCCCCCTTCAGGGGAGCCCTACTTAGGTGGACCCTACCTTGACAGGTCCCCCGAAAAATGGGGTCAGCCTAGTTTTGGCTGGGTGGACCACGAATACCCCAGTCCCTGTCAGGAGCCTTGCACCCTGGGGGTTCAGGACCAGGGTCCTTTCTCTTCGGAGGAGGACCATGTGTTAAACGCCATGTACTTTTTTTGTATGCTCATGTTTTTTTATTGAATTTTGTGTCAGTTTTGTGCTCTCTTTCACACAAACAAAAAAACAAAAGAACCGTCAAATAACTATAAAATTGACAAAGTATTTCACAATCATTTATTTGGCATAGTCCCTTCACGCATTAGGTGTTCTGAAGGACAACTGCCTGATACAAGCTCTCAGAGTCAGTCCTGACCTATGTTAATATTGACAGAATACAGCCTTAGTGAGATTACTTGGCAAAAGCTCGGGACATGAGCATTAGCCGCGATCTCCATAAATACCACTCTCCGCTGTACCCTTGAGATAGTTTACATTCTGCTACAAGGTCGCGCGGGGCTCGGCTCTCATTGCACTTCTACTGGGTCAGGTCTGCAATCATCTTGATAAATATCTTTTCCATATTTGTGCGGATCAGATTATGTGACATGAACAGATTATGCAGATTTAGGTCTCCGGAGATTCCCTCGCAATGGAGAGACGCTTTTTTTTAGGAGGAAAACAATGAAGGTGAAAAAGCTACAAACCTTCTTCTTCCTAAAGGACGACGGAAGTCAGAAAATTTCACTGGAGATAATATTCTTTCATATCTTTTTTCCCTATAGATACGTCAGATTGTTCAGATTAAAGTGTATGTAAACTCTACCAACACATTTTTTTATGTATTTGATTTGTTAAATACATGATGTTGTCAAAAGTATTGGGACACCTGCTTTTACACGCACATGAACTTTAATGGCATCCCAGTCTTAGTCCGTGGGGTTCAATATTGAGTTGGCCCACCCTTTGCAGCTATAACAGCTTCAACTCTTCTGGGAAGGCCATCCACAAGGTTTAGGAGTGTGTCTATGGGAATGTTTGACCATTCTTCCAGAAGAGCATTTGTGAGGTCAGGCACTGACATTGGAGTAGAAGGCCTGGCTCGCAGTTTCCGCTCTCATTCATCCCAAAGGGCTCTATCGGAGTTGAGGTCAGAACTCTGTGCAGGCCAGTCAAGTTCCTCCACCCCAAACTCGCTCATCCATGTCTTTATGGACCTTGCTTTGTGCACTGTTCCAAATCATTTGGTGGGGGGGGGGGATTATGGTGTGTTTTTCAGGGGTTGGGCTTGCCTCCTTAGTTCCAGTGAAGGGAACTCTTAAGGCATCAGCATACCAAGACATTTCATGCTCCCAACTTTGTGGGAACAGTTTGGGGATGACCCCTTCCTGTTCCAGCATGACGGCACACCAGTGCACAAAGCAAGGTCCATAGAGACATGGATGAGCGAGTTTGGGGTGAACTTGACTGGCCTGCACAGAGTCCTGACCTCAACCCGAAAGAACACTTTTGGGATCATTTAGAATGGAGACTTCTCTGCCAATATCAGTGCCTGACCTCACAAATGGGCTTCTGGAAGAATGGTCAAACATTCCCATAGACACACTCCTAAACCTTGTGGACAGCCTTCCCAGAAGAGTTGAAGCTGTTATAGCTGCAAAGGGCGGGCCAACTCAATATTGAACCCTACGGACTAAGACTGGGGTGCCATTAAAGTTCATGTGCGTGTAAAGGCCGGCGTCCCAATACTTTTGAGAATATAGTGTATATATTTTGATGTTGTAAAATATATTTTTTGTATTTATCAACATGTTCTGTGATAATTCTTTGAGCAAATAAAACAGTTTTATTCTTTTGTGTCTTGAGTTACAGTTCATAATTATAAAGAAGATAATATCATTAGTCTGTATTGTGGTTTGAAAACTGTTACATGACATTAAAAAAAAGTATCAGTAATCGGTATCGGCGAGTCCTTGAAAAAAAGTATCGGTACTTGTACTCGGTCTTAAAAAAATGGTATCGGGACAACCCTTGTGTATACCACTGAAAGCATTTTATTATATCTGTGCAAAAATATATCTGTTGATCCTGCCAGAAATCTTAAGAACTGATTAAAATTTAATTTCCAGACAGATCCCTAATTTAAAAAAAAAAAATTGTATCTAAATTTGTTGTCTGATATTTTTCATTTTGTATTGCCTGCGCTGCAGGAGAAGTCTAGGTTGGCATTTGTTTTTTTTGTTTTTTTTCGAAACATAACAACTCTAAAATCAATCTTATCACTGACACCACCTTGTAGGGTCATTAACTCCAACGAACAATATCTGACAGAACTCCAAAATCGGCTACAAGTTTTTGATTGCGAATTGGCAAGGTTGATGGGAAGTTATTTTTAACCTTCTGTGAAGCTGGGAGTGAAAAAGTAAAAGGAAAAAAAACAAAAAAAAAAAACAATGTTTTGTAGTTAGCACTGCTTGTAGAAAGGTATATAGTCTGTAGTACTTTAATGTACCTAAAACAAAGAATGATTCATAAATAAAATAATGAGATTTTATTATTGCTTTGTAAAGTGGCACCCAGGAAAAACTTTTCTCTATTTTTGGATAAATTGGGGAAGAGTTAGAACCTTAGGCGGGTTGCATTGCTTTCTATGTCCTCACTGACAGACCAAAAACAATTATTTTATAATCTATTGTGAATGTGTATTCTTTGGGGCACCTTGAATGTCAATTTTTTTTGGTATTTTTGGTCTGTGATTGATTGGATGTGGCGCCCAATCAGAAGGTACTGGGAACCTGATCAATGATGAGCTAAATGGAGATGCCACCCACTAAAAAAAATAAAAAATAAAAATAAAATAAAAAGGACCCGAAGGGACTGGAAACCTGATCAATGATGAGCTAAATGGAGATGCCACCCACTAAAAAAATAAAAAATAAAAATTAAAAAAAAAGGACCCGAAGGTACTGGGAACCTGATCAATGATGAGCTAAATGAAGATGCCACCCACTAAAAAGATAAAAAATTAAAATAAAAAAAAAAAGGACCGGAAGGTACTGGGAACCTGATCAATGATGAGCTAAATGGAGATGCCACCCACTAAAAAAATAAAAATTAAAAAAAAAAGGACCCGAAGGTATTGGGAACCTGATCAATGATGAGCTAAATGGAGATGCCACCCACTAAAAAAATAAAAATTAAAAAAAAGGACCCGAAGGTACTGGGAACCTGATCAATGATGAGCTAAATGGAGATGCCACCCACTAAAAAAAATAAAAAATAAAAATAAAAAAAAAAGGACCCAAAGGTACTGGGAACCTGATCAATGATGAGCTAAATGGAGATGCCACCCACTAAAAAAAAAAAAAAAAAAAGGGCCCGAAGGTACTGACAACCTGATCAATGATGAGCTAAATGGAGATGCCACCCACTATAAGGGCTGGGTATATTCACAGACCATATACCATTATAAATACAAAAAAAAAAAAAAAAAATGTAAACACCCAAAGGCTATCTCTTAAAAAAAATAATGTATTAATTATCGCTTTTAGGGGGAGGGTGTAGGTATGAGGGTGGGGAATATGTGTGAGTGTGGGGGGGGGGGGGTATTTTGTAGGCATTAGTGACCTTGTTTGATGCTGTGATGATTTCTATCTACAATAAATACATTTTTTGAGGAGATAGCCTTTGGGTGTTTACATATTTTTTTTATTTTTGCATTTATTAATTTAATTTAATTCCATACCTTTGTATTATGTTCTCGTTGACTAAGCACTTGATCTCCAGAAGATTTAGCCCCCTTAATGACCAGGCCAATTTCTGCGATACGGCACTATGTTACTTTAACTGACAATTGCGCGGTCGTGTGACGCTGTACACAAAAAAAAAAATTATGTCCTTTTTTTCCCCCACAAATAGAGCTTTCTGTGGATGGTATTTGATCCCCTCTGCGGTTTTTGCGCTATATAAAAACATTTTTTTGAAAGAAAAAATAAGGACCCGAAGGTACTGGGAACCTGATCAATGATGAGCTAAATGGGGATGACACCCACTATAAGGGCTGGGTATATTCACAGACCATATACCATTATAAAATGCAAAAAGAAAAAAAAATATGTAAACACACAAAGGCTATCTCTTAAAAAAAATAATTTATTAATTATCGCGGTTTTTGCACTATTAAAAAAATTTTTTTGAAAGAAAAAAAAACAAAAAAAACATTCATTTTTAATTTCTGCTATAACACATACGCGATAAAAAATTTTTAAAAAAATTCTTCGGCAATTTAGGTTAATATTTGTATATTTTTGTTAAAAAAAAATCACAATAAGCGTATATTGATTGGTTTGTGTCAAAAGTTATAGCGTCTACAAACTATGGGATATTTTTATGTATTTATTTTTTTAAATACTTTTTTTTTACTAGTAATGGCAGTTAACAGCGACTTGTAGCGGGACTACGATACTGCGACGGACGTTCTGACACTAACTGACACTTTTGACACTATTCAGGAACTAGTCACACCAATACAGTGATCAGTGCTAAAAATATGCACTGTCACTGTACTAATGACACTGGCCGAGAAGGGGATAACATCAGGGGCGATCAAAGGGTTAAAGAGGAACTGCAGTCTGCTCACATAACTTGTAATAAAAACATATTTTGCCATTCATTGCAATTTGCGTATTATTTTATATATACTATGATTCTGTACTTGCCAAATATGCTGCAGAAATCTCCCTCCACTGAGTCTGGCTGCAGCCATTTTAACTGTGGGCAGCTGAAGCTGCTGCCTGTTCACTTCCTGGATTTACACAGAGGCACACCTCCAGCTCTGCAGCTCTCATTGGCCCTCGTATGACTCACCCCCCGCTCCCTTCTTGGCAAACTCTCACAACGGTGAGAGAGAGAGCTGTGCATGATGTCATAAGCCTAGGCCAATGACCAGACAAGAAACAGGAAGTGGGCTGTATAAGGAATTTACTGGCAGAAAAAAAAAAAGTTTTACTATCCAAAGTTAAAACAACAACAACAGCAAGGGCTGAAGATTTAATAGATGGAAAGATGAAAAAATGACTGAAGTTCCACTTTAAATGTGTGCCTAGCCAGTGTTTCCGTGTACTATGGGAGGGGCTTTTACTAGGGGAAGGCATTGATCCATGCCCTGCTTTGCAGACACACAGAATCCACGTCTTCCCTACTGACAGAACGGCGATCTGCCTTGTTTACATAGGTAGTCTGTGGTTCTGCCTGCATAAGGAATGACATCATCACAGCGGGAGTGTGGTGCCAGCAGCGCGAATGCGCACCCTCTATCCGGAGGAGGCGGATCATGTATATGTATGTGATCCCACGCACAGCTGCCGCCCTGTAGCAGTAAAACTGCTATGGAGCAGACAGCAAGTGGTTAAAGCTGAAGTTTAGTTTAACCAGTTCCCACCCAGGCCAGTTCTGACATTTCTCTCCTACATATAAAAAAAAACCTTTTTTTCTTGCTAGAAAATTACTCAGAACCCCCAAACATTATATATAATATATAGCAGAGGCCCTGGAGAATAAAAAGGCTGTCGTTTCAATTTTGCACAGTGATTTTTCAAACCTTTGCATGAATTTTAATGCACCCCCCCACACACACACACACACACACACAATATATAACCCATTTTTTTCTAAAATATAAAAGATGATGTTACGCCCAGTAAATAGATACCGAACATACAAAGTGTAGGTGCCGCTCAGGTAGAGAGGTAAAGCCCAACAAGACCCTCTTTTAGTGCAGGCAGGAACGGGGAGCTCGCCCCAGCTCCAAGCTGCAGCAATGTCAAAGGAAAAGGTCCATGAGCCGCACATCATGAAGCCGAGCCATGTGCATGAAGAGAGATGAATGGCAGCCTCAGTCCAGGCTCCAGCCAGGCTCCGGCCCAACGCGTGTCGCTCCGCCCCTTGAAGCCTAACCACGGGGATCCCATCTCACTTCATGCACATGCGTCTGCTTCATGATGGGCGGCCTATGGTGCTTTTCCTTTGACATACCAAACATGGCACGCTTTAAAAATGACGTACGCTTGTAGAATGGCACCAAACTGTGGTACTTAAAAATCTCCATTGGCAACGCTTTCAACATTTTTTTAAAGGTTATCAGTTTATGAGTTAGGGCTAGTTTACATTTGCTTCAAAACAAGGCTTCAGACAGGTTTTGTTAAAGCTCTCTGAACGCCAGTCAAAGCTCCTGTCACTAAATAAAATGGTTAGCTTACAGTCCTGTTTACACCCTGCTTTTGCTTGGTACTTTGATGAGGCTTTGGTGGGGCTTCGATGAGGCTTTGGTGGAGCTTCGGGGAGGCTTCGGTGAGGCTTCGGTGAGGCTTCGGTGGGGCTTCGGTGGGACTTCAAGCAAGCTTTGCCACAGACGTCTATGGAGGCTTTGAAGACACTTTGAAGCACCACTGAAGCTACATGGGATATAATTTTTGAAGCGAAGCCGAAGCAAAGCAAAAGCAAGGTGCATGGCAAAGCTCCCTTGAAGCTTGCTTGAAGCACCTGCAGCTTTTGAGAGGCTTTAATTCAGCTTTAGCTGCACTTTGTTTTGGAGAAATTGCAGGTATGAGATATCAGCACACACGCAGGGCATCTGCCAAGCTTCAACAAAGCTTCAAAAGAGCATCATTGAAGCATCACTAAAGCTTCACCGAAGCCCCACCGAAGCATCAAAAACACATCATAAAAGCGTGTTGAAGCAGTAGGCGCTTTAGGGATAGTTTACACTTGCTTCAAAACATGGCTTCGGACACGCTTTGTTAAAGCTTTTGTGAGTGCCAGTCAGAGCTCCTGTCAATAAATAAAATGGTTAACTTACAGTCCTGTTTACACCTTGCTTTTGCTTGGTGCTTCGATGAGGCTTCGATGAGGCTTCGGTGAGCCTTTGGTGGGGCTTCGATGATCCTTTGTTGGGACTTCGATGAGGCTTCGGTGAGGCTTCGTGGTGCTTCGATGAGGCTTCATGTGGCTTCAGTGGGGCTTCAAGCGAGCTTTGCCATAGACTTCTATGGAGGCTTTGAAGACGCTTTGAAGCACTAACTAAAGCTACACGGGGTATAATTTTTGAAGCAAAGCCGAAGCAAAGCAAAGCAAAACCAAGGTGTAAACAAGACTGTAAGCTAACCATTTTAATTAGTGACAGGAGCTTTGACTGGTGTTCAGAGAGCTTCAACAAAGCCTGTCCGAAGCCTTGTTTTGAAGCAAGTGTAAACTAGCTGTTAATGTGTGTTGAAGCCGAAGCAAGTGTAGATGAGCCCTTACAGAGGAGGTCTAGTGCTAGAATTATTGCTCTCGCTATAATGTGTGGTGCAAACTTTGTTTAATTGCGGACACGTCCTATGTATGCGTGCGTTTCTGCGGGCGAGCACGAGAGCGAGGGACGCTTAAAAAAAAAAAAAAATTATTATTATAACAGGTCCCCCTTATGGAGAAATCTGGGGTCTATAAGACCCCAAATCTCTCCTCAACCCTGGAAAGCCTGATATTAAAAAAATATTTTAAAAAAAACATTGATCTCTGCTTTCCAGGAAAAAAAAAAATGTCAGTGTTTACATCAGCCAGGACCGGAAGTGACATCATGACATCGCTTCTGGTCTAACAGGATCATAGAGATGGCCGGAGACCATTTGGCCTTTGGTCAGCTCTCTGGTAAGCAGGCGCCATCGTTGGATCGGATCTTGGGCTCCCCGATCACATGGGAGAGGCACCGAATCAGCCGCCAAGTGAATCACCGGCTGAAAAGAAAGATATCTGGATGATGCCTGTAGCTGCAGGCATCATCCAGATATCTCCACTTCAGGTCCCGGATGTCACATGACGTCCTACAGGCAGGAAGTGGTTAAAAACCTTTTTTTTCTCTGCAGGTTTAGTTAGATTACTTACCTGTAATGGAGGATGTACCAGGATGTGCAGGCTGCTGCATTCTGTAGAAACCTTCTCTGCAGGTATGCCCCGTCCTCTTCCTGTTTAGTCACAGGATTCTCCCCCCCCCCATTCACAGATCATATAATCAGTGAAAGAACTTTTCTCATTGGAAGAGAGGCCAGGAAGGGGTGTGTCCACATTGGATTGTCTTTAGTATAGCTGAGCTCGGAGACCCAAAGCTGTTATCCCTCACAGTGCCAGAGGTTCAGCAGCAGGAAGAGGACAGGGCAGCGCCTTTGTTCTACAGAATCCAGCAAAATGCTCATCATGGGACAACCTTCATTACAAGTAAATAATGTAACACTAACTGTTGAAAAATAAAATGTTTTTTACCTAAACTTCTACCTTCCTAGTGCAGGAGTTACTGGAGTAGAAAGTGAAGGGAAAGTGGTCACCAAAAAGGGAGCAGAGGACACATTTCCCGAATGAACACCCCTGTCAAAGATGGAATTTCTCCCATTATTACAGGAATTTACATAGCGCCAGCACTTTACTCAGCATTTTACAAACCTACCCTACCTGTCCCTATCCTGAAGGAGCTTACAATCTAAAGTCACACACATAGCAGATGTCTACACCAAAACTCCTGCTTGACAAAGGAGGCGGCGCCCCTAAAATGTGTTGAAGCCCGCCCATTCTCTGACATCACACCTGTCAAAGATGGAATTTCCCCTCATTATTACAGATATTTACGTAGCGCCAGCACTTTACTCAGCATTTCACTAACCTACCCTATCTGTCCCTACCCTGAAGGAGCTTACAATCTAAGGTCACGCACATAGCAGGTGTGTACACCAATACAGCTGCTTGACAAAGGGGGGGCGGTGCCCCGAAACCTGTCGCAGCTCAGCCTCCTCTGACGTCACACCTGTTATCCTTCGGCTTTGCATTGTGGCCACAGATGCCACCAGTCTTCTGTTCCTCTTGGGATCCGTGGTGGTTTCAATTATTAGCTGCTGTTTGATCGGCCCTATCCATGTATGCCTAAGTAATGTAGCCCCTGGCAGTCACTACGCTGGACACTGGAGTTTTAACATTGTAAGTGTACTTTGTTTTTATAAAGTGTTGTCTTATTGATCCTACTAACCCCAGCACCCTGTTTTTTGTTCCCTCCAATCTAAGGTTCCAATCTCAGGTGCCAATTAACGTAACTAGAGAGGGAGGAAACCCATGAGCAGTTGGGATTTGATCTGTGGACCCTGGTCCTGAAAGGTAGGATTTCTAACCTCTAAGCCTCGTTTTGGGCTTAGTAGTCATCTTACTTTCAGCTGTGTGTCTGGGCTAGACAGTGGGGGGGAATCTTCAGACAGCATAAGAAAAAAAATTGAATTCCAACCCTTCTCCACCCCATCCAAAGCTAGAAGTCAAGAAACACTTTGGCACAAGCCCAACTTTAATGAAAACATTTGGCTTACCTTTTCTCTTCTTCAGTGGCTATTTGTGGGGACCTTTTTGCATTCCATCACAGGACACCCTAAAAATAACCCAGAAATGAAGCGAAATGAGCATAGTTTGAAAATATTTCTAAAAATAAGTTGAAAAATATATATATATATTTTTTAAATAGACGTGAACTTGATGTACCAGAAAGATTATGGAAAATCAAAAGGCCTTTGTGACAATCTAGGTTTAGAAAATGATTAAGTGTGCTTCCATTTAGTGCCGAAGTAAAAATCGTGCAGCGCCCAACGCCACTGGAGGAGGAGGAGACGAGGGACCTGTAATGTCAACAGACCTGCCCTCGGGGAAAAAAAATTCTGAGTTCTGAGTGACCAGCCTTCTTTCTGGCTCTCTCCAGCAAGGGGCTTCCCCTGGGTCTCCTCCTTGGCACAGCTTCCCCTAGACAAAGCAGGACAGCTCTAGGACCACTCTAGGAACAGTGATCTCTCTCCTCCTCCAGTCAGTCCCCTCCCCCCACAGTTAGAAACATCTTCCAGGGAACACATTTAACCCCTTGATCGCCCCCTAGTGTTAACCCCTTCCCCGCCAGTGACATTTACACAGTAATCAGTGCATTTTGATAGCACTGATCACTGCATAAATGTCAATGGTCCCAAAAAAGCGTCAAAAGTGACCGATCTGTCCGCCACAATGTCACAGTCCTGCTAAAAATTTGCAGATTGCTGCCATTACTAGTAAAAAAAATGCCATAAAACTATCCCCTATTTTGTAGATGCTATAACTTTTGTGCAAACCAATCAATATACGCTTATTGAGATTTTTTTTTTACCAAAAATATGTAGAAGAATACATATTGGCCTAAACTGATTAAGAAATTATTTTTATTTATTTTTTTTTGATATTTATTATAGCAAAACGTGAAATTTTTTTTTTTTTTTTTTTTTTTCAAAATTGTCATTCTTTTTTTGTTTATAGTGCAAAAAATAAAAAACCGCAGAGGTGATCAAATTCCACCAAAAGAAAGCTCTGTTTGTATTTGTGGGAAAAAAAGGACGTTAATTACGTTTGTGTACAATGTCGCACGACCGCGCAATTGTCAGTTAAACCGACGCAGCGCCGTATCGCAAAAAATGAGCTGGTCATTAAGCGGGAAAATCTTCCGGTCTGTAAGTGGTTAAGCTTAGGGAAAAACCATGTAAAAAAAATGACACAATCAGTCTGAGATTACTACAGCCTAGCCAAAAACGAAATTGCCACTATCCACTCCACTATCCATTTTTATGGCAAACTTTAGAGAATGCACTTGCATTTGGCCTTCATCATTCTTAGATCTCCTTGTTTTTTGTTAGGCTTCATGTACACGGGACATTTTCACAACCTCTCCTGAACGATTTAACGTAACAGATAGTAACCCACGTTTAAAACGTCCATTTTGTCGCGTTTAGCCGCGTTTGTGTTTAGAAGCGTTTTTTTAAAAAAAACTTTATTTTTTTTCAAAATATCCCAAAAATGAAAAACGCCTGTAAACGAAACGCGAGTTACCGCGTTTAGAAGCGTTTGGCGCTTGAAATTCCTCTAAACTCAGCTTCTGAACCCATTTTTTTGGCCTTCCAAAAAGAGCCTCTAAACTCAACTGCCTAGAAATGACTATAAAGACCCTGTGTACATGTACTGATAAGATAACATAGAGGAGAGGGGAGGAGAGGAGAGGAGAGGAGAGGAGAGGAGAGGAGAACAATTCAGGAGCAGTTGAAAAAAATGCCCAACTGCTCTTAAACGTCCGTTTACCAGCAGCAGTGTACATGAGGCCTTAGATAAACCAGTAGCAATTACTAGAGTAGAACTGTAGGACTGCTCAATACTTTAAAAAGGTTGCATCAATTACAGCACTTAAATGTAATGTCTGTGTACAAGTAATGTACATTCGCTCACTTTCCTGCAATTATCTAATGTCCTACAGCGGATTTAGATTAGATGCGAGAACTAATAAATAAAACGCTCTGTCTTCACCTAAAATGATACACTGTTCAGTAGCACAGCTAAAGCTGTATGAGCCCATGAGCCCCAGCCGTTCCAGCCATCTCCCCTGTGTCCAATAAATACAGTTGTTAAACCTACTGTCAGGACCCGGGTCTGAACCTGCAACCTTTGCTATGTCGGATGATGTATCTTCTTGAGAACCTTGAACCTTTTTTCTCTTGAACTTTGAACCCTTTGCTCCTCCCATGAACGTCCTATTTTAGCCATGCCTTTGCACTTCCTGTTTGCCAGAATTTTGTGCTCTCTCCACTCCAGCCATCTTACTCTTGTTTCTCCTGCTGCCGTACGTATCTTCGCTACCACTGGTTACTGACCTTGGCTTGTTCCTTGACTATGCTTCCGCTTGATCCCAACCTGGGACCTTTGGCTTGTTTACTGACTACACTTGTGCTTGATCCGTACCTGCTATATCATCTGCTACTGGACCCTGGCTTGCTCACCTCCTGGTTGGGCGATCACGACCTGGTATTAACCCACCACAAAACCCATTTCTACCATCAGGAGCTCTGGTGAATACCAGTTAGTACTTAGACTCTGCACCTCAGATGAGACTGTATCATCTCCCAGGATGATCTGCTTGTGTATGTATCCTGCTGGTCGGTGGGAGCTTTTCTACTGCTATAGCTACTGCTCTCTCCGAGCCTGACAACAGACCATGACATCTACTGCATTCCAATGGAAAAGAATTTCAAATGGTGAAGCGCACAAGGAAGCTGCTGAATTCCTGCAGAGTGAAGCTGCTCAACGTGTACCCTGCACTTGTGTAACAGGGCTACTACATGTATTGGTGTAAAGAGGACTCGGTGTCACCCAAGGTTCTCAACCATGCAGGTTGAGGTTGTGTATTTTATATGGAGGGAACTGAATTTTAATTTTTTTCTAGGCAAATCCCAGGCCAAATCCTTGAGCCCAGAGGCTTTGTAGAGTACTGGGTGGTATAAAGCTTCCAGCCCTAGGTCAAAGTTTTGAGGACAACCAGCACACAGATTGTGCAGGTGTGTATAGACCTCATATTAGGGTACTGAGTATAGTTCAGGGATCCTCCCGGGAGACAGAGGATGGCTCCTCCCATTGAGATAAACAGCTAAACAAGAAATGTGAGAACAATATGTTGAGAGTGTCTGAACTGACCAGGCCAAGGCATGTGAGCTTGGCTCTGTATGTAAACTGTAACCCACAGCCTGATGCCTTGGTCAGGAACCATAGTTACTTAGTGTTTCTTCTGACTTTAGCAACCCTGTTACCTTACGGCAAGCGAGCCTACTGGTACTTGGTTGTCCATTACCCCAAGTCTTAGAACGCAATGCTACAGTTCCTGGTCAGATAGCACTGGGACTGAGAGAATGAGACAAAGAAAGGTATCTGTAGTCCTGAGGCTGTTCAGGCAATAGACAGCGACTGATTTCAGAATCCAGGGGCAGTCATAAGACAGGTAGCAGGCAAGCATAGTCCGGAAACAACTCCAAGGTCAGGGCAGATAGCAAACAACTGCAATCCAATAGACATTTGTGTTGGTCACGGCATACAGAGAGCAAGTGTAGTTTAGCAAACAATCTGAGGTCAAGTTCAGACAGCAATCCAAAGAGAAGTCCGTGTACAAGGCAGAGGTCAGCAACAACTAATCCAACAACAGGTCACAGCTGGGCACAGCAAAAAGGGAGCCAAGAAGCAGACGATATCACAAGCCTGGAGCTCTGGGCTTGTGATGTTTAAATAGAGCACCACAGCCTACCAGGAGGGATGAAGCAGGGTGGACCGTGGGCGACCGTTGCCTGAGCGGGATGTTGCTGGAGGGGGTTGAGTCACCACTGGCCTTTTAGGGGCAGGAAGCATGTTTGGCCAAGTGTAGAAAGTCCTGCCAGCAGCTTCTTTGGAGCGGTGCTCCACCGCTCCTCCATCGCTGCTCCCCATTGATACCGGCGGCGTTTTGCAGGCGGATTCAACCCCTTTTCGGCCGCTAGTGGGGTGTTAAAATCGCCCCGCTATCGGCCCGAATAGCGCCACTAAAACGACGGTAAGGCGGCGCTAAAAATAGCGCCGCTTTACCGCCGAAGCCCGGGGCAGCTCGGTGTAAAAGCCATCTTAGTCTTCACCTTTAAGCACCTGCCGACCATTCACAGTATATACTGCAAGCGGACAGCAGGTGCCGGCTCAGCGTCGTACATGTACGTTGCCAGCTTTTGTCCCGGGTTTGGGGCTTGTGACTGAACACAGCACAAGTTTGGCAGCTGATTTCAGCCAGTGATTTTGGCTGAAACCTGCTGATCAGCTGTGTCCAATCACATACACACAGAACTCTGTGTACACAAAGCAGCAATCTGGATGTTTCTTCTCCCTGAAAAGCAGGGAGAAAAAAAACAACCAGGTCAGTAAGTAAAAACAGCACACATTACATACATTACACTTGTTGGGCACACAGGTAACCTCTTGATTGCCCTTAGATCTTAACCCCTTTTACCAAAGACGTGTAGCAGAATACATTTTGGCCTAAATTTACAAATAAATGTGTTTTTTTTTTAATTGGATATGTTTTATAACATAAAGTAGACAACTTTTCAATCTTTTTTCATTTATTTAACCACTTGAGATTTAAGATAAGATTTATCCCCTTCATGACCAGGCCTCCATGCCCTCTGTACTGACAGAACGGCAATCTGCCTTGTTAACATAGGCAGAGATCGCCGTTCCGGCTCTCTGCCTAATGATCGATGGATGCCGGGGGACATCGAGTCCGCGATACGGCACTGCGTTATTTTAACTGACAATTGCGCATGCAAAGCTGTACCCAAATGAGATTTATGTCCTTTTTTTCACATAAATAGAGCTTTCGTTTGGTGGTATTTTTTTCACCACTGCATTTTTTTTTACAATTTAAAAAAAAAAAAAAAAAAAAAAAAAAGACCAGCAATTTTGAAAGAAAAAAAAACAATATTTTTTACTTTCTGCTATAAAACATATCCAATAAAAAAAATGAAAATAATCAAATTTCGTCATCAATTTAGGCCAATATGTATGCTGCTACATATTTTGTTAAGAAAAAAAAAAAAACACATTAGCGTATATTGATTGGTTTTCACAAAAGTTAAAGGATTTAAAAACGATGAGATATTTTTTTTACTAGTAATGGCGGCAATCAACGACTTATAGCGGGACTGCTATATTGTGGCAGACAGTCGGGACACTAACTGACACTTTTGACACTTTGTGGGGACCAGTGATACTAAATACAGTGATCAGTGCTAAAAATATGCACTGTCACTGTACTAATGACACTGGCTGGGAAGGGGTTAAACATCAGGGGCGATCAAAGGGTTAACTGTGTGCCTAGCCAGTGTTTGTGTACTGCGTGGAAGGTGCTTTTAATGCCGCGTACACACGATTGGGATTTTGGTCCGAAAAAGATATGACGGCTTTTCCGACGGGATTCCGCTCAAGCTTGGCTTCCGTACACACGGTCACACAAAAGTTCGCTGAACTTTCGACCGTCAAGAACGCGGTGACATACAACACTACTGCGAGCCGAGAAAATGGAGTTCAATGCTTCCGGGCATGCGTCGAATTGTTTCCGAGCATGCGTAGGAATTTTGCGCGTCGGAATTGCATACAGACGATCGCATTTCCGGATAAGAACTTTTTCCGACCGAAAAATTGAGAACATGCTCCCGATCTTTTGCTGGCTGGAATTCGTCCAGCAAAAGTCCGATGCAGCATACACAACGATCGCATTTTCCGACCAAAAGCTCTCATCGGTCTTTTGCGGGCCGAATTCCCGATCGTGTGTACGCGGCATAAGGCATGGATCCATGTCCCTGCTTTGCAGGAACACAGGATCCATGCCCTCTGTACTGACAGAACCGCAATCTGCCTTGTTAACATAGGCAGAGATCGCCGTTCCGGCTCTCTGCCTAATGATCGATGGATGTCGGCGGACATCGAGTCCGCGGTACCCGCAGATCAGCTCCCGCTGTGTCTAATTACAGCGTGAGCGGGTCGCCGGCGGGCCCCTGATCCTGGAGTGTGGGATCGTGTACCTAGCACATGATTCAGCGCAGCAGTGCCACCTTGCCGCTGTATAACATCATTATACTGGTGACAAGTGGATAATAAAAAATAAAAAACCCAGTGGTGATCAAATAAAAGCTCTATTTGTGTAAAAAAAAATTAAAAAGATATAAATTTATTTTGGGTACAGCGCACAATTGCCAGTTAAAGCAGTACAGTGCCGAATAGCAAAAAAATGCTGTGGACACGAAAGGGGTAAAACCTTTCCGGAGGTCAAGGGGTTAATATTTGGCACCGAGTACAATGCTAAATGAAGCCAGTTTGACAATTTTACCAATGAGAAAGAATTTCATATTCGGTTAAAGGTTTACATTGCACCCTACTGATCCCAAAACAGCAAGAAGTGAAAGCTGAAACCTTTCCAAAGGACACAATGAACATTTTGGAAGCCTGTTTAGATATAAGGGAACCAGTAATGACTAGCATTGAAAAAAAATGACAAATGAATTTCTTCTTTCGTCAAAGAGTGGCGCTATACTTCAGGTGTCTCCAGTAATTTGGAGAAGCATCCCGTGCGTTAATGACAATTTTCACATGTGGGCTAAAAGAACTAAAGCAATCGTGATACTTCTTCTATGTCAGGGGGGAGATGCCCAAGAGGAGCATCAAGCCTTAGGGCACCCCGGGTTAATGGATTTTAGAATTATAAACTCATTTAAATTTGATTGAAATATAAGTCATACCCTTTCGGAAACCTTTGAGACTGTTCAGTTATTGGATTCCTATTGTATAGAGACTAACTAATTGTTCCTTGATGAGGAAAAATGGGATCATGATGTTCTTATTGGTCTAAAAGCAGAACCATCACCAAGAGACATGTAACTCGACAGTTAATAACGAGATACTGCTAGTCAGGCCTGAGAAAATGACACAGAACTGGGCCAGTGTTGTAGTTTGCTACGTTGACGACAATAGGAAACAACGGCGCTTTGGCTAAGCGGTTGCTCTTACTATTCAGCTTGAGTCTTGGAATCAATTACCACCAGTGGTGTTGAGCAATCATTGTGGTCATCCAACCATCCATCAACCCCAATATATGTATTTATCTAGCAGCAAAGAAGAGGTGGTCACCCAAACTTAGAAGGATGGTGGAAGGGTTTCTAGGCTCATCTCATTTGGTATACTTAAGCAATCATTGTGACTAGGGATGAGCTTCGTGTTCGAGTCGAACCCATGTTCGACTCGAACATCGGCTCTTCGATCGTTCGTCGAATTGCGAACGATATGGGCCGTTCGCGCCAAATTCGTGTGGCGCGTCACGGCCCATAATTCACTGCGGCATCGCAGTGCATTGCTTGCTGATGATTGGCCAAGCATGCACTATGACCCGCATGCTTGGTCAATCACAGCGCCGCCTTAACAGAGAGCCATAATTGGCCAAAGCCAAGGAGGCTTTGGCCAATTATGGCTCAGGGGATTTAGTACACGCCCCACACTATATAAGGCCGCCTGCACGGCGGCCCTGTGCAGTGTGTTCCGGTGTGCTTAGAGAGAGAGAGAGAGAGAGAGACAGTGTCATTTCATTTGAGTTAGCTAGATTAGGCAGGACAGTCAATCAGTTAGCTGCACTTAAAGTGTATTGTGTATATATATGCATCCCAGGTGTTGCATATATATATATATATATATATATATATATACACTGTATTCAGTTTAGCTAGATCCGTTCCTGTTATCTTCTAGACTATTTACATTTAGTGCAGTGCATCCTGCTCACAGTGTTCAGCTAGATCCGTTCCTGTTATCTTCTTACTGACAGGCAGGCTTGTCTTGTTACAGTATTTTAAAGAAAATTACAGGTGTTCTTTTGATCCTATTAGTACCACAGTCAGGCAGCTAGACTATTTACATTTAGTGCAGTGCGTCCTGCCCACAGTGTTCTGCTAAACCTACAAGTAAGTGGGGTGCGTCCTGCTCACAGTGTTCTGCTAAACCTACAAGCTAGTGGGGTGCGTCCTGCTCACAGTGTTCAGCTAGATCCATTTCTGTTATCTTCTTACTGACAGGCAGGCTTGTCTTGTTACAGTAAATACAGCTACCTGAAGAAAATTGCTGGTGTTCTTTTGATCCTATTAGTACCACAGTCAGGCAGCTAGACTATTTACAGTTAGTGCAGTGCGTCCTGCTCACAGTGTTCTGCTAAACCTACAAGTTAGTGGGGTGCGTCCTGCTCACAGTGTTCAGCTAAACCTACAAGTTAGTGGGGTGCGTCCACCTCACAGTGTTCAGCTAAACCTACAAGCTAGTGTGGTGCGTCCTGCTCACAGTGTTCAGCTAGATCCGTTTCTGTTATCTTCTTACTGACAGGCAGGCTTGTCTTGTTACAGTAAATACAGCTACCTGAAGAAAATTGCTGGTGTACTTTTGATCCTATTAGTACCACAGTCAGGCAGCTAGACTATTTACAGTTAGTGCAGTGCGTCCTGCTCACAGTGTTCTGCTAAACCTACAAGTTAGTGGGGTGCGTGCTGCTCACAGTGTTCAGCAAAACCTACAAGTTAGTGGGGTGCATCCACCTCACAGTGTTCAGCTAAACCTACAAGCTAGTGGGGTGCGTCCTGCTCACAGTGTTCAGCTAGATCCGTTCCTGTTATCTTCTTACTGACAGGCAGGCTTGTCTTGTTACAGTATTTTAAAGAAAATTACTGATGTTCTTTTGATCCTATTAGTACCACAGTCAGGCAGCTAGACTATTTACAGTTAGTGCAGTGCGTCCTGCTCACAGTGTTCTGCTAAACCTACAAGTTAGTGGGGTGCGTCCTGCTCACAGTGTTCAGCTAAACCTACAAGTTAGTGGGGTGCGTCCACCTCACAGTGTTCAGCTAAACCTACAAGCTAGTGGGGTGCGTCCTGCTCACAGTGTTCAGCTAGATCCGTTTCTGTTATCTTCTTACTGACAGGCAGGCTTGTCTTGTTACAGTAAATACAGCTACCTGAAGAAAATTGCTGGTGTTCTTTTGATCCTATTAGTACCACAGTCAGGCAGCTAGACTATTTACAGTTAGTGCAGTGCGTCCTGCTCACAGTGTTCTGCTAAACCTACAAGTTAGTGGGGTGCGTCCTGCTCACAGTGTTCAGCTAAACCTACAAGTTAGTGGGGTGCGTCCACCTCACAGTGTTCAGCTAAACCTACAAGCTAGTGGGGTGCGTCCTGCTCACAGTGTTCAGCTAGATCCGTTCCTGTTATCTTCTTACTGACAGGCAGGCTTGTCTTGTTACAGTATTTTAAAGAAAATTGCTGGTGTTCTTTTGATCCTATTAGTACCACAGTCAGGCAGCTAGACTATTTACAGTTAGTGCAGTGCGTCTTGCTCACAGTGTTCTGCTAAACCTACAAGTTAGTGGGGTGCGTCCACCTCACAGTGTTCAGCTAAAGCTACCTGTAGAAGGTTGGTGGTGTTCTCATACTACAGGCAGGCAGTTGATTTTGCTAGCTGCAGTATCAGTACATATATATATATATATATATATATATATATATATATATATATATATATATCCCAGCTTAGTGCAGCTACAGGCCATTAGTATGTCTGGAAGGCCAAGAAGGAGAGGCAGACAGTCACAAGCCAATAAGAGAGGGCAAGCAGGCTCTGTGTCTAGTGCTGGTCGTGGAGACGGTGCATCCTCATCAGCACGTGGCCATGGGACACGCTTGGCCTTTTTTTCGGCAGCTGGCCATGTTGAGCCGCAACATGCGGAAGACTTGGTCGAGTGGATGACCAAGCCGTCCTCATCCTCCTCATCCTCTCTCACCCATGCCCAGGGTACTTTGTCTGGCAAAGCAGCGGCCTCTTCCCTCGGCTCAATGTCATCAGTGACTCCTTCCCTAGCCCCACCATGTCCTCCTGAGGAGTCCCTCGAACTGTTTGACCACAGTGTTGGGTACATGCTCCAGGAGGATGCCCAGCGTTTGGAAGGCTCTGATGATGATACTGAGCTCGATGAAGGCAGTAACACGAGCACGGACAGAGGGGGTGCCCAAGAAGGACAGCAATCTGGCAGTCATGCTCCCCCTGCTGCAGCATACTGCCAGGTTTGCTCCAGTGATGAGGAGGGAGGGGATGATGAGGTCACTGACTCAACGTGGGTGCCTGATAGGAGAGAGGAGGAGGAGGAGGAGGAGGAGGCGGCACATCACCAACGAGGCAGGATGCCCTCCAGGGGCCAGCCTAAGGGCAGCACATTGACTGCATCACACCCCAAAGCTCCACATGTGCAGGGCGCTGCAGTCTCTGCGCGTTATTCTAAAAGTTCTTTGGTGTGGGCCTTTTTTGAGACGAGTGCATCAGATCGCACCACTGCTATTTGCAACATATGTCTCAAGCGTATCTCGCGTGGCCAAAACATCTCCCGCTTGGGTACCACATGCTTGACCAGACATATGTTGACCTGCCATGCAGTTCGTTGGCAAGCGTATCTAAAAGACCCACACCAAAGAACAAAGAGGACCTCTGCTTGCTCCTCATCAGCTGAGATTTCCAACCCCACTAGACCTTCAGTCCTCTCTGAGACCTGCACTGAGAGGAATGAAGGTGTAGAATTAGGTGTGTCACAGCCACGTACTTGTGGGCAATCTGATTTTGGTACACCGACGTCAGATTGTACCAGGCAAATTTCCCTGCCCCAGCTGCTGCACCGCCGAAAGAAGTTTGCTCCCAGCCATCCACATGCCCAGCGGTTGAATGCTAGCTTGGCAAAATTGCTAGCACTTCAACTGCTGCCTTTTCAGTTGGTAGACTCTGCCCCCTTCCGTGAGTTTGTGGAATGTGCAGTTCCTCAGTGGCAGGTACCCAAACGCCACTTTTTCTCACGGAAGGCAATTCCGGCTCTCTACCAGCATGTGGAAGGCAATGTCCATGCCTCGCTGGACAGGGCAGTCAGCGGTAAGGTGCATATTACCGCTGACTCATGGTCCAGCAGGCATGGACAGGGACGTTACCTAAGTTTCACGGCGCATTGGGTGACTCTGCTGGCAGCTGGGAAGGATGCAGGACAAGGTGCAGTAGTGTTGGAGGTTGTTCCGCCACCACGCCTCCAAAATGCTAATGATTGTGACACACCTCTCTCCTCCACCCCCTCCTCTTCTTCTTCCTCCATGGCCTCTTCCTCGGAACCAGCGGTGCTCCGTAGTCGTTCAAGGGGCTACGCAAGTACGCAGGCTAAAAGATGCCATGCGGTGCTTGAGCTGGTGTGCTTGGGGGACAGGAGCCACACTGGGGCAGAGGTTCTGTCAGCTCTGCAGGGGCAGGTTCAGAGGTGGTTGACGCCACGCCAACTTAAGGCAGGAATGGTGGTTTGCGACAATGGCACCAACCTCCTCTCTGCCCTCCGACAGGGACAAATGACCCATGTGCCCTGTTTGGCTCATGTCCTTAACTTGGTGGTGCAGCGGTTCTTGGGCAGGTACCCGGGCTTACAGGATGTCCTGAGGCAGGCCAGGAAAGTCTGTGTGCATTTCCGCCGGTCATATAATGCCAGTGCTCGGCTGACGGACCTCCAAAAGGAGTTTAACCTGCCCAAGAACCGCCTAATCTGTGACATGCCCACCAGGTGGAACTCAACGTTGGCCATGCTGCAGCGGCTGCACACGCAGCAGAGGGCCATCAATGAGTACCTGTGCGACTATGGCACCAGGACAGGGTCAGGGGAGCTTGGTTTTTTTTCCCCACGCCAGTGGGCCATGATCAGGGATGCATGCACTGTCCTGTCACCATTTGAGGAGGCCACGAGGATGGTGAGCAGTGACAGTGCATGCATCAGTGACACTGTCCCCCTTGTCCACCTGTTGGAGCACACGCTGCGTGGAATAAAGGACAGGGCACTTGAGGCAGAACAGAGGCAGGAAGAGGAGGACTTCCTTAGCTCTCAAGGCCCCCTTTATCCAGACAGTGTTCCTGCGTGCCCGCCGATCACACTGGAAGAGGACGAGGAGGAAGAGGAGGAGGAGGAGGAGGAAGATTGTGTCAGTATGGAGGTGGAGCCTGGCACTCAGCATCAGCAGCAGTCTTTAAGGGATCAGTCCCAAGAAACACATGGACTTGTACGTGGCTGGGAGGAGGTGGCTGCGGACCATGTCGTCCTTAGTGACCCAGAGGACTCCGGACCGAATGCCTCAGCAAACCTACGCTGCATGGCCTCCCTGATCCTGCAAAGCCTGCGTAAGGATCCTCGTATTCGTGGTATCAAGGAGAAGGACCAATACTGGCTGGCAACCCTCCTTGATCCACGTTACAAGGGTAAGGTTGCGGACCTTATCTTGCCATCGCAGAGGGAGCAGAGGATGAAACATCTTCGGGAGGCCTTGTAGAAAGGTCTGTGCAACGCGTTCCCAGAGACTGGGAGGTTACAAACTCCTGTTTCTGGACAACGTGTTGCTGAGGCTTCGGTCAGTCAAAGAAGGAGCGGTGGAGAAGGTGGCCGTCTGACCGATGCGTTCAGACAATTTTTTGGTCCGCAGCCCCAAGGTATGATCGGTTCCAGCAACCATCGCCAGCGTCTGTTTTACATGGTGCAGGAATACCTAGGGGCAAGATCAGACTTGGACACCTTTCCCACCGAAAATCCTCTGGGTTACTGGGTCTTGAGGATGGATCACTGTCCAGAGCTTGCACAGTATGCAATTGAGCTACTGGCCTGTCCTGCATCCAGCGTTCTTTCGGAACGCACATTCAGTGCTGCTGGAGGCGTGGTAACCGATCACAGGGTGCGTCTGTCCACTGACTCGGTCGATCGACTGACCTTCATAAAAATGAATGAGTCTTGGATCACCACCAGCTACCAAGCACCTGATGCTGATGTAACCGAATAATTTTTTTTGAAATCTCAGATCCCTTCAAAGACTGCCTATGCTGATGCTGAGTGACTATTCCTGAGTAATTATCCTCTTCCTCCTCAATCATCACGCTGATAGCTTGTAAGAGCATTTTTGGTTCTGGGCGCCACCACCAGTGCCTAAGGCACAATTTTTCAGCCCCTGTTTAACAGGGGCGTGTAATTACGATTTTTGATGTAATACTTTGCAGCAGGGCTCGTTCCTGAATTCCAACTAGAGTGTCTGTGAGGGGTTGCAGTGTTGTGGCACCAGCACCAGTGCCTAAGGCCCAATTTTTCAGCCCTTGTTTAACAGGGGCGTGTAATTACAATTTTTGATGCAATACTTTGCAGCAGGGCTCGTTCCTGCATTCCAACTAGAGTGTCTGTGAGGGGTTGCAGTGTTGTGGCACCAGCACCAGTGCCTAAGGCCTAATTTTTCAGCTCCTGTTCAACAGGGGCATGTAATTACAATTCTTGATCTAATATTTCGCAGCAGAGCCCTGTGAGGGCTTACAGTGTTGTGGCCACAGCAACACCTAAGGCCCAAATTTCTGCTGAGTATATAGGGCAGGACCCTACTTTCAAACAACTAACTTACAAACGACTCCTACTTGCAAACGGAAGGAGACAACAGGAAGTGAGAATAAATCTACCCCTAGGAAGGGAAATTCTCTCCTGTAAGAGTTAATATGGGAAAAACATTTCTCCTTTCCACTGATGCTTTCCAATCCATTGGGACAAAAAGTGAGGTGAAATCTTCTGAAGAGGAGGAAAGACAGCAAAACAAATGTCACAGGGGTGATAACCCTTCCCTATGTTTTCCAAAAAGCTTAAAAAAGATTTTTTGGCTGGAGCTAAACACGTTAAAAATGTACCCGTTCAAAATTACAAAGAGATTCTACTTAACAACAAACCTACAGCCTGTATACTGCTGTTCAGAGTATATAGGGCCTGGTGGCCCCACACCTTTCCTTATTTTAATTTGGGTGCGGGGTTCCCCTTAATATCCATACAAGACCCAAAGGGCCTGGTAATGGACTGGGGGGTACCCATGCCGTTTGTCTCACTGATTTTCATCCATATTGCCAGGACCCGACAAGCAGTTTTAAATGAGATTTTTTCCTTTAAAAATGACATTTGGTGCAGGGACTGTTCTAAACACGGGAAACACGCGTCACTTTACAGGCATACTATAGACACCCCTCAGGTACGATATTTAAAGGAATATTTCACTTTTTTTTTTTTTACTTTAAGCATCATTAAAATCACTGCTCCCGAAAAAACGGCCGTTTTTAAAAGTTTTTTTTGCATTGATACATGTCCCCTGGGGTAGGACCCGGGTCCCCAAACCCTTTTTAGGACAATACCATGCAAATTAGCCTTTAAAATGAGCACTTTTGATTTCGAACGTTCGAGTCCCATAGACGTCAATGGGGTTCTAACGTTCGTGCAAACTTTCGGTCCGTTCGCAGGTTCTGGTGCGAACCGAACCGGGGGGTGTTCGGCTCATCCCTAATTGTGACCATCCAACCATCCATCAACCCCACTATATGTACTTATCTAGCAGCAAAGAAGCAGTGATTACCTAAGTTTAGAAAGATAAGGGAGGGGTTGAGTCTTTCAATTACCACCAGTGGTGTTGAGCAATCATTGTGATCATCCAACCATCCATCAACCCCACTATATGTACTTATCTAGTAGCAAAGAAGCAGTGGTTACCTAAGTTTAGAAAGATAGGGGAGGGGTTGAGTCTTGGGTTCAATTACCACCAGTGGTGTTGAGCAATCATTGTGATCATTCAACCATCCATCAACTCCAATATACAGTTGTGCTCATAAGTTTACATACCCTGGCAGAATGTATGCTTTCTTGGCCATTTTTCTGAGAATATGAATGATAACACAAAAGCTTTTCTTACACTCATGGTTAGTGTTTGCCTAAAGCCATTTATTATCAATCAAATGTGTTTACTCTTTTTAAATCATAATGACAACAGAATTTACCAAAATGACCCTGATCAAAAGTTTACGTACCCTGGTGATTTTGGCCTGATAACATGCACACAAGTTGACACAAAGGGGTTTGAATGGCTATTAAAGGTAACCATCCTCACCTGTGGTCAGTTTGCTTGTAATTAGTCTGTGTGTATAAAAGATCAATGAGTTTCTGGACTCCTGACAGACCCTTGCATTTTTCATCTAGTGCTGCACTGACGTTTCTGGATTCTGAGTCATGGGGAAAGCAAAAGAATTGTCAAAGGATCTGCGGGAAAGGGTAGTTGAACTGTAGAAAACAGGAAAGGGATATAAAAAGATATCCAAGGAATTGAGAATGCCAATCAGCAGTGTTTAAACTCTAATCAAGAAGTGGAAAATGAGGGGTTCTGTTGAAACCAAACCACGGTCAGGTAGACCAACTAAAATTTCAGCCACAACTGCCAGGAAAATTGTTCAGGATGCAAAGAAAAACCCCACAAATAACTTCATGTGAAATACAGGACTCTCTGAAAACATGTGGTGTGGCTTTTTCAAGATTCACAATAAAGTGGCACTTGAAGAAAGATGGGCTGCATGGTCCAGTCGACCAGAAGAAAGCCATTACTACGCAAATGCCACAAAGTATCCCACTTACAATATGCCAAACAGCACAGAAACAAGCCTCAAACCTTCTGGCACAAAGTCATTTGGAGTGATGAGACCAAAATTGAGCTTTTTGGCCAAGACCATAAACGCTACATTTGGAGAGGAGTCAACAAGGCCTCTGATGAAAAGTACACCATTCCTACTGTGAAACACGGAGGTGGATCGCTGATGTTTTGGGGATATGTGAGCTACAAAGGCACCGGAAATTTGGTCAAAATTGATGACAAGTTGAATGCAGTATGTTATCAAAAAATACAGGAGGAACATTTGCATTCATCAGCCAGGAAGCTGTGCATGGGACGTACTTGGACATTCCACATGACGATGATCCAAAACACAAGGCCAAGTTGACCTGTCATTGGCTACAGCAGAATAAAGTGAAGGTTCTGGAGTGGCCATCTCAGTCTCCTGACCTCAATATCATTGAGCCACTCTGGGGAGATCTCAAAACGTGCCGTTCATGCAAGAAAGCCCAAGAATTTACAGGAACTGGAGGCTTTTTGCCAAGAGGAATGGGCAGCTTTACCATCTGAGAAGATAAAGAGCCTCATCCACAAATACCACAAAAGACTTCAAGCTGTCATTGATGTTAAAGGGGGCAATACACGGTATTAAGAACTTGGGTATGTAAACTTTTGATCAGGGTCATTTGGGTAGTTTCTGTTGTGATTATGATTTAAAAAGAGTAAACAGAGGTGATTGATAATAAATGGCTTCAGCCAAACACTAACCATGAGTGAAAGAAACGTTTTTGTGTTATCATTCATATTCTCTGAAAAATGGCCAAGAAATCATAAATTCTGCCAGGGTATGTAAACTTATGAGCACACCTGTATGTACTTATCTAGAAGAAAAGAAGCAGTAGCCACCCAATCTTAGAAACACGGAGGAGGGGTTTCTAGGCTTATCTAATGTGGTGTACTTGAGCAATCATTGGGGCCATCCAATCATCCATCAACCCCAATATGCACTATATTACCAAAAGTATTGGGACACCTGCCTTTAAACGCACATGAACTTTAATGGCATCCCAGTCTTAGTCCGTAGGGTTCAATAATGAGTTGGCCCACCCTTTGCAGCTATAAGGCTCCATGCAAACTGAAACTCATAAATGGCCATTTTTGGGAGTTTGGGCGTTTTTTTTTTTAACAGTCCATAAACTCCCATCTATGTTATCCTATGTGTCCATGTACACATGGACGTTTATCAGCAGTAGAGTTTATGGGCTGTTGTCTGGACGCCCTAAAATCGCGTTCAGGAGCTGTTTTTCTGACTACAAAATGCTTAAAAACGTTAAACGCGTATAAACACTGATAGACGTCGATAAACGCTCAAAAACATGGCTCACCAGCATTTTTTTATATTTTTGATCCGTTGAAAAAAAAAACCTTTCTTAAAGAAAAAAACGTGAAAAAATGCTAAGTGGAAAAATGCTATTGCAAAAACGTTAAAAAACGTTGAAAGACACTGCAAAGCTACTGGTGTTTTTATAACGTTATTTTAACTTCCAGTGTGCATGGAGCCTAAGAGCTTCATATCCTCTGGGAATGCTGTCCACAAGGTTTAGGAGTGTGTCTATGGGAGTCTTTGACCATTCTTCTAGAAGCACATTTGTGAGGTCAGGCACTGATGTTGGACGGGAAGGCCTGGCTCGCAGTCTCTGCTCTAATTCATCCCAAAGGTGTTCTATCAGGTTGAGGTCAGGACTCTGTGCAGGCCAGTCAAGTTCCTCCACCTGAAACTCGCCCATCCATGTCTTTATGGACCTTGCTTTGTGCACTGGTCCAAATCATTTGGTGGAGGGGGGATTATGGTGTGGGGTTGTTTTTTTAGGGGTTGGGCTTGGCTCCTTAGTTCCAGTGAAGGGAACTCTTAAGGCGTCAGCATACCAAGACATTTTGGACAATTTCATGCTCCCAACTTTGTGGGAACAGTTTGGGGACGGCCCCTTCCTGTTCCAACATGACTGCGCGCCAGTGCACAAAGCAAGGCCCATATAGACATGGATAAGCTGGTTTGGGGTGGAGGAACTTGACTGCCCTGCACAGAGTCTGGACCTCAACCCCATAGAACAACTTTGCGATGAATTAGAGTGCAGACTGTGAGCCAGGCCTTCTCTTCCAACATCAGTGCCTGACCTCACAAATGCGCTTCTGGAAGAATGGTCAGTTCCCATTGACACACTCCTAAACCTTGTGGGCGGCCTTCCCAGAAGAATTGAAGCTGTTATAGCTACAAAGGGTGGGCCAACTCAATATTGAACCCTACGGACTAAGACTGGGATGTCATTAAAGTTCATGTGTGTGTAAAGGCAAGAGTCCCAATACTTTTGGTAATAAAGTGTACTGTATGTACTTATCTAGCTGCAAAGAAGCAGTAGCCACCCAAACTTGGAAAGAAGGGGGAAGGGTTTCTAGGCTTATCTAACCTGGTATACTTTTTACGAACATCCAACCATCCATCAGCCCCAATATACTGTATATACTTATCAAGCAGCAAAGAAGCAGTGGTCATCCAAACTTAGAAAGATAGGGGCTTTAGGCATATCTAGCTATGTCTATTTGAAAAATCATGATTTTGAGCAATACTGATTGATGATGGTTACTGCCTCGATAATTAACAGGTTTCGTTTTTTTTTTACCTTGAGGTAAGCTTGGAAAAAAACTCCAAACGCAATAATTATTGCGAAAAAAGAATAATTTACCTCTACAAAATTACCAGACCAACAAAATGGATTTCATTGGTAATTAGCCATGGCCACTACTAAAGGAAAGGTGTCATGGGCTCTGAACAGGTTTTAATCCTGTAGAATTGTCAGACTCAGTTAAAGCACTTGATCAGGTCATTATTTCAGGAGGCACTAGTCCCTTAAGTCCCTCAGAATTAAAGAAGCTTTCTTTCCTCCAACCTATAATTCAAAATGCAGCACTTAAACCAAGCAAATTATGGGTCTCCTGCAATAATTCTGTATCTCGATCAGTCTTGAGAGGCATTTATAGATCACTGATAACAGTTTCTGCCTCAGTCACGTTGGACTGAGCCTGAAATGCCTCCACAGTAGCTCTTCAAAGAAAAAAAAAACTTGCAGGAGAAAGCTCAAAGCTGTTTATGTATTTAAGATCTGTAAGATGGGAATTTCCAGTTGAAGGTTTACTATGTAACTATGCAGAATGTGCATAACTGGTCACACATGAGGACAACTGATATCAAGAAATAGATGATCAACTTCCCACACAATCCTATGTTGGGCCAACATGCAAATCTGCCATGCCATCAATTGGGCAACCACCCTTTTACTGTCTGTGGACAAAAAGCTTAAAGAGAATCTTTGCCCTAGAGAGAAAAAAACGAATGCCCTGTACACGGGCGGACTTTTCGGCAACAAAGGTCCGACAGTCTTTCCGACGGATTTTCAACGGACTTTTGACGGATTTTCGACGGACTTTTGATGGACTTTGAACAGACTTGCCTACACACGATCACACCAGAGTCCGAGGGATTCGTACGTGATGACATACGACCGGACTAAATTAATGAAGTTCATAGCCAGTAGCCAATAGCTGCCCTAGCGTCGGTTTTCGTCCGTCGGACTAGCATACAGACGAGCGGACTTTTCCATAGGAACTGGGTCGGGCGGAGTTCCGACGTAAAGATTTGAAACATGTTCCAAATCTAAAGTCCGCCAGATTTTCGACAGAAACAGTCCGCTGAAGGTCCGATGAAGCCCACACACGGTCGGATTGTCCACCGGATTCGGTCCGTCGGACCAGTCCGGTCGAAAAGTCCGCTCGTGTGTACAGGGCATAAAAGAACAATTACCCGTCCAGGGACCCAGCACTGTCCTCACCTAGGAGGGTTTTTCACCGGTCTTCGGGTTCCTAGCGCCGGCATGTTTACTATGGGAAGCCGGCTCAGACTCCTTGTGGCTTTACAACCGGCTTCCCACTGGTCCTGCAGTCTTTTGGGACCTGTGCCATGTCCCAGAAGGCTGCAGGCAAAGAGAGGGGTGGCCAAACTTCTAGTCCAGTGGTCTCCAAACTGTGGTCAGTGGGCCCTTTGCTTGCCTTTATCTGGCCCTCGGGGGACTATTCCTCCCAGTGGATACCAATGATGAGGGACTATTCCTTCTACTGACACCAATGATAAAGGACTATTCATCCCACTGACATTAATGACAAGGGGCAGTTCCTTTCACTGACACCAATGAGAAGGGCAATTCCTCCCACTGATACCAACAATCAATCCTTTTAACAACAAAGATGGGGCACTATTCCTTCCACTGACATAATTTTCTAATGGTCACAGTCCGGCCCCCCTAATGTCTGAGTGGAAGTAAACTGGCCCTTTGTTGCAAAGGTCTGGAGACGCCTGGCCTAGACGATTCAAGCACAAGTGGGAGCGGGTACCTATCAAAACTAGGTCCTCCAAAAAAAATGGAGGAACTAGTTAGTAGGTCCTCCAAAACTAGGACCTATCAAAAAAAAAAAAATGTATGTGCCAAGCATGGTAGAGGAGGAAAAGGGGAGGAGCACATAAAGGGGTTTAGGGTGAAGTTCCGCTTTAGGTTTAGGTATGGCAATTTTTACAACATTATATTGGTCCAGTTTGAGCCAATGCAGATATGTATGTGCCATACCTGTGGGATCCCAGTGAAAGCTGAAAGTCACTGTAATAGGCACCACTACTATTCCAGTGATCTCCACTATCTTCTGAGTGCCCGTGGCTGCCCTGGCATTGTGAGAGCAAGAGGTTGCTCGCTTGGCATGGCCACCATTCAGAGAACACTTTGCATTTTTCAATAAATGCAAAGTGTCCTTTGATTGGATGGGGTGGAAAATAGGATTTTACTGCCCTGCCTCTCCACCTTGTCCAATAAGAGAATGTTTTGTTGTTAGTTATTTGTTTCTTTTTTCTATTTATATTGTCACAGTGTTATGGCCTGCCATGATGAAAAAAAGTATAGTATATAACACACAGGAATCTCGCTGATGTTGGTTGAGGATCTCCAGGATGAGTATTCTGAGTGGAGAAAACTGGTTTTACAATTTTCTCAATGACTGGTAGTTCTAGAGCCCAGAGGCTTCAAAGAGTCCAATGCCCTGTACACACGATCAGACTTTCCGCCAACAAAACCATGGAATTTTGTTCGAAGGTTTTTGGCTCAAACTTGCCTTGCATACACACGGTCACACAAATGTTGGCCAACAATTACGAACGTGGGAATGCGGTGATGTACAAGACGTACAACGAGCCGAGAACAATGAAGTTCAGTAGCCAGTGCAGCTCTTCTGCTTGATTCCGAGCATGCGTGAACTTTTGTGCGACGGACTTGTGTACACACGATCGGAATTTCTGACAGCAAAGTTTTGTTGGCGGAAAATTTGAGAACCTGCTAGCAAACATTTGTTGGCGGAAAGTCCGACAGCAAATGTTCGATGGAGCGTACACACGGTTGGACTTTCCGACAACAAGCTCACATCCAACATTTCCTGTTGGAAAGTCCGACCGTGTGTATGCGGCATTAGGAGGGATGAAGCCTCTAACGCTATGTGACAAACTTAATTTTTCACTGTGTCAGGACAGAGCACGGTCATAATATAAAAAATGTTTTTAACAAATATTTTCGTTGCAGCTTGAGCAATTGCTTTTTCAACAAAGCAGCTAAGAACAGGCAGGTATTCATGTAAAAAAAAGAGCAGAGTCCTAGAAAAAGCCAACACGAGATCCCTTTCTCTTGGAGCACCTCCAAACTGTTTTTTAAACATACAGTATCATACCTCCTAACTTTCTGCGATGAGAATGAGGGACAAATATTAGCAAAAGTATGTAGTCATAGGACACACCCCCTGTCACGCCCCCTTAAAGGAGAATCGTACAAAAAAAAATAATGATTGGTTACATTCACATGTGCTTTTTTACCACTACTATTCCTTTATAATGGCTTTTGAAATGTACAAATGCAGCAATTTAGATGAAAGGTTTAGCACTTGGAAACACTTTTTTGATAGATAAATAGTGCATTTTGTATACAACTATATAGATCAGACGAAAATGAGGGACAAATGAGGAGGAAAGAGGGACATTGTTTCAAATCAGGGACAGTCAAAATCAGGGATAGTTGGGAGCTATGCAGTATGCATCTTTTAGCCAGTCAGGTGATGAGGAGGGTCCTCTTATTAAAATCAAAAGGAGAACCAACGGTGCAGGGCAGATGACAAAGCATAGTGCAGTGCTGGAGCACGGGGAAGGTAAGTAGTGCATTGATTTTTTAATTATTTTTTTTTTACAGGGGGAAAAAAAAAATAATAATATAAATATATGCATACAGGTGTGCTCATTAGTTTACATACCCTGGCAGAATTTATGATTTCTTGGCCATTTTTCAGAGAATATGAATGATAACACAAAAACTTTTCTTTCACTCATGGTTAGTGTTTGGCTGAAGCCATTTATTATCAATCAACTGTGCTTACTCTTTTTAATTCATAATGATAACAGAAACTACCCAAATGACCCTGATCAAAAGTTTACATACCCTGGTGATTTTGGCCTGATAACATGCACACAAGTTGACACAAAGGGGGTTGAATGGCTATTAAAAGGTAACCATCCTCACCTGTGATCTGTTTGCTTGTAATTAGTGTATAAAAGGTCAATGAGTTTCTGGACTCCTGCTCTGCTTCAGTATGTCACAGTACATGTTGGCATTCATGGTTCCCTCAATGAACTGTAGCTCCTCAGTGCCGGCAGCACTCATGCAGCCCCAGACCATGACACTCCCACCACCATGCTTGACTGTAGACAAGACACACTTGTCTTTGTACTCCTCACCTGGTTGCCTCCACACACGCTTGTCACCATCTGAACCAAATAAGTTTATCTTGGTCTCATCAGACCACAGGACATGGTTCCAGTAATCCATGTCCTTAGTCTGCTTGTCTTTAGCAAACTGTTTGCGGGCCTTCTTGTGCATCATCTTTAGAAGAGGCTTCCTTCTGGGAAGACAGCCATGCAGAACAATTTGATGCAGTGTGCAGCGTATGGTCTGAGCACTAACAGGTTTAATTTGAGGGTATGTACATCTGTCAGGGATACCCTGTGGCAGGACAGACACTCAGGCGTGCACGCATGCGCACACGTGTTCCTATGGGAGCGTGCTGTACCAGGCAGCGGTGTGTGAGCGCGCACAGAATCACGAGGCGTGCGCGCGTGTGCGAGAGCACGCGGCAGGCGCGAGTGCGCGCGCGCTGACTCGGCTTGGCGCCAGTTCCCCTTTAAAAAGCCAGCAGTTGCTCTGGTACATTGCTGTCTGATCTGCGGTCTAAACCAGAGTCTGATCCTGAACCTGCTGTGTTACCTGACCTTGCTTCATTGACTACTGCTGCCTTCTCCTCTCCTGACCCGGCCTGCTTGACCTTGCTACTTCTGAAACTATTAATCTCCTGTTGCCGAACCTCTGCCTGCCTGCTGACTAACCTTTGCCTGTTGATTGTACTACCTGTTGCCTGTTCTGACCCGGCTTGTCTCGCTCTGCTTAGTCCGTTCCTGATCCAGCTCCGCCTAGATCCAGGGGTCACCGACCCGCACCTATTCCACCGCTTCCTACTGCTTCCGCTACCAGTCCATCCAGTGGATCACCTCTACCACCTGCATCAGCTACCCTGGATCATACAGGCACTCCTACCTCACTGCACTCCTGTACCACTTTTGCAACCCCAGTGGTCCCCGAGCCAGGGCTGTAAGAGAAATCTCCTTCTACAGTTGGGCTCTGATACCAGGTACGTGACAACATCCAAATCGGAGGAAGGGTTTAGGAATTACAGCTCTTTTTCAAGGGCCCAAAGGTAATGGGACAATTGAATCAAAAGTTGTTTCATGGCAAGGTGTGGGCCACTCCTTCATTATTTCTTCATCAATTAAGCAGGTAAAAGGTCTGGAGTTGAAGTGTGGTATTTGCATTTGGAATCTATTGCTGTGAACCTACATCATGCATTCAAAGGAGCTGTCCATGCAAGTGAAACAGGCCACTGTAAGGCTGGGTTCACACCTATGCAAATTGGATGAGGGTTTACCCTCATCCAATTCTCATAGCAGGTGAATGTGACCGGCTCTCTATGGAGCCGTTCACATATCTCTGGGGCGGCTGCGGGGTGCACTGCACAGAAATGCTGTTCGTCTTTAGCTCCATTTCAGGGCCAAATTCAGGCAAAGATTCGGTCCTGATTCGTCCCTGAACCAGAGAACAGGGACGCACAGTGTTCCTGTGTGATCTGCAGCCAGTTCCAGTGTGAACTGAACCTTAGGCTTCAAAAATTAACCAAATCCATCAGAGAGATAGCAGCAACATTAGGAGAGGCCAAATCAACAGTTTGGTACATTCTGAGGAAAGAAGAACGCACCGGTGAACTCACCAACAAAAAAAGGCCTGGACGTCTACGGAAGACAACAGTGGCGAATGATCGCTGGATTCTCTCTATGCTAAAGAAAAAATCTACAAACAAGAGAAGACTTCACAAGAGCAAATACAGAGGGTTCACCACAAGGCGCAAACCATTCATAAGCCTGAAGAATAGAAAAGCGAGATTAAACTTTGCCAAAAAACATCTAAAAAGCCAGACCAGTTCTGGAAAAGCATTCTTTGGACAGATGAAACTAAGATTAATCCGTACCAGAATGATGGGAAGAAAAAAGTGTGGAGAAGGCTTGGAACAGCTCATGATCCAAAGCACACAACGTCATCTGTGGTCACATGGTGGAGCTTGCAGTGTGATGGCATGGGCATGCATGGCTTCCAGTGGCACTGGGTCATTGGTGTTAGTTGATGATGTGGCAGAAGGCAGAAGCAGCCGGATGAATTCTGCAGTGTTTAGAGATATACTGTCAGCCCAGATTCACCCAAATGCAGCAAAGTTGATTTGGGCGGCCCTTCACAGTACAGATGGACAATGATCCAAAACCACTGAAAAAGCAACCCAGGAACTTTTGAAGGAAAAGAAGTGAAATATTCTGCAATGGCCGAGTCAATCACCTGATCTCAACCCAATTGAGCATTTCACTTGCTGAAGGCAAAACTAAAAGGCAGAAAGACCCACAAACAAAGAACAACTGAAGACATCTGCAGTTAGAGCCTAGCAAAGCATCACAGAGGAGGAAACCCAGTCTTTGGTAATGTCCATGGGTTCCAGACTTCAGGCAGCCATTGGCAGTAAAGGATTCTCAACAAAATATTAAAAATGAAAATTTTATTTATGATTATATTCTCTTGTCCAATTACATTTGAGCCCCAGAAAATTGGGGGGGGGGTTGTGTATAAAAATGGTTGCAGTTCCGAAAATTTGTACTTGATATTTATATTCAACCCCTTGAATTGTTTCGTTTTCATTTTATTCTGGTGGCATACAGAGCCAAAACAAAAGTATGAAAATTGTGCCCGTGCCCAAATATATATGGACCTAACTGTATATATATATATATATATATATAGCTCTGAATTAAATAAATAAATAAAAATGCATATAAAATTTTTTTTTAAAAATCCTTTAGCTATCTTTTTAGTGTCTTAGGTGGCCACTTTAAGAGCAATAAGCGTGCTCCAGCCTAGTAGGTGATTTTTTTTTTTTTTAATGATTTACTCTTGTGTTGTCATTCCCAGCTCTCCCTGCTCTAGACTGTGAAATCTGCAAACACGGGGGAGATAAAAAGAAAGTTCAAAGTCTAATTGAACAGAAAACATACCTTATGTGGAGGCAACACAAAGAGAATTCTTCCCCCTAAAATGCTTACAATCAAAGCTGTGTCTCTGGCATTATAAATCCAAACAAAAGCTCATCTGTTGTAGGTTGTAGCTTCCGGTCAGAGATTGGGAACACACAGGTGTCGTGCTGCAATAATGCACCCAGCATAACGGCTGGAGGGAAGAGCCAGGAATAGAAGCACAAGACACACAGAGGGTGTAACTTGTAGGTAACTGAACCAGTGAATTCCTCATACATAGCGATGACGCATCAGCTGCTCCGTCTACTCACCTTTAATCAATGGTGCCTTCCTATTGCTTTCTATGTGTGCTAGTATGGACTATCATTTATATAATAAGAGGATTACAGGGAGATTATAACATGACTCAAAAAACCTCTCACTGAAAAAACAGGTTTTCATTTAAAGTCAACCTGTCCTTAACCTGGCCAATTCAATTTTGGAAAATGTGGAAAACCTGAGCAGACGCCTCTTGCAGCAGCTAATAATAACCGTCTATTTTTGGACCAGTTATTCGCCCCCCCCCAAGTTTTGTCTGTGTGCGTCTTTGGAATGGGCTTTCAGATTAGAGGGTTTTTTATTTGGCGGTCACATCATTCAACTACCTTCTCATGCTTATGGCTTACCTAAGGGCTCATTCATATGTGCGTGACTGCGGCTCCTCTGAAAAGCAATCCACGCTCAGAACACTTTTCAGAGGTGTTTGACAGGCGACGAGGAGCTGTTACATAATTACATAGTAAGTGAGGTCGAAAAAAGATACAAGTCCATCAAGTCCAACCTATGTGTGTGATTATGTGTCAGCATTACATTGTATATCCCTGTATGTTGCGGTCGTTCAGGTGCTTATCTAATAGTTTCTTGAAGCTATCGATGCCCCCCGCTGAGACCACCGCCTGTGGAAGGGAATTCCACATCCTTGCCGCTCTTACAGTAAAGAACCCTCTACGTAGTTTAAGGTTAAACCTCTGTTCTTCTAATTTTAATGAGTGGCCACGTGTCTTGTTAAACTCCCTTCCTGGAAAAAGTTTTATCCCTATTGTGGAGTCACCAGTACGGTATTTGTAAATTGAAATCATATCCCCTCTCAAGTGTCTCTTCTCCAGAGAGAATATGTTCAATGCTCTCAAACTTTCATAACTAATATCCTCCAGACCCTTTATTAGCTTAGTTGCCCTTCTTTGTACTCGCTCCATTTCCAGTACATCCTTCCTGAGGACTGGTGCCCAGAACTGGACAGCATACTCCAGGTGTGGTCGGACCAGAGTCTTGTAGAGCGGGAGAATTATCCTTTTATCTCTGGAGTTGATCCCCTGTTTAATGCCAATATTCTGTTTGCTTTGTTAGCAGCAGCTTGGCATTGCATTCCATTGCTGAGCCTATCATCTACTAGGACCCCCAGGTCCTTTTCCATCCTGTTGTATCACCCCACAACAAATAAATCCCTCCAACCCCTTGGAAAGGGGACAACAAGGAGAGGTCAAAAATGGAAGCGAGTCACGGATCCTGAGGAAGTGAGCCAACTTGTGAAACGCGTCGATCCACAACATCATTATATACACCAAGAAAATGTCTCATACCTATGTTGTACACCATATGCAGTCATATTTTTTATTACCTCTTGTATCTCTTGACCTTCCCTCTAAGCTTTAAGGAGCAGGGTCCTCTGATTCCTACTGTATTAATTTGTACTGTCTACCCTCAAGATGTAAAGAACTGCATAAACTGTTGGCGCTATTTAAATCCTGTATAGTAATAATAATAATTTTAACCATTTTTTTAATTGTATAATAAAGATTGTGAATGTTGTATACACATTCATGTACATGACTTTTTTGTGGCACAGTTAAAGTCCCATATTTGATCTCTCCCCAATGTCCCTTTTATGGGGCTGGGGAGATTTATTTGTTGTTTCATTAGAGGGATGGTGCCTGAAGAGTCACATTGATATTTACATGAAGGTTCCACTATTAGAATATTCTGTATTGTATCCCCCCTGCTTTAACTGCTTGGACCCTGCACTAGCACACCCTAGCCACATGCATTGCACACAGCTGTGGGGTGCTTGCAGAGTAGCCCCAATCGTTTGAATGAGTCGTGATCAGCGGGTGGTAGCACCTGCCGAAAGCGACATTGGGTACAATTCCTGCCACAACCGCAGCTTATGTACATCCCCAGCCAATGCCTTTGCAGCTAAAGGGAGAATGGTTTGGGGGCCATAAAACAACAGCTCATGTGTGTGGTTTTACCTCCACCACCACCCCCCAACCACTGGTGTGCACAATCCCTTAAAGTGTCAACCTTTTGGCTGAAACAGCTGGGCACTGACCTCCCTACTGGAATATGACTACACCAAGCAAAAAACTTATTGGTGGTATAAATCTTAGCAGTGTACTTATAAAAAAAAAAATCTTAGAGCTATTTGTCCTGTGAAACTGCATGTGCAATTGTTCTGTGCAAATGGAAGCCAAATCAAATGTTATCAGGCCATTTTCTTTCCAGGTCAAATGCTCTTCATTCATACAAAATAGAGGGAGTCATGCAATACTGCATTATGGCCACCAGATGCAGCCGATGATAAAAAAAACTGAGGATTCATGGAGAGGGGTGGGGTTATAGGGGGAAGCCCAGGGGGCGTGTCCATAAACATTTTCATTGTCTACTCACCTGGTGATTAGTATCAAGTACCAGCCTATGACACAGGGTCTTTGAAAATCAAGCCTGCATCCCATACTGTAAAGTTAAGATGAATACTTATTTACTATGACTATCAACTCTCATAATGTGTTATTTTCCTCATTCACTCACTATAGAGAGAAATAACATAGCCAAATAACATTGGATGTGGCCTCTATTCGCACAGGGCTACTGTGCATGCATCCTATAGGTGGCAATATAACCCAAAGGTTTTAAGACTTTCTGTGTCCCTCAATGGACAAGAAAGAAAAACAATTTTCCCCAACCTGGAGCCAAGAGACAGGAGGTCTCAACTAGGGGTCTGAGAAGCCCTAACCAGGAGTCAAGAGACAGGAGGTCTCAACCTGGGGTTCAGAGGTGCCCTAGTCAAGAGCTAAGACAGGAGGTCTCATCCAGGGGCCAGAGGAGCCCTAACCAGGAGTCAAGAGACAAGAGGTCTCAACCAGGGGTCAGAGGTGCCCTAGCCAAAAGCTAAGAGACAGAAGGTTTCACCTAGGGGTCAGAGGTGCCCTAGCCAGGAGTCAAGAAACAGGAGGTCTCATCCAGGGGTTTGAGGAGCCCTAGCCAAGAGCTAAGAGACAGGAGGTCTCACCCAGGGGTCCGAGGAGCCCTAACCAGGAGTCAAGAGACAGGAAGTCTAAAGCAGGGGGCAGAGGTGCCCTAGCCAGGAGCTAGGAGATAGGAGGTCTCACCCAGGGGTCAGAGGAGCCCTAGCCAAGATCTAAGAGACAGGAGGTCTCCCCCAGGGGTCAGAGAAGCCCTAGCCAAGAGTCAAGAGACAGAAGGTCTAAAGCAGGGGTCAGACATGCCCTAGCCAGGAGCTAGGATATAGGAGGTCTCACCCAGGTGTCAGAGGAGCCCTAGCCAGGAGTTAAGAGACAGGAGGTCTCACCCAGGGGTTCGAGGAGCCCTAGCCAGTAGTTAAGAGACAGGATGTCTTATTCAGGGGTTTGAGGAGCCCTAGCCAGAAGTCAAGAGACAAGAGGTCTCACCCAGGGGTCTGAGGAGCCCTAGCCAGGAGTCAAGAGACAGAAGGTCTGAAGAAGGGGTCAGAGGTGCCCTAGCCAGGAGCTAGGAGACAGGAGGTCTCATCTAGGGGTTCGAGGAGCCCTAGCCAGGAGTCAAGAGACAGGAAGTTTAAAGCAGAGGTCAAAGGTGCCCTAGCCAGAAGCTAAGAGACAGGAGGTCTCACCCAGGGGTTCGAGGAGCCCTAGGCAGGAGTCAAGAGACAGGAGGTCTCATCAAGGGGTTCGAGGAGCCCTAGCCAGGAGTCAAGAGACAGGAGGTCTCACCCAATGGTCCGAGGAGCCCTAGCCAGGAGTCAAGAGACAGGAGGTCTCACCCAGGGGTTCAATGAGCCCTAGCCAGGAGCTAAGAGACAGGAGGTCTAAACCAGGAGTCAGAGGTACCCCAGCCAGTAGCCAGGAGTTCTTGTCCCAGGAGTCAGGTTGGCTCCTATTGGGGTGTCAGGAGAACCCCCTACCCAGAGGCCAGGAGTAGGCCCTGCAGCAGGGTGCTGCATCTAAAGGCTGAGTGAGCCTAGAGAACCAGAAAAGCTGGGAAACACAGTCAGAGGCACTGGTAAGAGGAGCAGCGGTTCTGCTGACAAGGGAGCCAGGTGACTTGGCATTTCCAGTTAACTGCGATATGGAAGAACCCCTGTGGGGGCAACTGGTGATTATGTGAACCTTCCGTTTTGTTCAATAAAAGTGGGCTGCCACACCCTTAAATAAAGTTTGGACTGGCGCAACTCATTGGAAAAGCACCTACCACATAAGCATACTCACCCCAATGCCGACTGAATAACATACTAAATAATTAAATTATATGAAAAAAAAAAACATGCCCTTTAAAGATTTCGATAAAAAAAAAAATAAAACATGGAAAAGACCTACAAATGGAACTCCATTGAGTCACCCATTCTACTATTGTATGCCGGCCAACTAAAGCGATGTCATGTTCTTTTATTACTGGAAGTTAAATAGGAAAACCCCCAACAAATAAACTAAACTTAACATACTAGTCTGACTCCTTCAGTCATTTATTTACTGATAACAAATATTTGTCTGGTGCTCAAACACCTCGCTAATGCGTGCTGAACAATCACCCCAGAGTGCTGGCAGACAACCAACTGCCAGCTATGCCCTCCCTGGATCTCATTAAAGGTATAAGGAGTCTTCTGCATGAGCAGTTCCTCTGGCATTGTACTACCCCGGCTACAATTACCCCCACTTACTCCCCATAACAGGCTGCAGGAGTCAGAATAAAATAAGCAGATCATTCGATTTCATATACACTCACTGGCCACTTTATTAGATACACATGTAACAATTAGTATTTTTTGCTAGAAAATTACTTAGAACCCCAAAACATTATATATATTTTTTAAAGCAGAGGCCCTAGAGCAGGGGTCTCAAACTGGCAGCCCTCCAGCTGTTGCAGAACTACAAGTCCCATGAGGCATCGCAAGACTGACAGTTACAAGCATGAATCCCAACAGGCAGAGGCATGATGGGACTTGTAGTTCCGCAACAGCTGGAGGGCCGCCAGTTTGAGACCCCTGCCCTAGAGAATAAATTGGCGGGTTTTGCCATTTTTTTTAATGTCACGCGGTATTTGCTCAGTGTTTTTTTAAAAGCCTTTTTTTTTGGGGGGGGGGGGATACACTTTTTTTTATTTTAATGAAACAAAAACATAACCCGTTTATTTTGCAAAATATAAAAGATGATGTTACTCCGAGTAAATAGATACCAAACATGTCACGCTTTAACCACTTGCCAACCAGCCGCCACAGTTGTACTGTGGCAGAATACAGGGCCGTCTTTAATATTGATTGGACCCTGGTCAAAACTTTTCTTGCCCCCCCACGCAGTTTTGCTCTCCACCTGCTCTGAGACATACAATAAATAGCAGCTAGACTCAAAATCAGTTTACTGAATCAGATCAGGCAGCTATTGCGATTGGTTGCCAGAGGTTACAGTGTATCATTACCGCTCACTGACTGGTTGCTAGAGGTTACAGCACACATTACGGCTCACTGATTAGTTTAGAGGTTACACATGATTTCTGCTTGTTGATTGGTTGCTAGAGATTACTGTGTATATGACCTCAGGGGGGCATGATATACATATCAATGCTGCTGGCTGCCCCTATTTACATCTGAATGCCGGTAATTTACATGTAAACACAGGGTCTGCAGGTGAGTCATCTTTACACAACAATAGGACAGAGCTGGGCAGCATTTGTAGCAGCACTTCACACTGAGATATTGGGACACAGAACAGGGCTAAAACCTCAAGGGACGAGGGAATTTAAACCAGGATAGTTGGCAGGGATGAGGCAGCTGCTTTGGGCCCCACAACAATGACAGGGCCCAGGGCAGCTGCCCCTTTTGCCCTGCCTTAAAAACGGCCCTGGCAGAATGGCACGGCTGGGCGAAACGACGTTATGTGGCCACTAGGGGCGCGTGTGCCCCCTGCTCGCCCACGGAGCCGGTGCGAATGCTCAGCAGTCGCGATCACTGCCGGGCCCCCCGCGATCACTCGGGGCACACGGAGAACCGGGATCTGTGGGGAGAAGTGACTGATCGTCTGTTCATACAGAGTGTGAACAGCGATCTGTCATCTCCCCTACACAGTCTCCTCCCCCCTTCAGTTAGAACACACACTAGGGAACACAATTAACCCCTTGATCGCCCCCTAGTGTTAACCCCTTCCCTGCCAGTGATATTTTTACAGTAATCAATGCATTTCTATAGCACTGATCGCTGTATAAATGCCAATGGTTCCAAAAATGTGTCAAAATTGTCCGACGTGTCCGCCATGTCGCAGTACCGATAAAAATCGCAGATCGCTGTCCTCACTAGTAAAAAAAAATTAATAATAAAAATGGCATAAAACTATCCCCTATTTTGTACACACTATAACTTTTGCGCAAACCAATCAATATACGCTTATTGTGATTTTTTTTTACCAAAAATATGTAGAAGAATACATATCGGCCTAAACTGAGGAAAAAATTGTTTTTTTAAAATATATTTTTGGGGGATATTTATTATAGCAAAAAGTATAAAATATTGCTTTTTTTTCAAAATTGTTGCTCTTTTTTTGTTTATAGTGCAAAAAATAAAAAACACAGAGGTGATCAAATGCTACCAAAAGAAAGCTCTATTTGTGGGGAAAAAAAGGATGTCAATTTTGTTTGGGTGCAACGTTGCACGACCGCGCAGTTGTCAGTTAAAGCGACGCAGTGCCGAATCGCAAAAAGTGCTCTGGTCAGGAAGGGGGTAAAATCTTCCGGGGCTGAAGCGGTTAAAGATGCGCACGTGAAAGGAGCACAGCGCTGTTCCCAGGTGTGTGTTAAACATTCAAATTAAAAAAAACCTTAAAGTAAATAACATAAATTAAATATTGTCTCTATATGACCCTTATTAGTGATCCTGCAGTGCTGATATTATCCGAAAATGTGTATCCAAACAAAGAACTTTGTGTTATATAAGCCAAAAGAACGTAACAAAAAGTAAAGTGAATCAAATCCTCATTAGGGAATGTCTATGTGTCAAATCCAAAAAAAAAAAAAAGTTCATGAATATATCCCAAAGAGCAACAATGTAGCAACCAAAAAAGTGTCAAACATATGTTAAAAAAGTCTAATAATCAATCTTGCAGAAATATAGCATAAAATGTGACAATTCTTTCTTCATGGTGATAACATCATTTTTGGATAATATCAACACTACAGGATCACTAATACTAGAAAGGGTCCTATAGAGACAATATTTAATTTATTTTATTTTCTTCAAGGTTTTTTTCATTTGAATGTTTAACACACACCTGGGTACAGCGCTGTCTTCTTTTCACATATATTTAATTGAGATCTCTCAATCTTATAGCAGCAGAACAGGTTTAATTAATTGATACTACCTCGGGGCAGTCTAACTCCAGTTTTCATTAAAATTGCGCATTCCCGTGCAATGGTGACAAACTACGTAAATTGTACTATCCATAGGCGATGCTTTAAAAGCCTTTACAGGTTACCACAGAGGAGTTCGGGGTCCTACAATTGCTTCCCATGATCTGACGTTCGTGGTGATACCTCACATTGCTATTTGCGTGTGTGCGGGACCGAAGTGCGTGTTCGCCTTTTCGCATGAGCACTGGGGGGGACATTTTTTTTATTATTATTCATTTTTTATTTTTACACTGTTGCTTTAAATGTTTTGATCACGCCAGTTCACACCATAGAAACGCATTTTTGATGTGTCCCAGATGCTTTTCTGCATGCGCGTTTTTGACGCATTTTTTTAAAGTGTTCTAGTGCGTTTTTGATGCGTTTTTGGTGCAGTCCGGTGCATCCCCCCCACCTCTTTTTTCTTAAAGTGGTTGTAAAGGTTCATTTTTAATTTTTTTAAAATAACAAACATGACATACTTACCTCCACTGTGCAGCTCTTTTTGCACAGTGGCCCCAATCCCGCTGTTCTGGGGTCCCACGGCGGCTCCCTCGGCTCCTCCCCGCAATAGATAACATCCTCAGGAAGCTCTCTCACCTCCCGTCTCTTACACTCTGCGTCCATAGACACAAAGTGTATGTCTCGGTCCCGCCTCCCCAACAGGCGCGTCATTTGGATTTGATTGACAGCAGTGCGAGCCAATGGCTGCGCTGCTATCAATCTATCCAATGAAGAGCCGAGAAAACAAGGATGAAATCCAGCGTGTTCTCGACGCGGGGCTTTCGAGGGCTCAGGTAATTAAAGGGGGAGGGGGGGCGGCGGCTGGGGGGCCAGTAAGCATCGGATGTTTTTTCACCTTAATGCATAGGATGCATTAAGGTGAAAAAACGGAAACCTTTACAACCCCCTTTAACGTTAAATAAGGACATGTGCATTCCAGTGCGTTTTTGATGCGTTTTAGAGCGTTCCAGTACGTACTGTAAAGTAGAGCTGCACAATTAATCGTTAAAGTGGAGTTCCACCCAAAAGTGGAACTTCCACTCATCAGATTCCTCCCCCCCTCCGGTGACACAGTTGGCACCTTTCAGGGGGGAGGGGGGTACAGATACCTGTATATTACAGGTATCTGTACCCACTTCCGGCATAGATAGCCGCAGAATCTGCGGTTATTTACGCCACTTCCTGCTCCCTCCCCGCTGCCTGCTGGGAAACACACGGGTCCCAGAGGCAGCAGGGACCATCCGTATTGCGCTGCGCGACTCGCGCATGCGCAGTAGGGAACCGGGAAGTGAAGCCGCACGGCTTCACTTCCTGATTCCCTTACCGAAGATGGAGGCGGCAGCACCCAAGGACGGAGAGACGCTTCGGCCTCGGGTGCCGACATCGCGGGCGCCCTGGACAGGTAAGTGTCCATGTTTTAAAGGTCAGCAGCTGCAGTATTTGTAGCTGCTGACTTTAAAAAAAAAATTTTCCGGCGGCGCTCCGCTTTAAATCGTTAAAAAATCGTGATCTCGATTCACCCCCTCTGACGATCTCTCCTGCTGAGTTTGCCGATTCTTTCATATAAACAAGTGGAAAGATTATCTGCTCACTCAGCTGTCAAAAGAAAGCATCTGGGCAGTCTGCCAAGTTTAGAACTTGAAACATTGTAACTAACTTCCTTCTTAGATCAAAGGGATAAACTTCTCTGTGTAAACAAATAACAGGGCAATCTGCCAATTTTTAAACAATGTGTAAATGCAGGACGTTTAACCACTTAAAGTCTAAATATTTTTCTGACACTTCCTTCTTAAGTTAAAATCAATATTTTTTTTTCTAAAATAATTACTTGGAACCCCCAAATATTATATATATATATTTTAGCAGAGACCCTGGGGAATAAAATGGCAATTGCTGCAATATTTTATGTCACACTATATTTGCCCAGTGATCTTTCAAATGCAATTTTTTGGGAAAAAACACACTTCATTAATTAAAAAAAAAAAACGAAACAGTAACGTTAGCACAATTTTTTTTCGTTTTAATGTGAAAGATGACGTTACGCCGCGAGAATCGTGAGAGAATCGTGATCTATCCTCTAAGCAAAAAAAATCGTGATTATCATTTTAGCCAGAATCGTGTAGCTCTACTGTAAAGTAGAACGTGCTGCATTTTTCCTGCACTGGACTTATGAGTCTAGTGCAGGAAAAATGCTGCACGTTTTAATTTTTTTTTCTGGAACTGCAAGCACTGGTGTGAACTATGCCTTTGAAAACCATACAACCTACTTTCCATGCATTTTTGATGCAGAAAAAAAAGCACTGGACTGCATGTGGTGTGAACTGGCCCTTATTGCAAATAATTGTGAAAGCAATAAACATGTGACAGGTACTCTTTATGGAGAAGTGGAAGAAAGGAGGTGGAAGGCGCGTGATCAAACGCTTGGATCAAGATAATACAATTTATCCATATACAAAATAGATAAATGCATATAAAAAAAGTTCCGATGTATTCATAAAAGCTGAGTTACAAAATATACACATTAAAAATTAAAAGTTTAAAAGTTGAACATGCCCATGCAAGGGCAAGTACTCAAAGGTGGGCTGACGCGTTTCGAGGGGGTTCCCTCTTCATCAGAGCCTAGAAAAAAGGAGAAAAGTCTGTACAATACGGTAGACCAACATAAAAGGAGTGGCTAGTTGGGAGGTGTATCACATGGTAAGTGATCAGTTCTTCTTAGCTCTAGACCTGTCCACATCCCAGACTCCAAATCCCTCCTCTGCACGTAAAAGAATTTTACCACGATTTGTGTTTTTGAATGCTTTTTATTTCTTAAAAATTGCACCCATTGTTTCCCAGTAAATTGGAGGCAATGTCATGTCATCGCTTCCGGTTTACTATTACAAACAGCCGATCCCAATGGGACGGAAGAGCCCAAGAGAGCCGTGGGAAGGGCAGGGCTGTCCCCTCCCGCTGCTTGTAATAGCAATTGAGCGGCTAGTTAGCCGATCCAATTGCTATTACAGGAGAGCCGACCGCTGGCTCATCACGATACTGTAATGATGCCTGAAGCTGCAGGCATCATCCCAGTATAACCACCGGAAATCCAGCGACATACGGGAAGCGGTTAAAGGCCTTGTTCAATATTATTAAACTCCGCAACATACAAACCTTTCAACCAGGATCACAGGCTTCCCAACGCGTTTCACTCTAAGACTAGGTACGCATCTAGTGCATGTCGTGAATGCATGTAAAATTGCGCTTTTTCCAAAAACACACAGAGAAATGCACTGCCCTTTAGCAAATGCATTGCGAGAATATGGTTATACCTGTACTGTCTGTTCCCAGAAGTCTGCACTACACTACAAGTCAGATTTAAGGCATCCTCTGCAATAGGAATTTTAGTGGGATACTACACAAGGGATGCAGACCCTGCAACTTTTTTTCAAGAGAACATTGAAAGCGCAACCAGGTGACTATAATAAACCAGGCACTCCGATTAAGAATCAGTCTGCCTAGGAGATGGTGAGACAAACAGCTATTTCTTCAAAGAAGAAACAGGAAAAAATCTGCAACAAAATTTGTTAAAATCTCTGCAATTATACAAGAGGTGAGCAGCTCCAGTCGTTTCTATGTTTATTGAAAGTCAGAAGAAGCTACAAAAAGTGTAGCTGCTGACTTTTAATAAACACACTGACCTGTCCCGCGGGCGACGCCCTCTGTGATTGGCGAGTCAATGACAGCTGATCACAGGATGTAAACACAAGCTGGATATCAACTTTTTTTTCCCCTCATGCAGATAGCATGAGAAGAGAAGAAAGCCGATAAACGGCTTGTGTGAAAAGGACATTGGCACTGATAATCAGTGTCCTGATTATCAATGCAGTTCCACCAGTGCTGCCAATTACTGCCCATCAGTGCCACCTATCAGCGCTCATCAGTGCTGCCAATCAGTGCCTCCTCATCAGTGTCACTGATCAGTCCCGCCTACCAATGCCTATCAGTGCCCATTAGTGGCACCTATCAGTGCCTATCAGTGCCACCTCTCAGTGCTGCCTATCAGTGCCCTTCAGTGCTGCCTATCAATGCCACCTATCGGTGCCCATCAGTGCAGCCTATTAGTGCTGCCTCATCAGTGCCCATCAGTTCCACCTATCAGTGCCCATCAGTTCCACCTATTAGTGCCCTTCAGTGCCACCTATCAGTGTCCATCAGCATCCATCAGTGCAGCCTATTAGTGCAGCCTCAGCAGTGCCCACTAGTGCTGCCTCATCAGTGCCCATCAGTTCCATCTATCAGTGCCCATCAATGCCACGTATCAGTGCCCATTAGTTCCACCTATTAGTGCCTATCAGTGATGCCTCATCAGTGCCCTTCAGTGCCCACTATCAGTGCCCATAAGTGACGCCTATAATGCAGCCTCATCAGTGCCGCCTCATCAGTGCCCATCAGTTCAACCTATCAGTGTCCAATAGTGCCACCTATCAGTGCCCATCAGCTTCCCCTATTGGTACCCATCAGTGCCGCCTCATCAGTGCCCATCAGTTCCACCTATCAGTGCCCATCAGTTCAACCTATCAGTGTCCAATAGTGCCACCTAACAGTGTCCATCAGCTTCCCCTAATGGTACCCATCAGTGCCGCCTCATCAGTGCCCATCAGTTCCACCTATCAGTGCCCATCAGTGCCGCCTCATCAGTGCCCATCAGTGCAGCCTCATCAGCGCACATCAGTGAAGGAGAAAAATTACCTGTCTGCAAAATGTTTGTTTTTTTCAAAATATTTGGACTATTTTCGTTTATTTAGCAAAAAAGAAAAAACTCAGTGGTGATTAAATAGCACCAAAAGAAAGGTCTATTTGTGTGAAAAAATGATACAAGTTTTATTTGGATACAGTGTTGTATGACCGCGCAATTGTCATTCAAAATGTCACAGCGCTGAAAGCTGAAAATTGGCCTCGGCAGGAAGGGGGTAAAAGTGCGGTAGGCAAGTGGTTAAAGTAATCGTATTCTAAGCAAATTTGAACTTTCATAAGCCCTTCATGACCTGCATGAGAAGTTTCCTAGAGAAGAGAGGACAACTATGACTACAAGACTAGAGGCAATGCCCCGACGACATGAGTGTGTTGAGGCCACAGCGGGTGAGGTTAGTGCGTGCTTGTTTGTTGCTAGGAGAAAAATATGGAGGAGAGGAAAGATCATCATTGATATGAGTGACTAAGTGCCCAGAAATAGGTTATTCATTTATTCAAGGTAACAAGAAACACCTCGCTCTCCATTGTACTCTATTATACCCGTCTCAGCTTTCTCCTTCTTTATTGCATTCAATGTTTTGACTGTGAAGTATAAATTGACCCAGAGGAGCGTACACATTATTTCTTCAATGGTGTCAGTCTACAGAGGTCCTTCCCTATTGACTACTTACCAATCAGATTTTGTTATAGGAGCATTAGAACATACCGCAGTATAGATAGCTAGATACAGTATGGATTCAAAAGATATTCTGCAAACGTATCCTAGTAGGGTTATAAATGAAAAGCAACTTAAAGAGGACCTTCAGCCTGCTTGCAAAAAATGAGAAGTCAGCAGCTACAAATATATGAGCCACGCTGAGCAGTGTGAATGGTCTACAAGCCTGATGGGACTTTTAACATGTCCCAGAAGGTTGTGGGCAACTGACACTGACACCAGTGCTGGGGGTTATTATTGCATTCACTGACACCAGTGCTGGGGGTTATTATTGTCTTCACTGACACCAGTGCTGGGGGTTATTATTGCATTCACTGACACCAGTGCTGGGGGTTATTATTGCATCCATTGACACCAGTGCTGGGGGTTTATTATTGCATCCATTGACAACAGTGCTGGGGGTTATTATTGTGTTCACTGACACCAGTGCTGTGGGTTATTATTGTGTTCACTGACACCAGTGCTGGGAGTTATTATTGTGTTCACTGACACCAGTGCTGGGGGGTTATTATTGTGTTCACTGACACCAGTGCTGGGGGTTATTAATGCATCCATTGACACCAGTGCTGGGGGTTATTATTGCATTCACTGACACCAGTGCTGGGGGTTATTATTGCATCCATTGACACCAGTGCTGGGGGTTATTATTGTCTTCACTGACACCAGTGCTGGGGGTTATTATTGTCTTCACTGACACCAGTGCTGGGGGTTATTATTGCATTCACTGACACCAGTGCTGGGGGTTATTATTGCATCCATTGACACCAGTGCTGGGGGTTATTATTGCATCCATTGACACCAGTGCTGGGGGGTTATTATTGTGTTCACTGACACCAGTGCTGGGGGTTATTATTGTGTTCACTCACACCAGTGCTGGGGGTTATTATTGTGTTTACTCACACCAGTGCTGGGGGTTATTATTGTGTTCACTGACACCAGTGCTGGGGGTTATTATTGCATTCACTGACACCAGTGCTGGGGGTTATTATTGCATCCATTGACACCAGTGCTGGGGGTTATTATTGCATCCATTGACACCAGTTCTGGGGGTTATTATTGCATTCACTGGCACCAGTGCTGGGGGTTATTATTGTGTTCACTGACACCAGTGCTGGGGGTTATTATTGCATTCACTGACACCAGTGCTGGGGGGTTATTATTGCATCCATTGACACCAGTGCTGGGGGTTATTATTGCATCCATTGACACCAGTGCTGGGGGGTTATTATTGTGCTCACTCACACCAGTGCTGGGGGTTATTATTGTGTTCACTGACACCAGTGCTGGGGGTTATTATGACGTCACTGACACCAATGTTGGGGGTTTAGCACCCTATAGTGTGCTAGGTGTGATAGTGAGATAGTTTTTTTTTTGTCAGTGTATGCAAATTTATCCAGGCTTGGCATGGTAGCCAAGCCTGCTTGTTTTGTTTCCTAGGTCGGCAGAAATCCAGGGAGAGCTGGATGACTCACAGGCAGCATCACTGAGTCCTCCCACTTTTTTCCAGAATGTGCTGGAACCTTCTGGAAAGATAGGATGAGACGTGAGGTGGAGCTGCCTGGAGTATTCTGAGGGCCCTGACCAATCCCCAACTTGAATTGGCAGGGGGCAGGCCACCTCAAATACTTAAGGTCAGTCCAGCTGGAGAGGAGTTGTTCGGGTGGAAGCTGCAGATGGAGTGTTATGCCCCGTACACACGGTCGGACTTTGTTTGGACATTCCGACAACAAAATCCTAGGATTTTTTCCGACGGCTGTTGGCTCAAACTTGTCTTGCATACACACGGTCACACAAAGTTGTTGGAAAATCCGATCGTTCTGAACGCGGTGACGTAAAACACGTACGTCGGGACTATAAACGGGGCAGTGGCCAATAGCTTTCATCTCTTTATTTATTCTGAGCATGCGTGGCACGTTGTCCATCGGATTTGTGTACACACGATCGGAATTTCCGACAACGGATTTTGCTGTCGGAAAATTTTATAGCCTGCTCTCAAACTTTGTGTGTCGGAAAATCCGATGGAAAATGTGTGATGGAGCCCACACACGGTCGGAATTTCCGACAACATGGTCCTATCACACATTTTCCGTCGGAAAATCCGACCGTGTGTACGGGGCATTAGGCTGTCGGTGGCCTTTGAGGGAGCTCCCCAGTCTGGGGGGAGGGGGTGACCTTGGGCCTGGGCTTGGGTGTGGACGGGACCTTCCTACGATCAATGGAGATGTCCTGCATGGGAGCAAGGAGAGGACAGCAGGAGAACACTGCCAGGCAAGTCTCCAGGAGGAACAACAAGTTGCAGACAAGAGTGCTGGTGAGTGACACACAGTCAGGAAGACTGGGAGGCACGCCTGGGAGGACTGGGTGCAAGTAGTCTGCGATAGGTGCAGAGCCAGTGGAGAGGACTGTGTTGGCACGGGCAATGGAAAGAGGCAGCTGCAGCCAAGGAGGGCTGGCAGGGCCTGAAGAGGTGGTACTGGGATCAGTAGCCACGTGGGACAGCTAGCACTAGGACTACCAATTTTGCTACACCATAGGGGCCCCCGGGGCCCCGCCCTCCCTGCAAAGGGCATTTTTTGCTTTGGGCCTGGCTGAGCCAGTGTCAAGCCTGCAATTCAGTGCTAGCTGGTCCTGGGAGTTGTAGTTCTACAAGTTTGTGCTGGAGGTAGAGGAGAGGAAGTTGTATATACCGGAGGTGTATATAGTTCTCAGTCCCTATTGCTTTTACAATCAACTGGGCAGTGGCGGCTGATGTTTTTTTGTTTGGGGGGGCGGGACCTTCCCCCCGACACCTCTCACACTCCCCCCAGCACCTCTCGCCCCCCGCTGTTTGCCGGTCCACCGACACTTACCCGATCGGCGGAGAACATCAGGCAGGGGGAGACAAGCTGCAGCAGGATGGCGTCTTCCTCTAAGATCACAGCGGCTTCCGCCGTACCTCTCCTCCCCTTCTCCTAGGCATCCAATAGGGTCACCTAAGCTTCCAACATACCTGCGCTTCCTGATTGGCGGAGAGGTGATTCAGTGTTAGAAAAGCAAATATTAATTCGCTTTTCTAACACAACTGGGTGGACTGTGAGCGCAATGCTCTGCGCTCCAAGTCCATCTTTTTCGAAGCCTATTAGAGCCTATGGCTCTAATCAGGTGCTTAAAAAAAAAAACCCTGCAGCTGGAATTCAGGCGCCCGGCGTCCGAAAATGGGCTGGACGCCTGAATAGGGGGTGGCAGTGGCAGCCATTGATAGATTTATGCTATGCATGAATCTATCCAATATACACAGAGGCTAGAGAGAGGGGGTGGCGCCTGTACATCCTTAATGCACGGGCCGCCGCTGAAACTGGGCATCCCATATCTACCCTATCCCCATCCAAGTTCCAATCCCACAAATAAAACATAAAAAAACAAAGTACAAGGACTACTTCTTTACTACTGAATGTGTGCCTGGCTGTGCAGGGTGAGAGGCGGACCACATCTACCAGCAGCCCCTACGGGGGTACCGCTACAGGGGTTTTTATTGCATTCACTGACTACAGTGCGGGGGGGGGGTTATAATTGCATCCACTGACACAAATGTTGGAGGTTATTACTGTGTTCACTGACACTAATGATGGGGGTTACTATTGCATCCATTGACACCAGTACTGGGGGTTATTATTGCGTCTATTGACACAAATGCTGGGGGTTATTATTGCGTAAACTGGCGCCAGTGCTGGTGGTTATCATTGTGTCCACTGATACTGTCAAAAAAAGAAGAAAGACTCCCTAGTGCCCGCACATCCATGAAGTCTAGTAGTAGTAGTGATAAGAGTGGCAGCCTCAGCCTGGGCCCCCGCCAGGCCTCCAACGCGTTTCGCTCTGCCCCAGAGCTTAGTCATGGGGCAGAGCGAAATGTGTTGGAGGCGTGGCCTGGCGGGAGCCCAGGCTGAGGCTGCCACTCTTATCACTACTACTACTAGACTTCATGGATGTGCGGGCACTAGGGAGTCTTTCTTCTTTTAGCTCCAGTGAACACAGGAGCTGGGATGAGCTCCATCCCTCGCTGGCACTCCTGATGTGGATGGGAAATCATCTAGATTACTCCCCATACTGACGGAGCCTGAGAAGCACACTAATTTATTGTGGGCCCCCCTAATACTTACCAGAGCCCCATCGCGATCCAGCGATGTGCATGAGAGCCTCGGTCTCCAGGGACTCTCCCTCCTCATTAGCTGAGACAGCAACAGGAGCCATTGGCTGTCAATCACAGCCAGCGAGCCAATGAGGGGGGAGAGGGGCGGGGTGTGTGAATATGGACACGCAGGGCAGCGGTTCGGGAGCAAGCCTGCCCCAGAGCAAGCTGCTTGCTCTGGGGGGCATATGACAGGAGGGAGGGGCCAGGAGCACTGGCGGGACCTGAGAAGAGGAGGACCGGGGCTGCTCTGTGCAAAACCATTACACAGAGCAGGTAAGTACGACATGCTTGTTACTTTAAAAAAATTGCCTTTATATCACTTTAGGCAGGCCATAGAAGATTTCCATGGGTGGAACAAAAGAAAAGCACTTGATTCCCCCTTTAACACAGTAAGAGTTAATCGGGGAATCTCTCCCGCAGTGCTATTGTGTCCCACTGGGGGGGAGTCTTCCTGGCTGGCAGAACCCAATGATTACTGCTAGCTGCTATCACTTTAAAGGGGGGTTCCGGCCGGGAAAAAAAAAAAAAAGTAAAAGTCAGCAGCTACAAACACTGTAGCTGCTGACTTTAAATAAGCACACATACCTGTCCTGGGTGCCCGCGATGTCGGCCGCCCGAGGCCGACCTGTCCCTCGGCTCTCGGGTCCCGGCACCGCCATCCTAACTAAGGGAAACAGGCAGTGGAGCCTTACGGCTTCACTGCCTGTTTCCTACTGCGCATGCGCAAGTCGCGCAGCGCTTTGTGAATGGGACGCAATGTGTTGTGGGACACACACAGTTCCCAGAACACACAACGCCCCATTCCCCAGAAGACAACGCAGGGAGGAGAAGACAGAACATCACCGCGGCGTAGGAAGAGGCAGATTAGGAAGACTGCCTAGCAACAGCCATTTCAGGTGAGTTAAAAAAAAATTATTTTTTTAGGGGTTTTTTGGTGCAATTTTTTTTTTTTTTTTGTGGTGGACCTTTATTTATTTTATTTATTTATTTATTTCAGGTACTTATATAGCGCCGTCAATTTACGCAGCGCTTTACATATATATATATTATACATTCACATCAGTCCCTATACCCTCAAGGAGCTTACAATCTAAGGTCCCTAACTCACATTCATACCTATACTAGGGCCGATTTAGACAGGATCCAATTAACCTACCAGCATGTCTTTGGAGTGCGGGAGGAAACCGGAGTACCCGGAGGAAACCCACGCAGACACAGGGAGAACATGCAAACTCCAGGCAGGTAGTGTCGTGGTTGGGATTCGAACCAGCGACCCTTCTTACTGCTAAGCGAGAGTGCTACCCACTGCGCCACTGTGCCGCCTTTACTTTTTTCTCTTTCTATTTGTAACTATGTAATGCATTCTATGTCTGAATTAAATAATATTTTCACTAAACATGGTTACTAAACATTGTTTCAGAGATATTTTGCTGCTTAAAACCCCCCTGGGGAAACTTTTCCACTAATTTTGATTCTCTTTCCTTCCACCACAGGTGAAAGAAAAGAAAATCGCTTGATCTCTCGATTACTCTCCATACTGACGGAGCCTGCGCAGCACACTCATTTATTGTGGGCCCCCCCTAATACTTACCAGAGCCCCCATCGCGATCCAGCGATGTGCATGAGTGCCTCGGCCTCCAGGGACTCTCCCTCCTCATTAGCTGAGACGGCAGCAGGACCCATTGGCTCCCGTTAATGTCAATCACAGCCAGTGAGCCAATGAGGGGGAGAGAGGGGGGGCGATGTGTGTGAATGGACACGCAGGACAGCGGCTCGGGAGCGAGCCTGCTTGCGTGCCTCAAGTATTGGGGGGGGGGGCGCTACAAAGGGGAGGTTTTTTTTTACCTTCACGAATAGAATGCATGAAGGTAAAAAAAAAAAAAAACCTTGAGCCTTTACAACCACTGTAAGGCCTCATGCACACGGACGTTTTTACAGCCGCTTTTTTTGGGCGTTTTTTTGCAGCTTAAAAAGGCCCGTCTATGTTAGTCTATGGCTTCATGCCCACCTAGGCGTTTTTGAGCTGCAAATGGCATAAGCTGTAAAAAAAAACCCAGAACCAGTGGATTCTGAGAGACGTTTTTCAGCTGTAAAAACGCTCTAACGCTGATAAACGCGTTTTTTAACGTTTTTGATCCATTGAAAAAAAAAAAAAAATTTTGAAAAAAAAAAAACAATGCTAAAAATGCTAACGCGTAAAAACGCTCAAAAACGCTATTGCAAAAACGTTGAAAAGAGCTCAAAAAAGTTAAAAAAAATCACTGCAAAGATACCGGCGTTTTCATAGCGTTATTTTAACATCCCGTGTGCATGAGGCCTAAGCCTTCCACAAAGGGAATGCCGTAACTCGCTAATCATTAGCAGTGCCGTGATTTCTAGAAATAGATAACAGGAACCAATAAAAAAAAAAAACTCTTATCCAAACATTTCCACAATAACTGATCTGTGTAATACCAACAAAGCACAGCCCGGGCTTCATCCTGTGCCAACTCTCTGCAAAAAGTCCTTAAAATTTTGTAAAGAGCACCCCTGCCGGAGAGCGCAGTCTGTGCGCCGCCCCGGCCGTCTCCTCCTCATTGTCCTCTTTACAATTTCTTCTATCTAAAACCTTTTTTTTTTTTATTCTGAATTTTTTTTTTTTTAACTCCGGAATTTGTGGAAAGCAGATAAGGACGCCAATTCCACCGCACTCTTCCCAAACACTTCATGTTTACCACAAAGAGCTGTGAATGCAAAACAGGCTTTGAATATACAAATTAAAAACACTAGTCTAAAACCGCTGGGAGATTTGCATGAGGCAGAACAGTATTATCAGGAGGCGTAGATTATGTTTCCATTTATCCTCCAAACTGATTCTCTTGTAATGAAAATGTCCTTATTTTGTCTCTAATTACCCAATGAGCTGTGTGAGGGGGGGGTGTCAAAGGAATTTATAATTTGTTCAATAAAACATTCGGTGAAGCATATCGTGAAATTTCTCATCATTTGTCCTAATTTTACTAAAATGACCCGGCTTTCTTATTTTATTGGCATATTTGGCATCTCTCAGTACATTTATATTACACAAAAAAAAAAAAAGATGGGAATGTCCATGTTCAGCTTGGGAAATGTACATTTTTTCTTTTTTTTTTTAATCAGATACATTTTCTATTGTAAAACGTCAACATTTTACAAGCAGATATGTAAAAACAATTACCGTATTTATCGGCGTATGACACTTTTTTCCCCTGAAAATCAGATGCAAATAATGTGTGGCGTGTTATGCCGTGTACACACGGGCGGACTTTTCGACCGGACTGGTCCTACAGGATGAATCCGCCGGACAATCCGACCGTGTGTGGGCTTCATCGGACCTTTTCAGTCGAAAATCAGACGGACTTTAGATTTGGAACATGTTTCACATGCTCCCGGGACAGACAACCAAGATGGTTCCCATTCGTCCAGTACCGCGTGTTGATGGTCTGAGCCTATATGTAAGTAGGGGGGTGGATATTTTCCCTCCTCCTGACTTCTCTTGCTCTTTTTTTACATCTTCCCCGGTATTGGGGTTTAACACTAAATTATACTGGTCTTAGATCATTTTTCTACAGATATGCCGTATGCCTCCGCTCCTGATGAGGTAGAATAATCCCCGAAACGCGTCAAGATAGTCAAGATGCATACATATATGTTTTTACCATACAATGCATTTTATGTTATGTATTTTTGCCCCTTTTAATGATCTTCTATATGGAGCAACATCGGCTCATGATATCACATATTCAATAGTGTCATGTCTATAACCTGTTATAAAGATGCATTGTATCAGTTGTTATATCAGCAAACCATTTGCATTGAAGCATTCTTACAATCGAATGTGTTAAATTATACGTTTTTGTTTAATAAATATTTGATTCATATCCGCTTCCTTTTATGTGCCTCATTTAAAGTCCCAAAACCCCCCCTTTTTTATTGGAACAATTAAAGTGGTTGTAAAGAAGGCATGTGCAATTCATTTAGTTCCGAATTCGTTTTTTAACAAATTTCGACAAATTCGTTAATTCGGGAATTTGTTTAACAAATTATTTCCGAATATTCGTAAATTCGATAAAATTGGACATTCGTAAATTCGGGCATTCGTACATTAGTAAATTAGTGAATTCGTAAATTTGTAAATTCGAAAATTCGGAAATCTGAAATAATAGTTAACTAATAATAACTTAACTATTAGTAATTACTAGTAACTTTTAAATTATAGGTATTGTAATTTCCTTTCAAATTTGGCTGTTAGTGAACGTAACAAATACAAATTTATCCGAAGTTATGAATGATCCGAAAAAACGGAATGGAACGTAATGAATTAATAATAATAAATAACAATAATAATAATAACAACGTTTTATTATTATTATTATTTTTTATTAATTTGTTCCGTTCCATTTGTTTAGATGCAGCATTCGTTTTGGATAATTCGTAACTTCGGATAAATTCGTATTTGTTACGTTCACTGACAGTCAAATTTGAAAGGAAATTACAATATCTATAATTTAAAGGGGTTGTAAAGGTAATTTTTTTTTTTTTTAATAACAAACATGTTATACTTACCTTCACTGTGCAGCTCGTTCTGCACAGAGTGGCCCCGAACCTGCTCTTCTGGGGTCCCTCGGCGGCTGTCTCAGCTCCTCCCCGCAATAACTAACCACCTTAATGCGAGCTCTCTCGCATGGTGGTTAGTTATTGCGGGCGCGCTCCCGTGATACAGCCGGCGACCAGGCTGATCGGCTGAATGGAGGTCGGGAGCGAGCGGCCGAGTTTCGAGCTGTCAGGTAAGTAAAACGGGGGGGCTGGGGGCAGCGGTATTTTCAAAAGTTTTTTCACCTTAATGCATAGAATGCATTAAGGTGAAAAAATTTATACCTTTACAACCCCTTTAATAGTTAGTTACTATTTCCGATTTTTGAATTTTTGGGTTTTTGGATTTTCAAACTTCGAATTTACAAATTTCCGAATTTTCTAATTTACAAATGTTCGATTTTCCGAATTTACGAATGTACGAATTTACAAATGAACAAATGTAAAAATGTACAAATGAATGAATGTACGAATGAACGAATGTTCGAATTTACGAATGTATGAACGAACGCATTTACGAATTTATGAATGAACGAATTTACGAATCGCGATCATAACGAATGACCCGAAAAACAAAAAAAAAAATAAACTAATGAAACAACAACGAAAATGAACACATTTTTTGGCTGTGCACATGTCTATTGTAAAGGCAGTAGATGCATTCTATGCATTAAGATAAAAAGCCTTCTGAGTGCAGCAGCCCCCCTAATACTTACCTGAGCCTCCTCTCGATCCAACGATATCCACAAGTGCCTCGGCTATCTGGGACTCTACCTCCTGATTGGCTCCCGCTGCTGTCAAAGTCAGTTAGCCAATGAGGAGAGAGAGGGGGTGGGGTCAAACCGCGGCTCCGTGTCTGAATGGATACACGGAGCTGCGGCTCGGCTTGGGTGACCGCATAGCAAGCTGCTTGCTGTGAGGGCACTGAACAGGGGGGAGGGGCCAGGATCACCGAAAAGGGTCCAGAGAAGACCACGGCCATTTTGTTGGTTGGAAACAAATGTTAACCAAGGACTTTTTTGTGTTCCTGAAATGCTCGTTTTAATTCTCCAAATGTGAGTACCCTGTATGCTTTTTACTTAATAAAATCATCTTGAATTAACATACTACACTATGAGGAGCTGCTTCTCTTTTATCCTACATATGAACCTGTGGATTCACTCCATGTTATGACCCTATGAGATTCAGCTGTCTGGTACCAGAGTGGAGTCGTGCTATAGTGGATATATCATGCTTATCTGATCACCTATAAGCTAGCGGTCCACTTTCTGCGGTAAGAGGCCCGGTGTGTTGGAGTGCGGTGGAGGGTTTCATAGTTCACCTCAGCTTGTCATATTTCCACTGTGGGTGATGCCATTTCTTGGAACATGGACTTTTTACGCTCAATGACAGTGAATTTTTATTTACATAGTTATTGTTTGTATTTCTAGCGCTGCATATCTTTATACTTTTTTTTTTTAGATTGTTACCTTTATTTTATGTTAGCTGCTGAATAAACATAAGCGCAGTGATTCATTTTATTTATAGACATTTTATTTTACTGTCTAACTCTGGTATGAGTCAGTGGTGGAACTACCAGGGTTGACACCTTGAGATGGGGCCCAAGACGGCAGGAAAGGGGGCCCACTGCGGAACATGTGAAAGGGTCCATAATAAAGGGCTTTGAGAAAGGAGGAACACCTTCGAAACACGAAACACGTTACCACGCCTTGGGTAGATGTAGAACACGGCCACACGGTGGAAAGGGGGCGAACGCTGCTTGAGGCAGGCACTGTTTGCTACACTGAGCGTGTCCCCTATGCCAGCATCGGGATCAACAGCTTCTTCTGCTTTATACAGCCCTACTTACCTGTGTGCACATCTCAGTCCCTTCCATCCTTGCTGATATAGAGGTGCTTGGATGTAAATGTGCTATATTTTTTGTACCAATAAATACTACTCATTTATTTATTTAATAACAAAGGTGCTTTATTGGTATCACATAGGACAATATCAAATATACATGTAGCACCCTCCTAGGTAGGTGCTGGAGAGTGTATATAGTTTTTGGCTTTGATTGATAAGTAAGGTCTGCTCAGTGTGCTCTGATGCTGATTCATGCTGTCTTGGAGATTTCACGCTGATCCAATAGTAATGAATCAAATTGGACAGTCGGAGGAAACCCAGCAGGTGAATGCATAGATGTAGATACAGCCTTGGCCAAGTAGCAGGGGAGGTGTACAGACCCTGAAGGGATCCCTGAGACTGAGTGTTGCTGAAATCTCTCTCTGGTCCTAGAAGTTAGTATACTGGGTGAGGGAGCTAAAGGAGACACTGGCTAGTGTCTGGAAGACTTGTGTCCACTGGCAAGGTCCACTGAGTCTTTTCTGCTACAGTGGGACATATTCTTCCATACAGACCCTGTATGGTTCAGTAGATCTCCTGCTTCCACAGTACTACGGAGATACAGTTGTCCTCGCTTGTAAATATTTAAGGAGGGGGGGCAGGAGGGTAAATATAGAGGGAATATGGGGAGAGTAGCAAGCCCAAATGGTTCAACTTAACGTAAGATAGTATACTTAGTACAATATTGTATTCAGCTAGGTATCAGTCTCAGGTGGAAGTCCAAGGTGCCCATACCTTATCATATTTCCATTTGTACCTTCTATGGATATATGTCATCTTATACATAGAGGGTTGCATTGACCATTGCTTCCCAGGAGGATAGAGCTGGGGGGTGACGAGACCCACTTTATAAGCATCTCTTTTTTCAGATATGAAATCAGTAACTTAGAGTGGTGGGAAAATTGGGCATCCTCATGAACCCCCAGCAAGGCCAGCTCTGGTGATATCGGTAGGGACAATTGCAGCCTAAGGTTAATGTCCAATGAGTTGAGATGATTGGACAACCCCAAAACATATGGAAAAATGATGCAACCTGTGATTTACATCCAGGACAGATAGGGGTTGATTAAGGCCCCTTTTAAACTAGGGCGGGGGCGGCGGTAAAATAGCGGCGCTGTACCATCGTATTTGCGGAGGTATTCGGCCACTAGTGGGGTGCTTTTAAAACCCACTAGCGGCCGGAAAAGGGTTAAAACCACCCAGTGCCAGCGCTTTGCTGGCGGTATAGCCGCGCCGCGCACTAATTTCAATGGACAGGAGCGGTGGAGGAGCGGTATACCCACCGCTCCTTCCCTGCTCCAAAGATGCTGCTAGCTGGACTTTTTTTACCGTCCTGCCATTGCACCGCTCCAGTGTGAAAGCCCTCGGGCTTTCACACTAAAAAGACAGGAGCGGCTCTTTCAGGGCGCTTTGCACGCGCTATTTTTAGCGCTGTAGCCCCTGCAAAGCACCCAGTGTGAAAGGGGTCTTACTGTCAGGGCTGGGCTCAGCCCTTCCTTCTCTGAGCTGGCCACTCAGCTGTCGGCTAATTGCCAGCTCCTATCTCTTCAAGGTGACTCACCTGTTGATGATATCCTGCTCGTCAGTCCTGCCTACTTAAGCCGTCCAGCCCAGATGATCTCTGCCTTCGCCTTGGTCACATCTCTAGAGACGCTCTCCTGGGTTCCTGCTAAAGACTTGCGTGGCTGACATTCCTTCTGGCTCCAGATCCTGCTTGCTGTTCTACTGCACTCATCTCTGGCTCCCTGACGTTTTGGCTTGTCTGACTATCCGTTCCAGTTCCTGAACTCTGGCTATGTTTTGACTACCTTTACTCTGTTTATCTTTTTTTTATTATTATTAAACAAGTGAGATTTAACTGTACTTCTGTCTCAGTCTGATTCATGGTTTTTGACATTTACTAAGACTTGAGAGTGCAAGATACGGTGCAGCTGTGCATGGTATCCACACAGCTTCTAGCTTGTTCAATAAAGCTTTGACAATAAAACCTGGAAGCTGATTGGTTTCTTTGCAGAGCTGCACCAGATTTAGCACTCTCCAGTTTTAGTAAATCAACCCCATAGAGTCTTTGTCTGGGAAGATACAATGAAGTTTCTGGGGGGGGGGGGGTATAGTCGATTCTGTGTAGGATTTTCACCTGAATACGTTTATCCTGGGAAAAGATAACTAATTTGGGGCCATGTTCAAGACAATTCTCCCAATTCTCTTTGTCTATTGACGGGATGTCAGAGTGCCACACTTCCCATAATCTATGTAACTTACAGGAATCAGTTCCCAGACGTGCTCCACACAAGTTCAATGGAAGTTTACGTAGATCTCCCGGAGATAATAATTTTCCTATAGGATCAGCTTGGAGGATAGGCAACACTACTCATTTTTGATGGGATACTGCGTTCCTGTTTATTTGCTTTTAATAAAGGGTGATGGGGGCAAAGGGCACTGGCTCAGAGGGGTGTGCCCTGGGACCGATGGAAAGGGGCCTGGGCAGGGGCGGACTGACAATTCGGGCACTCGGGCACTGCCCGAGGGCCCCATGCCACTAAGGGGCCCCATCAGGGTTGCCAGCCTCAATAAAACCAGGGACAGTGTGTAAAAATTTGTGTTTTTTTAAAAATCCCAAGATTATAGCTGCCCCGCCTCTCCAGAACCTTTTCAGTGTGTGTATGTGTATTCTGTGTGTGTATATTGTGTGTCTGTGTGTGTATACTGTATGTATGTGTGTGTGTGTATACTGCGTGGCCCCATAATCTCCTATTGCCTGGGGGCCCCATAATCTCCTATTGCCTGGGGGCCCCATAATCTCCTATTGCCCGGGGGCCCCATGATCTTCTCCTATTGCCCAGGGGCCCCATGATCTTCTCCTATTGCCTGAGGGCCCCATAATCTCCTATTGCCCGGGGGCCCCATGAGTTGTCAGTCCGCCCCTGGGCCTGGGGGTTGGGGGGTGGTATCAGTGGTTTCTTGCACCGGGGCCCTGAAGGTTATAGTTACACCTCTGGTACGAGTTGCAAAGAACCCGCAACCCTACAAAAAACAGAAAAGGCCTTGCATAAATAGGAAACATGGGTACAGCAACCAATCGGAGTCCTTTTTTTTTTTTTTTTTTTTTTTTTACTGATCTACCAATAGCAAAATATGTAATTGGGTTATTGCAATTTTAAGCAGTCTCAATTTTCTTGCACTTTAATTACATAAGCACCAGTGGCAAACTCTACATTGAAAAGCGTTAGATGTCCAAAGAAATAGAAAAGAGCAGTGCAGGAAAGGGCTTACATATAAAGAAAGGCCGTTTTGTAGAAAATGGTTCAGATGCTCCGATCCTGATAACTTGCCAGTTTAATCAAATGCTCACTAAATAAAGAAACTGTTTCCTAATCTCTTTTATATTGCCTTCTGAGCTCTTATCTGTTGGAGCAGCCAGAAAAGTCTTACTGGGCCCAGCAGCACATTCCCCTTAAATAGAAGTGTGGGGTTTCATTTCCATTTGTGGTTACAAGTGCCAGCAAGGTACCAATGATTTCCTTACTGTAATGCCGCGTACACGCGATCGGACTTCTCGTCAGAAAAAAAGATATGATGGCTTTTCCGACAGGATTCCGGTCAAGCTTGCCTTGCATACATACGGTCACACAAAAGTTCGCTGAACTTTCCACCGCCAAGAACACTACGACGAGCCGAGAAAATGGAGTTCAATGCTTCCGAGCATGCGTCGAATTGTTTCCGAGCATGTGTACGAATTTTGCGCGTCCGAATTGCTACAGACGATCGCATTTTCGGATAGGAACTTTTTCTGACCGAAAAATTGAGAACATGCTCCCAATCTTTTGCTGGCTAGAATTCGGCCAGCAAAATTTGGATGGAGCGTACACACGGTCGCATCTTCCGACTAAAAGCTCTCATCTGTCTTTTGCTGGCTGAATTTCCGATCGTGTGTACGCGGCATTAGGGCTGTGAAATAAGTCATGGACTGCATGCATGTAACAAGACACGCACTCCGAAGGAGAAAACTATCCCTTTCATTAAGAGGGATATTTTAAAATATCTTACAGCTTTCACATGTTCAATTTAAATGCAACACTGTACTCAAATTTAATTTGGGTACAGTGTTGCATGACGGCGCAATTGCCAGTTAAAGTAGACCTTCTGGAAGTCAAGTGGTTCAACGTTCAGTTTTACATTTTTTCTCTTTACAGTCACATTGTGCCCAAATGATAATGTTACATCCATTTCTTTACACCTGTCAAGATCTTTATCTTATAATATATCCAGTAACATACTACACCTGTATTAGCTTTAAAGGGGTTGTAAAGGTAATTTTTTTTTTTTTTTTAAATAACAAACATGTTATACTTACCTTTACTGTGCAGCTCGTTCTGCACAGAGTGGCCCCGAACCTGCTCTTCTGGGGTCCCTCGGCGGCTGTCTCAGCTCCTCCCCGCAATAACTAACCACCTTAATGCGAGCTCTCTCGCATGGTGGTTAGTTATTGCGGGCGCGCTCCCGTGATACAGCCGGCGCCTATAGCCGCTCGCTGTATCACTCGGCCCCGCCCCCGGCGCGCCACGTCATTGGCTGTGATTGACAGCAGCGCGAGCCAATGGCTGCGCTGCTTTCAATCCATCCACTATAGCCAGTCAGCGACCAGGCTGATCGGCTGAATGGAGGTCGGGAGTGAGCGGCCGAGTTTCGAGCTGTCAGGTAAGTAAAACGGGGGGGCTTGGGGCAGCGGTATTTTCAAAAGTTTTTTCACCTTAATGCATAGAATGAAATTTATACCTTTACAACCCCTTTAAGCTACACTATATTACCAAAAGTATTGGAACACCTGCCATTACACGCATATGAACTTTAATGGCATCCCAGTCTTATGCCCCGTACACACGGTCAGATTTTCCGATGGAAAATGTCCGATCGGAGCGTGTTGTCGGAAATTCCGACCGTGTGTAGGCTCCATCACACATTTTCCATCGGATTTTCCGACACACAAAGTTGGAGAGCAGGAGATAAAATTTTCCGACAACAAAATCCGTTCGTGTGTACACAAATCCGACGGACAAAGTGCCACGCATGCTCAGAATAAATAAAGAGATGAAAGCTATTGGCCACTGCCCCGTTTAGAGTCCCGACGTACGTGTTTTACGTCACCGCGTTCAGAACGATCGGATTTTCCGACAACTTTGTGTGACCGTGTGTATGCAAGACAAGTTTGAGCCAACATCCTTCGGAAAAAATCCATGGATTTTGTTGTCGGAATGTCCGAACAAAGTCCGACCGTGTGTACGGGGCATTAGTCCGTAGGGTTCAATATTGAGTTGGCCCACCCTTTGCAGCTATAACAGTTTCAACTCTTCTGGGAAGGCCGTCCACAAGGTTTAGGAGTGTGTCTATGGGAATGTTTGACCATTCTTCCAGAAGAGCATTTGTGAGGTCAGGCAGTGATGTTAGGCAAGAAGGCCTGGCTCGCAGTCTCCGCTCTAATTCATCCCAAAGGTGTTTTATCGGGTTTGAGGTCAGGACTCTGTGCAGGCCAGTCAAGTTCCTCCACCCCAAACTCGCTCATCCATGTCTTTATGAACCTTGCTTTGTGCACTGGTGTGCAGTCATGTTGGAACAGGAAGGGGCCATCCCCAAACTGTTCCCACAAAGTTGGGAGCATGAAGTTTAAAAATTGTCTTGGTATGCTGACGCCTTAAGAGTTCCCTTCACTCTAACAAAGGGGCCAAGCCCAACCCCTGAAGAAGAAACCCCACACCATAACCCCCCCTCCACCAAATGATTTAGAGCAGTGCACAAAGCAAGGTCCATAAATACATGGATTGGGGTGGAGGAACTTGACTGGCCTTCAGTTTCTGTTTTATATTTTAAACTGAATGGGGACAGCGGACGCCACTGTGGGGAGGGTAATGTGAAGGGGGGCAGAGGAAACCACTGTGGGGGCCATGATGCCATGAGAGGACACCACTGTGAAGGGAAAACTGTGACGTGCAGTGGGGGGGTGTAATGTAAAGTGTAGGGGGGGGGTGATTGCAGGGAGACATTGACGTAAGAACGGGATTGTGATATAGGAGGAGGGGGGTTGTGATGTGAAGGACCTCGTCTGGAAGAAAATTTTACTGATCCATGAAATCGGTACCCCCGGATTAAGGTATACAACAGCTCAGGCTGATTACAGCCTAGCAACAAAATACGGAAATTAACTTGGGACACTACAGCATGGAGCAGGATCCCTCAACTTAGACTTAATGTTTAGAACTCATAGTTAGCAGTAACCTATCATAGCCATAGCATTTCATAGGGCGAATAGCTACATTTTTACAAATGAACCTCTAATTTATTTTCGTGTCTCCCGCAATCTATTTTGTGTTCCAAGCGACACATAATTGTTCTCATGTCTTTTAACACAGAGAGAGTTAAATGACTATAAAAAAAAAAAAAAAGTTATTAATAAAATGGAGCAAGCGATACAACAAAGGCTAAACCTCGCGCACGGTGCGACTCGTGACTAATGAGAGCACAAACAGCAGCATCTTAAAGGAAATAACTCCAGCGCTAGTCTTGTGTTTTTCATACTTGTCATCTCTCATACCTTTCATCTAAGTTCTATCTGTGATAATGGCATTAAAATATTCCTTCCAGCAAGGTTATCCGTCCTCCCGAGTAAGTCAATGTTCTTGATAAAAGGAACGCCATTTCCTCCGCCTTGCTTTGTCGCTTTTTTTTTTTTTTTTTTTACAAGTAAGCCCACCGCGTCCCGGTTCTGATCTATGTCCTCTGGTACACCCAGATGTGCTGTAATCTCCCAGGGTGCTCTGTGGGGAACTGACACTGATCCTTCCAGATTATTATGCACTAAGCCTGAAAATAAACGCCATTTGACAGGTATTTACAGGTAAACAAAGCATTATGTCATTAGCAACTCTTAACAAGAGGATAGCGGTGAAAGGTTTTTAAAAGTTTATGTTAAATCTGATGACAGTCAGAGTAATTCATCCTAGAATTAGTGAAATTCCATGTATAAAGATATAATTGCATGTGTCTTAGTAAAGGATTAGAGATTTTTACACAAAGATTAGGCAAGAATTATACATACGCTATGCTATGGGCTTGCCTACACTTAGGGTTGGGGCTCAGTATAAACGTGCAGCTGAACCACATTTCTACTGACCCCTAACTGCTCCCATTTAAGCTGCATAGGCAGTGGTCAGGGGTGTACACATGCAATGGCCTTGATGCTTTCCATCAAAAACTATAACCCCTTGTAGTCAGGTGCAGTCTGTACTCCCTACTGCAGGTGGCGCACGACCGAAACGGCAATGCAGAAGGGGAGGGAAGTTGGGAGGAACTTGGTTCCTCTATGACAGTGATGGAGAACTTTGGCACACCAGATGTTTTGGAACTACATTCCCCATGATGCTCCACTACACTGCAGAGTGCATGAGCATTATGGGAAACGTAGTTCCAAAACATCTGGGGTGCCAAAGTTCGCCATCACTGCTCTATGACCTCCTGCGGTTTACAAGGAGATTGGGGGCGTGGCCAAGGCTGAGGTTGCCACTAATCATTGATCATAGGGATTGTACAGACAAGCAGCCATAGGGAGACCTTCCTTCACACAAGGAGACAGCTGTCCAATTGGATGCTGGCACCCCACGTGACTTCAGAAGCCATCTTGGGTCAGGTAGTCTATTTAAGACTCCAGCCCTCATGTTTGCCATGCTTCATGCAAGTGGTTAGTGTAGGGACAGGTTCTCCATTTGGCAGTGACAGTGCCTAGAGATAGGGAAAGGTTCCAGAGGAGTATGGACAGTGTAGGGACCACATCTACCTCACTTCAGGAAGGCTCCCCTTTTTGGGTGTAGATGGCTAGGCCGCATTCTGCTCCTCATTGCAGATGCTGTCGGCATCCTCAGCTCTACAGACCGCTGTTACAGTTTGTAAGTGGCTTCGGATGGGTGTGCCTATCCACTGGGCCTAGCTGAGTTGTGTTGTAACTTTCACCAATATATCATTATTGCCTAACTTAGACTCTGTGTGTCCACTGCCCACCACACCAAGCTCCACCTTGCTCACACCCTTGTCAGGGTACTGCCAGCTGAACACTACACAATCAACTGAATGGGGTCATGCCACAACCACCTCGCCACTGCAGTGCTGTGGTGGGAGTTTTTAGGGGTTAAAATAAACAGGCGGTGAAGAGGCGACATAATGCCTCCTCACCGCCTGTCAAACACAATCTGCTCTTCAGAGGGCTAACCCTAATGTAAACTAGACCTAAAAGAGATATTTCAGCATATTGTTATAAAACATTTTTACGGGAATTATCACCTTTTTAATTTTGCATTCTTAGTTTTAGGGCTCATTTACATGGGCATTATGTGTATTTTCAACACGGAATGCAGGTTTTTGCTGGAAGAGTTAGCAGGAGATCCTACATAAAATACGCACTTAAAGTGCTCGCGTTTAGTGACTGTTGACATGTATTTGTCTGAATGTTGTCATGTCGTCTATGATGGTCTTCATCAAAAAAACATCAACTATCCCAGATAGTTAACTTTCTGAGCTAACAATCTAGATGGAATCCAAAGAGCCACTTTCTTTTACACCTGAGGTGAAGCTGATGACTTTCCAACTAATGATTGGTGAAATATATTTTCCTGAATGATGTCATGTCCTCTATGATAGTCTTCTTTGAATAAACACCAACTATCCCAGCTAACTTTGACAAGTAAAAAACAGCCTAGATGTGATCCAAAGGGTCACTTCCTTTTACACCTAAGATGAAGTTTATGACTCTCTGGCTAGTGACTAGTGAAATATATATATATCTAGATTTTGTCATGTCCTCTATGATGGTCTTCTTCGAATAAACTTTAACTTTCCTAGCTAGTTAACATTGCCAGGTGACAAATAACCTAAATGGGACCCAAAGGGTCACTTCCTTTTACACCTGTGGTAAGGTTGATGACTTTCCGACCAGTGACTGGTGAAATACATTAGTCTGAATAGTGTCATTCCCTTTCTGATGGTCTTCTTCAAATAAACATTAACAATTTGAATACTACTATAATGGACTTACTAGTTTGTCAATTCTAAAAAGAATTACTTTTCCATCTCTGACCAAATGTACAAAACTTCTAGTATTATGTCTTATTTGATGGTCTATTTAGCAAACATCAACTATCCCAGCTAGTTAACTTTTTAGGATGATAAATAACCCAGATGGGATCCAGAGAGCCAGTTTCTTTTCTACCTGAGGTGAGCGTAATGACTTTCCAACCAATGACTGGTGAAATACATTTAGCTGAATGTTGACATGGCCTCCATGATTATCTACTAGATAGGATCCAAAGGGCTACTTCCGGTTACTCCTGAGGTGAGGGTGATAATTTTCCAACCAGTGGCTGGTGACAGGTGAAATATATTTGCTTGAATGGTGTCATGTCCTTTATGATGATCTTCTTCGAATAAACATCAACTATCCCACCAATTTTGACAGGTAACAAACATCCTAGATGGGATCCAAAGGGTCACTTTCTTTTACACCTAAGAGGTTTATGACTCTCAGGCTGGTGACTGGTGAAATATATTTGTCTGAATAGTGTCATGTCCTCTGTGATGGTCTTCTTTGAATAAACTTCAAGCTTTCCCAGTTAGTTAACTAGTAGCTAGTAAAGATGATGAATTTCTGACCAGTGACTGGTGAAATATATTTGCCTAAATGGTATCATGTCCTCTATGATGGTCTTCTTCGAAAAAACATCTAAGCTAGTTAACTTTGCCAGGTGACAAATAACGTAGATGGGATCCAAGGGGCCATTTCCTTTTACACCTGAGGTAAGGGTGATAACTTTCTGGCGAGTGAAGAGTGAAATATATTTGCCTGAATGGAGTCATGTCTTTTATGATGGCCTTCTTCAAATAAACACTGACCATTCCAGCTAACTTTGACAGGTTACAAACAGCCTAAGTGGGATCCGCAGGGTCACTTCCTTTTACACCTAAGATGAGGTTTATGACTTTCCTGATAGTTACTGGTGAAATATATTTCTACATTTTGTCATTTCCTCTATGATGATCTTCTTCAAATAAACTTCAGCTTTCACAGCTAGTTAACTAATAGCTAGTAAAGTTGATGACTTTCCGACCAGTGACTGGTGAAATGTATTTGTCTGAATGTCCTCTATGATAGTCTTCTTCGAAAAAAATATCCAAGCTAGTTACCGGTAACTTTGCCGGTAATAACCTAGATGGAATAAGCTAGATGGCATCCAAAGGGCCACTTCCTATCACACCTGAGGTAAGGTTGATGACTTTCCAACTAATGACTGGTGAATGTTATTTGTCTGAATGTCGACTTCGTATTGCATGTAGAGAATAACTACCAGGGTTGTGAGAGATAAACCTGCTGGCACTACATATAGATAAGCTAGTGTTCAGTGTGATGGTTGTCTTCACCATGATTACATTCTTTGTAAAAATTCATGGTACATGTATAGTAAGTGCCATGTACGTATACATTAACCACAAGCAATGTGAACAGTGTATGGACACCTAAGGTCTCCACAGAGATGGTGCCCTCTGCTATGACATTCATTGAGGACAAAGTGAACGCACATGTACATTTAATGCACACCCGACCTCTGATGGATACATTTCTTCCCTGAATTTTTGCAAAGCAAATTGGTTTTGCCAAGTAAACACTTTACTATTTTGCTTTCAGTCAAATCAGAAGTGCCGTGTGTCGCTAGGCTATCCAGCTATGCTGTATATTTATTTGTTTGTCTCGTATCGGTACACTGCAGGGGAAATAAAGCTTCTTTGCAATCATAAATGTATGTTCTCTACAGGCACAGGCAAATAACCTGCAATAAAAAATTACATAAAGTAAAAACTAATGGGAATAGAAAGTAGTTTCATAAGCAGTGTTGTTTGGAATTATTACTAATAGAGAATGTTTTTAACTCTCCAAGTGTCTGCACAGCACTCTCAATGTTTTGTTTTTTTTTTTTTACGGATCTGAAAGCCACTGCATAGTTTTCTATGGGTCCATGCACACACCTGCATAGAGATAAGTAAACGTATGCTGCATTCAAATCCCTAAAGAGAAATCTGCATCTGAGGTCCTACGTATGGAACGTATTTTATGCTGCAAAAAGGGAAACAATTGTGATTAAGCCACTCTATTGGATCCGCCTGCACAAACGAAAGGATGCTTGGCGGCAGGAGCTGCTTGCTTCCTAGCAACAGAAGGATGCCCAATGGCAGAAGCTGCCTGCTTCCTAGCGATAGAAGGGCACTCAGCGGCAGAAGCTGCCTGCTTCCTAGCAATAGAAGGATGCTCAGCGGCAGAAGCTGCCTGCTTCCTACCAACAGAAGGACACTTGGTGGCAGAAGCTGGCTACCTCTTAGCAACATAAAGAAATTTGGCGGCAAAAACTGCCTATTTCCTAGCAATAGGAGGCCACTTGGTGGCAGAAGCTTCCTTCTTCTTGGCAATAGAAAGACATTTTTCAGCAAAAGCTGCCTGCTTCCTGCCGATAGAAGGACACTTGGTGGAAGAAGCTGCCTACTTCTTAGCAACATAAAGATGTTTGCAAGCAAAAGATGCCTGCTTCCTAGCAATAGAAGGCCACTTGGTGGCAAAAACTGCCTACTTCTTAGCAATAGAAAGACATTTGGTGGCAAAAGCTGCCTGTTTTCTGGCAGTAGAAGACCGCTTGGCAGCAGAAGCTGCCTGCATCCTAGCAACAGAAGGATGCTAGGTGGCAGAGGTCATCTGCATCTTAGCAGTAGAGAGGCACTCGGTGGAAGAAGCTTCCTGCACCCTAGCTACAGAAGGACACTCGGCAGCAGAAGCTTTCTGCATCCTGGCAACAGAAGGAAGCTTAGTGGCAGAAACCACCTATGTTCTAGCATTTACACTGTCATGCCCCGTACACACGGTCGGACTTTGTTCGGACATTCCGACAACAAAATCCTAGGATTTTTTCCAACGGATGTTGGCTCAAACTTGTCTTGCATACACACGGTCACATACAGTTGTCGGAAAATCCGATCGTTCTGAACGCGGTGACGTAAAACACGTACGTCGGGACTATAAACGGGGCAGTGGCCAATAGCTTTCATCTCTTTATTTATTCTGAGCATGCGTGGCACTTTGTCCGTCGGATTTGTGTACACACGATCGGAATTTCCGACAACGGATTTTGTTGTCGGAAAATTTTATCTCCTGCTCTCCAACTTTGTGTGTCGGAAAATCCGATGGAAAATGTCCGATGGAGCCCACACACGGTCGGAATTTCCGACAACACGCTCCGATCCGACATTTTCCATCGGAAAATCTGACCGTGTGTACGGGGCATAACGCTGTATGCATGCAGACATTGCTCAAATGTTAGCCATGTACAGCATACAAAGCACTTCTGCCAGCAAGATCCTGCATACTAGTTGCTGTATTTTCATACGGCAGTGAGCATGTATCCTAATGGTTAGACAGGTTAAGCCATATATCATGCAGTAAATGAATGCTACAGAAGTAAACTAACGTATAATGTTGTCATCACATAATAACATCAGGTTGAAAAATAAGACACAAGTCTATTGTATGCAACCAATCAAAAAATAATGAATGAATAGAAAACCTCCACTAATGTTTCACTGGTGTGCTTATAATGAAACTTGACCTCTGGGCAAATCATGTAAATTTTACCAAACCTTACTTTGTAAAGCCTCAGATAGCAAAGTGATAAGAATTTTTAAAATGCTTTGCTCCATTTTGAAGATATTTCACTTTTTAGTCCATGTGATGTCATCATGGGGTCTTCTAGAACCCTCACTTGTGAAAATGCTTTGCATCATTTCAGATGATTTTGCATGTTAGAGCAGGGTTTCTCAGCCAGGGTTCCATGAAACTCTAGGGTTCCTCCAGAGGATGCTAGTGGTTCCTTGAGCAATGACCAATTTCTGCCTCTCAGATAAGTTCCCACTGACACCATTGATCGTTTAGCTATCTGTAAGGGGGTAATTCTTCCCAATGACCACAAGTGTAAGGAGCGTTCTTTCCTTTGACATTCATACTAATGTATCATGAGTTAGATATAGTAATTTTTTTTAGCAGGGGTTCCTTGAGACCAGAAAGAGATAGTTTGAATCTCCTTGCTTGCTCTTTAATATCTTCAGAACTTATTGGTTCTCCATAAAAAACACAGTATCCGACAGCAGATGTAAACGCGTTTCAGCATTGTGGGCCTTGTTTACTACCAGAGTAGTTCAGTTTCCTGGAAAGTTATTTCAAGGGTTCCTCTGTGTTTAAAAGGTTGAGAAAGGTTTTGTTAGACCATAGGATGTCATCATGGGGTCTACTAGGATCTGTCACTTGCGGTTGCCAGTGGGAGGAGTCAGCAGGCTGCGTATAATTCAAAGGGAGTGGAAGTAGGGCTGTATAAGTTGGCAGGCAGCTGTGTGCAATTCCCACTTGTGGAAGCCAGCTTTGACGTGTATCCCTGATAACCAGGGTGCAAAACAAGGGGCTGGATGATACTGGACTCCATGCAGCCTGGAAGTTGCCCAGTGGCCATTCACAGTCAAGAACAGAAGAAGCACAGAAAAAAGCAAAGTTGCCTTGCCCTCAAGAAAATTTCACAGCCTAGAAACACTGAACTGATGATGTTGAAGTTCAACTTTAACTCATCTGGATAAGATAAACGTGACCGAAGAACGAGAGACCCCAGAATGGACCCTGAAGGCAGCAAATTAATACCTTATGGTGTGGGCCAAGGACACGATCTTAGGCCATGCCGAACCACTCTGAGAAACCTGTTCTACTTGTTGAAAAACATAACTCTCCGTGCACTTCAGAAGATTCCTAGATCGCACATTTTACCAGCAAAACCTGTATGTCGAGTTTGCACATTTGCAACCTGCTAATTTTAGAAAGCCAGAAAGGATCAGGTTATCTGCTGTGTACACACTTATTTCTTTGCAAGATAAACTTCTCTGAATGTCATAGATTTATGAGAACCTGAGATCCTGGCTAATGATGTACCGCAGGGCAAATTACACTTAATGAGCTCTTCTTGAAAGCTAACTATGGTTAGATAGACCGGAGTGCATAGCTCCCAACTGTCCCTGATTTCGAGGGACTGTCCCTAATTTGGAGCAATGTCCCTCTGTCCCTCATTCCTCCTCATTTGTCCCTCATTTTGGTCTGATCTATATAGATGTATATAAAATGCACTTTTTATCTATCAAAAAGTGTTTTTCCAGCACTAAACCTTTCATCTGATTTCTAAATTGCTGCATTTGTAAATTCCAAAAGCCAATATAAAGGAATAGTAGTGGTAAAAAAGCACTTGCGGGTTTAACCAATCTTTTTTTTTGTACAATTCTCCTTTAAGGGGGCGTGGCAAGGGGGTGTGTCCTATGCCTGCATACTTTTGCTGATAGGTGTCCCTCATTCCCATCTCAAAAAGTTGTGAGGTATGAGAGTGGAAGAGGAAAATGGTGAATCCGGGACACAGAAGACAAGTGTCTTTCTTATGGTTGGTGAGACACCCTGGTGGTTGGTATTCAGCTGGCTATTACTTATTAAATACATTCCTAGAAAATGTAATTAAACTGTATCCAAACACTTAGGCCAGGTTCACATATGTGCGAATTGGATGTGGTTTTCACCGCAACCAATTTGCATGACATGCGAGTGTGACCGTCTCTCAATGGAGCCGGGTCACACTCATGTCTGGGGCGTCCCCGGTGCGAATTTCAAAAGGGTCCTGTGCATTTGTGGGTACATTTCATGTGCAAATTCAGGCAAAAATTTGGACCTGAATCGCACCCGAACCGGTGAACAGAAACGCACCGGACCCCGTGCTGGAAACCACGGCCGCACATATACGAACATGGCCTTGGGATTAACTAAGGGCAAACAGACTGAGCACATTGCAAGTGTAGTTGCTCCAGAGCTTAGTAAATGAGGGAAAGTGCTGTTGATTTCCAACATCCAATCATGTGCAAGCAAAAATGCTGTTTTTTTTTATTTTTCTTGCACGTGATTGAGTATTCTTTACAAAGTGAAGCTTTACCTCATTTACCAAGCTCTGGAGCAATTGCACAGTCTATTTGCCTTTAGTAAGTCCACCCCTTAAAGCGATAATAAACTTTAAGTTTTAAATACTTTCAGCAGTTGCTTTAATCACTTACTGAGTGTGTGACTTCTTTATCTTTTAATCCTTGCCCATGCTACAGTATAAGCTGGTGCCATGACTGCTAGCCCAGGTTTCCCGCTTCAGCTTTCTCTTGCAGCATCCTATGAACCATCCTTGCATGCAGGAATAAAAGTTGTGTTGTAACCAAGGATGGCAAGGCACTCCCTCGCTCCTGGCTCCTCCTGCCCCACTCCCTTCTCCAAGTTGAAAGACTGACTCCAGACTGCGCTACCCACTGTTAACACTTTCCTGTGAAGACCGGAAGTTCAGGGAAACAACACTGACAGAGCAGAGGCCAACAGAATTGAAACTTGTAAACTGCAACTGCTGACTGCTGATGTAAGAATTTTAATAAATAGTTTATTAGGGAATGTGAGGTATACTGGGGTGTTTATGGAGCAGTCAAACAGAAGCCAATAAAAGTTTGCTTTAGAAAAAAGTTTAGCAACACTTTCAAATTATTATGTCACCCACCGCAGCCTCTGTGTTCCTGTGCGCTGCGTCACCCGCATTTCTGTTCAGGATTGCTCACTGATCCCAGCATAGTATTGTCCCTCATCTCACTACTCAGGACTACATTTCCCATAATTGCAAGGGCCACTGTGCATGTACACACTGTCATTCTTCCTTGGCTGCTTGTGCAAGTTGGCACAGGTAACATCATGGTATTCTCTCTCTCCAGGAAGCATGCACCCAAGGGTGGCTCCATAGCACCCTGGAAAGCAATGGAGCCACCCAAAAACCACAGACGAGGGAATCAATGGACTGGGAAAAAGAAGAAGAAAGAAGAAGGGAGAAGAAAGAAAGTAAGAAGAAGAAAGAAGAAGAAGAAGGGAGAAAAAATAAGAAAGAAGAAGAAAGTAGAAAGAAAGTAGAAGTAAGAAGGAGTAGAAAGAAGGTAGAAGGAAGAAGAAGAAGAAGGAAGAAAGAAGAAGGAAAAAGAAGAAGAAAGAAAGAAGTTAGAAGAAAGAAGAAGGGAGAATAAAGAAGAGAGAAGAAAGAAGAAGAAGGCAGAAAGAAGAAGGAAGAATAAAGAAAGAAGAAGAAGGAAGAATAAAGAAAGAAGAAGAAGGTAGAAGAAAGAAGAAGGTAGAAGGTAGAAGAAGGTAGAAGAAAGAAGAAGGTAGAAGAAAGAAGAAGGGAGAAGAAAGAAGAAGGAAGAATAAAGAAAGAAGAAGAAGGTAGAAGAAAGAAGAAGGTAGAAGAAAGAAGAAGGTAGAAGAAGGAAGAAGAAGAAGAAGAAGAAAAAGAAGAAGAAGAAGAAGAAGAAAAAATAAAGAAAGAAGAAGAAAGTAGAAGAAGAAGAAAGAAGGGAAAATAAAGAAAGAAGAAGAAGGGAGAAGAAGGAAGAAGAAAGAAGAAGGGAGATGAAAGAAAGAAGGTAGAAGAAAGAAGAAAGGGAGAAAAAAGAGGAAGAAGGGAGAAGTAGAATGAAGAAAGAAGAAGAAGAGTATTTTAACACTTTGAGGGGACACAGAAAATACTTTTGGGGGGTCATGACAACTATTAAGGAACAAATACAATGCTGTCTATTTTATTTCCTAGATTAATGTTTTTTGGAAAGGAGGAGCTGGACTTCAAAGTGATGGTTTGATTATTCATGTTCGTGTCCCATAGACTTTAACGGTGTTCCGGCGGCTTCAGAATTTGCCCCGAACACTGCATCAGTGTTTGCAGAACATCCGAACAACCAAAGTTCGACCCAAACTTATGTTTGGGCCAAACCGCTCGCCCATCCCTAGTCCTGAGTAAACCTCAATCTACATAGTAGGAACCCTAAAGCGTCTGTTTTTACATTTACTGGCCTTGCATAATACCCCATTAAAGAACCAAAGCCCAAAGAAAAACACAGAATTTCCAGGCCTTCCACAACTCAGTATTTTAACTTTTTTTTTATTATGGGCAGCACTTCAGAATCATTTTTTTTTTCTGCTGTAGTCAGATAAATATTTTGCATTCTTATATGCAGCCGGCAGGTGGAACTCTTGGCTCTTTTTAACATGTTATGCAGGCTGCTCTTAGCTCCCTCGTTGTAAAAAGAAAGCCCTATTGACTGCAAAGGTCAACAGCCTAAGTTGAAAGTTATACACACAGGAGAAGAATTAATCAGGCACACCCTATATAAAAAGTTCACAAACATTTTATATACTGTACAATGTGAAAAAAAATCCATTTATAAGTATACTTCAAACAAAAAGTATACAACTGACCCCAAACTATTACAGCTTAATTTGAACATTTGCAAATACTGAATTTCAAAATACAATATGCCCAGGAATTTCAGGACCCCAAAGCTGGGGGTCGGGGTAGTTAAGTGTGGGAAAGGTAAGAACAGGAAGGTTAACTTTAAGCCGGCAGAATAGGCAAAACACCTTGTCAAAGATGCCAACCACTAACCTTGAATATGCAGATCACTGATTTTCTGTAAAGCTCATGGTAGGAAATCCATTCTTTCCTGAAATTAAAAGGACACATTGTGTTAAGTAATATGACAATAATGATATACCATCAAAAAACAAAAAAAAGAAAGATTCACTAGCAACATCTCTCCTTTATTTTCTGTACAATTTACTTGGAAAGGTAGTGGATTACAAACTGCTCAATGGGGATAGAGGAAGCAAACAAGCTGCGGATAGACTGACTTTTCAGGTAGACCTCTGGTGCCCAACCTGCGTTCCATAAGCATTTTTTGAGAGGCCCTCTGAGCCCCTAGACTCCTATAGCATGTCTGCAGTTTATGACATTCTTTTGTAGCATCTTCGTAGTCTCTGACCATGTCCTGTAACATGTCTGAAGTTTCTGACCAACTTTTGTAGTATGCCCATAGTCTCTGACCATCTACAGTGTCTTTCCCATAGCCTTTACCTGTTGTATGTCTGATGTCCCTGACACCAAATACTCACTGGGTTGATGTCAGGGGCTGTACTTAAGGCCCCCAATATCAAGAAAATTGACCACCACTGAAGTAGATTTTTTCTTTATGAGACCTCTTATCTTCATAAACAAGGGTATTATCTCCATCCTTAAAGATGACATTCGCTCATTTGCCTTTACAAATGCTGAGTGAAAAACATGTTCACAATACAACTCCCTCCTTCATCATAATCTCAAACCATCCTCCATTACTGCACTACTCCATCCTTCATTAAGACATGAACCATTCAACGTCACTGTACTACTCCATCCTTCATTAAGACATGAACCATTCAACGTCACTGTACTACTCCATCCTTCATTATAGACTTGAACCATTCAACGTCACTGTACTACTCCATGCTTCATTATAAACGCAAACCATCCTCCATCACTGCACTACTCAAGCCTTCATTATAAACTCAAACCATCCTCCATCACTGCACTACTCCTTCCTTCATTATAGACTCAAATCATCCTCCATCACCGCACTACTCCATCCTTCATTATAGACTCAAATCATCCTCCATCACTGCACTACTCCATCCTTCATTATAGACTTGAACCATCCTCCATCACCGCACTACTCCATCCTTCATTATAAACTCAAATCATCCTCCATCACTGCACTACTCCATCCTTCATTATAGACTTGAACCATCCTCCATCACCGCACTACTCCATCCTTCATTATAAACTCAAACCATCCTCCATCACTGCACTACTCCATCCTTCATTGTAAACGCAAACCATCTTCCATTACCGCACTACTCCATCCTTCATTATAAACTCAAACCATCCTCCATCACCGCACTATTCCATCCTTCATTATAGACTCAAACCATTCAATGTCACTGTACTACTCCATCCTTCATTATAGATTTGAACCATCCTCCATCACTGTACTACTCCACCCTTCATTATAAACTCAAACCATCCTCCACCACCACACTAGTCCATCCTTCATTGTAAATGCAAACCATCCTCCATCACTGCACTACTCCATCCTTCATTATAGACTCAGACCATTCAACGTCACTGTACTACTCCATGCTTCATTGTAAACGCAAACCATCCTCCATCACCATCCTCCATCACTGCACTACTCCATCCTTCATTATAGAATTCAAATCATCCTCCATCACCGCACTACTCCATCCTTCATTATAGACTCAAATCATCCTCCATCACTGCACTACTCCATCCTTCATTATAGACTTGAACCATTCTCCATCACCGCACTACTCCATCCTTCATTATAAACTCAAACCATCCTCCATCACCGCACTATTCCGTCCTTCATTATAGACTCAAACCATTCAATGTCACTGTACTACTCCATCCTTCATTATAGACTTGAACCATCCTCCATCACTGTACTACTCCACCCTTCATTATAAACTCAAACCATCCTCCATCACCACACTACTCCATCCTTCATTGTAAATGCAAACCATCCTCCATCACTGCACTACTCCATCCTTCATTATAGACTCAGACCATTCAACGTCACTGTACTACTCCATGCTTCATTGTAAACGCAAACCATCCTCCATCACCATCCTCCATCACTGCACTACTCCATCCTTCATTATAGAATTCAAATCATCCTCCATCACCACACTACTCCATCCTTCATTATAAACTCAAACCATCCTCCATCACCGCACGTCTCCATCCTTCATTATAAACTCAAACCATCCTCCATCACCGCACGTCTCCATCCTTCATTATAAACTCAAACCATCCTCCATCACCGCACGTCTCCATCCTTCATTATAAACTCAAACCATCCTCCATCACCGCACGTCTCCATCCTTCATTATAAACTCAAACCATCCTCCATCACCGCACGTCTCCATCCTTCATTATAAACTCAAACCATCCTCCATCACCGCACGTCTCCATCCTTCATTATAAACTCAAACCATCCTCCATCACTGCACTACCCTCCACTACTTTATAAACTTAGACCGTCTATTATCACTTTACTATCCCATCCTTTAATATAAAATCAAACAATTCACCATCACTGCACTACTCCATATTTTATGATAAACTCAAACTATATCCCATCATTCCACTATTCCATCCTATATCATAAAACTCAAACTGTCCTCCATCACTTTGCTATCCCTTTTTTTTTAACATATTATGTTTAATCTGTTTTATTAGATTTTTTGCAAATATAACAGTCCACTTAGACAAAATACGAAGTGTACTCAAAGGGTGCGGACAAGGCAAACAGAGCACTTAGAATCTGTTTCCACACATTTAGGCAATACATAACAGCAGTACAAACAATAGCCTAAAGAATATGAGTATCAATGTAAGATAGGAAGAAGGTCCTCGTCTCAAAGGTATCAGAACATAGACTAGAAGCATTAACACATGCTATTCAAAGACACAGAAAATAAGAAAACACTTAACACCTCCCTGAAAAAACATAGTAAGTGCTGCTAGGGAGCAGCAAGGTAGCAAAAAGAAAGAGCACCTCACGGGCCCTACTTAGCAACATCATGAGGGGGAGAACATATAGAAGTAGAATGTAGGAGAGAGGGAAGAAGTAAAAAATAAAGGGGGGGGGGGGCAGGAGAGGGACATGGGTAGTGGAGGGGGTGGAGAACCTCAGGCATTGACAGGACCAAGAAGAAGGCAACCCACTTCCTGAGAGAATCCCAGAGGGACACACAAGGTCAAACCTTAGAGGATGTAAAAGTATGAAAACTTGAGGAATACCGGAAATGATTCCAGACTGTCCACTTGAGACTGTGGGAGTCTCATTTATCCTCATCCAGAGCTATCATACTTTATACATATTCAATTTGATTCATTTCACAAGTCCAAGAGGCCAAGGTAGGACGGGTCATTTTGATGGCAGCACCTGACAATATGTAAACAACAAATATTCTGCGCAGATAAACTAAACTTTTTTTAAAAACCAAAGAAATGCTAGCTGACACTCAAGGATAATTCAGAACGCCTCAACAGATAATAAAAAGAATATAGTGCAGCGCAACCAAATTAAACTAAGAAGTCCATAAAATCATCCAGTGATGGTAAAACAGTCCTGTGTATGAACAAACAGAGAGAGCCTCCTAAGGTGCAATAACGGACAAGGACAGTAAAGCGGTGACTGCAGCCCATCCACCACAGATACTCCAGCCTCTCACCTCACAGACTCGACCTGTAACAGGTCACACAGCTTTTGAACCACACCTGGGGTACCGATCGCATAAGGTCCAGCCGATGGTCTCCCCACACATAGGAACAAAAAGAAGGGGACAATCTAGTGGTCGGACCCCACGCTGAAGAAGTCCCGCCCACGGACGTAACGCGTACGGGGGGGAGGAGTCAAGTCTGGCGTCACCCACGGCCATCTTCCTTGTTAGAAACCAGTATAATTTTCTACACGCTCGTTTGCTTGCACTCGGCTGGGGTGCTTCATTTGTAAGTAGATTTTCTTTTATCATGCAAACATTTTTTAAAAACGGAGAGCCCTAGATTGTCCCCTTCTTTGTTCCTATGTGTGGGGAGACCATCGGCTGGACCTTATGCGATCGGTACCCCAGGTGTGGGTCAAAAGCTGTGTGACCTGTTACAGGTTGAGTCTGTGAGGCTGGAGTATTTGTGGTGGATGGGCTGCAATCACCGCTTTACTGTCCTTGTCTGTTATTCCACCTTAGGAGGCTCTCTCTGTTTGTTCATGCACAGGACTGTTTTACCATCACTGGATGATTTTATGGACTTCTTAGTTTAATTTTATTGCGCTGCACTATATTCTTTTTATCAGCACCTGACAATAACAGAATGAGCTGCAGATAAAAAGTGTCTAATCAGACTTTTCTTGATCTGTTTGCAGGAGCCCGGCAACGTAGACAGCACAGAAATCTGGGGTAGGTTAGACTATGTCTAACCCACTAAGTCAGTAAATAGATGTAGGATTTTGTCCCAAAACGAGATAATGCATAGGCAAGTGCCCCAGATATTTAGCATGGTGCCAGGAGCCTGTAAACAGCACCAACAGACATCAGGGATGGTGGGGTCGAATTTATGAAGAGTTAAGGGACAGCGATACCATCTCATGAGTATGAGGTAGTTGCATTCTTGGGCAACTGAAGATGCTGAAAGTTTGTAGGATAATGCCAATATTTTTGATCCCTCAAGATCATCTGCTGCTGCTTTCACAGTTCCTGTTCCCATTTAGACATAAATAAGGGCGGGTGTGGATAGGATTCCTGTAGTAGGATTTGGTACATCTGAGAGAGTAGATGGTCAGGCCTGGAGGATTGGGACAGCAATGACTCGAAACCCGTGGTTTTTCTAGTGAGAAGTGCCAAAGAGGAGTATTGTCTAAGGAAGTGTCGGAGCTGTATATATACTAACCAAGCACATCGTGGGTTGTGACAATTCGGGAGAAAGGGAGGAGTTTACCTCCAGATAACGTACTATCCCATCTTTTACTATAAACTTTGACTATTCACCATCACTGCACTGCTCCATCCCATATCATAAACTCTAACCATTCTCTATCACTCCACTATTCCATGCTATATTAACTCAGAATAACTAAAATTAGTCACCATAACCCAAACCACCCTCCATCCCTGTACACTATGCTTTTTCATCATCTAAATCAGCACTCCAGCACTGTACATATCGTTCCACCCCTTATAATAAATTTAAGACACCCCTTACCGATGTGCCATTTCACTGTATCCTCAGCACTGCATTACTCCATCCTACATCACCAACACAGACCCTCCCACATTACTCCATCCTACATCACTAACAGAGACCCTCCTACATTACTCCATCCTACACCACCAACACAGACCCTCCTCCATTACTCTATCCTACATTACTAACAGAGACCCTCCTACATTACTCCATCCTACATCACTTACACAGACTCTCCTCCATTACTCCATCCTACATCACCAACACAGACCCTCCTCCATTACTCCATCCTACATCACTAACAGAAACCCTCCTCCATTACTCCATCCTACATCACTAACAGAGACCCTCCTCCATTACTCCATCCTACATCACCAACACTGACCTTCCTCCATTACTACATCCTACATCACTAACAGAGACCCTCCTCCATTACTCCATCCTACATCACCAACACTGACCTTCCTCCATTACTCCATCCTACATCACTAACACAGACCCTCCTCCATTACTCCATCCTACATCACTAACACAGACCCACCTCCATTACTCCATCCTACATCACCAACATAGACCCTCCTCCATTACTCAATCGTACAACACTAACACAGACCCTCCTCCATTACTCCATCCTACATCACTAACACAGACCCTCCTCCAATACTCCATCGTACATCACTAACACAGACCCTCTTCCATAACTCCATCCTACATCATTAACACAGACCCTCCTCAATCTTACATCACTAACACAGACCCACCTCCATTACTCCATCCTACATCCCTAATACAGACCCACCTCCATTACTCCATCCTACATCACCAACACAGACCCACCTCCATTACTCCATCCTACATCACCAACACAGACCCTCCTCCATTACTCCATCCTACATCACTAACACAGACCCTCCTCCATTACTCCATCCTACATCACTAATACAGGTCCACCTCCATTACTTCATCCTTTCATCACCAACACAGACCCTCCTCCATTACTCCATTCTACATCACTAACACTGACCCTCCTCCATTACTCCATCCTACATCACCAACACAGACCCTCCTCCATTACTCCATCCTACAACACTTACACAGACTCTCCTCCATTACTCCATCCTACATCACCAACACAGACCCTCCTCCATTACTCCAACCTACATCACTAACAGAAACCCTCCTCCATTACTCCATCCTACATCACTAACAGAGACCCTCCTCCATTACTCCATCCTACATCACCAACACTGACCTTCCTCCATTACTCCATCCTACATCACTAACAGAGACCCTCCTCCATTACTCCATCCTACATCACCAACACTGACCTTCCTCCATTACTCCATCCTACATCACTAACACAGACCCTCCTCCATTACTCCATCCTACATCACTAACACAGACCCACCTCCATTACTCCATCCTACATCACCAACATAGACCCTCCTCCATTACTCAATCGTACAACAGTAACACAGACCCTCCTCCATTACTCCATCCTACATCACTAACACAGACCCTCCTCCAATACTCCATCGTACATCACTAACACAGACCCTCTTCCATAACTCCATCCTACATCATTAACACAGACCCTCCTCAATCTTACATCACTAACACAGACCCACCTCCATTACTCCATCCTACATCCCTAATACAGACCCACCTCCATTACTCCATCCTACATCACCAACACAGACCCACCTCCATTACTCCATCCTACATCACCAACACAGACCCTCCTCCATTACTCCATCCTACATCACTAACACAGACCCTCCTCCATTACTCCATCCTACATCACTAATACAGGTCCACCTCCATTACTTCATCCTTTCATCACCAACACAGACCCTCCTCCATTACTCCATCCTACATCACTAACACAGACACTCCTCCATTACTCCATCCTACATCACCAACACAGACCCTCCTCCATTACTTCATCCTACAACACTAACACAGACCCTCCTCCATTACTCCATCCTACAACACTAACACAGACCCATCTTCATTACATCACCCACCTGTGTACCCATCTTCCTGGATGATTAATCCAAACCATCCTTCATGAGCCTTTCATTCCATCTTATATAACTTTCCTAAATTAGTACCAATTACCGATGAGTGGATACAAGTCTGGCCATTGCAGCTGCTTTGAGCATTCCAATTATTTTATCCATTCAAACTTGTTATTATCCCACAAAGGAACAAAAAGTACACAGAAGAGCGACAATCTTTCAAAGTGATCATCACAACCTTTGTCATCGCTGAACATAGCAAAACTCTATTACCTAGCAGCAAGACCGGTTTTATGTATAGTTTGACGTGTCCACAACATACAGGAACTTGGTGGAGATGGAAAAGGTAAGCAAAAAAAAAATAAAGGCGTCAGTATATTTGCACAGCAATTACTGTGAGATCCGGGAAAGTTATTTGTTTTGTATTTGAACAAGTGGAGGCTTTCTGCGTTGGGTGCTGGCAAGTCACAACTAGCCAATGATTGAATTACCTCTCTGCGTTCTCTGAGCTGAACTGGTGGACTGAAATGAAAGACCACCCCCTTGTGGATTTAACACCTCAATAGAAACAAGATTAGAAAGTCGGGGCAATACAACGTAGTCTTTGTTACATAGTTAATGAGGTTGAAAAAAGACACAAGTCCATCTAGTTATGGGCGGCACAGTGGTGTAGTGGTAGTACTCTCACCTAGCAGTAAGAAGGGTCACTGGTTCGAATCCCAACGACACTACCTGCTTGGAGTTTGCATGTTCTCCCTGTGCCTGCGTGGGTTTCCTCCGGGTGCTCCGGTTTCCTCCCACACTAAATTGTCCCTAGTATGTATGAATGTGAGTTAGGGACCTTAGATTGTAAGCTCCTTGAGGGTAGGGACTGATGTGAATGTACAATGTATATGTAAAAGCGCTGCGTAAATTGACGGCGCTATATAAGTACCATAAATAAATAAATAAAATAAATCTAGTTCAACCATAAAAATAAATAAATATATAAAAAATCAAGCAATCCCATATACACAATCCTATACCCACAGTCGATCCAGAGGAAGGTGAAAAACCCCAGCAAAGCAGGATCCAATTTGCTACAGCAGGGGAAAAAATTCCTTCCTGATCCCAGAGAGGCAATCGGGTTTTCCCTGGATCAACTTTACCTATAATCGTTAGTACCCAGTTAAATTATGCACATTTGGGACAGAATCCAGGCCTTTCTTAAAGCAATCTACTGAGCTGGCCAGAACCACCTCTGGAGGGAGTCTATTCTACATTTTCACAGCTCTTACTGTGAAGAAACGTTTTCATATTTGGAGATGAAATCTCTTTTCCTCTAGACGTAGTGAGTGCCCCCTTGTCCTTTATGTTGACCGTAAAGTAAATAACTCAACACCAAGTTCACTATATGGACCCCTTATATATTTATACATGGTAATCATATCCCCCCTTAATCTCCTCTTCTCAAGAGAGAATAAATTCAGTTCCTCTAATCTTTCCTCATAGCTGAGCTCCTCCTTATCAGTTAGGTTGCTCTTCTCTGCACTTTCTCCAATTCCCCGATATCCTTTTTGAGAACTGGAGCCCAAAATTGAACTGCATATTCCAGATGAGGTTTTACTAATGATCTGTACAGGGGGGGGGGCAAAATGATATCTCTCTCTCTGGAGTCCATACCTCTCCTAATACAAGAAAGAACTTTGCTCGCTTTGGAAACTGCGGCTTGGCGTTGCATGTTATTATTGAGCTTATGATCTACCAAAACCTCCAGATCCTTCTCCACTATGGATTCCCCCAGTTGTACCCCCCCCTATTATGTATGATGCATGCATATTGTTAATCCCTAAGGGCATAACTTTACATTTATCAACATTAAACCCCATCTGTCACATAGTCGCCCAATTAGACAGAGCATTGAGGTCGGCTTGTAAGTTGGAAACATCCTGTAAGGACGTTATTCCACTGCATAGTTTGGTGTCATCTGCAAAGACTGAATTGGTACTTTTAATCCCAGACCCAATATCATTTATAAAGATATTAAAAAGTAAGGGTCCCAGCACTGAACCTTGGGGTACACCACTGATAACCTCAGACGATTCAGAGTAAGAACCATTAACCCTTACTCTCTGAATTCGGTCTTTTAGTCAGTTTTCTATCCATTTACAAACTGATCTTTCCAAGACTGTAGACTTTACCTTACACATGAGCCGTGTGTGGGGAACTGTATCGAACGCTTTTGCAAAATCCAAGTATACCACGTCCACAGCCACCCCTCTGTCCAAGTATACAATGTCCACAGCCACCCCTCTGTCCAAGTATACAATGTCCACAGCCACCCCTCTGTCCAAGTATACCACGTCCACAGCCACCCCTCTGTCCAAGGTTTTACTTACCTCTTCATAAAAAGAAATCAGATTTGTCTGACAACTTCTGTCTTTCATGAATCCATGCTGTCTGTTGCTTAAAATATTTCTTTCTTGCAAGAACTTGTCTATGTGGTCTTTTATTAAACGCTCCAGTAACTTCAGAAGTTGAACTAACAGGTCTATAGTTACTTGGTAAAGACTTTGTTCCCTTTTTAAATCTGTCTTAATATTCCCACTAAAAAGGTGCAATGACTGCCATGGACTGAAAGTAAAAAGGAGCTCTGTGTAGACATAACCAAATCAGGGATTTGTCAATTAGTTACAAAGATAAAATGACAAATGTTCTTAACCACTTCAATACCGGACACTTTCACCCCCTTCCTGCCCAGGCCTATATATAGCTTTCAGCGCTGTCACACTTTGAATGACAATTGCGCGGTCATGCAACACCATAAACATATGAAATTTTTATAATTTTTTCCCACACAAATAGAGCTTTCTTTTGATGGTATTAAATCACCACTGGGTCTTTTATTTTTTGCTAAATAAACGGAAAAAAATCCTCAAAATGTTGGAAAAAAAAAACGTGCTTTTCTTGGTTTCTGTTATAGGATTTTGCAAATAAATAATTTTTCTTCATATATTTAGGCCACAGTGTATTCTGCTACATTTGCTTGGTGAAAATAACCCAAATCAGTGTTTATTATTTAGTCTGTAGGAAAGTTATAGAGTCCACAAACTATGGTATATACAGTATCTCACAAAAGTGAGTACACCCCTCACATTTTTGTAAATATTTTCTTCTATCTTTTCATGTGACAACACTGAAGAAATGACACTTTGCTACAATGTAAAGTAGTGAGTGTACAGCTTGTATAACAGTGTAAATTTACTGTCCCCTCAAAATAACTCAACACACAGCCATTAATGTCTAAACCGCCGGCAACAAAAGTGAGTACACCCCTAAGTGAAACTGTCCAAATTGGGCCCAAATTGTCAATATTTTGTGTGGCCACCATTATTTTCCAGCACTGCCTTAACCCTCTTGGGCATGGAGTTCACCAGAGCTTCACAGGTTGCCACCGGAGTCCTCTTCCACTCCTCCATGACGAAATCACGGAGCTGGTGGATGTTAGAGACCTTGCGCTCCTCCATCTCCCGTTTGAGGATGTCCCACAGATGCTCAATAGGGTTTAGGTCTGGAGACATGCTTGACCAGTCCATCACCTTTACCCTCAGCTTCTTTAGCAAGGCAGTGGTCGTCTTGGAGGTGTCTTTGAGGTCGTTATCATGTCGGAATACTGCCCTGCAGCCCATTTTCCGAAGAGAGGGGATCATGCTCTGCTTCAGTATGTCACAGTACATGTTGGCATTCATGGTTCCCTCAATGATCTGTAGCTCCCCAGTGCCGGCAGCACTCATGCAGCCCCAGACCATGACACTCCCACCACTATGCTTGACTGTAGGCAAGACACACTTGTCTTTGTACTCCTCACACGGTTGCTGCCACACACGCTTGACACCATTTCTTCAGTGTTGTCACATGAAAAGATAGAATAAAATATTTACAAAAATGTGAGGGGTGTACTCACTTATGTGAGATACTGTATCTGAAAATTGATCAATTCTGATGTACTGACGGCCTATCTCATTCGTTAGGGCCCAAAAATCCCAGGACAGTACAGTAGACAGCAGTAGACAGTCCAAAGTATTTAGTAAGAAGTATGGTGACTTTTTTGAAGTTGAATTTTTTTGTCAAAAATATTTTCTAAAATTAAGGCTTTTAAAAAAAAAACAGATTTCACAATATTTTTTTTTACATACTGTCACCAGTGCAGTGCAGCATCATCATTTAGCTGGCGTTCTGTGATCAGGGACACTGACTGGTTACAGTATATATAAAAAAAATAAAATAAACATTTTATTTTTTTTTTTTCACACATTATGATTGCTTATACCAATGAACTAATAGTTTTACATAACGCAGCAACATTTACACATGTTGGACACCCAACATTAGAGGTGATTTATTCTTTCAAAGCAAATACACCAAAGCAGGGGAGGGGCAAAAAAGGATGCTATGCATCCTCCTTATCAACCGATGATGTCATTGGTTGTTAGTACACAGTGGGCCACAGTCAGTACCCATACAGTGGGGATAATTATTATTTGATCCCCTGCAGATTTTGTAAGTTTGCCCACTTACAAAGAAATGAAGGTTCTATAATTTTTATCATGGGTGTATTTTAAATGATAGAGACGGAATATCAACCAAAAATCCAGAAAAAAAACACATAATACAAATGTTATAAATAGAGTTTGAGTGTTTGATCCCCAAGCAAAACATGACTTAATACTTGAAGGAGAAACCCTTGTTGGCAAGCACAGAGGTCAGACGTTTCTTGCAGTTGGTGACCAGGTTTGCACACATCTCAGGAGGGATTTTGGTCCAAACCTTAAGAATTCCTTAAGGTTTCTTGGCTGTCGCTTGGCAACTTGAAGTTTCAGCTCCCTCCATAAATTTTCTATAGGATTAAGGTCTGGAGACTGGATAGGCCACTCCATAATCTCAATGTGCTTCCTCTTGAGCTATTCCTTTGTTGCCTTGGTGGTATTTTTTGGGTCATTGTCATGCTGGAAGACTCATCCACGACGCAGTGTTCTGGCTGAGGGAAGAAGGTTCTCATCCAATTCATGGCGGCGTAATGGGTTACCAATGGTTTGTTTGGTGACTGTGGTCGCAACTGCCTTGAGATCATTCACAAGCTCCTCCAGTTCTGGGCTGATCCCTCACTTTTCTCATGATCCCCCTCACCCCATGAGTCGGAATCTTGCATGGAGCTACCAAGGGCGATTGATGGTTATTTTGTATTTATTCCATTTGCGAATAATCGATCCACCTGTGATCTCTTTCTCGCTAAGCCTTTTGCTGATGGTCTTGTAGCCCATTCCAGCCTTGTGCAGGTCTACAATCTTGTCCCTGACATCCTTTGACAGCTCTCTGGTCTTGCCCATGATGGTGAGGTTTGAATGGAAGAGATTCTGTGGACAGGACTTTTATACACATAACGAGTTGTCGTTGGAAGCACCTTCTTGAATTGACAGGACTAATCTGTGTACCACATGAGCACCTACTGTAGCCAGAATTAATATTGGTTGGTAGGGGATCAAATACTTATTTTACTCACTGAACTGCAACTCAATTTACGGTGATGCTCAATGTAGGTGGGGCATCAAGATCTACCTCTGCCCACAGCTCAAGGAACCTAGCAACCTTTGGAGGAACCCTAAAGTTCCACAAAACCCTAATTGAAAAAGGCTGCTCCTAAAGTGGAACTTTACTCTCTCAATCAGCATTGACTATTTTTAACCCTTAAGCTGTTAGTATTAGTAAATAGATAGGAAAGTATATTATATTTAATTGTTTTAGACTTTGTTTGACATTTATTCAGTTCCTTTCTGGTTTCCAGGCCTAGGCAAATTATGTTATACATCCCAGGAGTCTTCAGGAGGGGAGGAGGGTTTTTTTCAGCACACCCTCCTATGGACGGTGCCAGTAGTTTTTTATTTTTGTTATTTTATATTAATTTTTTACAATATAATTTTTTATTCATTTTTTACAATTTTTTAGGAGCCCAGTTATAGGGTTTTGGTGAAGTATCAAGAGTCTAAACAGACACCTGATGTCTCATTTTTAAAACAGAGAAAGAGAACAGAGACAGTCCCTGACTCTGCAGCCTGCAGTAAACATAGTTTACTATGCTTCAGTTAAGAATGAAGACAGGAGCGATCAGTACAGAACACTCAGTGTGTTCATTTAGAAAAGAAAGTCTGGTTAATTTAATATTTACCAGCCACTTCCCCATGCCTGAGAGGAGAGGAGGGAAGCTGGCAGCACTGCAGGAAGGAGATGGGAAACAGGGGGAATCAGCACCACATGGGGTGATTAGGGTGTGCCCAGGCACACCCAGCACACCCTGTGAGCACGCCTATGAATGTAAGGCTCGGTTCACACTGGGGCGACTTGGGATCCGACTTGTACGCCCTCAAGTCGCCCCAAGTCGCCCCAAGTCGCTTTGCATTTAGATTACAATTGTAGTGAATTGAACCGTCTTAACTGACACTACTGAAGTCGCTCCGACTTCAAAAAAGGTTCCTGTACTACTTCTATCCGACTTGTAGGCGACTTGTACCCATTCAACTCAATGTAAGTCGCCTGCAAGTCGGATCTCTCAAGCGACTTTGCAGAGAAAACCCCTCCCTCCCCCCTCCCTCCCAGAGAGGTGATTGGCCACAGGCGAAGTCGCCTGCCATGGAGGCGACTTCAAGTCGCCTCGTAATTTGCCGAAGTCGCGCTGAAGTCGCGCTAAAGTCGCGCTGAAGCCGCGTTGAAGTCACGGTACAAAGTCGCGCTAAAGTCGTGTTGCCCATGTGTGAACCGACCCTAAGAGGGCACTTTTTAATGGTCTATTAACTTAAGAGGGCACTTCTACAAATGCCTTTAGCATAAGGGCCTCTGCAACTTACACAGTATATGTTTCATTTCTAGCAATTATTATTATTAATTTCTTTTTATGATTATTATTAAAAATAACTTTTTCATCTATACTACACCTACCCGCTCATTTTACAACCACACATCTTAAGAAATAAATACAATTGCCCTCCCAACATCTCTCCTCTATGCTTCACTATTTACAGCTTTCCCAACTGAACACCAAGACTCAAGGGTCTTCACAGATACTCTACAACCCCATTGTAATAACATATACTGTTGATTGAAGACAGTTCTATTTAAGATGACAGTACACAATATGATGATCAATGTAAACCAAGAAGACTCTAACATTCTGTGCAACTAAACTGGGAAGTCTAAATAAAGTATTAAAAAAATAACAACAATAATAATTTTGTCATGTAGGGCAAGGGGGACCACACCTGGTTTCAAATTCTTTAGTCCAAGCACATTCTTTATTATTTACTTATTACACTAATATAACATGAACTATAGATATTAGTTTTTTAGGAGCTGAAAATGATTTAAAGGGTTCCTCCAAGGTTAAAAAAAAAATGGTTGAGAAAGGCTGCTTTAAAAAAAAAAAAAAAAAACATTTGCTTAACTGGGAATTCTAGTGTAGAGATGCAGTATTTTGTCTTTTGGGTTTCAATGGCATGTAATTTGTAATTCAACGAGCCTCCAACATATATAATTGAAATATCAGTTAATAAAAAAACTCCAGGAAGGCAGTCTGTTATAAGTAGCTGTTGCTGGACTACATCTCTCTCATGGCAAATCAACTCTTCTTGCTTCACTGGATCTGTACAAAATGCTAATGAACATTTGGTGAAGGAAGCTTACTTCCACAAGAAGAAATTATACTATATAGCTGGTGCAGTTCCAGGGATGTAAAAAAAGAGAAAAAAGGCTTTCATAGTTCCTAATGCACTTACAGACAGATTTTACACAATTTACACAATTGCTTCTTCCTGGTTCCAATTTCATAGTTTACACAAGTTACACAATTGTTTGGAGACTTCAGTTTACACAATTTACACAATTGCTTCTTCCTGGTTCCTCCTGTTTCCAATTTTATAGTGTATACAAGTTACACAATTGCTTCTTCGAGACTTCAGTTTACACAATTGCTTCTTCCTGGTTCCAATGTCGAAGTTTACACAATTGCTTCTTCCTGGATCCAATGTCGAAGTTTACACAATTGCTTCTTCCTGGTTCCAATGTCAAAATTTACACAGTTGCTTCTTCCTGGTTCCAATTTCATAGTGTTCACAAGTTACACAATTGCTTCTTTGAGACTTCAGTTTACACAATTTACACAATTGCTACTTCCTGGTTCCAATGTCGAAGTTTACACAATTGCTTCTTTATAGTTCCAATGTCAAAATTTACACAATTGCTTCTTCCAGGTTTCCAATTTTATAGTTTACACAATTGCTTCTTTCTGGTTCCAATTTCATAATGTACACAAGTTACACAATTGCTTCTTCGAGACTTCAGTTTACACAATTTACACAATTGCTTCTTCCTGGTTCCAATGTCGAAGTTTACACAATTGCTTCTTCCTGATTCCAATGTCAAAATTTACACTATTGCTTCTTCTGGGTTCCAATGTCAAAATTTACACAATTGCTTCTTCCAGGTTTCCAATTTTATAGTTTACACAAGGTACACAATTGCTTCTTCCTGGTTCCAATTTCATAGTGTTCACAAGTTACACAACTGCTTCTTCAAGACTTCAGTTTACACAATTTACACAATTGCTTCTTCGTGGTTTCAATATCGAAGTTTACAGAATTGCTTCTTCCTGGTACCAATGTCAAAATTTACACAATTGCTTCTTCTAGGTTTCCAATTTTATAGTTTACACAATTGCTTCTTTCTGGTTCCAATTTCATAGTGTACACAAGTTACACAATTGCTTCTTCGAGACTCCAGCTTACACAGTTGCTTCTTCCTGGTTCCAATGTCGAAGTTTACACAATTGCTTCTTACTGGTTCCAATGTCAAAATTTACACAATTGCTTCTTCCAGGTTTCCAATTTTATAGTTTACACAATTGCTTCTTTCTGGTTCCAATTTCATAGTGTACACAAGTTACACAATTGCTTCTTTGAGACTCCAGCTTACACAATTGCTTCTTCCTGGTTCCAATGTCGAAGTTTACACAATTGCTTCTTCCTGGTTCCAATGTCAAAATTTACACAATTGCTTCTTCCTGGTTCCAATGTCAAAATTTACACAATTGCTTCTTCCAGGTTTCCAATTTTATAGTTTACACAATTGCTTCTTTCTGGTTCCAATTTCATAGTGTAGACAAGTTACACAATTGCTTCTTTGAGACTCCAGCTTACACAATTGCTTCTTCCTGGTTCCAATGTCAAAATTTACACAATTGCTTCTTCCTGGTTCCAATGTCAAAATTTACACAATTGCTTCTTCCAGGTTTCCAATTTTATAGTTTACACAATTGCCTCTTTCAGGTTCCAATTTCATAGTGTACACAAGTTACACAATTGCTTCTTCGAGACTTCAGTTTACACAATTTACACAACTGCTTCTTCCTGGTTCCAATTTCATAGTTTACACAATTTTACCTTAGATTGTAAGCACCTTGAGGGCAGGGACTGATGTCAGTGTATACTATAAGTAAAAGCATTGCATAAATTGACAGCACTATATAAGTACCTGAAATAATAATAATAATAAATTGCTTCTTCCTGGTTCCAATTTTATAGTTTACAGAATTTACACAACTGCTTCTTCATCGTTCCAATTTACACAAATAACAAAATTCACAAAACTGCTTGTTCATGGTTCAAATTTACACAATTTACAAAATTTACACAATTGCTTCTTTATGGTTCCAAGTTGAAAATACGGCAAAATTCTAAAAACTCAGAAAAGTGTTTAATGCGCATACAATAAACAATAAAAAAACAATAAAAAAAGGAAGAGAAAAGACATTAAAAGAAAAGAATAGAAAAGAAAATGAAGGAAAAGAATAGAAAAGAAAATGAAAGAAAAGCATAGAAAATAAAAGACAGAAAAAGAAAAGAAAAATACACTTTTTCACACAACCAACGAAAAAAAATATATCTGCTTAAATTTGTAGTGGAACATCAATCACCTCCTGCTCAACTCAATTTATTTACTGAGACGAAAATTGGATGTGATGTTTGAGTACACAACTTTTCAAGGAGATTTTCAGGATTTATTGGAGTGAAAACATCACTCCGTATTTGGCTTTTCACATTGTACGTTGAAGAACATTTTACAGTACGAGACTTGGAGGTATGCAGAAAAAAGAGTAATAAACCCGTAACAAAAGTAAAACAAGGAAATGAAAAATGTGCTCATTAAGTAAACAATGTCGCCAAAACAGACCTCGATAGAAAATGCCTTTGGGGTAATAAGTATTCCTTGTGAAGTACGGCACATTTATGAAATTACTGGATAAACCACTTTGTCACAGAAAGGAGAGAAGTTGCTATGACAAAAAGACAAAAATAAATGACATTTAAACGACTGGGGTTAGCCAGGCTGGCTGCTGTCTATATATACGACTCTGTCCAGTTTGTTCTTAGTCCAATTTTTTACCATGGCTTCAGATTGTCCCTAATATGGAAACTACACAAAATACATAGCCAGAAATAAATGTATTTAGAAATAAATGCAAAAGGATGTCATAAACTCGAAAACTCACCCACTAAATAATGAACAGAATGCTCATTTAATTATAGCTGAAAGCAAATGTAAAAAAAAAAAAGTCCTCTCTTGATCAAGTTATGGTTTTATTAAATGCATGATTACATTTATTTTTAAATTATATACTATTCAGTTTTTAAATACATCAATCTTTCTTTATCCTGGCTCCCTCCATTCCACTGCTCAGCAGCATACAGGTCGGGAAAAAGGATCAGCAAGACTGCAAGCAAAATGGGGCTATCCTGCATTGCACAGTGATATCAGTCTAACACTGGGAACCTGCCTACAGGAGGGTAAGATCACAGGGATAGAGTCACTATTGTGCTACTGCATTTTCTTTTTTTTTGCTTTAAATTTTTATTTTTGATATTGCTTATCATATTGCATAGAACAGATAATAACAAAAATTGGGGAATGAATAACAAGAAGTAATAATAACTTTAGGGTACAATATCTGAAGTTTGATATCCCACCAAATATTCAAATTTTTAGGAATGAAAAGAAGAAGAGGAGTCTATAAGAAATTCAATATCTTGGTGTATCATATATCGTTATTCTTTAAGTAATTGGAGACTCTCGGGTTGTTTATCCAAACTTGCCATTTTTTTTTGAAGGCTACTGCATTTTCAATGTCCAATCGACAAACTGGGGAGGTGTAAGGAGGTAACCATGCTGTCAGTGGGGGCTGGTGCTCAAAAATTTGGGGGGGGGCGCAAACAAACCTCCCCCCTCACTTGCATCACCGCCGCTACCTTCCCCCCTCACTTGCACTGCCGCCACCACCCACCAGAACCATCCCCACCCTGCGGGTGACGGATGGGAAGGCGGCCATACCTTAGGAGATAAGGAGGAGGGGTAGGGCTGCTGCTCCTCGCTCCAGCCGAGGAAAGAGCCGGGGCTTCTCCTTCTGGCCGAACAGACAGGTTTCTCCTCCCAGCCTAACAGGAAGTGGGTCCTGAGACTCTCTGGCCAATCCCACTCTCTGGCGGGTTTCAGGATCCGCTTCCTGATTGTCTGGGAGGAGAAGCAGGAAGACATTAGCGAATATTAATTCTCTAATGTCACACAAGTGGGTGGCCACCCGATTAGGGGGGGTGGCACCCCATCCGATTAGGGGGGGGGGGCACCCGTGAACCCCTATTAGACAGGCCACCACTGCAAGCTGTATTGATTATCTATTGCTTTTTTTGCTTTTGGATCAGCTGTGAGTATAGGGTTCTGTATATGGAGGTTTTCTATCTTTATTTTTTTTTTCTGTTGGATGAACTAGATGGACTTCTGTTATTTTTTTAACCTAAATAACTATGTAACTATGTAACTATGTAACTGTTAGGGATGCACCGAAATTTCGGCGGCCGAAACATATCGACCGAAAATGGTGTTTTCGGCATTTTGCAGAAAGAAAAAAAGTTCAGATAAAGCGCCAATAGCACATGCGCAGTAGCGGTGGCCGCACCGCCAGGTGCCGTTAATTGCGGGGTGTCATCCTGGCTGCTAAAGGTCCTGTCCTCTCCTCCCTCTTCCTCTCCTTGCAGAGCGGCGATCTCCCTGTGTCAGGGAGCTGAATTGTCCAGGCGGCTGTAGTAACAGTGTCCCGCCTCCTGTGATAGACGGCACACCGATCCAATGCCAGAACATTGAATCAGTGTGACGTGATCACAGGAGGCGGGACATTGTTACTGCGGCCGTGGCAATTCAAATCCAGCTCCGTGACACAGCGGGAGATCGCCACTCTGATCCGGGCACAAGCAGGCTTCATCCACAGGCACTGGTGAGGCTGCATCTTTTCCAAACAACATTTTTATTGGTTGTCTCGAAGGAGAAACAGTACAAGAATATGATAGAAAAATTTAAAAATGCGTGAAAGGTCGCAATAGCAATGAGAAAGGAGGAGCCTTCTTTAAAATTAGTTTTAGACATTATCAACTTCAGTAGTGATATTGCTTTGAAACAGTATTAGGCGATGCATGAAGTCTGACATCACATAAAGTATGGCATGGAGAGTAATGAGACAGAAGAATAGTAAAGAAAAAAAGAAGAAGAAAAAAGTGAGGGAGAAGAGAGGGAGAAAAAGTAGAGGGTTATCACTGGCACAAGTGGGTTCCTCCCAGAGATGTCACAGCTCCCAGACCTTATCGTGGTCCTATAGTCCGTTCCGTATCCTAGCGGTCGAGGTGGCATCACACAGGCACTGGTAGGCTGCATCCCACATGCACTGGCAAGGCTGCGTCCGACAGACACTGGCAAGGCTGCGTCCGACAGACACTGGCAAGGCTGCGTCCGACAGGCACTGGCAAGGCTGCGTCCGACAGGCACTGGTAGGCTGCATCCCACAGGCACTGGCAAGGCTGCATCCCACAGGCACTGGCAAGGCTGCGTCTGACAGGCACTGGTAGGCTGCATCCCACAGGCACTGGCAAGGCTGCATCCCACAGGCACTGGCAAGGCTGTGTCCGACAGGCACTGGTAGGCTGCATCCCACAGGCACTGGCAAAGCTGCGTCCGACAGGCACTGGCAAGGCTGCGTCCAACAGGCAGTGGTAGATTGCATCCCACAGGCACTGGCAAGGCTGAATCCGACAGGCACTGGCAAGGCTGCATTCGACAGGCACTGGTAGACTGCATCTGACAGGCACTGGTAGGCTGCATCCGACAGGCACTGGCAAGGCTGCATCCGACAGGCACTGGCAAGGCTGCATCAGACAGGCACTGGTAGGCTGCATCCCACATGCACTGGCAAGGCTGCATCCGACAGGCACTATCAAGGCTGCGTCCGACAGGCACTGGTAGGCTGCATCCCACAGGCACTGGCAAGGCTGCATCCAACAGGCACTGGCAAGGCTGCGTCTGACAGGCACTGGCAAGGCTGCATCATACAGGCACTGGTAGGCTGTATCCCAAATGCACTGGTAGGCTGCATCCCAAATGCACTGGCAAGACTGCATCCAACAGGCACTGGTAGGCTGCTTCTGATGGGCACTGATGAGGCTGTATTGATCTCTTGTATCATGTCTGCTAGAGGTGCACCAAATGGAAATTTTGCTAATACTATTAGCAGTGTGTTTAAGTTTAAGTAAAAGATTGCAGACGTGATACAAGAGATGGTTAGAGACTCGAGACATGATACAAGAGACGGTCAGAGACTGCAGACTGCAATTTTCTTGAGCTTTTCGGGCACTAAAGGTCCCAATAATGGCCAACAATAAATTCACAATAATTTAACCACTTGCCGACCAGCTGCCGCAGTTATACTGCGGCAGGTTGACTCGGCTGCGCGAATCGTTGCCATTGTACGTCGGGCACGTACACGGCGATATGTGGGCACGCGTGCATGTGCCCATTCACCAGCAGGGGAGCCAATCAGTGGGTCTGGGGCACTTGATGTCCGCCGGCCACCCGCGATCGCTCCACAGAGAGGCAGAACCGGGATCTGCCAGTGTAAACAAAGCAGATCCCCATTCTGTCAGGGGAGTAGAGTGAGATTGTCTGTTCCAATTGATCAGGAACAGCGATCTCTCTTCTCCTCCAGTTAGTCCCCTCCCCCCACAGTTAGAAAGCACCTCCCTGGGGAACATTTAACCCGTTGATCGCCCCCCCCCAGTGTTAACCCCTTCCTGCCAGTGTCATTTATACAGTAATTAGTGCATTTTTATAGCAATGATCGCTGTATGAATGCCACTGGTCCCAAAAAAATAATAAAAATCGCAGATAACTGCCATTACTAGTAAAAATAATAATAAAAATGCCATAAATACAGTATATCCCCTATTTTGTAGACGCGATAACTTTTGCGCAAACCAATCAATATACGCTAATTGGGATTTTTTTTTTACCAAAAATACGTAGAATACATATTGGCAATTTTAAAAAGGTGATCAAATACCGCCAAAAGTAAGCTCTATTTGTGCAGAAAAAAGGACAATCTCGTTTGGTTACAACGTTGCGCAACCGCGCAATTGTCAGTTAAGGCAATGCAGTGCCCTATCGCAAAAAATGGCCTGGTCAGGAAGTGGGTGAAACCTTCCTGGGTTGAAGTTGTTAAATTGATGATATTAATTAAAAGGTCGAATATAAGACAATTAGGTATAAAAATATAAATATTATTTTTAAAAACTGTAATTTTCGGTTTCGGTTTTCGGCAAAGTGCATCCTGCATTTTCGGTTTTGGCACCAAAATTTCCATTCGGTTCACCCCTAGTAACTGTAATAGAAAAAGCGAGACCACCCACCCAACTCTGTGTTGTGACAGGGCAATTGGAATCACAAAACTAAAAAACACACAAAAAAAGAACAAAACAAAAACTGTAGATATTTGGCAGGTAAAAGTTGACACAACTGTGAATTTCAAAGCATACAATTGGACGTCAAGCCACAAAGTTGGATGATTGGAAGTCATCACAACTTCAACTCGTGCACAAAGCGAAGTGAATTTTCTCATTGCAAAGTGAATTTTCACTTGGGTTAAGCAGAAGAGGTGACATTGTGCCGACTTCAAATATCCAATCACGTACAAGCAAGAATCCTGTTTTTTTTGGTTTTGTTTCCTTGAACACGATTTGGGTATTCCTTGCAAAGGGAGTTTTCAGTTTGTTTCACCTTATTCACTAATAAAAAAATTTCTCTTGAAAGTGAACATGCTCTACTCCTTTAACCACGTGACCTCCGGAAGATTTACCCCCCCCCCCCCCACTTCATAACCAGGTAATTTTTTGCGATATGGAACTGCTTTACTTTAAACTTGACAATTGCAAGGTCGTGCGACGCTGTACCAAAATAAAATTTATGTTCTTTTTTTCCCACAAATAGAGCTTTTTTTGGTGGTATTTGATCACCTCTGCGTTTTTTTTTATTTTTTTGCGCTATAAAAAAAAAAAAAGACCGAACATTTTGAAAAAAAAAAACAATATTTTTTATCTTCTGCCATAAAACATATCCAATAAAATATTTTATTAAATATTTTTATTAATAAAAACATTGAAAAAAATCTAATTTCTTCATCAGTTTAGGCCAATAATGTATTCTGCTACATATTTTTGGTAAAAGAAATCCCAATAAGTGTATATTGATTGGTTTGCGCTAAAATTATAGCGTCTACAAACTGTGGGATAGATTTATGGACTTTTAAAAAAATAAATGTTATTGTTGTTACTGGTAATGGCGACGATCTGCCATATTTAGCGGGACTGCAACATTGCGGTGGACAAATCTGACCCTAAGTGACACTTTTTGGGGACCAGTGACATTATTACAGTGATCAGTTTTAAAAAAATGCACTAATCAATGCATAAATGACACTGGCAGGGAAGGGGTTAAAACTAGGGGGGGTAATCAAGGGGTTAACTGTGTTCCCTGGGTTTGTTCTAACTGTGTGGGGGATGGGCTTACTGGGACAACACAGAGATCGCTGTTATAGGTATAGGTATAAGTTATAGCGTCTACAAACTATAGGATATGTTTATTTTTCTACTTTTTTCTTTTTTTTTTTTTACGGCGGTCAATCGGACACTAACTGACCCTTTTTGGGGACCAGTGACACTAATACAGTGATCAGTGCTAAAAATAATGCACTGTCACTGTACTAATGACTCTGGCTGGGAAGGGGTTAAACATCAGGGGTGATCAAAGTGTTAACTGTGTGCCTAGCCAGTGCTTGTGTACTGTGGGGGAGGTGCTTTTAGTAGGGGAAAGCATAGGTCCGTGTCTCTGCTTTGCAGGAGCACAGGATCAATGCCTTCCTTAGTGAGAGAACGGCGATCTGCCTTGTTTACATAGGCAGGCTGCTATGTTCCCGCTGTACCGAAGGATCGGCGGGTGCCAGCGGACATCGAGTCCACGGTTCCCGCCAATCAGCTCCCGCTGTATATAATCACAGCTAGGGCGGGCCGGTGGCGGCACCCCCTACCTAGAAGTGCAGGATCACATACTAGGTGCCACTTTGCCGCCGTATATATAAGTTATACGGTCGGCAAGTGGTAAATAAATCAGGATCAATGGAGTTAAATTATTAAAGACAAAGATTCTGCAGGGGAATTTTTCTTAGCTCAGAGAATGAAGTGAAACTTCCTTTTGCAAAGAAATCTCAAACATGTGCAAATTAAAAAAAGAAGGAGCATTTTTGCTTGCACATGGTTGGATGATGGAAGTCAGCAGAACTTCACCTTATTCACCAAGTTAAGTGAAATTCCCTTGCAATGTGAACAGCCTATTTGCCTTTAGTAGATCAACCTCAATGTCTGACATGACACCAACTAATCTAGCTAAAAAAAAAAAAAAAGAAGTGCAGATGGCAGATGGGGTTTGTGATATAAGCGCACACTATTTGTCTAATCCCTCTCCACTCGAAGCCACTCACTGGAGTTTCTATTTAAACTAAACAGAACTTCCTCCTCCGCTGGGCTAGGCATACAAAGCCAAAAGTGAACTGGCAACATACTTGTGACAGCTGTGCAATGCAAGGGCAATCTCCTGGATGATAATGGAAAACTCAGACTTTTTAACCGCTCAATAAAACACACAAGAATGTTCCAACAGGCTCTGAAATACCTTTGGTCAACCAACAATCCCTTACTTTTCTCCAAAAAAAGGGAAGTGTCCTCCAGACCACCTATGAACGTGGTCTGCACCAGAAAGGAATACCGATGAAGACAGTACAATTGAATTCATTTCATTCCGACACATTTCTCACTATGTTCCCGGTTTGGTTGGAGATCTGTCCACATACAGTGGGGAAAATAATTATTTGATATCCTGCAGATTTTGTAAGTTTGACCTCTTACTAAGAAAATTAAGGTTCTAAAATTGTTATCATAGGTGCATTTTAAATGATAGAGACAGAATATCAACCAAAAATCCAGAAAAAAAACACAACGCAAATGTTATAAATTGAGTTTCAGTTCAGTGAGTAAAATAGGGAAATGATCCCCAAGCAAAACTTGACTCCAAACATGGCGAGTCGAGTTAATGCCAAAAAGCTCAAGTTTGGTCTAATCTGACACTTTCTCCTTCTCTGAATCATTTAGATGCATTGGCAAACTTCAGAGACCAAAATTGAGCTCTTTGGCATTAACTTGTTTGGAGGATGAAAAATGCTGACTATGACCCTAAGAACACCATCCCTACAGTCAAGCACGGAGGTGGAAACAATATGCGTTGGGGCTGTTTCTCTGCTAAAGGTACAGGCCGAATTTGCCACATTGAGGGGCCAATGGATGGGGTCACGTATTGTAAAACCTTAGATGAGAACCTTCTTCCCTCAGCCATAACACTTAAGATGGGTCATGGGTGGGTCTTCCAGCATGACAATGACTCAAAACGTACTGCCAAGGCAACAAAGGAGTGGTTCAAGAAGAAACACATTAAGGTCATGGAGTGGCCTAATCAGTCTCCAGACCTTAATCCTATAGAAAATGTATGGAGGGAGCTGAAACTTGAGTAGCCAAGCGACAGCCAAGAAGCCTTAAGGATTTAGAGAGGATCTGTAAAGAAGAGTGGACCAAAATCCCTCCTGAGATGTGTGCAAATCTGGTCACCAACTACAAGAAACGTCTGACCTCTGTGCTTGCCAACAAGGGTTTCTCCACCAAGTACTAAGTCATGTTGTGCTTGGAGATGAAATACTTATTCTACTCACTGAACTGCAACTCTATTTAAAACGTTTGTACCATGAGTTTTTTCTGTATTTTTGGTTGATATTCTGTCTCTATCATTTAAAATACACCTATGACAAAAATTATAGACCCTTTATTTCTTTGTAAGTGGGCAAACTTGCAAAATCTGCAGAGGATCAAATAATTTTCCCCACGGTATAACAACATATCATTTCGTAATCCACAGCAGCCTCTGGACAACACATAAGAGAAGGCGACCCGTCAGACTGTGTAACGTTCCGTTACCGCCATCTTGCTACACCCCGCACTCCTCCACAGTAAGGATACAAAGTGTAAACCTTTCTCTGATAAATCCATCACCCCCCCTCCAAATAAGTGTATACAGTTGTGCTCAAAAGTTTCCATACCCTGCAGAGCCCGGTGAGGTGTGTCAAGGTGCTGTCTGGCATATTGTACCGGGCTTTTTGTGACATTGGCGCAGTAAAGGCTTCTTTCTGGCAACTTGACCATGCAGTTAATTTTTGTTTGTCGTTTTGTGCTCCAAGAAACAATCACACGATCTTTTTCCAGAGCAGCCTGTATTTCTTCTGAGGTTACCTGAGGGTTTTTCTTTGTATCCTGAACAATTCTTCTAGCAGTTGTCGCTCCAACATTTCTTGGTCTACTTGACCTTGGCTTGGTATCAAGAGATCCCGAATTTTCAACTTCTTATAAGTGATTAAACAGTACTCACTGGCATATTCAAAGCTTTGGATACCTTTTTATATCCTTTTCCGTCTTCATAAAGGTTCCATTACCTTGTTATGCAGGTCTTTTGATGGTTCTTTTCTGCTACCCGTGGCTTAGTATCTAGCCTGATCAGTGCATCCATGTGAGAGCTAACAAACTCTTTGACTATTTATACACAGACACTAATTTCAATTAAAAAAAGCCACAGATGTGGGAAATTAACCTTTAACTGCTATTTTAACCCATGTGTCTCACCAAGGCCGAACATACCAGGGGGGTGAAAACCTTTCATCACGGCCATTTAGGGGATTTCTGGTATCATTATGATTTAAAAAGGACCCAAGCAACTATGTGATAATAAATGGCTTCATATCATCACTATCCTTAAATAAAAGACAGTTTTTTGGCATGATCAATCATATTTTCAATATCAATGCCAAAATTTCACGATTTCTGCAAGGGCATGCAAACTTTTGAGCACAACTATATTATGTGAGATTATCAGTTTTAAAAAGCACTACTGGAAGAAGACCAATTGTATGGAAATTATGTCAATGATGGGCCAAGGGATAGGTCAGTAGGATCCAATTTGATTTCGCCATATGTGAACACGGATAAGAATCTTGTTAAGCAGAAGAATTATGACACCTAACAGCGCTTTGAAAAAAGAAAACTTCCAGTATGCAGTCTACATATAAGATGATCTTGCATGCTCATTATACCTCTGAAGCGCTGTATTTACTGGCTTTTACAAAAGGTATACAAATACAAATGTGTAGAGTGGCTTCACCCAAGAAATCTACCATTGCGGCATCTTACGCCACATCCCAGAAGGGTCTAACCAGTGGTGTGACCAATCCTTAGAAGCCTCCTCTCCAAGGCATTCCCATCCATGGTCGCACATTTGCCTCCACTATATATGTGAAGATGCTAAGGGACCATCTACAGAGCTTTAGGGAGAAGCGGACACCGCCGATGTAAGCCAGAGCAGGAGGTAGGTTAAGTATTAATGGCTGTTCCTCTACCCCCTTTGACCCTTACAGTGGGGAAGGGGCAAACTACAAGAGTAGATTTTCTGGAGGTGGCCTTTAAGCATATGAATGAGTTATACAGTGACTAGAAAAAGTATTCACACCCCTTAAAATGTTCCACATTTTGTCATGTTACAACCAAAAACGAAAATTTATTTTATTGGAATTTTATGTGATAGACCAACACAAAGTGGCACATAATTGTGAAGTGGAAGGAAAATGATAAATGATTTTCAAAATGTGTTCATTTGTATTCAGCCCCTCTAAGTTAATACATTGTAGAACCACCTTCCGCTGCAATTACAGTTGCAATTCTTTTTGGGGATGTCTCTACCAGCTTTGCACATCTAGGAGAGTGACATTTTGCCCATTCTTCTATGCAAAATATCTCAAGCTCTGTCAGATTGGATGGAAAACATCTGTGAACAGCAATTTTCAAGTCTTACCACAGATTCTGGACTGGACTTTGACTTAGCCATTCTAACACATGAATATGCTTTGATCTAAACCATTACATTGTAGCTCTGGCTGTATGTTTAGGGTCGTTCTCCTGCTGGAAGGTGAACCTCCGCGCCAGTCTCAAGTCTTTTTTAGACTCCAACAGGTTTTCTTCTAAGATTTCCCTGTATTTGGCTCCATCCATCTTCATCCATATTCTTTAACCAGCTTCCCTGTCCCTGCTGAAGAAAAGCATCCCCACAACATGATGCTGCCACCACCATAAAACTTCAAACTTCTTATGGCTTTTTTTCAACAATGTCTTTCTTCTTGTCACTCTTCCATAAAGACCAGATTTGTGGAGAGCACGACTAATAGTTGTCCTGTGGACAGATTCTCCCACCTGAGCTGTGGATCTCTGCAGCTCCTCCAGAGTTACCATGGACCTCTTGGCTGCTTCTCTGATGAACGCTCTCTATGCCCGGCCTGTCAGTTTAGGTGGACAGCCATGTCTTGGTAGGTTTGCAGTTGTAGGGAAAAAAAAACGTGCTAGATCAAACAACAATATTGATTAAAAAATTAAAATCGATTAAGTAGAACTCAAAAGCAGCAGCTAAATTGCAAGATAACACAAAAGGATCAGATAGAAAAAGAAAAGCTGCGCTATATAAAATTAAACCAGCAATGACTTGTATATAAAGATGTATTACTAAAGTCCATAAAAGACACCCAGGTGAGCTTGATCAAACTTAAGTGCCACCACCAAATGAAAAACTTGCTTACCAGATGGCAAGCAAAAGCATGCAGTTGGCTATAGCCCAGCAACGGCCTTTGTTTAGTAGGAAACGTCCGGACTGATGTACCAGATGATTCGTCTAAATACCGCAATCAACTGCGATCGTGGACATCCGTTATTCACGATAGCTCAATCAGGGTATAAGAAAGAAAACCATCCATAGCGTAATAACGTTTGGAATGATTTATTAACAAAAGAAGTATTGCACTTACATATTAGAAGAATTTAAAAGGCACTAAATACAGAGCCGGCAGGCTGTAACAGAAAACCCCGTCCTCCTAGTCAAACGGCGTGGTGACGTCAGCACATATCCTCCTCCAGACACGTTTCGTCACAGGTTGACGTTTTCACTCTTCCATAAAGGGCAGATTTGTGGAGAGCACGACTAATAGTTGTCCTGTGGACAGATTCTCCCACCTGAGCTGTGGATCTCTGCAGCTCCTCCAGAGTTACCATGGACCTCTTGGCTGCTTCTCTGATGAACGCTCTCTATGCCCGGCCTGTCAGTTTAGGTGGACGGCCATGTCTTGGTAGGTTTGCAGTTGTGCCATACTCTTTCCATTTTTGGATGATGGATTGAACAGTGCTCCATGAGATGTTCAAAGCTTGGGATTTTTTTAAATAACCTAACCCTGCTTTAAACTTCTCCACAACTTTATCCCTGACCTGTCTGGTGTGTTCCTTGGCCTTCATGATGCTGTTTGTTCACCAAGGTTCTCTAACAAACCTCTGAAGGCTTTACAGAACAGCTGCATTTATACAGAGATTCAATTACACACAGGTGGACCCTGTTTACTAATTAGGTGACTGCTGAAGGCAGTTGTTTCACTAGATTTTAGTTAGGGGTATCAGAGTAAAGGGGGCTGAATACAAATGCATGCCACCTCTTTTCAGATATTTATTTGTAAAAAAAATTGAAAACCATTTATAATTTTTCTTCCACTTCACAATTTTGTGTTGGTCTATCACATAAAATTCCAATAAAATACATTTATGTTTTTGGTTGTAACATGGCAAAATGTGGAAAATTTCAAGGGGTATGAATACTTTTTCAAGGCACTGTATTATCAAACACTGCTGAAAAATTCACTGCAATGTATTTCAGATTGTTAACTTGGTTTGCAATCCATGGGCAAAGTTCAGCATCACCTAACCAAAAGACATATTATCATTCATTAATATAAAACTCATTTCTGCTCTTCACCGGTAATGTAGCCAGAACACGGAATATTTCCACTCTTTCTAGAGGTAGAACTTGTCACCTTTGCACACATTTGGTTGTTGGAGTCTTAGCGCTAAACTATGCAGGTAGTTCAACACATTAGAAAATGATTAAACTAGTGCTAAATGTGGGGAAATGATAACTGACAGCAGGTACAGTACTTTTAGTGCAACTAATGATGCTGAAAGCGTGAATGTGAATGAGAAGAGACAGAAAATGACTCTCATCTTTGATAGTTACCAATTATAAGATGCTAACATTCCAAAAAAAAAAAAAACTACACATGGTACAAATTTTATAAATCGAGTCGCAGTTCAGTGAGTAAAAATAGGTATTTGATCCCCAAGCCAAACATGATTTAGTACTTGGTGGAGAAACCCTTGTTGGCAAGCACACAAGTGAGACGTTTCTTGTAGTTGGTGACCAGGTTTGCAACACATCTCAAGAGGGATTTTGGTCCACTCTTCTTTACAGATCTTCTCTAAATCCTTAAGGTTTCCTGGCTGTCTCTTGGCAACTCGAAGTTTCAGCTCCCTCCATAAATTTACTACAGAATTAAGGTATCAAGACTGACTAGGCCACTCCATCACCTTAATCTGCTTCTTTCTGAGGCATTCCTATGTTGCCTTGGCGGTATGTTTTGGGTCATTGTCATGCTAGAAGACCCACCCGCGACCCATCTCCAGTGTTCTGGCTGGGGGGGGGAGAAGGTTCTCATCCAAGATAGAGATTGTAGGGATGGTGTTCTTAGGGTCATAGTCAGCATTCTGGTCTCATCTGACCACAGCACTTTCTCACAATCCTTCTCTAAATCATTTAGATGTTCATTGGCATGACTATACATGTGCTTTACATGTGCTATACATGTACATGTATATACATGTTACATGACTATACATGTGCCTTCTTGAGGAGGGGGACTTGCCATGTTTGGAAGAAGAAAAATACTGATTATAACCCTAAGAACACCATCCCTATGTCAAGCACGGAGGTGGAAACATTATGCTTTGGGGCTGTTTCTCTGCTAAAGGTACAGACCAACTTTGCTGCATTGAGAGGCCAATGGATGGGGTAATGTATTGTAAAATCTTCGATGAGAACCTTTTACTTTCTCCAGAACACTGAAGATGGGACATGAATGAGTCTATCAGCATGACAAAGACCCAAAACATACCGCCAAGGCAACAAAGGAGTGCCTCAAGAAGAAGCACATTAAGCTCCTGGAGTGCCCTAGCCAGTCTCCAGACCTTAAAGTGGATGTAAACCCTCACATATACCCAAGTGAAATGAACATCCTCAGATGATACACAGGGATGAAACAAATCTCCCTACATAAGTTTTACATGTATATCTCCTGTCTTCATCTTTATATACTGTTTATAAAGTGCACATTTTGTTAGGAGATTTTCTCTTCCTGGTTAACACTGCAGTGAAGCCTGGGCATACAGCCAAGACACCTTATTCAGCTCTGTTTGTTGAATCGTTCAGGGCTCTGCTAATCGATTTATAGCATCCTCCCCAACACAAAACTCTGGCTGCTTTTATAATATATGACTTAGAACCTGTCAGGAGTTATCAGGCTGATAACAGAAGAAGGGAGCAGGAGAAAGCTACGGGACATAGTGCTTTGAAGAGAGAAAAATACTGCAGATACATGTACCCAGCTCAAATTTCATGAATCGTGTTTACATCTACCTTAATCCTATAGAAAATTTATGGGAGGAGCTAAAACTTAAAGTTGTCAAGTGACAGCCAAGAAACCTTAAGGATTCAGAGAAGATCTGTGAATAAGAGTGGACAAAATCCCTCCTGAGATGTGTGCAAACCTGGTCACCAACTACAAGAAACGTCTCACTTGTGTGCTTGACAACAGGGGTTTCTCCACCAAGTACTGACTCATGTTTTGCTTGGGGATCAAATACTTTTTTTACTCACTGAACTGCAACTCGATTTATAACATTTGTATCATGTTTTTTTTTTTCTGGATTTTTGGTTGATATTCTGTCTCTATCATTTAAAATACACCGATGATAAAAAAAATTATAGACTTTCATTTCTTTGTAAGTGGGCAAACTTACAAAATCTGCACGGGATCAAATACCGTATTTTTCGCTCCATAAGACACACTCCCCTCCCCCCAAAAAATGGGGGGAAATGTCTGTGTGTATTATGGAGCAAATACTGACCAGGCTCCCCCCCCCTCCCCACCACCATGTCACAATACCGGGCGGCCGTCTCCCTCGAGCGCTGGCAATCTCCTTGCTGAGCCTGTCATCTACAGAAGACAGAGCAGCCCGAGCGGCCGAATGGAGTACGGCCGCAGCGGCCGCTCGGGCTGCTCTGTCTTCTATCTGAGTGACAGGCGGATGTGACAATGTCCTTGCCAGTCGCCAGACACAGGTCATTAATTTTATGGGCACAGGTCAGGCTGCATTTCATGGGCACAGGTCAGGCTGCATTTCATTGGCACAGGTCAGGCTGCATTTCATGGGCACAGGTCAGGCTGCATTTCATGGGCACAGGTCATGCTGCATATCATGGGCACAGGTCATGCTGCATTTCATGGGCACTGGTAAGGCTGCATTTCATGGGCACAGGTCATGCTGCATTTCGTGGGCACAGGTCAGGCTGCATTTCGTTGGCACAGGTCAGGCTGCATTTCATGGGAAACTGGTAAGGCTGCATTTCTTGGGCACTGGTAAGGCTGAATTTAATTGGCACTGGTCAGGCTGCATTTCATGGGCACCGGTAAGGCTGCATTTAATTGGCACTGGTCAGGCTGCATTTCATAGGCACTGGTAAATATTTCTAGTACACTATTTGGTTCAGAATATTTTTTTTCTTGTTTTCCTCTTCTAAAACCTAGGTGCGTCTTATGGTCAAGTGCGTCTTATGGAGCGAAAAATACGGTAATTATTTTCCCCACTGTACACCTCTCTGGAACCCTATTGCTGAGACCATTTGGGTTTAAAGTGGAAGTAAAGGCAAAAACCTAACTAACTCTAAACCTACTCCCACCCACATTCTAAGCCTAGTCTAGCTAGCCCTGTAGAGAAAAGGTTGCTATACTTACCTATTTTGCAGCCGCTCCGGTTGGGTCCCGGGCTGAGCTGTCAGCGGCAGCTTCGTTGTGTAGGAGAAGCAGCCGACAACGGAAGCCCCACAGCAAGTTTATGGGTGACATCACTTTCCAGACATTTCCCAGCCACTGTTGGCTTTCTCCTGCACACAAAGGGCGCAGCTGGAGACCGGACCGGAATGGCTTAAAAATAGATAAGTATATTGATCTTTTCTTTACAGGGTTAGATAGATTAGGCTTAGAATGTGGGTGGGAGGAGGTTTAGAATCAGTTCAGGTTTTGCCTTTACTTCCACTTTAAACACAAAAGGTCTCAGTAATAGAGTTTCAACGAGGTGTATAACAAGGGTGGTTTAACTCCTCAACGTGTACTACAAAGATACATGTTTTCTGTTGCTTTGATTTTGTTTTTAAATTTAGCATCTTTTAGTTGGTAACTATCCCTGGCTCTGCATGCCTGCTGTGCCCATTATGAGGGACTCCCACATTTCCCGTTGGCCTTTTCATGTCTTCTATATCATGACGAACGCAAAAGGAGATGCTGGAACACTCATAGGTAGAACTCCCACAACTCTTAGGTGGAAATTAGGAAATCCAGTATGGAGAACTCACTGCCAAACTATTCTGGTCCAATCATTTTTTATTGAGTAAAACAAATGCCAGAATACAGGCTTGAAGAAAAGGAAGGCAAAGTGGTCCCACACAGGGGAACAAAACATCACTTTTCATGTTAATACAAACAAAAGATTTTTCAAAATTTAACCACTTCAATACCAGGCACTTGCGGACCTTCCTGCCTAAGACAATTTTCAGCTTTCAGCACTGTCGCAATTTGAATGACAATTGCACGGTCATGCTACATTGTAACCAAACAAATTTTTTATCATTTTGTTCCCACAAATAGAGCTTTCTTTTGGTGGTATTTGATCACCTCTGCGGTTTTTACTTTTTGCGCAGCAAATAAAAAAAGAGCGAAAATTTTGAAAAAAAAATGAAGTTTTTCTTTGTTTCTGTTAAATTTTTTTGTAAATAAGTAAGTTTTCTTCTTCAATGATAGGCACTGATATGGCTGCACTAATGGGCACTGATAAGGCGGCACCGATGGGCACAGATGAGGTGGCACTGATGAGCACTGATGATGGGCATTGATAGGCGGCACTGATATGCGGCACTGATGGGCATTAATAGGCGACACTGATGGGCACTCATAGGCGGCACTAATGGACACTCATAGGCTGCACCAATGGGTACTTATGGGTTGCACTGATGGGTACTTATGGGTGGCACTTATAGGTGACACATATGGGCACTGATGGTCACTGATAGGTGGGAACTGATGGGCATGGATGGGCACTGAGAGGTGGCACTGATGACACTGATGGGTGGCACTGATGGGTGGCATTGTTGGAAAACGGAAGTTCAATAGACAGTAGTAAAATAGCTTCCGTCTCTTACTTGCTTCAGAGCATGCATTGTTTTTTGGTCCGTCGGAACAGCATACAGACGAGCGGTTTTCCCGATAGGAATTTGTTCCGTCGGAAATATTTAGAACATGTTCCATTTCTAGGTCCATCAGAATTTAAAAAAAAAAAGTCCGGTGAGGCCTACACATGATCGGAATAGACGATGAAAAGCTTCCGTCGGACTTTTTCTATCGGACATTCCGCTCGTGTGTACGTGGCATTATGCCGCGTACACATGATCGGAAATTCCGACAAGAAAAGTCCGATGTGAGCTTTTGGTCGGAAATTCCGACCGTGTGTGTGCTCCATCGGACTTTTGCTGTCGGAATTTCCGCCAAAAAAAGATTGAGAGCCGGTTCTCTATTTTTCCGACGGAAATTCCAATCGTCTGTAGCAATTCCAACGCACCAAATTCCTACGCAGGCTTGGAAACAATTTGACGCATGCTCGGAAGCATTGAACTTCATTTTCTCGGCTCATCATAGTGTTGTACCTCACCACGTTCTTGACGGTCGAAGAACTTTTGTGTGACCGTGTGTATGCAAGGCAAGCTTGAGCGGAATTCCGTCGGAAAAACCATCCAAGGGTTTTTCCGACGGAAATTCCGCTCGTGTGTATGCGGCATTAGACCAGAAAAGAGCTCGGGGGGCCTGCGGGTTTGGTGGTATATTGGAACGGTCCGGAATACCCAAGCTGGCTGGGGTCAGAGCAGGGAGAGCATAAGACCGCCATGGATTCCACACTTTGAGGGACTTAGCATAGGAGTCATGAAGTACACTGGTCATCTTTTTATGTAACATGAGGGTGGTCAAATTGCTCTTCACCTCCACAATACCAACCGAGAGCTTCCGCCAGGCTCTAGCAATAGTGCGTTTTTACAGCAATGAAGAGGCAGGTGGCCAGCTTTTCTTGGTAGGAGAAGAAGCCCGGGAGGGGGCAATGGAGTAAAGCATGCCGGGGCCACTGCCAAACTATTCAAGACATATAAGAAGCCAAGAGCTGACTCAACCCACCAGGCTCAACCCAGCAGGCTCAACCTATAGCTCATGACTTTTGGGTGAACAACCCTTTCAGTACCATCACATCAGCCAATGGGGAAACAAACCTATGCTAGTCATAGAGGACAAAGATCATACAATCAATTTTGCAAATATGCATCAAAAAAATTTGATGTATTTGAGGACGGGAGTCTATAGAAATCGTTGAAAATGTTAACTACTATGAAATTGTTGAGATCATGCATGCACGAGTGTTGATTTCTCAATTGGTGCAATTTAATGTGACAAATGAATTATTCACACTTGACAATAAGCCAACACATTGTGTGCATCACAGAGCTCAAGGGGTTTTTAGTGAATACCTAAAGATACCAATAAAGGCAGATTAGAGGAACAGATGATGGAGACGTGGCTCATAAACACAGGGCCAGGTGCAGATTGGAGGACGTCACATTCACAAATGCTAAAAAACAAAGAGGGAGCGTAACATAAACCCGAGAAATACAGAGCTTTCCCGTAGAATGAAGTCTTATGTGGAACACTTGGAACAATTAACATCATGATTGAACAGAACATCAATGGTCACCCAAGCAAGACTCATACTAGGAATCCATTTACTAGAAGTTCTAATTATTTACATGGTGCAAACCAGAACTTTTCTTTAATCACCAGAAAATTGCTTGATTCTTCCCGTAGAGCTATTGTGTTCTCCCGGCAGGAGGAGGGGGTTGGTTGGAAGCTGCCCAGGCCGGGAGAACACACAATGATTATTGCCAGTGGCAATATCCAACGTGTTTCAGGTGCCTGTTATACCTCCAGCCCACCCTCCCCCCACCTTCAGGAGGGCTTAGCAAAGTGTTCACAGTCTGACTCTGTCAAGTTCACAGGATATTGTCAAAAGTATTGGGACACCTACCTTTACACACGCACACATGAACTTTAATGGTATCCCAGTCTTAGTCCGTAGGGTTCAATATTGAGTTGGCCTACCCTTTGCAGCTATAACAGCTTCAACTCTTCTGGGAAGAGGGTGTAACACATTTTGGACACATCTCTTTAATAACCCAACCAGCTTTTAAAAACCAACAATAGGAGTATGCTGGGTTACCCCTTCTGGTTTCCGACACCACATTTTCAATTAGCTGCCAGAGGGTGCAACACAACCTAGACACATTTTCTGTATTATAAATTAGCATCACAACTGGACACCAGCTTTTACCCCAAACACTGATCTCTTATATTAAGGATTTGGCATCACTACAAGAAAGCCATTATTGGCGTTCCCTATATGCACATTTACTCCTCTTTCTGAAATTTAGACGTGGATATTAGGGGACAACACACCTGATTATTATTTCAAAAGACACCACACCCTGTGGATAGTATATGTATACTGACGCTGATATCCATTTAATTATTCCCGCTTTTGACTTGGTTATAGCCATTAGAGGATAACATATCTGCACATTGGTTTATGGCACCACACCCTGCTGGGGGTGCACACATACAGGTTGAGGCACCTGTTGATAATCTATCATCTACATTTTTATTAACCTCCTTACTATTTTACATCTGGAGGACTGCAGAGAGTGTAATATAGCAGCTTTATCATAAAACACTCTCTTTTTTTAATCAGAACAGTGCCGCATCTACATTCTCCTTTATATTCATTTGGACCAGTGCACAAAGCAAGGTCCATAAAGACATGGATGAGCGAGTTTGGGGTGGAGGAACTTGACTGGCCTACACAGAGTCCTGACCTCGACCCCATAGAATACCTTTGGGATGAAACAGAACGGAGACTGCGAGCCAGGCCTTCTCGTCCACATCAGTGCCTGACCTCAATGCGCTTCTGGAAGAATGGTCAAATATTCCTATAGACACACTAACCTTGTGGACAGCCTTCCCAGAAGAGTTGAAGCTGTTACAGCTGCAAAGGGCGGAGCCAACTCAATACTGAACCCTACGGACTAAGACTGGAATGCCATTAACCACATGCCAAACAGCGCACGATGATGTACGTCGGCACAATGGCACGTCTGGGCAAATGGACATACAGGTACGTCCCCTTTAGATCATGGCATTGTGGGCACGCGTGCACACCACGTACTCCGTGACCGTGCCCGTGGATTCGATGTCCGCCAGGGGGCCCGCGAATGTGTCACAGAGCGACAGAACGGGGAAATGTAAACAAGGCATTTCCCTGTTCTGCCATGACAGAGATCACTGCTCCCTGTCATCGGGAGCAGTGATTGCTGTCATGTCAGTGGTAGCCCGCCCCCCCCCCCCACAGCTGGAATCACTCCCTAGGACACACTTAACCCCTTGATCGCCCCCTAGTGTTTAACCCCTTCCCTGCCAGTGTCATTTACACAGTAATCAGTGCATTTTTATAGCACTGATCGCTGTATAAATGACAATGTTCCCAAAATAGCGTAAAAATTGTCCGATGTGTCCGCTATAATGTCGCAGTCACGATAAAAAAATCGCAGATCGCCGCCATTACTAATAAAAAAAAAATAGTAATAAAAATGCCATAAATCTATCCCCTATTTTGTAGACGCGATAACTTTTGTGCAAACCAATCAATATATGCTTATTGCGATTTTTTTTTTTTTTTTTACCAAAAATATGTAGAAGAATACATATCGGCCTAAACTGAGAAAGAAATTTGTTTCTTTATATATTTTTTGGGGATATTTATTATAGCAAACAGTACAAAATATTGTTTTTTTTTTTTTCTCAAAATTGTCGCTCTTTTTTTTGTTTATAGCGCAAAAAATAAAAACCGCCAGAGGTGATCAAATACCACCAAAAGAAAGCTCTATTTGTGAGGAAAAAAAGGACGTCAATTTTGTTTGGGTGCAACGTCGCACGACCGCGCAATTGTCAGTTAAAGCGACGCAGTGCCGAATCGCAAAAAAGTGCTCTGGTCAGGAAGGGGGTAAAATTTTCCGAGGCTGAAGTGGCTAAAGTTCATGGGCGTGTGAAGGCAGGTTGCCCAATACTTTTGGTAATATAGTGTATATATATCTACATATGTAGATAGATAGATAGATAGATAGATAGATAGATAGATAGATAGATAGATAGATAGATAGATAGTTATATCTATCTATCTATCTATCTATCTATCTATCTATCTATCTATCTATCTATCTATCTATCTGTCTATCTGTCTATCTATCTCTACATATATAGATATATATCTATATACATATACATATATATATATATATATATATATATATATATATATATATATATATGAACTTTTCAATCACCCCCCTTCTAGCACACAGCGGTAATATATCATTTATTTGTACATTTCTCCTGGTCCTTCTCCTTTCTACCAAAGGTTCCTCCAGTCGGCCACATACACTTTTACTGCACGGTTGTTGAGTTTTTACGATGGCACAATGTAAACTATTCAACTCAATTAGAAATTATAAAACAATTAAGAATTGTGGGGAACATTATTTGGTGACATGTAGAGTAGTTTATTGTATCAACCTATGCTGAAAATGTAAATGTGTCTAAAAAGAGGCAGAAAATAACTTTCAAGTTCTCCCACAATCAACTCATACAAGAAAGTTTCCAAAGTTGAAGGATCTCATCACGGTACTCAGAATAAGTTCTGCTGTGTGCATTCTGGGTAACAACGTCTATAACTAGTGGTGCACTGAAGTGAACATGGAATTCCACATACCTTGGGTGTAACGAGGGGTTATTTGATAAAAAGGAAGGAAGGTGGGACTTTATATGAAGCACACACCCCCTGGAGATATCACAATATAAATGAAGATGGGCGGTACTAAGTATATTAGAACTATGGACATTCCATGACAGCATTGCAAAACAACAGTTGGCAGTCATTGGTTTATTGATATAAAAATATAACAACAATAGTAATACCATGATAAAATATTGACATAGTAAGTTCATAATGTAAACATTATATAGAACAAAGTTCATTGGGATATATAGAATATGACAATGATAATAATGACATAAGATACGGCCCCATTCACACTGGGGCGGGGGCGGCGTCAGCGGTAAAGCGCCGCTATTGTAAGCGGCGCTTTACCGCCAGTATTCGGCCGCTAGCAGGGCGGTTTTACCCCCGCTAGTGGCCGAGAAAGGGTTAAAAACCACCACAAAGCGCCTATGCAGAGGCGCTTTGTCGGCGGTCTAGCCGCACTGTCCCATTGATTTCAATGGGCAGGAGCGGGGAAGGAGCGGTGTATACACCGCTCCTTCCCCGCTCCAAAGATGCTGCTGGCAGGACTTTTTTTCCAGTCCTGCCAGCGCACCGCTCCAGTGTGAAAGCCCTCGAGACAAAGCAGCGGCACTTTCGGGTCGGTTTGCAGGCGCTATTATTAGCGCAATATCGCCTGCAAACCGCCCCAGTGTGAAAGGGCCCTACTAGTAACATAATGAGTTCATATTGCACACATTGTATAGAACCATTTTCATAAAAGCGTATCTCCCTGGTAAAAAAAAAAAAAAAAAAAAAAACTGTATCTCTAGTTCATTGGTACACTCCAATTGGTAAGTATGGTAATTGATGGTGTTGCAAAATATAAGCGAAAAAGCATCTATTGGCTCGACGCGTTTCGTGGCGACTGCCACTCTTCAGGAGCAAGTATGGGGTAGATGTCTATAGGTATTGAAACACATAATTAATTTGTAAAAATAAAATAATAGGTATTTTGTGTAGGAAGAGAAGAGGGGAGAGCCCCCATTTACCAAGACTACTTACAGGCATGCCAGTGAGACTGGGTGCAGGCATGGAGGGCTGGAAGGCCTACCAGAATCTGTTCCGGGCGCTAGGGGTGTACAAACCCTACCGACCGTAGATGGAGAGCCAAGGGGAGACAATATACCCCAGGTATAGAAAAAGAGAATGTGATCCACAGAAATGTAACCATCTATGAAGAAGGAGGTATATGGTTGTGGTTATTTGAGTCACTGTTGCCTTTCTATCATCTGGAAATGGTCTGCCCATTCTCCTCTGACCTCAACAAGGCATTTTCCTCCACACAACTACCGCTCACTGGATATTTTCTCTTATTTCGGACCATTCTCTGTAAACCCGAGAGATGGTTGTGTGTGAAAATCCCAGTAGATCAGCAGTTTTTAAAATACTCAGACCAGCCCATCTGGCACCAACAACCATGCCACGTTCAAAGTCACTGAAATCCCCTTTCTTCCCCATTCTGATGCTCGGGTTTGAACTTCAGCAATTCGTCTTCACCACGTCTAGATGCCTAAATGTATTGGGTTGCTGCCATGTGATTGGCTGGTTAGGAATATGTGTTACCAAGCGATTGAACAGGTGTACCTAAAAAAGTGGCCGGAGAGTATATATATATATATATATATATATATATATAATTTTTGTATCAAACCCCAGCAGCCTGTTCTATTAGGGAAGCCTTTTGGTTTCCTGTTGTGTTCTGTATTGATAACCATGAATTATGTTTGGTGAAGACACACTTTCAAAGCTCACCCCGAATACTACATTGTCACATAATACAAGATTAATGATAACAATAACAATAATAAAGGAGTGCAAAGAGTAGTTATGACTTGTGAAGTGCTTGGCAACCAATCAAGTTTCATGTTTCTCCAGTCTACACCTGTCAAGGAAGTGAATGGCTGTGGCTGATTGGTTGCTCAAGATTACCACCCATTGCTGTTTCCCTTATTAGGAAGATCAATAGTACATAAATACCAATAGAGAAGAAACGTAAATGTGATCTCAGGAACATGTAGAGCCTCCTTACTGTATCATTATAACGAGGAAAGAAATTGCGTCTCGTACACACAAGGCGCTCGGTTTAAGGTTATAGCCGTACATATTATACATCTCGCCTTGAGTTACTCATACACCAATCTGACAACATAATGACTATTTGGAGTTCCTTCATTTGAACGGAAAGCAAAATCGCAGACTGAAAACACTGCCACCCACTTATTATCAGCAGACGGCGGCTTGGAAGAAATCACAGTCACAGGCACTAAAACAATCAAGGAGGAAATAAAACTTAAAATGGATTGGACTTCCCGTGATGGTTCCTTCTCGAAAACATGAAGATTTCCTACTAAGAGGACCAATTGGTAAGAAAACTGCACACTGTCAGAGATTAAAGCTGAACTCCAGGAAAGGTCACTGACCACTCCAGGAGAAATACAGATATACGTGACCTGTTCTACCCGCCATCTTGTCTTGTGATCTCAGCAGCCATGAACATCGTGTCATTGACCTTAACTGTCTCCCATCGGTCTCCAAACTCTGGTCCAGCTTTTGCCTTTCTTTATGTGGTCCTTCCACTGATACAAGGCACTATTCCTTCAACTTACACCAACAGCGAGGCATAATTCCTCCCACTGACCCCAACAACGGGACACTATTTCTCCCACTGACACCAACAACAGGACACTATTCCAACCACTGACACCAACAATGGGACACTATTTCTCCCACTGACACCAACAACAGGACACTATTCCAACCACTGACACCAACAATGGGACACTATTCCAACCACTGACACCAACAATGGGACACTATTCCAACCACTGACACCAACAATGGGACACTATTCCAACCACTGACACCAACAATGGGACACTATTCCAACCACTGACACCAACAATGGGACACTATTCCAACCACTGACACCAACAATGGGACACTATTTCAACCACTGATACAAATAAACGATGGGGACTTCTTCATTCCATTGACACCAATGACGGGGCACTATTCCTCCCACTGATACCAATGATGGGGCACTATTCCTCCAACTGATACCAATGATGGGGCACTATTCCTTTCATTGACACCAATGATGGGACACTATTCCTCCCACTGATACCAATAATGGAGCACTATTCCTTCCACACCAATGAGGGGACACTATTCCTCCCACTGACATCAATGAGGGGGCACTATTCCTCCCACTGACATCAATGAGGGGGCACTATTCCTCCCACTGACACCAATGAGGGGGCACTATTCCTTCCACTGACACCAATGAGGGGGCACTATTCATCCCACTGATACCAATGATGGGGCACTATTCCTTCTACTGACACCAATAATAGGGCACTATTCCTCCAACTGATACCAATGATGGGGCACTATTCCTCCCACTGATACAAACTATGGGGAAGTCTTCATTCCATTGACACCAATGACGGGGCACTGTTCCTTCCACTGACACCAACGAGGGGGCATTGTTCCTCCAACTGATACCAATGATGGGGCACTATTCATCCCACTGATACCAATGATGGGGCACTATTCCTTCTACTGACACCAATAATAGGGCACTATTCCTTCCACTGATACAAACGATGGGGAAGTCTTCATTCCATTGACACCAATGAGGGGGCACTATTCCTCCCACTGATACCAATGATGGGATACTATTCCTTCCACTGACATTTTCTTTGCATGGGGTCACAGTTATTTTTATTGTGCCTTAAACAATTTCTATCTTATCTTATTACTTTGTTATTTACCACTTGACCTCCGGAAGATTTAATCCCCTTCATGACCAGGTAATTTTTTGCGATTTGGCACTGCGCTACTTTAACTGACAATTGCGCGGTCGTGCGACGCTGTACCCAAATAAAATGTATGTCCTTTTTTTCCCACAAATAGAGCTTTCTTTTGGTGGTATTTGATCACCTCTGCGGTTTTATTTTTTGCTTTATAATGCGATGCATACTAGCACATTATGCCTTTACTTTTGCAGGTCAGGAAAAAAGAAAAAAAATGCGCTTTACTTCCTCTTTAAGATATTCAAGGCCAAGGGTGGCCAATATTCAAGGACGATTGGGTTAGTTAGGCTTTATCCAAGCAATAGGTTGTATTGATTTTCAATCAAAAAATAAATAAAGGAAAAACTTTTTTTAAGTTTTGGATATAGTGGAGAGAGATTTTAACACTTGTTGGTATTTATTGCTGTCTATGTCCCTGTTAGGGAGATTCCTCCTCTCTATTTGTCCTGTTTATCATTATCATTGAAAGTGAAAGTAAAAGAAAATCCCAAATTTTGGGTTGACCCCAGAAAAGTAATAGAGGGGAAAATCTTCCAATGGGGACACTAGTTCTGGTGACCTGGGGGGTCCCCAAGGGATTCCTTTAATTTGCAGGGATTTCCTCTCACTTCCTGTTTTGGTTATGAGACAGGAAGTGAAGGGAAATCTCCGCAATGGGACACAGATGGTGGAAATAAATCTGATAGGGGTTATAACCCCCCCCCCCCCCCCTGCGCTATCCAAAATGGAAAAAAAAAAAAGCTTTGCCTATAGTTCTACATTAATAAAAGCATGCATTAGGAGACGTCCACCTTTAAATTTTAGGCAATGCCAATTTTATTGAATACTGGCTTGAAATACAATTTTGCACCTACAGATTTCACTGCATTTACTGAAGCTGACTGTAAGTGGTTCAGCCCAATGCTATACACACAGCCAAACCCAACTACAGCAACTGATGTTATTCATTTATATAGAATTAACATATTCTGAAAAGCTTACACAGAACCAGTTCCACCAGTTCCTGCCTTGGTGGATCCTACAATGTAAATTGCCAAAAACAATTAAACAAGCACACACAAACTTTGGAGCCAATATAGGCCGGAGCCAAATAACCTGCTATGTTGTCTCCAGCTTTGAGTCTACTGCACAGCTCTCAACTGTCGCTCATTTGGAGGGACCGTCCCAACTGTCGCTCATTTGGAGGGACCGTCCCAAATGTCGCTCATTTGGAGGGACCGTCCCAACTGTCGCTCATTTGGAGGGACCGTCCCAACTGTCGCTCATTTGGAGGGACCGTCCCAACTGCCGCTCATTTGGAGGGACCGTCCCAACTGTCGCTCATTTGGAGGGACCGTCCCAACTGTCGCTCATTTGGAGGGACCGTCCCAACTGTCGCTCATTTGGAGGGACCGTCCCAACTGTCGCTCATTTGGAGGGACCGTCCCAACTGCCGCTCATTTGGAGGGACCGTCCCAACTGTCGCTCATTTGGAGGGACCGTCCCAACTGTCGCACATTTGGAGGGACCGTCCCAACTGTCGCTCATTTGGAGGGACCGTCCCAACTGTCGCTCATTTGGAGGGACCGTCCCAACTGCCGCTCATTTGGAGGGACCGTCCCAACTGTCGCTCATTTGGAGGGACCGTCCCAACTGTCGCTCATTTGGAGGGACCGTCCCAACTGCCGCTTATTTGGTGGGACCGTCCCTCATGCGGGCTCAGTTGTATCTTTTTTTTGGTCTGACTTGTACATCTCTATACAAAATGTTTTATTTTACTACCAAACATGTTATGCTGCACTACACTTTTTATCCAACTTCTATATCAGTGGCGTCGCTATGGGGGTGCGGGGGGTTGCGGCCCACACCCGGGGGACACCCACCAGGGGGTAAACTAGATATTTGGGGGGCACACCCTATAAGATGCATTAAAGATGGTGCAGAGGGAGAGCCACCAGAGGGTGATACCAGGTCCAGACTGGCACCGGCACCGCATAGAGAGAGGCGCCTCGGCTCCCTCCTCTTCCTCTTTTCCCTTCCGGGATCTCTGTAGCTCCACGTGATGTGCAGGGAGGAGGGAGTGAGGCCGAGACAGACAATCAGGGTGCCCGAGATCTGACCATCAGGGCTCCAAACCCCCCCCCACCACACGCCGCAATCGCATTCCTCTCCCCACCGGCTGCACTCACTGCACACCGGATTATAGCCGCCTCCTCCTCAGCTCTGATATAACAAGTACACAGGCCGGGAGGAAGAGCCGAGGAGGAGGAAGGACGCCGCGCTACAGCATCTGCCTGGGGGCCGGGGCTGAGGTCTGTAATAACAGGAGTCTTGGGGGACATGGTGATTGGGAAGGGGGGAGGGGGTTAGAGGATATGTGCTAGTGGGTGCTTTGTTTTTGGTTAGAGAGGACCTGTGCTAGAAGGAGGGGGGCAGATTTGAAGCTTGACCCCCACCCTCCACCCTCCACCAGCACAATTCTCTTCACTCCCAAAGCACTCCCTAGCACATATCCTCTAACCCTCACCCCCCTCAACCCAGCTTCATCCATCCCCCCAATCCCATCCCGGCTCCATCCACCACCCCAATCACATCCCTGCTTCATGCACCAACCCAATCCCATCCCAGGTCCATTATATTTTGAAAAGTATTGGGACGCCTGGCTTTACACACACATGAATTTAATGGCATCCCAGTCTTAGTCCGTAGGGTTCAATATTGAGTTGGCCCACCCTTTGCAGCTATAACAGCTTCAACTCTTCTGGGAAGGCTGTCCACAAGGTTTAGGAGTGTGTCTATGGGAATGTTTGACCATTCTTCCAGAAGAGCATTTGTGAGGTCTGGCACTGATGTTGGACGAGAAGGTCTGGCTCGCAGTCTCCACTCTGATTCATCCCAAAGGTATTCTTGCTTTGTGCACTGGTCCAAATCATTTGGTGGAGGGAGGATTATGGTGTGGGGTTGTTTTTCAGGGGTTGGGCTTTGGCCCCTTAGTTCCAGTAAAGGGAACTCTTAAGGCGTCAGTATACCAAGACATTTTGGACAATTTCAGGCTTCCAACTTTTTGGGAACAGTTTGGGGATGGTCCCTTCCTGTTCCAACATGACTGCACACCAGTGCACAAAGCAAGGTCAATAAAGTCATGGGTGAGCGATTTTGGGGTGGAGGAACTTGACTGGCCTGCACAGAGTCCTGACCTCAACCTGATAGAACACCTTTGGGATGATTTAGAGCGGAGACTGCGAGCCAGGCCTTCTCGTCCACATCAGTGCCTGACCTCACAAATGTGCTTCTGGAAGACACACTCCTAAACCTTGTGGACAGCCTTCCCAGAAGAGTTGAAGCTGTTATAGCTGCAAAGGGTGGGCCAACTCAATATTGAACCCTACGGACTAATGCCCCGTACACACGGTCGGATTTTCCGACGGAAAATGTGTGATAGGACCTTGTTGTCGGAAATTCTGACCGTGTGTGGGCTCCATCACACATTTTCCATCGGAATTTCCGACACACAAAGTTTGAGAGCAGGATATAACATTTTCCGACAACAAAATCCGTTGTCGGAAATTCCGATCGTGTGTACACAAATCCGAAGCACAAAGTGCCACGCATGCTCAGAATAAATAAAGAGATGAAAGCTATTGGCCACTGCCCCGTTTATAGTCCCGACGTACATGTTTTACGTCACCGCGTTTAGAACGGTCGGATTTTCCGACAACTTTGTGTGACCGTGTGTATGCAAGACAAGTTTGAGCCAACATCCGTCGGAAAAAATCCATGGACTTTGTTGTCGGAATGTCCGATCAATGTCCGACCGTGTGTACGGGGCATAAGACTGCGATGCCATTAAAGTTCATGTGCGTGTAAAGGCAGGCGTCCCAATACTTTTGACAATATAATGTATCAAATAATAAAAAAAAAATAATAATAAAAAATACATTTTAGCCAAAATGTATTCTGATACATGTTGTGAGTTTCTTAAATTGAAGGTAATCGACCTGTTTTTTTATTTAAAAATTTGGGGGGTTTTTTCGTTGATATCGGCAAAAAAAAAAAAAAAAAAAGTGGCGATCAAATACCACCAAAAGAAAGTTCTATTTGTGTGAAAAAAAATTCTATAAATTTTTTTTTTTTTTTTTATAAAATTTATATTCTATAAATTTTGTTTGGGTAGAGCATTGCATGACTGCGCAATTACTGATTAAAAAAAAAAACAAATGCAGAGAATGGCCTGGTCGTGAATGGGGGGAAAAAAAAACCTCTGGAGCTGAAGTGGTTAAGGTTACTTTTGTTTGTTGAGACATTTGTTTCTACTCAGGTCACCTGTCCCATTAGAAGTTCCACATTACTGTACTGCGCCCCGGAGCCGGCATGGACAACCAGCGACATCGAACGTCTGCGACAACTACAAATTCAATCGCTGCCAGCAGCTGCCAGGCCATGCCAGGGCATTGTGCTTCCCTTATGGAGACTAAAGTACCAAACGTTCTAAAAAAGGAAGTTTCTGTGGATCTGCATACCTTCCGCTCGTAATCCATTCTAATCGCTGCACGCGGCTCGTGGTTGCCTATGGCAACACGGATAACAAACAAAAAAAATAAAAAATAAAAACGAGACGGTGTAAATCGATATCATCAAATTGCCAATTATGAAAGAAAGGAAAAGCTTAGAGAAAAATGAAGTACATATGCAGTTGGCAGTCACCCATCCATCACTGGAAATCCCAGCCCAAGGTCGTTTATTAATGTGCGTTTGTCAAACGTCATGTATTCAGAATAACCTGGCCATATATAGCGATGAGGGAACTTCCACAACACGGAGATTTGGTCGACACGCATACAATAGGAACCGCTCTGAAGACTGCGATCATTGGATAGATAGGGCTGGATAAGAATCCACTACAATTGGCATCAGAAAATTGCTACATTTCAGGAGTCAGGGAGAAGGAAAAAAAAAAAAATGTAGGCACTATTTATCTATTTTTTTACCAAAATTGCCAGACTCAAGATTGTCCTTATAAGATCTACACAAATGCAACCTAAATTGCAGGTAAAATTGCGCGACTTTGAAGTCGCAGTAGTGTGGAAGGGGCCTTAAAGTGTCATTACTAAAGTACGGGGTCTGATATCACTGAGGTCTGTTAGCATGTTAGTTCAGCTCCCATGGTTGAGACAAAGGATCTTCCATTCTATTACTAGAGTAGGACCCACTAATTCGGGGTACTTTGTCGCAGTAAGTGGGCTTAGCACTATATGACCATATAGTGTGACCAAACCCCCGTATTTTTTGAATATGTTCAGGTGTTTTTAACTAGCCTTGCAGGAAATGTCCTTCTTGAATGTGTGCGCTGTAAAATATTTTGTACTGTTAGCATGTTAGTTCCCTGACTGTCATATTGATGGTTTGACTTCAATGCTGAATCTCTAACCTACAACAAGTATAGAAATAAGGTACGAATGGATCCAACAAAAAAAGAAAAAGAGCTTTAGGTATCCCTCAAGAAAAATTAAAAAATAAAAAGAGGAAAATTATTTTTTGTCAAAATTTTTATATATAGATATAGATAGATATATATAACCTTTTACATTTATATATATATATATATATATATATTTATATATATATATATATATATATATATATATATATATATATATAACTTTTTCTTTTATTTTATATATATATATATATATATAAATAATAATACAAAATATATAGATATATAGATATATATACACATATCTATATACGGTAGATATATATATTTACAAAAGTTATTTTTTCTCTTCTCTTTATTTGTTAAAAAATAATAATAATAATAAAAGAAAAAGGTTATATATATATATATATATATATATATATATATATATATATATAGATATACATATATAGATCTATATATAGATATATATGTATATCTACATATATAGATAAAGATATATATATATCTATATCTATATATATAGATATATATATACATCTATATATATCTATATATGGATATATATATATATATATATATATATATATAGAATATATATCTATCTATATATATATATAAAAAAAAAAAAATATATATATATATATATATATATATATATATATATATATATATATATATACGGTATATATATATATACCGTATATATATATATATATATATATATATATAGCCTTTTTCTTTTATTAATTAATATATATATATATATATATATATATATATATATATATATATATATATATATATATATATATATATATATACTCAAACGGGTTTGTTTACTAAAGTCAAATCCACTTTGTACAACAAATGCACTTCCACTTGAAGATCTGCAGATCTGAAATGAGGGGAAGCTCTGCTGATTTTATCATCCAATCATGTGCGAGCTAAAATGCTGTTTTTTATTTTCCTTGCATGCCCCCCTCGGATCTACAGCAACTGCACTTCTAAGTGCACTTTCAGTACACTTGCAGTGCACTTGTAGTGGATTTGCCTTTAGTAAATAAACCCCAAGTTTTTATCTGGGTGGAGCAGAAAAACACACTAAGGGGTTGATTTACTAAAGGCAAAAAACACTGTGCAGTTTGCAAAGTGCAGTTGCTCCAGAGCTTAGTAAATGAGGTAAAGCTTCACTTTGCAAAGAATACCCAATCATGTGCAAGGAAAACAGAAAAAAAAATGCATTTTTGCTTGCACGTGATTGGATGATGGAAGTCAGCAGAGCTTCTGCTCATTTACTAAGTTCTGGAGCAACTGCTCTTGTAGAGGGCAAATGCACTTAGCAAAGTCCACAGTCTATTTGCCTTTAGTAAATACCCCCTAAGCCGTGTAACACGCCTGCATTATTTCTTAATGGCTCCCCAAACACTGGTAACAGTCGAGCGAAAAATGCAACAAAATGTGCCAACGCACAACGGTACAATTTGTATTTCTTTTGTAGCGGAGGGAGACCCATCCAAATAAATGGTGCTACTACAGAAACATGCTACAAAAATGCCAAAAAACAAGACAAAACCATTCCTCAGATGTAAACGGGGCCTTAGTTACGCAAATAAAGGTATATATATATATATATATATATATATATATATATATATATATATATACAGTAGATCATTTAAAGATACTGATGCATGGAATATGAATTTCTGTGCAAGCTAATCTCACAGCAAACAATCATGACAGAGTATTTTAAAAACCAGTTGCAAAAAAAAAAAAATCCAGTGGGTTAAAAAATATCAGCCAATTTCCCATTGGCCCAAAACGGGCCGAGCCGGTGCCCATTTTATACCCCATGAGTAGTTTGTCCGGCATGCTATGAGCAGCAGAATTAGTTATGTCAGGGGGAAAAATACCTGAAAGTCTAATACTTTTCCACTCAACTATCATATCTCCCAAGTTTTTGAGATGGGAACGAGGGACACCTACTAGCAAAAGCACGTAGGTCATAGGACACGCCCCCTGCCACGCCCTCTTAAAGGAGAATTAACCTAAAAAAAAAAATTAGTTAAACCCACAAGGGCTTTTTTTTACCACGACTATTCCTTTATATTGGCTTTTGAAATGTAAAAATGCAGCAATTTGGAAATCGGATGAAAGGTTTAGCGCTGGGAATCACTTTTTGAAAGATAAAAAGTGCATTTTCTATACAACTATATAGATCAGACCAAAATGAGGGACAAATGAGGAGGAAAGAGGGACAGAGGGACATTGCTCCAAATCAGGGACAGTTGGGAGCTATGAACTATATCAGTCGTCTTAAGATATTAAAACTCGGTACCAATGTCGTAATGTCAGAGCTCCTCCTGGTCATTATCTGGCATTCTATGATTAGAATCACAATACAGTTTCCATACCTTTTGTGTGTAGAAGTCTCCCTCCCGTGTGTTCAAGGGTTGGACAGCCAGGATTGTGACACTGGAAGCCCATGATCTACTCTTTTGTTTTGGAAGTCAAAGATCAGATACATCTGGACTAACAGGTTTTTCTGGTGCCAAGCAAAAACAAAGTGTAATAAATATAAAAAAAAAAACAAAAAAAACAACAGTTCTGTATAGTATAATGACAAGCGTAGTTACCAATATTTTTTAACCATTTTACAGCGATACTTGATCAAACTAAAGTAAATAAAATACTCCATACAACCCTGATTTTTTTTTCTTTTGCCTTTTTTTTTTAACACATTTTTTTATTTTTATTTTTTTGTTCCAGTAGTTTTTATTACGATTTTTAAAACATCATTAAAGAAGTTTATGCTCAAATATTTGTCAGAAAATTGTCAAAACAAGGATGCATTATCCAATATGATCAGTGACCCCCCGACCAATTAAACAGAAACAAAACATAATAATAAAAAAAAAAATAAATAGCACTGTTGGGGAGACTTTACTGCCCCCTGGTAGCATCCTACCAAAAATTATTATTCTGGTATAACAGAACCAATAACAAGAAAAGTGAACAATGAAAAAAAAAGAGAAAAAAGAAAGAATCTGATTTTTTTTATTATTTTAACTAAACAGTTTAACAAAATACAAATGATAATTAGAAAAATATCCTTGCAAAAAAAAAAAAATAGCATAGTTGGGGAGACTTTACCGTTCCCTGTTTTTTTTTAACACTTTTTTTATTTTTTTGTTCCAATAGTTTTTATTACAATTTTTAAAACATCATAGAGAAGTTTATGCTCAAATAATTGTCAGAAAATTGACAAAACAAGGATGCATTATCCAATATGATCAGTGACCCCCCGACCAATGAAACAGAAACAAAACATAATAATAATAATAATAAAAAAAAAAAAAAAAGCACAGTTGGGGCGACTTTACTGTCCCCTGGTAGCATCTTACCAAAAACTATTATTATGGTATAACAGAACCAATAACAAGACAAGCGAACAATGAAAAAGAAAGCGCAAAAAGAAAGAATCAGATTTTTTTCTTTTTTTATTTTGGCTAAACAGTTTATCAAATTACAAATGAGAATTAGAAAAATATCCTTGCAAAAACAAAAACAAAAATATATCCTTGCAAAAAAAAAAATATCATAGTTGGGGAGACTTTACTGCCCCCTGGTAGCATCCTACCAAAAATTATTATTATGGTATAACAAAACCAATAACAATAAAAGTGAACAATGAAAAAGAAAGAGCAAAAAGAAAGAATCAGATTTTTTTTTTTATTTTAGCTAAACAGTTCAATAAAATACAAATGAGAATTAGAGAAAATATCCTTGCAAAAAAACAAACAAACAAAAAAAAATGACATGTATGTTATACCAGTAATACATTTGTTACTGTATGTGCAGATCTTTTTTTTTTTTTTTTCTGCAAGGATATTTTTATAATACTAATTTGGATTTTGTTAAACTGTTTAATTAAAATAATTAAAAAATGTGCTAAAAAAAAAAAGCAAAAGAAAATAAAATGGGTGACCCAAGAGACCTATAGCTTGTGCCGTTTAGGCTCACTGAAGGGGGGTGTCAATCCTATACATCCACCGCTGGGAGTGCTGGGATTGCTGGGAGTGCTGGGAGGGCGGGAGCCCATCCTGGCTCCTAAGATAGATCAGTATGGAGGAAGATGTCCCTGTGACTGCACATCCATAGCATCCCTAGGTATGATGGTAAGTGGCAACCTGAGCCTGAACTTCGGCCAAAGCCATGCACCCAACGCGTTTCGCTCCACCCCTCAGAGCTTAGTCAAGGATATGCGAAGCGCATTGGGGGCGTGGCCTGACCAGTGTCCAGGTTGAGGTTGCCACTTACCACCATATCTTGGGATGCTATGGATGTGAGATCTTTTCATTAACAATGGATTTTGTTAAACTGATTTTTTTTTTTTTTTTGGTAAACTGTTTTTTTCTTTTAAGTTAATAAAAAGATTTTACTAAAGCCACATCTGGATTCTAAAAATGTATTATCGTGTTTAGATGAGGCAGTTTCTGCATTGCAAATTTGTAAATATCAACAATAAAGTGTTACTCCCCCCCCCCCCAAAAAAAAAATATCAAATTTGATTTAAAAAATGAAAAAAAAATAAATAATTGATGATCATTTAAAAAACAAACATGCAAAAAAAAAAAAATAAAAAAAGAGTAATTTTCTAAAATATCAAATTTGATTAGAAAATGAAAAAAAAAATGAAAATAAAATAATTGATGATCATTTAAAGAACAAACATACAAAAAAAAAAAGTAATTTTCTGACTCCTAGCCACTACTTCACTTGTAAACCTATATGGACTTGAACTTAAGTCTCCCATTCCATATCAAAGGTTACGTTACTCAGTTCTCAAGTAGTCACGCAAAGAAAAAGGTTAACAGACCCAGGGCTTGGAAAGTCTAAAACAAGTAAGCAATTACGGTTCCCCAAATTTCTATCCTGGCAGATTGTAGGCAGGATCCGACGTACTCGGGATTTTTCCATCTGCCAGCGGCCCCCTGCCAACCCACATGTCCAGCTCAGGATCTGCCGTGTCCAAAGGGAAAACAGCCAGATCGGGCAACTGTCATCTCATCTCTCTGGGTTTAGAGGAGCTAAACTGGACATTTGGATATTAAAAAATAAAACAAAAAAAAACACGAACAGGGACATGGTTCCTCTAATTCTTCCATTTATATACCATGGCAGGGGCTAATAAGGATAAAAAAAAGATGATATCTTTACTGCAAATGTATTCCCATTGTCTGTATTTAATGAATTTTCTTAAAATGATGAAAAGAACAATATCCTTGTATAAAGCAGAACAATCCAAAAAAAAAAAATTTAAATTATGAAGTTATAAATCCTGGGCCTATATAAGTGCTAAAATGCCAAATAAACTATTTAAAAAAAAAAAAAAATATATATATATATATATATATATATATATATACACACACACACATATACACACGCACACATATTATATATATATAATATATATATATATATATATATACACACACACACACACACACAGTAAACACGCCGATCAGCCATAACATTATGACCACCCACCTAATATTGTGTATTGTGGGGGAAGGGAGAATCTAATTCCTCTTTTTTATTTTTTTTTTCCTCTCCTCTTTTTTTTTTTTTTTTTTTACCCTCTTTTTTTTTTTCCTTTTATTTATTTATTTATTTATTTATTTATTTTTAATTTCATGGCCACATATATATCAGATGAAAATAGAATTGATTCATGTTAAGATATTTTTTGTGAAATGCATGCAATTAAAATGTGTTTGTCTGTATGTGTAAAAATTGTTGGAAAAATAAAACATAGAATTTATAAAATATTGTGTAGGTCACCAAAGCCCTGGCATGGTCTCCATCAGACCATCTGCAGGTATGCTGTGGTATCTGGCACCAAGCCATTAGTAGCAGATCTTTAAAAGGGGGGGGGGGGGGGGGGGGAAGTAACAAACATGCCTATACTTATCTTCTCTCTGCAATCGTTTTGCACAGAGCAGCCACGATCCTCTTCTTCTGGGGCCCCCCCCCCACCAGCGCTCCTGGCCCCTCCTTCTTCATCTGTGGCCCCCCACGGAAAGCCGATTTCCCCTTGGGGCACCCGTGCGTGCTCGCTCCCAAGTCCCGCTGCTGCATCCATTGACACAGACAGCAGGACTTGCCCCCCCCCCCCCCCCGCATCACTGGATTTGATTGACAGCAACAGGTCAATCTGTCCAATGAGGAGAGAGACAGCGGCTGGAGACACTGGGCTAGTGCTCATCGATGGATCAGATCGGGCTCAGGTAAGAAAAAAGGGTGGGGGTCTGGGGGTGGGGTGGGGTTGAGCTGCAGGACAGAAAGTTTTTCGCCTTAATGCATATAATGCATTAAGGTGAAAAACCCTGAGGCCTTACAACTGCTTTAACTTCTGTAAGCTGGAAGGTGGGGCCTCCATGAACCGGACTTGTTTTTCAGCACATTTCACAGATGATTGATTGGATTCATCTGGATAATTGTGAAGTCAACACCTCAAACTCGTTATTCTGTTCCTCGAACCATTCTTGAACCATTCTTGCAGTGTGGCAGGGTGCATTATCCTGTTGGCAAGAGTCCACGGCCAGCAGGGAATATCGTTTCCATGAGAAGGGTGTACTTGCACACCAACAATGTTTAGGTATGTTTGATCTGAATTCGTTTGAATGGATAGTGTACTGTAATCCATTGTAACCGGACCAATACTGAATTGCAATAAAACTAAGTATAAATAAAAGACAATGTTTAGGTAGGTGATACGTGTCAAGTAACATCCGCATGAATGGCAGGTGCCAATGTGTCCCAGCAGAACGTTGCCCAAAGCATCACACCGCCCCTGCCGGCTTGCCTTCTTCCCATACTGCATCCAGGTGCCATCTCTTCCCCAGGTAAGTGAGGCACATGCACCCGCCCATCCACATGATGTAAAAGAAAACGTGATTCATCAGACCAGGCCACCTTTTTCCATTGCTCTGTGGTCCAGTTCTGTTGCTCACTGGCCCATTGTAGGTGCTTTTGGCTGTGGAAACGGGTCAGCATGGGCACCCTGACTGGTCTGCGCCTACATGGCCCCATACACAACATACTGCCAATGCCCGTGTATAGAGGTAATAAGATTCCTCATCTTCTCTTTAGTCACTGCTAGATGTAGTTATTGTTTATTGGAAACAGTGTTGGATGGGACTTGGCTCCAAACTGGCAAAATCAAGCCTTAGAGCTGCCTTTGTCAACCAGGGTTCCTCCAGGGGAGCTCCCATCTGATGGTGCCTTCATAGGTCCAGGTCCATCACCACTTGGCAGAGCCAGTTGCATGACACCAATTATATCTATAGATGTTTTAATGGATGGCATTCTAATTACCACTCTAAGGGGGGGGGCAGTCTTCTCACTGGCCACCAATGTAAGGGGGGCATTTTCCTACTGACCCCCAATGGACAAATCATATCAGGTGAAGAAAATGGTATCAAGGGTTCCTCTGGGGTAAAACGTTTGAGAAAGGCTTCCTTGGAGAAAATCCTGGCATACAAGACAACAGGAAGGGCCCAAAAAAGGCAAAGGGAAGGGTGCCTTTTAAATATGTTGGTTTGAGAAAATTTTTCCATCCTGATCCTTTGACTTTTCTCATCAATGCCATAGAAAACTCATGACCCCTCTAACCATTAAAAAAATTGAACAAACATACTTAAAAATTTTTTGAATGAAGTTCTACTAGCGTATGGCCCCAGCTTTAGTCTGCACAGAAGTTCTTTCTCAGATGTTGGGTGACCCTCGTGTCACCCAACGTGCCTAAAGCCCAGCTTTCAAAACCGAACACACAGCGAGGACATGATATGCTGATAAACATCCAACACGTCCACACGGAACAAATGCTTTTCTTCATTTCCATAAAACTGCTGGAGCCATTTGTTCCTCTGTTGTTAAATGGCAACGGACAACACTTGTCTTCTGTTATCACCGGACAATTGTGTTAGCCCCATAAACGTCAAATCACCTCTTCCCTGTGATCTGAATGTTAAACATGATTCATAATTGAATATCGCTTGGATGTTGGAGAGCTTTGCTGCAATCACATTTAAATGACTACATTAGATTAAAGGCCGTGTTCCTCTTTGTACTCTTGTTATTAATGATGTAATGGGGCCAGTGTGACCAATCGCTTCCTCCTATAACCACCATACAGGAGCAATACAAATAATCTCAACAAGAGATACGTACATGTGTATATATATTGATATTACAGAGGAACATCTGCCATTCATGGCAACAGTTGCACACATAGGCTTTCATTATTTGGCCTTTCCTTCTACATTACAGACACTTTCAAGTTATTTGTCTTTAGCGAGCCTAGGTATCTCCAACATCCAGGCAATGTATTGTGCAAAGGTCAACAACATGTTTTGGGTTTGCCAAACAGTGTTGGTGCTGCGCTGTTATTACAAATCTTCTCTCTGTGATCAATATGTACAATACTTGATATAAGTGCCAGTGTAAGATATCTCAATGTGATCTATATGCACACTCCATGATGTAAGTGCCAAAATTTGTGATTTCCAAAAAAAATCATTCAACATAAATAATCCATTATAACGTGTGTGTGAGTCCACAGACATAAATGAATAACAGCGTATACAACAGTGCAAACAATATTTTGCTGTGCTATACAAAGTTTTGAAGTGGCTAATTATACATGCGATAAAAAATAAATAGACGTAAAAAAATGATGGGTTTGGTTACTGGTACACCCTCTCCCGTTTTCTTTCCTTCCCAGTTGGCAGAAAAGCAACCATGGAAGCTGTGGTCCATATACAGTATATATATATATATATATATATATATATATATATATATATATATACACTAAATATTACAGAGGAACATTTCCCATTTTTGTCCGCAGTTGCACACGTAGTGCTTTGATCCTTTCGACCTTACTTTGCCATATTATAGGACCTTTGAGTTCTTTGCCTTTGGAGCACCTGAGTATCTCCAACACACAATCAACTTTGAGGTTGGTCAGTGGCAAACATTCTCCAGTCTCCATACCTTCTTAGTTGGTAGAGAGGCAACCAGTGCATCTGCGGGCCAACAGGATGGTGTGGGAGAAGGTAGGCATGATCAACCATGGAAGCTGTGGTCCATATTTTCATAAATATGGGTTTTGGCCTTACTTTGCCATATAATAGGACCTTTGAGTTCTTTGCCTTTGGAGCACCTAGGTATCTCCAACACACAATTAACTTTGAGTGTGGTCGGCGGCAAACATTCTGCAGTCTGCATACCTTCTTATTTGGTAGACAGGCAACCAGTGCATCTGCGGGCCAACAGGATGGTGTGGGAGAAGGTAGGCATGATCAACCATGGAAGCTGTTGTCCATATTTTCATAAATATGGGTTCTGGTCCATACCCAGGAGCTGTAAAGATAGAATGAGCATTCAAACTGAAAACTAGATGAGCCCCACAGGTTAGGTGCAATCGAAGCACGGTATGAAGGAAGATGTCCCTGTGACTGCACATCCATGTCATCCCAAGGAATGATGGTAAGTGGCAACCTCAGCCTGGATGCTGGCCAGGCCACGCCCCCAATGTGTTTTGCTCGGCCCCTCGGAGATTAGCATATGCAATTGAAGTAGTGTGCTACTGCTAAAGGACATTATATTTGGGGACAATAATAGGCTACTGATTTAGCTAAGACACATATACCATTTATACTGTATAATATATATATATACATATATATATATATATATATATATATATATATATTTTATTTAGTTTTTATTTATTTCAGGTACTTATATAGCGCCGTCAATTTACGCAGCGCTTTACATATACATTGTACATTCACATCAGTCCCTACCCTCAAGGAGCTTACAATCTAAGGTCCCTAACTCACATTCATACATACTAGGGACAATTTAGACAGGATCCAATTAACCTACTGGCATGTATTTGGAGTGTGGGAGGAAACCGGAGTACCCGGAGGAAACCCACCCAGGCACAGGGAGAACATGCGAACTCCAGGCGGGTATGGGGTTGGGATTCGAACCAGCGACCCTTCTTACTGCTTGGCGAAAGTGCTATCCACTACACCACTGTGCCGCCCACTATATCTATATACTGATTCACCCAAGATATATATATATATATATATATATATATATATACACATACACACACACATACAAACACACATACACATACATGTGTTAATATTACAGAGGAGAGGAACATCTGCCATTTCCTTCTATATTACAGACACTTTCAAGTTCTTTGCCTTTAAAGCTCCCAGGTATCCCCAACACCCAGTGCAAATATCAACAACAAATTATGGGTTTGGTCACAGACACACCTTCTCTTGTCCGCTTGCCTTCTCAGTTGCCATATAGGTGACCAGTGTATCTGTGGGCCAAAAGGAAGGTGTGGGAGGAGAAGGTAGGCATGATGTCAACCATGGAAGCTGTAGTACATATTTTCATGAATATGGGTTTTGGTCCAAACTCAGAAGCATTTGACCTCGCAACTAGATGATCCCACAGGTAGAGAGCACCATATGGGAACAAAAATATACATATACTGTATATAAATACTGTATATATTGTTATTTTTTAATATTACAGGGTAGTGCTGGGAGCACACAGACATCGGCCCCCCAGTAATTCATATGTGTGGCATATGGGCATTAAAGCCCACCCTTTTGTCTCTGAATGTAGGTGTCCCAACATACGTCACTAATTTAGCAATGTATCTGTTTTACTTGTATTTATTTTAAGGCTAGGTCTAAATTTGGGCACAAAATGCCATGCGTTCCCAAAAAAACACACATCCCTTTTGCAGGCGCGTGGTGGCGCCATTAATTCTTAAGGCACCTTGCACAATTGTGTGCTAAAATGCATTTTGGTGCAGGGCGATTTAAAAAAAAAAAAAAGATGCACTTTTTTGTGCTATAATAATGCATGGGGCAGGCAATTGAAATGAACAGGCTGCCCCAAATGTGACACACCAAAACGCACAAAAAAGGTGCGCCTGCATAGGTGTGAATGGAGCCTAACAGCACACGTTATCAATTTACAGGAGCACAATGTAATGAACAAATTGCATTTCATTTATACCAAACAACTGCAAATAATAAATAAGCAAGCGACAGTCTAAATTTTCAAACCAAATATGTCCCCGTCAAAGATTCTCGAATGTCAAACTAAATCATAAACTGGTCCATCTCCAGAAAACTGCTGAGAGGCAATACATCCTTCAGTGGTGCTCAGTGAATTATTCAAAGAAATCTTTCCCAGCACAACTTGAAAACCTTTGTTTTTGGAGACGTTGGCCGCAAAGCTACATATTCGACATTTGCTACTGTGGCAGATTAAAGGGTTATTCAACCCAGAAAACAAAAACGTTGAATGGTGACATTCTGATCACTGACCACAAATGTAAGCAGCATTTCCCTAATGACCTCGATGGACTAATCTTAGCAGGGGTTCCCTGGGACCGGAAAATCATTTGAAGGGTTCCTCTGGGGTAAGAAGTTTGAGAAAGCCTGTTCTAGAATGTCTTCTAAACAACCCATTTCACATCTAAATGATCTGACGTGCACTTCCAATGCTCGACACTCAAATTTCCATGTGTGATCTCAGTATGGACTTGGTGCACCACTCCAAACTTGGGATTCTGCTCCCGTGATCCACATAAATAAAGGGGTGGAGGCGCGCCAATGTGCTTATTATTTATAAATAAAAAAAGGACGCTGTGACAGACTGTCCAGCACCCAGCTTGGCTGCCTTTCGCCAAGATACAGTTTCTTCCAGTCTGGAACCAGGTATTATAGTTGAATATTGCATCCAAGAACTAGATGACACCAGCTTAGGTGCAAACTGGAACTCACTTTATTGTAAACTCACACAGAATATATACCACACAAAATCAGATAATTATGATAGCTAAGGAAAAGCCAACATAAACATAAAACAATAATGTAATTAAACAGTAAGCCAACTAGTCACCTAGACAAGCCTAGGTGACTCAGCGCCCACCAAGACCGTTTGGCACCAATTCCCAAGTAAGAGAACCTAGGGCTGTCCAAATATCTAAACGATTCGCAGACAGACAGAAACAATAGGGTACTCAATTAACAATGGGAATTCATACCTAGGAAGCACACAATGGGGAAATGATACCATGTAAGAAAGACACCTTAGTAAACAGATTGAAGCAGGAGACCCCAACATCAGGTTGTTTTGAGCTGATTATAAAAAACATCTGCTCTGAGCCTCACAGTCTAGGAGGGGTTGAAGCAGCACAAAGGCCCCAAATCTATATCGAGGTCCCAGGTTCCCAGAGTCTGTGTTTCGTGGGAGACATGAACCTGAATCCGAAGCAAGACCACTCCAAGGGTCCCCCAGGCACACCCCCTCCCCCAAGAATAGAGCCAGGGCCTATAATCAGTAGGCAAGAGGCTACCCTGCAGTCCCTTCCAACAGATCCTGTCCCGGTTGGGTCTGCCACAGACGCCCCTCTCCCAGCAAGCCAGTGTAACACAGAAATATGGAGCAGCCTCAGCCTGCATGTGTCAATATATCACACCCACTGACGCGTTTCGCCCCACCCACCGGGGCTTAGTCTTATTTACTCAGTTTTCCATGTTATTCTATTGCGTATGTCACATCTGAGCAATATGCTGTTGCTCAACGCTCAAAAAGTATGGGAGCTTCTATCAGGATGGACCGCACATTTTTTGGCCCCAATGGACCTCAATGGCTTTCCATTGGCTAAAACAAGTCAAAAATGTGAAATGTGTAAAAAGCGTGTGTACAAAAAAAAATGCTATAAAAGGAACAAAGACTCTGCTGTACAAGCGTAAATATAGCTTTATAGTACCTATAAAGATAAGCCAGAAGCAAAAAAAAAAAACGCTGAAGAGCAGATGTGACTAGGTAAACAGGGGAGGCAAAGAGATCTAGGGTTAACATCTTGAATCAGGAGATATGAGGTTACCGGGATTGGTGGGGTTGAATGTTTAAGAGGGGCTTCAAGGGTTTCAAGGGGGGATGTGATAAACTTCAAGCAGTGTGAAGACAGAGGACAAAGAAGAAACATCTCACCCTTCTGCCCAGAGGTCAGGATTGGTGCTCCTCGATGGTCATATTGGCAAGGCGGTTGAGATCTTTGGAGGCATTCAATATTAACAGTGATATGACATGATAGGGACCCATCTATGATATGGTGTCCTCGGTTGAGTTTCCAGTTACTGGTGGGTTAACTGGGTAGGTGGAACTTGGACGCATCTGCAGAGAGTTGGGATTGTCCCCGACCTGGTGTGTTGCGGCTGGGGACCTGTAAGTGGTTCCACAGATACAAAACTAAGTTTGGTTCTATAAGGCCTCCAAAGATAGGCAACTTGATTATCATTGTTAATAACCACTTCTGGACGGCCCACTGGCAGGGCACCCCGCTGCACTGGATCACGGGTATATGTACGTGATCCGGCATTTCCAGGTAGGGGGCATGCGAGCCCACAGCCTGACCTGTGCTGTAATTCGCTACAGCACAAGTCGGTCAGCAGGTCCCGACCAATGATTTATGGGCCGGACCTTCTGATCAGCTTTGTGAATGACAGTACAGAGTCCTGTGTTGACAAACAACACAGGGCTCTGTACAGATGGCAGCAAAACAGAGAGATAAAACAGTCACATCGCTTAGTAAAAGCAGCACATATTACACATTGTTAGGCACCCAGTCAACTCCTTGATCACCCCTAGATGTTAACCCCTTCCCAGCCATTATCATTAGTACAGTGCCAGTGTGTATAGTATTATCAGTGATCACTGTAGTAGTATCACTGGTGATGCCAGTGTCATTTAGCCAGTCCCCCAGCATCAATTAGTGTCAGATTGCCTGTCACACTATCACAGTCCCACTATAAGTTGCTGATCACCGCCATTAATAGTATAACTTTCGCACAAACCAATCAATATACGCTTATTTTTTTTTTCACCAAACACATGTAGCAGAATACATTTTGGCCTAAATGTATGAAGAAATTTGATTTTTTTTTGGATATGTATAACAGAAAATATAAAGGTTTTTTTTTTTTTTTCAAAATTTTTGGTCTTATTTTGTTTATATAATAAAAAATCCAGTAGTGATCAAATATTGCCAAAAGAAAGCTCTATTTGTGTGAAAAAAAAATGATATAAATTTCATGCAGGTACAGTGTTGTATGACCGCAAATGCCTATCAAAGTAGTGCAGTGCCGAATAGCAAAAATGCCCTGGTGGTGAAGGGGGTAAAACCTTCCCAAAGCTCAAGTGGTTATTATTAAGTTTCTGTTTAAAAGAGAAGTATGACAATCATTTTTATTTTTGAAGCTTGCTAAGAGGCTGAGCCGGGTTCCGGTCCAGGTATGTGGGCGGATCCTGAACATATTGTTGAGATCTTGCCCCAGCCTGCACCGGCGTCACAGGAAATGGGTCACAGGAGTGCAGAACGATCTTCACTCCTTTGATCCACTGGCCAAGTACAGCCAAATCAGCTTTGGCCGTACTTCTCCTTTAAAGGAACATTTTATATTGGTTATTTGGTAATAAATGTCCCCTATGGCCAATTTTCATGGTGTTAGTCTGATTATTTAGGTTTAATTACATAGTTACATAATAGGTGAGGTTGAAAAAAGACACAAATCCGTCAAGTCCAACCTATGTGTGTGATTATGTGTCAGTATTACATTGTATATCCCTGTATGTTGCGGTCATTCAGGTGCTTATCTAATAGTTTCTTGAAACTATCGATGCCCCCCGCTGAGACCACCGCCTGTGGAAGGGAATTCCACATCCTTGCCGCTCTTACAGTAAAGAACCCTCTACGTAGTTTAAGGTTAAACCTTTTTTTTTCTAATTTTAATGAGTGGCCACGAGTCTTGTTAAACTCCCTTCCACAAAAAAGTTTTATCCCTATTGTGGGGTCACCAGTACGGTATTTATAAATTGAAATCATATCTCCTCTCAAGCGTCTCTCTCCAGAGAGAATAAGTTCAGTGCTCGCAACCTTTCCTCATAACTAAGATCCTCCAGACCCTTTATTAGCTTTGTTGCCCTTCTTTGTACTCGCTCCATTTCCAGTGGAACCTTCCTGAGGACCGGTGCCCAGAACTAGACAGCATACTCCAGGTGCGGCCGGACCAGAGTCTCGTGGAGAATTATCCTTTTATCTCTGGAGTTGATCCCCTTTTTAATGCCAATATTCTGTTTGCTTTGTTAGCAGCAGCTTGGCATTGCATGCCATTGCTGGGCCTATCATCTACTAGGACCCCCAGGTCCTTTTCCATCCTAGATTCCCCCAGAGGTTCTCCCCCCAGTGTATAGATTGCATTCATATTTTTGCCACCCAAATGCATTATTTTACATTTTTTGGCATTGCTTTCCATTGCTGAGCCTATCATCTACTAGGACCCCCAGGTCTGGAAGAAGGGTATGGGGGCATAGCGGTCTTTAGAGTTAGTGATTGGAGACATCTGTTTTTCCCTAGTCAAGTTCTTCTATAACTAGTAAGACTGTATTATGGGCTACAAAGCCCTACTTCATCCCTTGATCACCATCAACTAGTCCAGTGCACCCCCCCCACCCCCAACAAACATTCACTATTCCCACTACAGCACAATATTTTTTTTTTCCCCAAGAAGAAACGTGCAGAAGATCTGTTTCCTTTTTACATTAATCCTGAACTGAAGAAATGGAAGAAAAAAAAAAAAACGATCATCCAGAATGATAGAAATGCACCATAATAGCCCCTCTTGAATGGCTTATTGCATGATTGACTCCTTCACCATCTCCAAGTCCTCAACGTGAGGCGGCTGAGTGTTGATTTAGGTCATCTATACAGTGGATGATACTTGAACAGCACACTGGAGTCAAATCACGGCTCAGCCTTGTAATTGTGGCTCAGTAATGTGAAAGTAATGCGTTGGGTGCCAATTATCTCTCGGAGCCTTTTTTTTTTTTTTTTTTTGCTGATTAACCTGAACCCAGTGGAAAGTGAGATCTTTGCCGCTGATTGCGAGGGAGTGATTTGTGCTTAAAGGAACAAAGATCCCTAGAAATGACAGAAGCCACTTGTCTCGTCTTTGGTTCTTATATAATCATTATTATTATTATTTTTTTTTTTTTATTGTATAAGCCGCGGTAAAAGCTCTCGTAAACGCCACAAGGTAGTTTGTACTGTAATACTATAATCTATCCTGGGCTGCAGCAACTGAGAACAGCCTGCCAGTACATTCCACTTAAAACAGACATGCAGAGGGAAGCAGAAGATAAAAACTCCAATGAAAACCAGCTATGAATTGGTTTTAAAGCGACATTAAACCCAAAACCAAACATGTAATGTATTGCAGCTTACCGATCGTTGGATGTAGTGGCTGCATTCGTTTTCTTTAAAGTGTCACTAAACCCGCATCATAAAAAACTATCCATACAGAGGGGAAAATAATGATTTGATCCCCTGCAGATTTTGTACGTTTGCCCACTTACAAAGAAATGAAGGGTCTATAATTTTTATAATAGGTGTATTTTAAATGATAGAAACAGAATATCAACCAAAAATCCAGAAAAAAAAAACATGATACAAATGTTATACATTGAGTTGTAGTTCAGTGAGTAAAATAAGTATTTGATCCCCAACCAACCAACAATCATTCTGGCTCCCACAGACTGGCTACAGTAGGTGTTCATGTGGTACACAGATTAGTCCTGTCAATGTAAGAAGGCCCTCCTAATGACAGCTCGTTATTCGTATTAACCGCTTCCCGTCAAATGACAGCTGGGCGGCTCTCGTTCTGTGCGGATGTCATATGACGGCCTCCCAGAATGGCCGCTCTTGCGCGCCCGTGGGGGGGCGCGCATCGCAGCGATCAGTCTGATACACCGCTACACCGATCTCGGTAAAGGGCCTCTGACGGAGGCTCTTTACCACGTGATCAGCTGTGTCCAATCACAGCTAAACATGATGTAAACAGGAAGAGCCTTGATCGGCTTTTTCTCACTCGAGTCTGACAGACACGAGTAGAGGAGAGCCAATCAGCTGCTCTCCTGACAAGGGGGGGGGTCTGTGCTGATTGTTTATCAGCGCAGCCCCCCCCTCAGATGCCCACCCAGGACCACCAGGATGCCGCCAGGACCACCAGGGATGGCCATCCACACTGGACCACCAGCGAAATGCCAATCGGTGCCCAGGCAGCTGCCAATCAGTGTCCATCCCCAATGCCTGCCAGTGCCATCAGTGATGCCTAACAATGCCATCTATCAGTGCAGCATATCAGTGCCCAGCAGTGCTGCCTATCAGTGCCACCCATAAGTACCCATCAGTGCAGCATTTCAGTGCCCATCAGTGCCGCCTATCAATGCCCATCAGTGCTGCATATCAGTGCTACCCATCAGTGCTGCCTACCAGTGCCCATCAGTGCCGCCTATTAGTTCCCATCAGTGCCCATCAGTGCCGCCTATCAATGCCCATCGTCAGTGCCCATCAGTGCCACCTATCAGTGCCGATCAGTGCTGCATATCAGTGCTACCCATCAGTGCTGCCTACCAGTGTCCATCAGTGCCCCCTATCAGTGCCCGTCAGTGCCCATCAGTGCCACCTATCAGTGCCCATCAGTGCCACCTATCAATGCCCATCGTCAGTGCCCATCAGTGCCGCCTGTCATTGCCCATCAGTGCCCATCAGTGCCGCCTATCAATGCCCATCATCAGTGCCCATCAGTGCCTCCTATAATTGCCCATCAGTGCCCATCAGTGTCGCCTATCAATGCCCATCCTCAGTGCCCGTCAGTGCCCATCAGTGCCGCCTTATCAGCGCCCGTCAGTGCCGCCTTATCAGTGCCCATCAGTGAAGGAGAAAACGTAGTTATTTACAACATTTTGTAACAGAAACAAAAGAAAAACTTTTTTTTTTTTAAATGTTAGGTCTTTTTTTATTTGTTTAGCAAAAAATAAAAAACGCAGAGGTGATCAAATACCACCAAAAGAAAGCTCTATTTGTGGGAACAAAATGATAAAAACTCTGTGTGTGTACAGTGTAGCATGACCGCGCAATTGTCATTTAAACAGCGACAGCTCTGAAAGCTGAAAATTGGCCTGGGCAGGAAGGAGGTGAAAAGTGCCCGGTATTGAGGTGGTTAAAGACACCTGGCCACAGAAGCTCTTACTTCTATTCAAACCTCACCAACATGGGCAAGACCAAAGAGCTGTCAAAGGACGTCAGGGCCAAGATTGTAGACCTGCCCAAGCCTGGAACGGGCTACAAGGCCATCAGCAAGAAGCTTGGTGAGAAGGAGACAACTGTTGGAGTGACAGCAACAGCTACAGCTATGAAACCTCACTTGGTTGATCCTGCTGCTCTTTCTTCCTCTTCTGTCCATGTCCCCAATTCAGCTAGGGATTTTGCAGAGCAGTGTTGGCAACTCTGCACATGCTCAGTTTTCAGTGAATGTCTATGCTGAGCATTTCCTCCCTATCACATCTGAGCAGCCCATGTGACTATAGAGTCACACATGTGGGCGTTTAAACAGTGGTAAATGACAGCCCCCACTCCCTCCCTCCTCCTCCATGCCCACTAACCATCTACACACAATGGGGGTGGGATATGACATGTAGATTGATGGAGGCTTCTCCTCCCTTTTACACAGGCTGTAGGGGTGTGACACAACCTGTGACTGGTAGAAATGCACCAACACCATATTATTTTCCACAAAATAATAAAGATTTGATTTCAAATATATATTTGTATGACAAGGTAAAACAGATTATTGATATTATTTTTACTCTGTATTCAAAAGGAAGTTTTTTTTTTTTTTTTTTGACCAGCAGTAGAGAAGTGGAAGCTCCTCCTGCTTATGTTTCCCTGCAGACAGGCTGGGAGAGAGCTGGGTCATGTGACAGCTCGATATGGCTTACGAAAAAGGTATTTTTTGTGTGCTACAGCAATCTGGATCATTAGTTAGTTACTCTTTCGAATTTTCAGATTTTATTTCTTATTTTCTGATCGGAATTTCCTTTCAAATTTGGCTGTTAGTGAACATAATGAATACAAATTTATCCGAAGTTACGAATTATTCGAAATAACGAATGCCGTATCTAAATGAATGGAACATAATGAATTAATAACAATAAATAATAATAATAATTGATAATAATAATAATACTAATAATAACAATAATAATAATAATATTATTATTATTATTAAATAATAATAATAATTATTATTATTAATTCATTACGTTCCATTCGTTTAGATACGGCATTCGTTATTTTGGGATAATTCGTAGCTTCGGATGAATTTGTATTTATTATGTTCACTAACAGCCAAATTTGAAAGGAAATTCCAATCAATAAATAAGAAAGAAAATCTGAAAATTCGAAAGAATAACTAACTAACTAATAATAACTAACTATTAAATTATAGGTATTGGAATTTCCTTTCAAATTTGGCTGTTAGTGAACGTAACGAATATGAATTTATCCGAAGTTACGAATTATCCAAAATAACGAATGCCGCATCTAAACAAATGGAACGGAACAAATTAATAATAAATAATAATAATAAAAAGTTTTTATTATTATTATTTATTATTATTAATTCATTACGTTCCATTCGTTTAGATGCGGCATTCATTATTTCGGACAATTCATAACTTCGGATAAATTTGTAGTCATTATGTTCACTAACAGTCAAATTGAAAAGGAAATTCCAATCAGAAAATAAGAAATAAAATCTGAATCTAACTAACAAATAATAATTAACTAACTATTAAATTATAGGTATTGGCATTTCCTTTAAATATGGCTGTTAGTGAACATAATGAATACGAATTCATCCAAAGTTACAAATTATCCAAAATAATGAATGCCGTATCTAAACAAATGGAACGGAACTAATTAATAATAAATAATAATAATAAAAACTTTTTATTATTAATATTTTTATTATTAATTAATTACGTTCCATTCGTTTAGATACGGCATTTGTTATTTCGGATAATTCTGAACTTTGGATAAATTCGTATTCGTTACGTTCACTAACAGCCAAATTTGAAAGGAAATTCCAATCAGAAAATAAGAAATAAAATCTGAAAATTCTAAAGCATAACTAACTAATAATAACTAACTATTAAACTATAGGTATTGGCATTACCTTTAAAATTTGGCTGTTAGTGAACGTAACGAATGCAAATTCATCCAAAGTTACAAATAATGAATGCCGTATCTAAACAAATGGAACGGAACTAATTGATAAATAATAATAATATTAATAAAAAGTTTGTATTATTATTATTATTATGTATTATTATTAATTCATTACGTTCCATTCGTTTAGATACGGCATTTGTTATTTCGGATGATTCGCAACTTCAGATAAATTTGTATTCGTTACGTTCACTAACAGCCAAATTTGAAAGGAAATTCCAATACCTATAATTTAAGTAATTAGTAATCAAGTAGTTTGTAATAGTTACGTTATTATTAGTTAGTTATTATTTCAGATTTTTGAATTTTCGAATTTGCAAATTTACAAATTTTCGAATTTACTAATTTACTAATTTTTTAATTTACGAATTTACCAATATTCGAATTTACAAATATTTGGAAAAATTCATTAAACTGGTTTTCGCTAATTCAGGTATTTTCGAATTAACAAATTTGTCGAAATTTGTTGAAAAACTAATTCAGAACGAAGCAATTTGCAACATTAAAATTTATGATGTAGACTACAAAACTGCCCAAATGATCCCTGAACCAAATTTTAAATCCATTTCTACAATCGGTCTGTCTGCAGTAAATGCATGGAGGAAAAAGACATTGACATCTTCATATCTCCGTAGATCAGCCCGCTCTCTCTCTCGGCAGGAATCGCGGTTAGGTTCCACCACCTTTGCACCTGCCCCGATCTTTCATTATCTGAACTTGTATCCGTTCTCCTAATTAGCCGGCAGTGGTTTTTTTCGGCACTTGCAATTCTGAGGTTATTAAAGGCTATAAATAGCTGGTTCCCATATGTGTCGAATTTTCTACATAGAAAAGGATATCCTCCAATCCCGGCCAATCTTCTCATCTGAGCAGAGCTACCAGCATAGCCGAGAAAACTAGGCCAACCTACGAAAGAAGCATACTGCATGGCTTGGTTCCCATGACCATTCTAATACGAGCACACGGCCAGGAGCCAAGCTCACGAGTTCTAAGCCTTGATGCAGAAAATCTCAAAGACCCCCCTTTGGCACTATTGCATCACAGTGTTTAGAATGATCATGTCATTACTCTGACCAGCAATGTATTAACCTCTTCCGGACCGCCACACGCCGATATACGTCCTTACTTTGAAGAGGGATATCTTTGTTATGGTAGCAGCTAGCTACCATAACCCCGGTATCCTCTTCTTCGGCTGGCGGTCCGGTTTCCCATAATAGTGGTCTCTGCGACGGATTCGCCGCGAGATCACCTTTATCAGCGGTTGGAGAGGGCCCCCCCCGCCACGCTCTGGTGCCCTCTGCCGCTTACTGGAGCCGTCGGCAGCGGTGGAGGCAATCGGATCCTCTCCCTGGCTTGGTATGGAGATGAGTGAGGGGAAGATGGTCCCCACCCGTCTCCATACCATTGCAGGGCGGAAGCGACATCAAAACGTCACTTCCGCCCATAGCTCTTAAAGGGCCATTTTTAATTTTTTTTTTTAAATGACAACATTTTTTATTGCATTTTAGTGTAAATATGAGATCTGAGGTCTTTTTGACCCCAGATCTTATATTTAAGAGAACCTGTCATGCTTTTTTTCTATTACAAGGGATGTTTACATTCCTTGTAATAGGAATAAAAGTGACACAATTTTTTTTTTTTTAAAGAACAGTGTAAAAATAAAAAATAAAAGGTAAAATAAATAAGAAAAAAAAAAAAGTTAAATGCGCCCCGTCCCGCCGAGCTCGAGTGCAGAAGTGAACGCATACGTGAGTAGCGCCCGCATATGAAAACGGTGTTCAAACCACACATGTGAGGTATCGCCGTGATCGTTAGAGCGAGAGCAATAATTCTAGCCCTAGACCTCCACTGTAACTCAAAACATGCAACCCGTAGAATTTTTTTAAACATCGCCTATGGAGATATTCAAGGGTAAAAGTTTGTCGCCATTCCACGAGCGGACGCAATTTTGAAGCGTGACATGTTTGGTATCAATTTACTTGGCGTAACATTATCTTTCACAATATAAAAAAAATTGGGCTAACTTTACTGTTGTCTTATTTTTTAATTCAAAAAAGTGTATTTTTTTCCCTAAAAAGTGCGCTTTAAGACGGCTGCGCAAATATGGTGTGACAAAAAGTATTCCAACGACCGCCATTTTGTTCTCTAGGGTGTTAGAAAAAATGTATAATGTTTGAGGGTTCTAAGTAATTTTCTAGCAAAAAAAAATGTTTTTAACTTGTAAACAACAAATCTCAGAAAGAGGCTCGGTCCTTAAGTGGTTAAAGGGCAGCATTGAAGAGCCATGGTCTCCATCTAGGTGCCCTAGGGTGGTTGCCCCCCGCCCCTCCCCCACGACCTTTCTTACAACATCTAGAACCGCTTACAAATCAAAAGTAATAGCAACACTAATAACTAAAGTGCTCAAAATAAAAGTGTAAATGTGCTAAAATAAAGTGCACCAAAAATGTTAATATTGTGCAATTTTAAGAGCAAGTAAACTTCCTCTGCTACCATTTACCTATAGGAAAGTCTATAATAAGGCTTACCTATAGGTAGAGCTGCATGATTCTTTGAAAAATGAGAATCACGATTTGAATCAAGATCACGATTCTCGCGGTGTAACATCATCTTTCACATTATACAAAACAATTGGGATAACTTTACTGTTTAGGTTTTTTTTTTTTATTCATTAAAGTGTATTTTTTTCCCCCAATAAATTGCATTTGAAAGACCTCTGCGCAAATACAGTGTGACATAAAATATTGCAACAACCACCATTTTATTCTCTAGGGTCTCTGCTAAAAAAATATATATAATATTTGGGGGTTCTAAGTGATTTTCTACCAAAAAAATAATGATTTAACTTCCTCCCACTGACACCAACAATGAGGCATTATTCCACTGTTCTTCTTACTGACACCATAAGTTTCACATAATGTGCTAGTATACTAGCACATTATGACTTTACCTTGCAGGAAGAAAAGAAAATGTCCAGCCGTATACAACCGCTTTAACTTGCCCTCTGAAAGATTTACCCCCCTTCATGACCAGGCCGTTTTTTGCGATACGGCACCGCATTCCTTTAAATGACAATTGCGCGGTCCCGCGGCGCTGGACACAAATGAAGTTTGTGTCATTTTTTTCCCACAAATAGAGCTTTCTTTTGGTGGTATTTGATCACCTCTGCGATATTTTTTTTTTTTTGCGCTATAAACAAAAAAAAGACAATTTTGAAAATATATATTTTTCACTTTCTGTTATAATAAATAATAAACACCCAATAAAAAGATTAAAAAATATAATGTCTTCATCAATGTAGGCCAATCTCTATTCTGCTACATATTTTTGGTAAAAAAAAAAATCACAATGCTGATTTGGTTTGCGCAAATGTTTTATTGTCTACAAACTACGGGATATAGACTGGAGTTTTTATTTATTTTTTACTAGTAATGGCGGCGATCCGCGACTTATAGCGGGAACGCGATATTGCGGCTGGACATTCTGACACTAATTGACACTTTGCGGGAACCGGTGACACTAATACTCAGTGCTAAAAATATGCAGTCACTGTGTTATAACACTTGCTGGGAAGGGGTTAAATACCTAGGGGCAATCAAAGGGTTAAATGTGTGCCTAGCCAGTGTTTTGGTGTACTATGGGAGTTGCTTTTACTAAGGGAAAGACATGGATTTTATTCTATGCTTTGCAGGAAAGAAAATCCATCACTTCCCCGCTGACAGGACAGAGCACTGCCTTGTTTACATCCCGTGAGTCTTCCCGACAATCAGCGGGTGCCGGTGGTCATCCGTTGACGAGGGAGCGCTCCGACATCGCATGGGCATGCCTGGGAGTGATGACATCACCCATAGGTTCCTATGGCCCATCCGTTGTCGGCGCTCCCTCCTCTCCCCAGGAGGAGGGAGCGCCCCAGTGCTGGCTGACACAGGCCACTATATGTATTTATTTTTTGAATTCATATCAATTGATTATTAGTCATATTTATTTACTTTATTCACTTTTTGGAAAGCGCAGCTCCGAAATTTATGAGTTAAAATGGCTCCCAAGTTTGTATTTAGCTCTTTGCTTCAGCTTTAATCCCAAAAAAAAGCATCCTGACCTTTGTCCTGTCCCTTCTCTAACCTGATCGCCTTGCCGTCTTACCCCTTCCCATCCAGCGATGGACTTCACTTGTCCCCTTTGGGCCGCTGTGCAATACAGAGAATACGAATACAGCAAAAAGCCGTTTATAGCTCAGTAATTCCGGAAATAAAGGCTTGCATGACCGGCATAAAAAAATTGTGCTGCTATCTCCTGCGCCCCGCAACATCTAATCTCCAGGTAGTACCACGCCACATATGCTTTTCCATTTGCAGATTAGGGGAAGGCTTGTCCAACATTCACTCTTATCTCTTCGGAAGTTGAGTACGTGAAATCCTAGTAATAGACTTTTTTTTTTTTTTTTTTTTTTTATCGCTACCAGGAAAACATGACCTATATACATCTGAATGTGGAAGAAGTTATCATTTTGTATCAATGAGCCAACTGTCAGATACCAGAAATGTTCTTATCTACGAGGGTTGAACTACATTAAATGCTGAGAATACGAAGTCGAACGCGGTGACGGGTAACCCTGGATTAAAGAAGAGGAAATGTGAAAATGTTTATTCTGTTTTACAGTTCAGAAATCAAAAGAGGAAAACAGAGGTTTGAGAACAAGGAACTAAATCGTAACAAGAATAACTTAGATCTGGCGATAAAGTAACAGGTGTGTGATGCTTATCTAAGAATGTACGTCCAACCAGAAAGACCATAACACCTTCCCATTTTTCTTAAACTGGAAATCAAGTTGGAAATTAGAGAGACACTGTCACCTTTGTAAGGACCCCCTTCCCGAAAACCCTGATACATACCTTGCCAGACAGCTGAAGGAGGCAATGGTGAACTCCTACCTCCATCAAAGCCAAGTATGGGGGAATATGTGACCTCCTCCCATGTGACAGTGCTCGGGTCCAGTCACTTGACCTGAGCATCGTCACATAACCGGGTGAGCACCATCACCACAACCTTCATCACCTGCACCGTCCACATTAAAAAGGTTGTAAACTGCCCCCCCCCCCCAAAAAAAAATTGTGCCCCTGCAGCTTTATGCCATAATTTGCTAGTATGCGCTGCATATAAACACATTATGGTATATTTACCTGGACACGAAGCTCCCATCTTCATCTGGTCTTCCTTGGTGGGTTCACAGGCTCCAGCTGTATGAATGGCCAGGGCCACAATGACGTCACTCCCGTGCATGCATGCGGGAGCCCTGAAGGTACTTCAGAGCGCATGCGCCGGTGATGTCACTGGCTGCATCCCGTGTGAAGATCTCCTAAATAGTGCACGTTTAGGAGACACTCACTGTACCTACAGCTAAGCCTTAAGCCCCATACACACTATCAGATTTTCTGCTGAGTTTTTCCTTCAGATTTACCAAAATCATATAATATGAGGTCAAACCTTAGGAGTTTCAATGTGTATGCAATCAGGCAGGCCCTTGCACTACATGGTTTTGGTAAATCTGAAGGAAAAACTCAGCAGAAAATCTGATAGTGTGTATGGGGCTTTAGGCATAGCTGTAGGTACAAGTTAAATAGTGGACTTTACTTCCAATTTAAAGCAGTAGTAAACTCCACTTTTTGACTTGTACCTATAGGTAAGCCTATATAAGAAATCAGGGTCCCCATCAGAGTTGTCCCTACTTCAGGGTCCCTATCAGAATCATCCTTACATCAGGGTTGTCATCAAAGTGCCGCTTACATCAGTGTCCTCCTTCGAGACGATCTTATATCAAGGTCCCCATCAGAGTGCCCCATACATCAGAGCCCCCTTACACCAGGGCCCCCATCAGAGTTGTCCTTACATCAGGGTCCCTATCAGAACCATCCTTGCATCAGGGTTGTCATCAAAGTACCCCTTACATCAGAGTCCCCATTAGAGACGTCCTTATATCAGGGTCCCTAGCAGAGCCCCCTTGCATAAGGGTTCCCATCAGAGCGCCCCTTACATCAGGGTCCCCATCAGAGCCCCCCCCCTTACATTGGGGTCCCCATCAGAGTCCCCCCTACATCAAAGTTCCACCTTACCCCAGGGTCCCCATCAGAGTTGCCCTTACATTAGGGTCATCCTTACATCAAGGTCGTCATCAAAGTGCCCCTTACAGGAGAATCCCCATTAGAGATGTCCCTATATCAGGGTCCCTAGCAGATTCCCCTTACATGAGGGTCCCCTTTAGAGCAACCCCTTACATCAGGGTCCCCACCAGAATCCCACCTTACATTGGTGTCCCCATCAGAGTCCCCCCTTACATAAGAGTCCCCATCAGAGCCCCCTTACATCAGGGTCCCCATCAGAGCACCCCTTACATCAGGATCCCCCTTTACATTGGGGTCCCTATCAAAGTGCAACATTACATCAGAGTACCCATTAGAGATGTCCTTAATTCAGGGTCCCTAGCAGAGCCCCTTTACATAAGGGTCCCCATCAGAGAGCCCCTTACATTAGGGCCCCCATCAGAGAGTTTCCTTCACTAGGATTAAGGGGCCAAGCCCAACCCCTGAAAAACAACCCCACACCATAATCCCCCCTCCACCAAATGATTTGGATCAGTGCACAAAGCAAGGTCCATAAAGACATGGATGAGCGAGTTTGGGGTGGAGGAAGTTGACTGGCCTGCACAGAGTCCCGAACTCAACCTGATAGAACACCTTTGGGATGAATTAGAGAGGAGACTGCGAGCCAGGCCTTCTCATCCAACATCAGTGCCTGACCTCAGGAATGCGCTTCTGGAAACATTCCCATAGACACACTCCTAAACCTTGTGGACGGCCTTCCCAGAAGAGTTGAAGCTGTTATAGCTGCAAAGGGTGGACCAACTCAATATTGAACCCTACGGACTAATGCCCCGTACACGCGGTCGGACATTGATCGGACATTCCGACAACAAAATCCTAGAATTTTTCCCGACGGATGTTGGCTCAAACTTGTCTTGCATACACACGGTCACACAAAGTTGTTGGAAAATCCGATCGTTCTGAACGCGGTGACGTAAAACACGTACGTCGGGACTATAAACGGGGCAGTGGCCAATAGCTTTCATCTCTTTATTTATTCTGAGCATGCGTGGCACTTTGTGCATCGGACTTGTGTACACACGATCGGAATTTCCGACAACGGATTTTGTTGTTGGAAAAATGTATATCCTGCTCTCAAACTTTGTGTGTCGGAAAATCCTATGGAAAATGTGTGATGGAGCCCACACACGGTCGGAATTTCCGACAACAAGGTCCTATCACACATTTTCCTTCGGAAAATCCGACCGTGTGTACGGGGCATAAGACTGGGATGCCATTAAAGATCACTTGCATGTAAAAGGTAGGTGTCCCAATACTTTTGGTAATATAGTGTACATACCACTATACAAGGGTCACACTAGCTTAAAAATACTATTTGCGTCATATACCTTTGGGAAATATATTCTTTCGGGATGCAACCTGAAGCCCACCTGAATTTTCATCATCCCACCATACACAATCCTGTTCCAGCTAATTAAGCACCTATTGAGAACTCATCAGTGGTTGATGAGCTCTTACTATTTCAGAATAGAGCTGTCAAGTCATTAGTAAGCTGTCATCGATTAAATAGGATTTTGATAGCATTAGAACAACAATCAAGCAGTCTATCAAACTCTGCAGGTTCAGCGCACAGGCATCCAATAAATGGGAGTCATTGAGCCAGTGTGGAAATGCGCGTCCAATAAACATTTTTCCTCCTATGTGTAAGGCCCCTTTCACACTTGTGGGACTGCCAAGTCACATGACAAGTCGTACTCCATGATTTCCAATGAGTGCCGTTCATATCTGTGCGACTTCGAGTTGCAGCGACTTCACAGTAGTCCCTGTACTACTTTGGTCCGACTTTGAGGTGACTTGAGGTCCCTAGACCTCCACATCACACAGGCGTCGCTTCAAGTCGCATCAAAATGGGGGCAAAATTGCGGCAAAAAAATTGTGGCAAAATCACGTGATTTTCAAGTCGCAATAGCGTAAAGGGGTCCTTAACCACTTGCCGACCGCCGCACGCCAATGTACGTCCCTACCTTGGGGACGGATATTGTTGTTATGGCAGCAGCTAGCTAACATGGTATCCCCGTGTTCGGCCGGCGGTTGACTACAAGTTAAAAGTGGTCTCTGCGGCGGAATCGCCACGAGATCACTTTTTTCGGTGGCGGGAGAGGTCCCCCCCCCCACCTGCCACGATCCAGTGCCCTCCGCCGCTTACCGGAGCTGTCGGCAGCGGCGGAGGCGATCGCGTCTGTCTCCTTCCTTAGTATGGAGACGAGTGAGGCTAAAATGGCCCCCACCCCATCTCCATACCATAGCAGGGCGGAAGCGACGTCATAACGTCACTTCCGCCCATACGTCTTAAAGGCACATTTTTTCAATGTCATTTTTTCAAATGACAAAATTTTTTTTTTTCTTTTTGCATTTAAGTCCAGATATGAGATCTGATGACTTTTTGACCCCAGATCTCATATTTAAGAGGACCTGTCATGCTTTTTTTCTATTACAAGGGATGTTTACATTCCTTGTAATAGGAATAAAAGTGACCCAATTTTTTTTTTTTTTTTTTTTTATAAAAAAACAGTGTAAATATAAATAAAATCAAGTAAAATAAGAAAACTTTTTTTTTAAAACGCCCCGTCCCGACGAGCTTGTGCGCAGAAGCGAACGCATACGTGAGTAGCGCCCTCCTCTGTAACTCAAAACATGCAACCTGTAGAATTTTTTAAACCTCGCCCATGGAGATTTTTGAGGGTAAAAGTTTGACGCCATTCCACAAGCGGGCGCAATTTTGAAGCATGACATGTTGGGTATCAATTTATTCGGCGTAACATTATCTTTCACAATATAAAAAAAAAAATTGGGCTAAATTTACTGTCGTCTTATTTTTTTATTCAAAAAAGATAATTTTTTTCAAAAAAAGTGCGCTTGTAAGACCGCTGCGCAAATACGGTGTGAAAAAAAGTATTGCAATGACCGCCATTTTATTCTCTAGGGTGTTAGAAAAAAAAAAACAATATATAATGTTTGGGGGTTCTAAGTCATTTTCTAGCAAAAAAAAAAAAACTGCTTTAAACATGTAAACACCAAAATCTCAAAACGAGGCTGGTCCTTAAGTGGTTAATAGGTGTCTCTGCTGCAGCCTCATTATCCGGTGTTCCTCCGGCTCCCAGCGGTCAGTAGCTGCTATAATTGCATCACACTGCAGTCTTTAACAGAAGAGGGGAGCCAATCACCATGATATGCATGTATCGAATCCAAAGCATAACTATTCCATCATAAGCTTTCAGAACTCCAACGTATTTCGCTCCAACATGGAGCCTATTTGTGGAGTCTCTACTCCATGAATAAGCTTAATGTGGGAGCGAAACGCGTTAAGATCCTGAAGCATTAAAGTGATACTAAACCCACACACTGTATAATTTACATTATCTCTTCTCTTTCTGTATATGGATGATGGCGCTGGAATTATCACAATTTAAAAAAAAACATATAAGTGCCTTTTTCCTAATCAATATAGAGCCGTCACATGACCCGGCTCTCTCCCAGCCTGTCTGCAGGGAAACATAAGCAGGAAGAGCTTCTAGTCCTCTACTGCTGGCCACATGTTCAAAAATGTTTTTTTCTTCGAAGAATGATCACATCACAAAACGGTGTTGGAGCCAAGTAAGACCCCCTTCGTCTGGCATGTGTACTGCGGGGGCCCAATAACACGTTGGTGCTCCCCTCCGGCTGCGGGTTTTGAAGAATCCCATTCTCCTTCGTTTTCTCTTTCCACGACCTCCTTTGCTCGCCGTGTGTCGGCCACGTGCCCGCTGTAATTACAAGTGTGCTCGGTGTTGTGTTTTCTTTCAAAACAAAATGAACTCCAGAACGCCGGTCATGCGGCAGCCCCAACGCCGGCTAATCACCTCAGTCGTGTCTTCTCATTACGTCAAACACCGAGGAGGAAAATAAAAAAAATAATAATAATAATCAGCCGAGTCTAGAATGTGTGACAACCTGCTGTGATATGACGGGCTTTACAGATCTGAAAGATATTTTCTACAAAATAAAGGAAACAATAAATACAAAGTGTCGTGTTCCTGTTCCGTGTCTGGAATAATAGAGCGAGGCCTCAAAGGATGGCGGCGGTGGCCGTTCCCAACTCACCTTCTAGTATCCATTGTCCTCCATGTAGGTCTATAATCGCCTTCCCACCCTCACCTCTAGTTGGCCATTGAAGTGAGGAGAAGAAGCCCCAACATGTCATATTCCTGATCTGTGTCTGTTGTGCCATTGTGCATTCTTTGGGGTTGGTTTACTAAAACTGGAGAGTGCAACATCCAGTGCAGATCTACATAGAAACCAATCAGCTTCCAGGTTTCTTCGTCAAAACCTAATTGAAGGTTAGAAGCTGATTGGCTACCATACACAGCTGCATCAGATTTTGCACTCTCCTGTTTTAGTAAATCAATCCCCATTGCATTTCTTCTATCCTGTTCTCTTTGTATTGCTTCCTTTGTGTGAAATCCCTGATGAACCTGCCAGTCCCTCTGCTTTCCTATTTTTGGCTGACCATGCTAGGCATATAAGCACATCCTTCCTGGGTCCGTTTTATGGCTGTGCTGGTAGAACAGCCCTGCCTGTCCTGTAATGGTCATCTTTCTGGTGGTGCTGGAAGAACAGCCTGTCTGTCTTGCAATAGTCAGTTTTCTGGTTGTGCTGGAAGAACAGCCTGCCTGTCCTGCAATGGTCATCTTTCTGGTTGTGCTGGAAGAACAGCCCTGCCTGTCCTGCAATGGTCATCTTTCTGGTTGTGCTGGAAGAACAGCCTGCCTGTCCTGCAATGGTCAGTTTTCTGGTGGTGCTGGGAGAACAGCCTGCCTGTCCTGCAATGGTCAGTTTTCTGGTTGTGCTGGAAGAACAGCCTGCCTGTCCTATAATGGTCATCTTTCTGGTGGTGCTGGGAGAACAGCCCTGCCTGTCCTGTAATGGTCATCTTTCTGGTTGTGGTGGAAGAACAGCCTGCCTGTCCTGCAATGGTCAGTTTTCTGGTTGTGCTGGGAGAACAGCCTGCCTGTCCTGCAATGGTCAGTTTTCTGGTTGTGCTGGAAGAACAGCCTGCCTGTCCTGCAATGGTCAGTTTTCTGGTTGTGCTGGAAGAACAGCCTGCCTGTCCTGCAATGGTCAGTTTTCTGGTTGTGCTGGAAGAATAGCCTGCCTGTCCTGCAATGGTCAGTTTTCTGGTTGTGCTGGAAGAACAGCCCTGCCTGTCCTGCAATGGTCAGTTTTCTGGTGGTGCTGGGAGAACAGCCTGCCTGTCCTGCAATGGTCAGTTTTCTGGTTGTGCTGGAAGAACAGCCCTGCCTGTCCTGCAATGGTCAGTTTTCTGGTTGTGCTGGAAGAACAGCCTGCCTGTCCTGCAATGGTCAGTTTTCTGGTTGTGCTGGAAGAACAGCCTGCCTGTCCTGCAATGGTCAGTTTTCTGGTTGTGCTGGAAGAACAGCCTGCCTGTCCTGCAATGGCCAAGACTTGTGCTGACATGCACCCCTGCACAACCATTCACTGAGAAGATCACTACACTGCTGTTTCTCCCCCACCTCTCTAAGCCCCTTTTGTGTCTGAGAACAGAAATGAGGTCATCACTTATAAAAAAAAATAATGTTATTTTTGTATCTATACACAGACATTTTGCCTTTCATTTTAACCGCTTAAGGTCCGCCCTATAGTTTTATTACTACAGGGTGGCACCTCTGCGCCAGATCACGTATATATATATATATATATATATATATATATATATATATATATATATATATATACACGATTATACACAGCAGGAGCTAATCGGCCTGTACCGCGGACTCAATGTCTGCCGGCATCCGCTGATCCTTCGGTAGAGAGGCGGTACAGAGCGGTCTACCTATGTAAACAAGGCAGATTGCCGTTCTGTCAGTAAGGTGTTAAGGATATAAGAAAAAATTAAATTAAATTGCCAATGATATCAAAAATAAAAACAATGAATGTTATTAACCTATTCCCTGTGCAGGTTGATTACAAAAATGTGTAATTTTCATTGATTTACCATGGAAAATACTGCATTTGGCAAGTAGAGGGTGCTAAGGAAAAAAAAAAATAAATTAAAAAAAATTGAAAATTAAATTAAAATTAAAAAACAGAAAAAAAAAAAGAATGTTATTAAAGCAGGATTCCGTCCAAAAAAAAAAAAAATTTTATTTTTAAAGTCAGCAGCTACTAACACTGTAGCTGCTGATTTTAAATAAGTACTTACCTGTCCTGGGTGCCCGCGATGTCGGCCACCCGAGGCCGACCCGTCCCTCGGCTCTCGGGTCCCGGCACCTCCATCCTAAGTAAGGGAAACAGGCAGTGGAGCCTTGCGGTTTCACTGCCAGTTTCCTACTGCGCACGTGCGAGCGGCGCGGCGCTCTGTTCTGTGAATGGCCCCGTGGTGTTCTGGGAAGAAACACAGTTCCCAGAAGACAACGGGGCTGCTCACCGAGGAGCAGAACACACTGCGGAAGAGGAAGAGGCAGATTAGGAAGACTGCCTAGCAACAAGGGTTTAGGTAAGTTTAAAATCTTTTTTTTTTTTTTTTTCAAATGTTTTTTTTTTTTTTTTTTTTTAGGATTTTTGAAAATTTTTTTTTTTCAGGGTGGCCCTCCACTTTAACCTATTTTCTGCGCAGTTTGAATAATTTTCATTGAATTCAGATGGAAAATATTGCATTTGGTAACTAGATGGCGTTAAGGAAATAAGAAAAAAAATTCAAAAATAAAATCAAAAACAGAAAAAAAAAAAACTTTTATTAACCAATTTCCTGTGCACGTCGAAAAATTTTCATTGAGTGAGGATGGAAAATACTGCATTTGGCAACTACAGTGCCTTGAAAAAGTATTCACACCCCTTGAAATTATTTCACATTTTGTCATGTTACAACCAAAAACATAACGACACTGTACATTTATGTTTTTGGGCGTAACATGACAAAATGCGGACCATTTCAAGGGGTATGAATACTTTTTCAAGGCACCGTACATAGCAGTTAAGTAAAAAATACAGGAATAAAATGAAAGAATAAATAAAATTAAAAATAAAATTAAAAACAGGAAAAAAAAATATATAAACATACAATACAATTACAAATAACATTTTATAAAAAATGTAAATAAGAAAATAAGAATAGGACGCTCTTATAACACTTAACGGTTGGCAAATGCAGTATTTTGCATCCTAAATTAATTAAAAACATTTGACCAGCACAAAGAATAGCCTAATAACAGTCATTTTTGCCCCGTTCGCACAGACAGAAGGCACGTGCTCTTTTATTGGGTGAATGGCTAAGCAAATTGGTAATAAATATACCCCTGTGAAAAATAAATCACTGCATACTAAAACATTTTTCGAAAGCTGGTCCTGTTACCTGCAAATGGGGCTTTCTAAAGACCAGCTTGGAGCGGTAATGGCCATCTTCAGACACACAACACAGAAAATTAGGGGGTACGATGGGACGATTAGGAATATTCTGATAAAATATCTTTGCCCTTGAGACACTTTGTTACATTTCAGTCATAGTCCTCAATAGAGTTCATTTTCAGATAAAATACAATTAAACGATGTAGCGTTTGTAAGTGTGCGAGTCAATTTACCAGACACAATAATCTCTTTAAAAATAAACAATGATATTTATCACATGAGCAATTCTATGGAAGCAATTTGTAGTTCATGCAAAGTGTCTCTTGTTGAGAGTAACATTTGCCAGATAGAAATGCTCTGCAGTACATGGAACAGCTCTATCATAGAGGATCCAGAGAAACAACCATATCACAGAGCAATAGTGCCCAAAATCTTTCCTTAAAGTGGGGTTCCACCCAAAAAAACAAAAATACCTGAAAAATTCTAAAAAACAAAAACAAAAAAACATTTGGATATTTTTTTTTTTTTTTTACTTACCTCTAAATGCCTGTTGCTAGGGGGTCCCTCGTAGTCTACCTCTTCCTTTGCCTGGGCTGGTGACATCACTTCCCCCTCGGCACAGGAAGGGCTCGGCTCTGCTCCCTCCCTCCTGTCAATCATCTGGGACCCATTACAGGTCCCAGGTGATTGAGCAGCCAATCACGGCGCGCGGCGCCGCTCGCGCATGCGCAGTGGGTGCCAGGCTGTGAAGCCACAGCCCGGCGCCCACAGTTGAAATGCCGGCGCCGACGAGCGGAGGGGGGGGGGACAAGCGGGGCTTCGATCCCCCGCATCGCTGGACCCAGGGACAGGTAAGTGTCCAATTAAAAGTCAGCAGCTGCAGTATTTGTAGCTGCTGACTTTTTTTTTTATAATGGACCCCCTGGGTGGAACTCCTCTTTAAAGAGGAGCGGCAGTCAAAAAAAAAAAAAATTAAAAGTCAGCAGTTACAAATACTGCAGCTGCTGACTTTTAATTGGACACTTACCTGTCCCAGGGTCCAGCGATGCGGGGGATCGAAGCCCCGCTCGTCTCCCCCTCCGTTCGGCGGCGCCGGCATTGCAACTGTGGGCGCCGGGCTGCGTGATTGGCCGCTAAGTCACCTGGGACCTGTAATGGGTCCCAGATGATTGACAGGAGGGAGGGAGCAGAGCTGAGCCCTTCCTGTGCCGAGGGGGAAGTGATGTCACCAGCCCAGGCACTGGAAGAGGCAGAATACGAGGGACCACCTAGCAACAGGCATTTAGAGGTAAGTAAAAAAAAAAAAAAATATCCAAATGCTTTTTTGTATTTTTTTTTTTTTAATTTTTCATGTAGTTTTTTTTTTTTTTGGGTGGAACCCCACTTTAAGTATCCCCTATCAGGCCATGGTTTGGGGATTTTGTTCACCATGCACAGGTGCTTTCAATTAATGTAAATTATTGTATTTATGACAGCTATTTTATCTAAGGGACACTTCCAAAATATGGCCTTGTTTGGGGTGCTTGAGGGCTGACGTTGCAAAGCACTATCATACTGTAGAACAGGGATATGTAATTAGCGGACCTCCAGCTGTTGCAGAACTACAAGTCCCATGAGGCATAGCAAGACTCTGACAGCCACAAGCATGACACCCAGAGGCAGAGGCATGATGGGACTTGTAGTTTTGCAACAGCTGGTGGTCCGCTAATTGCATATTCCTGCTGTAGAAGATCCAAGGATTCAGAGAAATGGCTATGACATACGTAGAGGTTCCAGAGAAGTGGCTGTTATCATGGAGATTCTAGAGGAGCAACTAAATCTGAGGGGTTCCAGAGGAACAGCTATATCTAAGAGGTCATGGGGTAATGGCTATATCATAGAGGTTCCAGAGGAAGAGCAATATCATAGAGCAGGGATATGCAATTAGCGGACCTCCAGCTGTTGCAAAACTACAAGTCCCATCATGCCTCTGCCTCTGGGTGTCATGCTTGTGGCTGTCAGAGTCTTGCTATGCCTCATGGGACTTGTAGTTCTGCAACAGCTGGAGGTCTGCTAATTGCATAACCCTGTCATAGAGGTTCCAGAGCAATAGCTACATCATACAGATTCCAGAGGAACTGCTTTATCAGAGAGGTTCCAGAATGGCTAATTATAGAGATTTTAGTTGAATGCGCTATATCATAGAGGTTGTAGAAGAAGGGCTTTATCATAGAGGTTGTAGAAGAAGGGCTTTATCATAGAGGTTCTAGAGGAACGTGCTATATCATATAGGTTCTAGAAGAAGGGCTATATCATAGAGGTTCTAGAAGAACAACTATCAGAGAGGTTCCAGAGGAACGCCTACATCAGGAATATGCAATTAGCGGACCTTCAGCTGTTGCAAAACTACAAGTTCCATCATGCCTCTGCCCCTGGGTGTCATGCTTGTGGCTGTCAGAGTCTTTCTATGCCTCATGGGAATTGTAGTTCTGCAATAGCTGGAGGTCCGCTAATTGCATATCCCTGGCCTACATCATAGAGGTTCTAGAGGAACAGTAATACCATAGGGGTTCCAGAGGAATGGATACATCATAGAGATTCCAGAGGAACTGTTATATCAGAGAGGCTCCAAATTATAGAGATTTTAGTAGAATGCGCTGTATCATAGAGGTTCTAGAAGAGGGGCTATATCATAGAGGTTCTAGAAGAAGGGCTATATCATATAGGTTCTAGAAGAAGGGCTATATCATAGAGGTTCTAGAAGAAGGGCTATATCATAGAGGTTCTAGAAGAAGGGCTATATCATAGAGGTTCAAGAGGAATGTGCTATATTATATAGGTTCTAGAAGAAGGGTTTTAACATAGAGGTGGTTCTAGAGGAATGTGCTATATCATAGAGGTTCTAGAAGAACAACTATATCAGAGAGGTTCCAGAGGAAAGCCTACATTAAAGAGATTCCAGAGGAACAGTAATACCATAGGGTTTCCAGAGGAACTGCTATATCAGAAAGGTTCCAGAGGAACAGCCATATCATAGAGGCTCCAGAGGAATGGCTATATCATAGAGGTTTTGGAGGAATGTGCTATATTATAGAGGTTCTAGAAGAACGGCTATATCATAGAGGTTCTAGAGAAATGATCTATATCATTGAGGTTCTAGTGGAACAGCTATAACACTGAGGTTCCAGAGGACCAGCTATATCATACAGGTGCCAGAGGAACAACCATATCATAGAGTTTCTATGGGGGAATGTGCTATATCATCTGCAACCACTTTGTAGCTCAGTTATTAGAATAGCTATGTCACAGGGGTTCAAGCTATTTTGTAGCTCAGTAAATAGAAGGCTATGACATAGAGGTTCTATCACTTTATAGCTTAAAAAAATATAATGTATTATCATTCCAGAAGAAATGCTGTATCATAGAGGATCCAGAGGAATGGCTATATCATAGAGGTTCCAGAGGAATGCCTACTGTATATCATAGAGGTTCCAGAAAATGGCTATATCATCAAGGTTCTAGAGGAAATGGCTATATTATGCAGGTTTTTAGAGGAACCAATATATAACAGGGATTCCAGAGGATATGTTGTAGCTCAGAAAATAGAATGGGTACATAATAATGGTTCCAGCTACTTTGCATCTCCAGAGGTTCCAGAGAAATGCCCACTGTATATCATAGAGATCCCAGAGGAATGGCTATATCACAGAGGTTCCAGAGGAATGCCTACTGTATATCAAAGAGGTTCCACAAAATGGCTACTGTGTATCATAGAGGTTCCAGAAAATGGCTATATCATCAAGGTTCTAGAGGAAATGGCTATATTATGCAGGCTGTAGAGGAACCAATATATAAGGGATTCCAGCAGCTAATAGAGGTTCCATGAGAATGGCTATATCAGAGAAGTTCCAGAAATGTTGTAGCTCACTAAACAGAATGTCTACATAATAACGTTTCCAGCTATTTTTTTATCTAAAAAAAAAGAATGGTTATGTCATTGAGGTTCCAGCCACTATATAGCTCGTTTACCATAATAGTTATGTCACAGAGGTTTCAGCCACTTTGTAACTCAATAAAAAGAACGCTTATCTGATACAGGCTTCAACCACTTTGTAGCTTAATTGTTAAGCGACTCACTGTTAGCAGGATTTTGAACAACCAGCTATAAAACCACCAGTAATTTACGATATGCAGCTGTTGATGATCAAAGTACACGAGCAATTGTTATCTGTGTACATGTGCACTGTCGCCAGCTAAAGCAGAAACCTTGTACTCAGCTACAGACAGACCAGAGACATTAGTAGGTGTAAGTAATCTGCTAATATCACTCGTGTGATATGGTTCTAAGGTACACCACACATCTTACAACAGCTATATCGGTAGAGGTCCTTATTTATACCAGTCATGGCATATCTACTAGTAGTTGGTCACATTTAACTGAACTTTGGAACTTGGTCTCCAAACTGTGGCCTGGGGGCCAAATGCGGCCCTTTGCTTGCTTTTATCGGGCCCTTGGGGCACTATTCCTCCCACTGGCTCCAATAATGGGGCACTATTCCTCCCACTGGCTCCGATGATGGGGCACTATTCCTCCCACTGGCTCCAATGATGGGGCACTATTCCTCCCACTGGCTCCTATGATAGAGCACTTTTCCTCCCACTGACTCCAATGATGGGGCACTATTCCTCCCACTGGCTCCGATGATAGAGCACTTTTCCTCCCACTGACTCCAATGATGGGGCACTATTCCTCCCAGTGGCTCCAATAGTGTACAACTATTCCTTCCACTGGATCCAATGATAGAGCACTTTTCCTCCCACTGGCTCCAATGATGGGGCACTATTCCTCCCACTGGCTCCAATGATGGGGCACTATTCCTTCCACTGGCTCAGATGATGGGGCACTATTCCTCCCACTGGCTCCAATGATAGAGCACTATTCCTCCCACTGGCTCCAATGATGGGGCACTATTCCTCCCACTGGCTCAGATGATGGGGCACTATTCCTCCCACTGGCTCCAATGATAGAGCACTTTTCCTCCCACTGGCTCCAATGATGGGGCACCTTTTCTCCCATCGGCTCCAATGATGGGGCACTCTTCCTCCCACTGGCTCCAATGATGGACACTTTTCCTCCCACTGGCTCCCATGATGGGGCACTATTCCTCCCACTGGCACCAATGATGGGGCACTATTCCTCCCTCCAGAACCAATGATGGGGCACCAGTCCTCCCCCTAATAGTAAAGATAGGGCACTGTTTACTTAAAGTTTGAAGGACAGAAAATTGGCCACTTGTTTAGAAAGGAGACTCCTGCTGTAGATGTTTTGGAGCCTATCCAAGTCTTTTCCTCAGGTCTAATGAGTATCAGGAAAAAAAAATCCTCATCATTTCTATCCACACAGGCAGCACCAACACCTTAATCCAATCTCTATGGAAAGGCAGGTGTCGTCGCTCTTAGAACAGGAAGGCAGGTGTGAAAACTGTACATGGTAAATAATCCCATCCTTGGTGTCAGGAAGGCTTGGAAAGGTTTTAATCCTCCAAATTACATGGCTGAAGTTGTGAATTGTTGCCCGATAATGTTACGTTTGTAACGCTGTGTGAACCTGAAGCTAAGGGAAAGTCTGTACTGCCTATGAATTGCTCCCACCATGTAATGTGGGGCGCTTGCAATGCTCCGCAGGTTTGAATGCAACAAATTCATAAATGCACATTCTTCATTTTATCAATAGGGGCGCATTTATTATTTTTTCCCAAAATGTGGGCCGCGCCTTCACCACCTACACTATAGGCGTAACAATCCACAATAAATGTCTTGCCTCATCAAAGCGCGATCTGATGTGATCCAACCAGCAGTAATTGCATCTAATTCAAAAGACTACATGCAACCATATATATTTAGGTAAGAAAAATATGAAAGAATATGACTGGATAGGAATATAAGTGGGCATCATGAGTTTGCTTACACAAAAAAAAAAAAAAAAACATCCACAAATACATACACTCACCGGCCACTTTATTAGGTACACCTGTTCAATTGCTTGGTAACACAAATTGCTAATCAGCCAATCACATGGCAGCAACTCAATGCATTTAGGCATCTAGACGTGGTTAAGACGACTTGTTGAAGTTCAAACCGAGCATCAGAATAGGGAAGAAAGGTGATTTAAGTGACTTTGAAAGTTGCATGGCTGTTGGTGCCAGACGGGCTGGTCTGAGTATTTCAGAAACTGCTGATCTACTGGGATCTTCACACACAACCATCTCTAGAGTTTACTGAGAATGGTCTGAAAATATCCAGTGAGCGGCCATTGTGTGGAGGAAAATGCCTTGTTGATATCAAATGTCAGAGGAGAATGGGCAGACTGGTTTTAGATGATAGAAAGGCAACAGTGACTCAAATAACCACTCGTTACATCCAAGGTATGCAGAATACCATCTCTGAATGCACAACACATCCAACCTTGAAGCAGATGGGCTACGGCAGCAAAACACCACACCAGGTGCCACTCCTGTCAGCTAAGAATGGGAAACTGAGGCTACAATTAGCACAGGATCACCATAATTGGACAATAGAAGATCAGAAAAACGTTGCTGGTCTGATGAGTCTCGATTTCAGCTGCAGCATTCAGATGGTGGGGTCAGAATTTGGCGTAAACAACATGAAAGCATGGATCCATCCTGCCTTGTATCACCGGTTCAGGCTGGTGGTTTAATGATGTGGAGGATATTTTCTAGGCACACTTTGGACCCCTTAGTACCAATTGAGCATTGTTTAAATGCCACGGCCTACCTGAGTATTGTTGCTGACCATGTCCATCCCTTTATGACTACAGTGTCCCCATCTTCTGATGGCTCCTTCCAGCAGGATAATGCACCATGTCACAAAGCTCCAATCATCTCACCACTGGACAATGAGGTCCCTGTACTCCAATCATCTCACCACTGGACAATGAGGTCCCTGTACTCCAATGGCCTCCACACTCACCACATCTCATCCAATAGAGCACCTCTGGGATGTGGTGGAACGTGAGATCGGCATCATGGATGTGCAGCCAACAAATCTGCAGCAACTGCCGGATGCTATCGTGTCACTATGGAGCAAAATCTCTGAGGAATGTTTCTAACACCTTGTTGAATCTATGCCATGAAGACTTAAGGCAAAAGGGGGTCCAAACCGGTACTAGCAAGGTGTACCTAATAAAGTGGCCGGTGACTATATATATATATATAATAAGCACGTTTTATTTTCAGGCACATTTGAAAAGGAGCCCATCGTCAGAAACCAATTCATCATTGGCATACAGAAACTGGAACACCGAGGTCACTTGCTTGTCTTTGTAGAGTTTTAAAGTCTAGTCAGCAATTGTCTTAGATGTCCTCTGTAAGCGGCATTGATGTCAACCTTCACCCACTGGCCATCCAACTATTTGTCTTGTGAACACAGCCGAGCGTCAATGGCAAATGAAAGTGAAGGGAGCACGTAAACAACCACTGCATTACACTGGCAGGTGCCTGGGTCACCAGAGTCTTATACAGGACCCCGGTGCGGGGGCACCTATCTGACACCGTGACGTCGGCCACAAAAATTGCCTATGAGCTTGAAGCAATGTGCATTTTAAAAATGAATTAAAGTTCAGTTTTAGAATTATAGAAAAGGGCAAGAGTTTCTCAACACGGAAAAGTCTCAGTGCAAGCACCCAACAAGGTAAACACGGTTCATTTTAGGTTAAAGTATAACATAAAAACAAAGAAACACGGAAGAGTGGCAGCGGAAAAAAGACCAAGTGGTCCATCAAGTCTGTTCTTGTTGTTTTTGTTTGACTATAGATCTAGGTTTGTCCCAAGCATGCTTGGAATCTACTTACTGTTGACTGACTCACTACCTCTGCTGGAAGTCTCTTCCAAGCATCAACTACTCTTTCAGTAAAATAATATTTTCTAGGATTAGTTTTGAACTTTCCTCCTGTTAGTTTGAGGTCATGTCCCCGTGTTCTTGATATTGGCTTCATATTGAAAATACTGCCCTGAGAACCTCATTCGCAACCTCAATGTATTGAAAAGTTTGAATCATGTATTTCATTTCCCTTCTTTCCTCTAGAATGCACATATTAAGTTCCTGCCGTCTCCTCTGGCATGTTTTATCCCTCATGCCTTTCACTATTTTTTGCTGCCTGTCTCTGAACTTGTTCTATCTTATCAATATCTTTTTGTAAGTGAGGTCTCCAGAAGTATACATAGTATTTTAAGTGGGGTCTAACTAAAGGTCTGTATAGAGGAACCAGGACCTTCTTCCTCCTGCTGGTGATACTTCTACTAATATAAAGATCTATATAGAATAATCAGGACCTCCTTCCTCTTGCTGGTGACCTCTCTAGTGATATAAAGATCTATATAGAGGATTCAGGACCTCCTTCCTCTTGCTGGTGACCTCTCTAGTGATATAAAGATCTATATAGAGGATTCAGGACCTCCTTCCTCCTGCTGGTGATCCCTCTAATGATATAAAGATCTATATAGAGGAATCAGGACCTCCTTCCTCCTGCTGGTGATCCCTCTAATGATATAAAGATCTATATAGAGGAATCAGGACCTCCTTCCTCCTGCTGGTGATCCCTCTAATGATATAAAGATCTATATAGAGGAATCAGGACCTCCTTCCTCCTGCTGGTGATCCCTCTAATGATATAAAGATCTATATAGAGGAATCGGGACCTCCTTCCTCCTGCTGGTGACCCCTCTAATGATATAAAGATCTATATAGAGGAATCAAGACCTCCTTCCTCCTGCTGGTGATCCCTCTAGTAATATAAAGATCTATATAGAGGAATCAGGACCTCCTTCCCCCCTCCTTGTGATCCCTCTAATGATATAAAGATCTATATAGAGGAATCAGGACCTCCTTCCCCCCTCCTTGTGATCCCTCTAATGATATAAAGATCTATATAGAGGAATCAAGACCTCCTTCCTCCTGCTGGTGATCCCTCTAGTGATATAAAGATCTATATAGATGAATCAGGACCTCCTTCCTCCTGCTGGTGACCCCTCTAGTGATATAAAGATCTATATAGATGAATCAGGTCCTCCTTCCTCATGTTGGTGATCCCTCTAGTGATATAAAGATCTATATAGATGAATCAGGTCCTCCTTCCTCCTGCTGGTGATCCCTCTAATGATATAAAGATCTATATAGAGGAATCAAGACCTCCTTCCTCCTGCTGGTGATCCCTCTAGTGATATAAAGATCTATATAGATGAATCAGGACCTCCTTCCTCCTGCTGGTGATCCCTCTAGTGATATAAAGATCTATATAGATGAATCAGGACCTCCTTCCTCATGTTGGTGATCCCTCTAGTGATATAAAGATCTATATAGATGAATCAGGTCCTCCTTCCTCCTGCTGGTGATCCCTCTAGTGATATAAAGATCTATATAGATGAATCAGGACCTCCTTCCTCCTGCTGGTGATCCCTCTAGTGATATAAAGATCTATATAGATGAATCAGGACCTCCTTCCCCCTGCTGGTGATCCCTCTAGTGATATAAAGATCTATATAGAGGAATCAGGACCTCCTTCCTCCTGCTGGTGATCCCTCTAATGATATAAAGATCTATATAGAGGAATCAGGACCTCCTTCCTCCTGCTTGTGATCTCTCTATTTGCTCTTTCCACTCCTAACTCATTTTTATTAATGTCTGCATCCCCGATCCCCCTTCCTCTATGTCCTGGGGACCATTGGGAGAAAGTGAAAAGTAATCCAAACTGTAACATCTGTCACCAGAAGTGGAGTAGAGGGGACACTTGTTCCAGTGACAACTGTCAAATGTGGGATTTCCCATATCTTACTTGATGTTGTTAAAAAAAAAGTCCAGGAGAATCTCCCCCATGGGGACAATGACAAAAATAAAAACCTAACAGAGGTTCTTATCCACGGGAAAATCCCCTGATTGGGGCACACTTTTATCACCCCCTCAAACGCTTGCTCCATCAGCTGTCAGCTTTGGTGTGTGCAGCACCCGCCAAATGCAACCCATTCAAATTCATGCGTGCAATGCTAGTGTGGGCTTCAAGGAGTTAAAGGAGGTGGAGAGAAGGCGACACAAAGGGGTTGATTTACTAAAGGCAAATAGGCTGTGCAGTTGCTCCAGAGCTTAGTAAATGAGTGGAAGCTCCACTTTGCAAAGAATACCCAATCATGTGCAAGGAAAATCAAATAAACAGTAGTAGTTCACCAAAATGTAAATTCTGGTGCTGAAACCGAAAATTCAGGATGCACTTGGCCAAAGCCAAAATGTACGTTTTTTTTTTTAAATATATACAGTATGTATATTTTTATAAATAATTTATACATTTAAATGTATTTTTTATAAATAATTGTATTATATTCAACTTTGTAATTAATTTATTGAATTTAAATGATTATAAATTTATTGTTGGCCATTATCGGCACCTTTTCAAGCAGTGTTGAGTTGAATCCTGCTTGCTGCATTTTTGGTGCATATTTGGTCAATTAAAAAATGCACCCCCCCATTGAAATGCATTGTAAACGCAGCAAGAGCGCATTTTTAGTCACATGACCTATCAAAAACACACTATAAGCATGGAAAAATCACAGAGAAACTGCGGTAAAATGGCGATAAAATGGCGGCACAATCGCAGGCGTTTTGGCCAGCCATTATCGGCACCTTTTTTTTCTTTCGGCCCAATGCTAAAAACCCTGTTTTCGGCTGATAATTTTCGGCGGTCAAAATTTTGGTGCACCACTAATAAACAACATTTTTGCTTGCACATGATTGGATGATAGAGGTCAGCAGAGCTTCTGCTCGTTTACTAAGCTCTGGAGCAACTGCTTTTAGTAAATCAACCCCAATGTCTTTGTGGCTCACTCTTCAGACGGCACCGCTAGTTTGAATAAGCCCTTACTACCACCGCCGTAATTTGGCTGTAAGTACAGTTGGGTGGCTGCTCAACTGCCTATTTTCACTACATTCCCCAACTGCAAATAAATATGTACCAAAAAAACAATAAAACATTTGGGTACAGTGTTGCATGATGGAGAAACTGTCAGTCAAACTATCACATTACTGAAAACTGAGGCATGGCCTGGCAATGGAGGGGCATTACAGTCTAGTGGCCATCTCCACCTGTAACCAATCAATGGGTTGATTTTTTTAATTAGAAAGGAGAAGCTGTGCTATATATATCCAAATCAGCAATGACTTATAGATATTAAAGTAAGTGTGCATTGACAAAGTCCATAAAAAAAACCCAGGTGAGCTTGATCCAAACTTAAGTGCCGCCACCTATTAAAAAACTTGCTTACCAGATGGCAAGCAAAAGCATGCAGATGGCTATAGCCCAGCCATGGCCTTTGCTTGATAAGGAACGTCCAAACTGATATACCCAGATGAGTCGTCTGTATACCGCAATCCCCTATGATCATGGGTGTCCGGTAGGTCTCGGTGACTCAACAGGGCATAAGAGAAAGACCAACCATAGCGTGATAACGTTTGGGATATTTCATTAAGAAAAAAAGTATTGCACTTACATATCAGTGGAGTAAAATAGCGCTAAAATACAGAGCCGGCCAGCTACAATAGAAAACCCCCGTCCTCCTAATCAAACAGCATGGTGACGTCAGCACATATCCTCCTCCAGACGCGTTTCGTCACAGGTTGACGTTATCAATGGGGATAATTAAATGATTTCTGCCCTTCATACTTCACAAGGGCTGCTTTCCCTTATATATACTTGTTTTTAATGTCATATTTTTAGGCTTTTGATGAAGGCCTAAGGCCAAAACGCGTCAGATTTTTGGATGATGTTATTGCTGTAATGCTCAAATAAATATTTTCTATGGAGAAGCTGTCGAGTTGCCGGCCTGTACTTTCTATAGATCTTTTGTGAGCCTAATTAGCCAGAGCACCGACTTACTCTACACACCAACTATACTATGTAGCGGTAGAGCTTGGGTGAGTTTTTTCTCTCGCATTACAGTCTAGTACTCAAGGGGTTAAGGGCTGGTTGGACCGTAGCCGATATTTCACATACAGGTAGCTCTCATTGACCAGCCACTGTAGCAGAATTTACATCACTTATAACTATGAGCTACAAGGGCTGTAGAGGAGCTGACAGATTCACTGTCTCCCTACATATCCTCTGCAATCCATTTTACCTGCATGCCGTTCTCTGGCACCGAATGGGATAAACCAATAATCCAACAGCCGTGCTTCCAACAAACAGACTTTTTATTTTCCGCCCGATCCCCAGGGTAAGGCACAAATGCACGGGTTTAGGCAATAATTTGATTTTAATCAGAGTGGTTCGAAATTCTGTACGATGTGACCTTGAGTTGCATTAGGGCCTCGTAGAATGCAAAGCTCCGTATAATCACAAGTACTGCCCGCGGATGACATTTGAAAGAGACGTATTTTTGCGCAGATAATGAAATTCTTCTGGAGTTAAATGCACATTCTGGATTGTGTCTGTAACTAAAGGGATGAGAGTCAGGGAGAGAGGCTCGCTCGTCACGCTGCACTGCATCCTTCAGTGCTGCAACCTGTATCTTTATGACTTGTCCTTCATTAGCGGGAAAAGTATTTTTTAAAGAGAAAGCTCAAATAAAGTGGAATAGCCCAACTCCAGGAATTTGAAAGAAAATCTATGCTTGCAGTGGGCCCCATCCAACTGCAAGGGTTGAATGCTCACTCAGTGTAGGGACGTCAGAAAAAGAATTACTAACCCCATTCCACACTCCAGAAGGGTACCTCCAATGGTGCAACCAGTCCCAAGTAGCCTCCTCTCAAAGGAGATTGTGGGGTGATGACCATCAAGGGTATACAAAAAAAAAAGAAGGAAGCGAGGCTCCAAAAGGCCCCCCAGAAAAATAAGAGGAGAGGCTGGAGTACAGTATGTGGAGGGTATAGGCTGAAAATGTATGCAAGATGCATGTAGGCAAAAAAAAAAAGGAGAACATACAGTATATTTGGTGAGGTTGCGAATGACCAAGTGGTGTGATAGATGCAAGCTTCCTGACTATGCCTGTGGAGAACACCTCTGTCTCCATGCAAAACAAAAAGGTAGGATGCTCTGGATGCTCTGGGGGACCCAATCCTGGGTCCTAATGGACATAAGGTTGGGTGGTCAGCTGGTTTTATAGAGGAGAAAAAAGCCCCCATTACTTTTTCGAACGACAGAGGTTCCAATGGTGGCATGTGTTGATGGAATGGGTCGAACTCATCTGTTTTATGTTGAACATGAAATTTATTCATTACTTAACAGCAACGATGCACCCCGTACCTAAATTATGCCACTTTCTTATTTTCCATATGTTCAGCGGATGGGATGTGTGTCCTTTATAAGGCACTCTCAACCACGGTCCCATTCTCGCAACCCTCAACCCACCATGTACAATACATGAAATTAGCCCTTCATTGTACCTGATGACACCTAGACACCTAGAGACCACGCACGCCCACACACACCGTATCTTTGGGGAGAAGCAGGCAACACCAGCGCCTGCCGGAGCAGGGGTTGGGGTAAGTAATCCTGTCTGTTCCTATAACCCCTAGACATAACATGTCAATCCTTACGGTGCAGGGACCCCCCACTGCAAGGGTCAATTTTGTCAAATTCGTGGAGCTTTAAAGCTGAAAGATCAGCCAATCTGACCTCTGATGAACCCCTTTGGAAGACATCATATGACCAAATGCCTTGGTAGAAATGTGAACAGGCCTGAAGGGACTCTGAGCAGCATTTTTCCATAGGAAAAGTATTCCAACAATTTTTTTTTTGGGGAGAAGGGTACCTTTTTGAAGCTAAAAACACCAGAGATTGTTGACCTAGGGCAGCCTTTTTCAACTAGCGTGTCCAGGCACTCTGGGGTGCCTTGACGTTTCTTCAGGGGTGCCTTGGCAAAATGCCTAAAAATTGATCAAAAAATTGTATACAAGTCAGCAGGTAGATCAAGCCAGCCTTTTAGTTACACAAAGCCACGGGTTTTCAGTATGCACCATTACGACTTTCTAGACACTGGCATCCTAACAACCAATGACATCATTAGTTAAAATGGAGGATGTCTGTTGCCTCCACAGTATCCTTGTTTGATCCTCTTGCCCCCCTCTCCCTCAGCACTGGGGTGACATTAGCTGAGTGATGGAGAAAAATTGAGGGAGAAGAGAAAAACTGGAGTACTAGTCAGTACTAGTGTGCAAAAGTGTATTTGCTTTGGAAGAATAAATCACCTCGAACGTTGGGTGTCCTACATGTGTAGATGTTGCTGCATTATGTAAAGCTATTAGAATAGGGTTTTTTTTTACATTTTAGAATGGGGTGCTTCGAGACTGTCCATAATTTTAAAGGTTGCCTTGAGATTGTCTATAATTTTTAAGGGTGCCTCGACTGAAAAAAAGGAGAAACACTGATTTAGGGAATATCCAATTGCCTCCTGGGAGAACGGGTGGGAATTATTTTCCTCTGGTGGGGCAAAGTGGACCATGCTTTCTTTGCTTTGCTATGAATCTGGATTTTTTGGCCTTCCTCTGGATCTGTTTTTTTTTTCTTGCCTTTCTCTAGATTTGGGTTTTGTTTGCCTTCCTCTGGATTTGCTTTTTTTGTCTTCATTTGGATTTGGGGGATTGCCTTCTTCTGGAACTGCTTTTTTTTGCCTTCCTCTACATCTTGTTTTCCTTTACTCTGGGTCAACTTTGGGTAAAGGGATTTGTATATGGAGGTTATCTATTTATTCATAATTTTTCTGTTTTAAAAGTACAAATATCCTTGCATGTGCCCTTCAACAAATGTTTCGTGGCCAGGTCTCTTTCTCTCTCTCGATATTCTTTTCTCCTTGGCTTTTCCCGTTTTTGGGCTCACCACTCAATGATAGCATCCTAGATGCAGAGGTGGTTTTCCAAATGGACATCCACATATATAGATGTTATCTCCTCTATATTTATAAATGGGAACCCTATTGTTTTCTGTTCATTTGACGTATATTACCATACCTAGTATGTATCTGGTTAGCTTCTATGAGGATTTTTGTTCTTCCTCTTTTGTCTGTATAATATGACCAAATTATGGTTTCTATTGATCTCACTGTAACGCACTTATATGTACAGGTATGTCTATGTTTTCCTGTTATGGGTATGTATTAGAGCTGCACGAATAATCGTTTAAGAATCGAGATCGCGATCCCCCCCCCCCTTGAGATCTTAACAAGGCATTCTCCCGATTCTATGCAGAGTTCTCTGCTCAAGCCCACAGCTGTCAAAAAAAATAGGCAGTCTGCCAAGTTTCACAACATTTCTCAGTTGGGGAGCTAAGTATAAACATTGTAATGTTATGTTCTTTAAATCAAAGGAATGAACTTCAGTCTGTTAATGAGGGCAGTTTAACCACTTAAAGACTAAACCTTTTTCTGACACTTGTTGGTTTCAAGTTAAAAATCATTATTTTTTGCTAGAAAATTACTTAGAACCCCCAAACATTATATATACCCTGTTTCCCTGAAAATAAGACCTAGCGTGATTGTCGGTGATGGCTGCAATATAAGCCCTACCCCCCAAATAAGCCCTAGTTAAAGTCCTTGTAGGTCTTATTTTCAGGGTAGAGCTTATTTTTGGGGAAACAGGGTATGGCTTATTTGAGGGGTAGGGCTTATATTGCAGCCATCACCGACAATCACGCTAGGTCTTATTTTCGGAGAAACAGGGTATATTTGCGCAAGGGTCTTTCAAATTAATTTTTTTGGGAAAAAAATATACTTTAATGAATACAAAAATAAATAAACAGTAAAGTTAGCCCAATTTTTTTTGTATAATATGAAAGATGATGTTACGCCACGAGAATCGTAATCTTTATTCTTCTTCTTCCTATTTTCTGATACTTGTTGGTTTCAAGTTAAAAATCATTATTTTTTGCTAGAAAATTACTTAGAACCCCCAAACATTATATATATATTTTGTAGCAGAGCCCCCGGAGAATAAAATGAGGGTTGTTGCAATATTTTATGTCACACTGTATTTGCGCAAGGGTCTTTCAAATGAATTTTTTGGGGAAAAAAGAAAACTTTATTGAATAAAAAAATTAAAAAACAGTAAAGTTAACCCAATTTTTTTGTATAATATGAAAGATGATGTTACGCCGTGAGAATCGTGATCTTTATTCTAAGCAAAAAAATCGTGATTCTCATTTTGGTCAGAATAGTGCAGCTCTAGTATGTATATGTACCTTTCTGGTCCACTATGGACATTTGTCTTTCGTACTGCAAAACTTATTAAAATAGAGATTAAACTAAAAGTACAAATATCCTTCAACCAGAATTTCATATTGTCCATAGAAGCTCCACCTGAAACCATTATTAAATGAATGGATAACAAAAGCGTGGAATTATGAATATTACTCTCACACGTTAGCAAAGCAAGGATTCGCCCAGACAACACATCAAGCCAGAGAAAACATAGTACTACCTTGCGTTGATTAAGACGACCGGAGAGAGGCTTGATTAATTACTGCCAATAACCTGCTAAACCATAACTAATTTCTTTCATGAGAATACAGGAAACAAAAACTCGTGTGTTTGCTTCACCTGAAAATAATCCTGAAAACCAGATGCACAAGGAAATCTATGTGTCTCCCACATGAAAGCCAACACCTCCAGTACAAACACGCTGAGCCTGCATGGAAAGTGCAGCCGTCATTAAACCCGGAGCAGCTCTGGCGTGATACAACGAAGGCTCGGCAGTTGAACTGGAAGAAAACATGACCTGAGTTACTTCAAAGTAACCTACAAGACAAAAAATTTCCGTCTTCTGTCCAATCACAGGCCGAGGCGGATAGATATCCAAGCTGCATTGCTTTTAGAGGAACATCACGCCTGAAATATTCTCCTATTCTGCGTTGCCACCTTTAAATGTTTCACACAAGCACTGATGTGCCTCAGGTCTCTACCAGGTATTCAGGACATTGGCCTGTGTCACACCGGCGAACCGGTGAATGATTCCCGTGTGCACGTGATGCTGGTTTCTGATATCTGGGGCCGTGTAGAGAGCCTGTGCACATAGGTGGGATTCCCCCACAGTCGTTGCCGGTTCCTAAACACCTGGCAAAGAGCAATGTCATGTATGCGCCCCTCAATAAAACATGGCCTCCTGGGATGTGTGATATGGACAAAGGCAGTGGGAGGGGGGGGGGGGGGTCTCTACGTCATTCTTGCCTAGGTGAGGAAATGGGAATTGCAAAAAAAAAAAAAGTAAAGAACGCTTCCAAAAATGATGAAACATCTTCCATTTCTGTAAGAGAGGGGGGGCAAATAATTTGCCAGATAAAACTGCTTAGTACTGTATAAAAGTTTTTGCCAGGTGTGAAGAAATGCTGTAAATTAAGCATTGCTTTAAAATATATATATTTTACTTGGTTATTTTGTTATCAATTTACAAAATGCAAAGTGAATGAACAGAAGAAAAATCGAAATCAAATCAATATTTGGTGTGACTGCCCTTTGGCTTCAAACCAGCCTCCATTCTTACACTTGCACACTTTGTACACTTGCACCAAGTCAGGGATTTTGTAGGATTAGAGTCAGGTGTATGATTAACCAATTACACCAAGCAGGTGCTAATGATCATCAATTTCATATGATATAGACTGAAACAGAAACAGCTGTGTAGGGGGGCTTAAATCTGGGTAAGGAACAGGCAAACTCTGCTACTAAGGCTGGCCATACATGGTCGAATTTCGAAAGTATTTTCTTTTGAAAATCAGAAATTTCGTGCCTTTTTTGATCCGATGGCGCCACCATTGATTTCGAAATTACACCAACCAAGCCTTCAATTTCACCTCCTGTTGCTACAGAATTTTCGTGGCTGGGAATCCTCTTTTCTTTCCGGGAATTTTCGTTTCTTGCACATACGCATTTCTTTTTGCGATTACATTTCTCGCACGAGTCTCCCATCATTGATTAGAAAAGCGCTTATTTTTTCGAAAAATTTCCAGCGTTCCCGATTACTCAGATTCGATGACTGCACGAAAATCGGCTGTAGCTGCAGCCCACTAATAGTGCGAAATTTGAACGAAAATTCTTAGGTAGGATTTTCAGAAGAGAAATTCTTTTGAAATTCCATGTATGGCCGGCCTTACACCTGCACACTTTGTACAAAGTCATGGATTTTGAAGGATTAGAGTCAGGTGTATGATTAACCAATTATACCAAGCAGGTGCTAATGATCATCAATTTCATATGTCATTGACTGAAACAGAAACAGGTGTGTAGGGGCCTTAAATCTGGTTGAGGAACAGCCAAACTCTGTTCCTAAGGTGAGGTTGTGGAAGACAGTTTCATGTCACAGGTCATACACCGTGGCAAGCCTGAGCACAGCAACAAGACACAAGGTAGTTATACAGCATCAGCAAGGTCTCTCCCAGACAAAGATTTATTTTACAATCGTTTTTATTTTAAAGTTTTGTACGGTATACAAAAGCATAAACAATGTCAGATTAATGTCAAAGAGCCAATGCTTCCTCCAATATATTTATAGGCCATAACATAGTAACCAAAGATCAGCTACATCAAGATGAATTTGGCCTAACATTCAGGCTCTACCTAGTGAAGCAACCATTTGTCTAAGGCTATGAGCCCAGAAGTATCAGCAACTGGTTACAAAAGTAAGATAAAAAAAAATGAAAATAACTGTGAAATAACATTTCAAAAAACCGTAGGTCACTCATAGCCAAGTACATGAAGAGGAAAGGGTACATCATTTTGAGGAAATAAACCTCATATCACACGACCTCACTCCTGAGGAAGTATGAGGGTCCCCCATCGTTCATATGAAGCTACGTTATGTACTATAGCGAAACGTGTTGACGTAATCACCGTTCCGTCAAGTGACGCTGCCTCACCAAGCTCCCATCGCTGAGGACGCTGACTACATGTGGAGACATCCAATCGTGATGGCACATCAGTGCCTGTGGACCAGTAACAGACTTATGGAGGGGATTATCGAGGACTGAGGCCAACAGTATTTACACTGCAAGAGTGGTAAAATACCCCCAATACTGGGCGAAAACATTTGAACTCATAAAAGGTGACCTAAAATACAGCACCTGTATATATGAAGCCTCACATCCCCCAAATCACTACGGTCACACGATAGGCAATACCCAGATGGGGCTAAATGCCTAAATATCTAGTTATGTTTAACACCAGGACTTGATACGATCCTACCCAGGGATTTATTTTGTAGCCCTTCACATTGGCTCTACCGGGAGTTTCCTGAAAAATCATTTCATATATATAAGATCTGTTTGATATGTTCCCATCAATACATGGCTAAAAACTACTAAAGACACCTTCTCCCGAATGGATAGACATTGATCTGTGTCTCCCAAAACCATGCACTTTAGGGCGCTTCCTGCCCCTTTATAGTGATTACGTCTATAGTCAACCTCCTCTTCCCTTCTCCCTTCCCTTTCTTCCTGGAGCCACACACAGGTTAAGTTGCCATGCTATTTAAGTAATAAAAAATGATTTTTTTTATTGATAGTAAGGATGTATTTCATCTGACACCTTAACCTGTCTGTTGCCATGTGGCATCCGGACACTTCTTTTTAATTGTTGTATGCAGCGTCTTTTGTTTACATGTCTGGGTGATGCATCAATATTGCAGTCAATTCCTGCTGGTTATTATAGTAAAGCTGTTGTATCTTAATTACCTTTGTCTATCACTTTACCAATCTGTCTGTAATTACCGTATATACTCGAGTATAAGTCGAGTTTTTCAGCACATTTTTTTCTGCTGAAAGTGCCCCCTTGACTTATACTCGAGTCAAGCACTTTTCTGCAGTAAAAAAAATCATTTTCCGAACCGACTTTGGGGCCCCGTATCTCAGGGCCACTTGGTACTAGGAACCCCAGATTTGGTGTGCGAACCCAGTGGAACTGGTACCACAACATAAAAAAGCTGGAGTTCCTAGCACCAAGTGGCCCCGAGATACGGGGCCCCAAAATCGGTTCGGAAAATGTCATTCTCAGCTGCAGAAAAGTGCTTGACATTTTCTGAACCGACTTTGGGGCCCTGTATCTCAGGGCCACTTGGTGCTAGAAACCCCAGCTTTGGATATTTTATGGTGCTAGTTCCACTTGGTTTGCACACCAAATGTGGGGTTCCTAGCATTAAGTGGCCCCAAGATACGGGGCCCCAAATTCGGTTCAGAAAATGTCATTCTCTGCTGCAGAAAAGTGCTTGACATTTTCTGAACCGATTTTGGGGCCCTGTATCTCAGGGCCACTTAGTGCTAAGAACCCCAAATGTGGTGTGCAAATCCAGTGGATCTGGTACCATAACATATCCAAAGCTGGGGTTCCTAGCACCAAGTGGCCCCGAGATATGGGGCCCCAAATTAGGTTTGGAAAATGTCATTCTCTGCTGCAGAAAAGTGCTTGACATTTTCTGAACCGATTTTTGGGGCCCTGTATCTCGGGGCCACTTGGTGCAAGAAACCCCAGCTTTGGATATTTTATGGTGCTAGTTCCACTGGGTTTGCACACCAAATGTGGGGTTCCTAGCACCAAGTGGCCCCGACATACGGGGCCCCAAATTCGGTTAACTGTGTCCATCTGCAGCAATGTTATTTCGGGACCCTTTGGGTCCAGAGATCCCAAATTTTGGCTGCAGCTAGGGGGCATCTAGGAACCCTTAACTACCGAGTTTGAAGTTCGGGGGACCTATGGCTGCAAATGGGCACAGTGAGGCATGCAAATGGGCACAGTGAGGCTGCAAATGGGCATTGTTGACCCTCTTCCACTTACAGTAGCTGTGCATTTCCCATTTTTTTGTGGTAAATTAGGGCCTTGACTTATACTCGGATCGACTTATACTCGAGTATATACGGTAATTTAATAAATATGATTTTGATACTCTTAAAAGGATTGTCTCCTGTTGCCAATAGTAACTCTTTTCTGTGCTCTACACCGAAACTTCTTGTTTTTTGTTATATGCTTAGCTACGGCAACAGCATCCTAGGTGTAGGATCCAAGAGTAATCACCCTAATTGTTGGGGTAAATACATGTGGTAAGCCTGCTATTTCTGTTGTTTTTCCGCCATCAGCAACCTTACAATAATTAAGAGATTATAACAGAAACCATGCAAAGATTTCAAAGCAGACTGGGGTTTCAAGATGTGCTGTTTAAGCTCTTTTGAAGAAGCTCAAAGAAACCGGCAACATTGAGGACCGTAGACACAGTGGTCGGCCAAGGAAACCTATTGCAGCAGATGAGAGACACACCATGCTTATTTCCCCATCTACATCAGAAGATGTCCAGTAGTGCCATCAGCACAGAACTAGTGGAAACCAGTAGGACCCAGGTGGATTCATCTACTGTTCAGAGAAGTCTGGCCAGAAGTGGTCTTCATGGAAGGATTGCAGCCAAAAAGCCATACCTCCACCATGGAAACATATTATACATGTACATATAATATACATATTCCCCCTCTGTAGTTATAGATGGTGATCTTATCCCCCCTGGATATTCCAGATTAATTCTTTGGGTCCATTTGCACCAGCCACTGTGTTGCAGTACCTTTTTTATTTCGACGCACACCGCCTGTGCACCACCACAATGCCGTGGTTTGAATCGACCACACCAGAGACAAGGCATTTTGCATTGTCTTATGGTGGGACTGAGCTGGAATAGCCGCCCAACACAGTCCTGTGAATGTATCCTTACTCGTGATTTGTACAGGGATAAAATTCAGTCTCCCAAACTTATGCTATATCAAACGTTCTGAAAACAATAATTTTCTAACAAAATTCCACAGGTGTAAGGCCAGCTTTAGAAAATTTGTGAAAATTTTCCATCCTGCTCCTTCTAATGTTCTCGCCCCTGTGACCATCAACTTGATCCCACAAAGGATTTGAAAATCAAGCTTTCCAAAAAAGTAGAACGTTTCGAACAGAATTCTACTAGTGAATGGCCAGCTTAACACACAGGCTGACAGACACTGATGTACATAAAACGGGACGATATAATGATACAAGCTAATTTTAGGCAAAAAATAGACTCCGTCCACCATATACTGTGGAAGCCACAACGGACTAGGAAAGTTTTGCCCATGGTTTTTTTTTTTGTGATGGTGGGCTGTGCCTTGAGTTTCGATACAACAACTTGTACCGGAAGTAAAGATGTTACATGGAGCAAGGAACTCTGGAGTGCACCATGGATGGATATGCTGATTTGACAGTTTGAAGCCTGTCAGCACTTTAAATCATGGAAAATCAATGGTGAGTTCCTTCTACCATAAGTCGAAATGACAAACTACAGACATTTACCAACATGTCGTAAAATGTACTCTAATGCTAACTACTAAATCATGCATGTGTACCATCTACTCATGTACCTACAGGGTGGAGGTAGACTTTACTACACCCCTGATGACTGCTAATAGCAGGAGTAGAGGACATTGAGCTGATGGCAGGAGTAGAGGACATCAATCATGGATGGATGTAGAGGACATCCAGATGATGGCAGGTATAGAGGACATCAATCATGGAAGGATGTAGAGGACATCGAGCTCCATTTTAAAGTGTATCTTTGGTCAAAATATAAAATCATATATTCATTTCCTAATAATGTTTAAATTATTTGTAGCCTGCTCCTATTAACCTGAACGATCTTGAAGTTTGTAAACTTACTTTGTAAAGCTCCCACAACATTTACTACCTTAAATTCTGTAACCCGTATTCACTATGCCCTGTAAGTAGGCACTGCTGTGTCACACATATCACAGAGCCTGCCTCCTGATCTACAAAGGTGCTGAGAGGAGGAGTTTGAGGAGGCGGAGCCAGTACAAGAATCACTGCTTGCAGGCAGCAAGGTACCATGGGATATGTAGTCCTTAGAAATGCATACAGGGAATCCAGGAGGTTGCAGAAAGGGGTGGCCAGCAGAGACTGGCAGCTCTCACAACATAAAAAGGACATTTTTCAAAAATTTTCAAAAATAACAATTGTTTGTATTGTTGTTACAATCCTGATGTTATAAAATTAAAAGTGTATGTTGACACCATAGATCTCCTTAAAGGAATTCTAACTTCTACTTGACCCAGTTATCACCAGATCTATGGTATTACTTGATAAAATCGTATAGATTATGGTTGGCCAAACATCTATGCAGGTTACACAATGGAGTGAAAGGAATCCTGACACCTTTTATACTCCAATTTTCTCAAACTTGTCATGGCTGATCCATGCAAAGACACTCATACTGTACTTCATCTTTAGAAAAATTTGCTCTATATTCCCCTCAAACTGTAACACAGCAATCACCCTATAAGACAAAATGCCAATTTTCTTATTCTATTACAAATCTGACTCCCGCTATTTGAAATGTGATTGCTTTCTAGGAGTAATGTACTTTGTATATCATTTTTTTTAGTTGCTTTACTGAGAAAGCACGATGGATGGCCTGTTCCTACTTAAGATCTAAAAGTTCCATCAACCTCTGATCGTTGTTACCTGGCAAGCTATGCTAGGCCTTGTGGTCCTGTGAAAGCCAATACCAAGGCTGCTTTAACCTAGGTACCAAGACCATGGTTTACCCATGTATCAATATAAACCCGTATCTATGAATCAATATAAACCTTATCCATGTATCAGTGTAAACCGTATCCATGAGTCAATGTAAACCCTATCCATGTATCAATATATTCCCCTATCCATGTATCGATATATTCTCCTATCCATGTATCAATGTAAAACCCTATCCATGTATCAATGTAAAACCCTATCCACGTACCAATATATTCCCCTATCCATGTATCAATGTAAAACTCTATGTTTCAATATAAACCTTATTAATGTATTAATGTAAAACCTTATCCATGTATCAATATAATCCCCTATTCATGTATCAATATAATCCCCTAGCCATGTATCAATATAAAACCCTATCTATGTATCAATATAAAACTCTATGTATGTATCAATATAAAACCCTATCTATGTATCAATATAAAACTCTATGTATGTATCAATATAAAACCCTATCTATATATCAATGTAAAATCCTATCTATGTATCACTATAAACCTTATTAATGTATCAATGTAAAACCCTTTCCATATATCAATATAATCCCTATCCATGTATCAATATATTCCCTATCCATGTACCAATATAAAACCCTATCCATATATCAATGTATACCTTGTTCATGTATCAGAATTAGGCTCCATTCACACTTGTCATGCCAAGTCCCAGCCCATTTATTTTAATGGCACCTGTTCAAATTCTATGTGACCTAAAGTTGCAGAGACTTTGAAAAGATGCCTGCGCAACTTTGATGAGACTTTTGATGCAACTTTGACTAAAGGACCAAGCACAACCCCTTAAAAACAACCCCACACCATAATCCCCCCTCCACCAAATGATTTGACCAGTTTCACAAAGCAAGGTCCAAAAAGACATGAATGAGCGAGTTTGGGGTGGAGGAACTTGACTGGCCTGCACTGACCTGAACCCAATAGAACACCTTTGGGATGAACTTGAGTGGAGACTGCGAGCCAGGCCTTCTCGTCCAACATCAGTGCCTGACTTCACAAATGCGCTCCTGGGAGAAGAATGGTCAAACATTCCCATAGACACACTCCTAAACCTTGTGGACAGCCTTCCCAGAAGAGTTAAAACTGTTATAACTGCAAAGTGTGGGCCAACTCAATATTGAACCCTACGGACTAATGCAGCGTACACACGATCGGACTTTCTGCCAACAAAACCGTGGATTTCTTTTTTTCCGAAGGATGTTGGCTTAAACTTGTCTTGCATACACACGGTCGCACAAATGTTGGCCCAAAATTCCGAACGTGAGAACGCGGTGAAGTACAAGACGTACGCAAGAGCCGAGAAAAAGGAAGTTCAATAGCCAGTGCGGCTCCTTCTGCTTGATCCCGAGCATGCGTGGAACTTTTGTGCGACGGACTTGTGTACACGCGATCGGACTTTCCGACAACAAAGTGAAGTTGGTGGGAAGATTTGAGAACCTGCTCCCAAACATTTGTGGGCAGAAATTCCGACAGCATACTGTATGTTCGATGGAGCCTACACATGGTCGGACTTTTCGACAACAAGCTCACATCCAACATTTCCCGTCAGAAAGTCCGTCCGTGTGTACGGGGCATAAGACTGGGGTGTCATTAAAGTTCATGTGCGTGTAAAGGCAGGTGTCCCAATACTTTTGACTATATAGTGTACTTGAGTATAGGGATCAGATTTACTTGCATACTGTAGATGGATAAGGTTATATTGGTATATGGATAAGGTGTACTTGGATACATGATTCGGATTTACCTGGATACATGGTTGAGGTTGCAATTGGTACATAGATAAGGTTATCTTGGGTACAGGGATCAGATTTATCCGGATACATGGATAGAGTTACGTTGGTACATGGATATGGTATACTGGGATACGTGATTCAGATTTACCCGGATATATAAATGAGGTTATCTTGGGTACACGGATCAGATTTAATTGGGGAATATAAAATGTGACATTTGTTGCACAGATCTGGAGTGTTTGTAGTCACTTTATAAAGAATAACAATATCATTATATAACCATCTCTCTAATGTCAGACATCGCCTGGAAACAAGCCTTTCCGAAAACACACAGGATCAGCAAAGCCCCTAATGATAATTACGCCGGTAAAAAAGGAAGAAGGGATTAATAAGCTCTTAAACCGTATTGTAACTACAATCTTACAAAACGCTGCCAAGTTTAAAAGCAAAATACATAACAAGAACATGCGGGAAGATTATGAAATATCTATTTCTACTATAAACAGCACGTTCTGTGTGACATATGGAATTCATAATTGCTTACAAACATGACAAATGTTTTGCTGACACCTGTCTCATCTACATTCTGTTCAGCTTCTTGTAGAAGACAAAATACTGGAATCCGAGACAAGTGAGCAAGTGCGCCTCCAACAAAGATAGCAGCCAAGCTTCCATCAACGATATCAACTTCATCGAAAAAAATAAAAAATTCTCATTGGATATCGGGCGCTCCTTTCACCTACCCTAACGAAAATACCAAGAAAGATATCGATTGAGTCTCCATCAAAGATATCAACCGAGTCCCCTTCAATGAGTCCACCATTCTTCCATCAACAATATCGACCGAGCCCCAATCAAAGATATCAACCCACCCCCCCACAATCAATATCAACTGGGACCCCATTAACAATGTCAACTGAGCTTCAAAGATATCAACTGGGCCCTTGTCGATGATATCAACCGAGCCCTCACTAACAATATCAAATGTGCCCCCATCAACAATATCAACTGAGCCCCAATTAAAGATAGCAACCCGGCCCCCACCACTGATATCAACTGAGCCCCCATCAACTATATCAACCCATCCTCCACTAACAATATCAACCATGCCCCCATCAACAATGTCAACTGAGCCCCCATCAAAGATATCAACTGGGCCCTCATCAACTATATCAACCCATCCTCCACTAACAATATCAACCATGCCCCTATCAACAATGTCAACTGAGCCCCCATCAAAGATATCAACTGGGCCCTCATCAATGATATCAACTGAGCCCCCACTAACAAAATCAAACGTGCCCCCATCAACAATATCAACTGAGCCCCAATTAAAGATAGCAACCCGGCCCTCACCACTGATATCAACTGAGCCCCCATCAACTATATCAACCCATCCCCCACTAACAATATCAACCATGCCCCTATCATCAATGTCAACTGAGCCCCCATCAAAGATATCAACTGGGCCCTCATCAATGATATCAACTGAGCCCCCACTAACAAAATCAAACGTGCCCCCATCAACAATATCAACTGAGTCCCAATTAAAGATATCAACCCGGCCCCCACCACTGATATCAACTGAGCCCCCATCAACTACATCAACCCATCCCCCACTAACAATATCAACCATGCCCCCATCAACAATGTCAACTAAGCCCCCATCAACAATGTCAACTAAGCCCCCATCAAAGATATCAACTGGGCCCTCTTCAATGATATCAACTGAGCCCCCACTAACAAAATCAACCGTGCCCCCATCAACAATATCAACTGAGTCCCAATTAAAGATATCAACCCGGCCCTCACCACTGGTATCAACCGAGCCCTCAAAAACTATATCAACCCATCCCCCACTAACAATATCAACCATGCCCCCATCAACAACATCAACTGAGCCCCAATTAAAGATATCAAACCACCCCCCACAATCAATATCAACTGGGACCCCATTAATGAAGTCAACTGAGCCCCCATCAAAGATAGCAACTGGGCCCTCATCAATGATATCAACCCATCCCCCACTAACAATATCAACCATGCCCCTATCAACAATGCCAACTGGGCCCTCATCAATGATATCAACTGAGCCCCCACTAACAAAATCAACCGTGCCCCCATCAACAATATCAACTGAGTCCCAATTAAAGATATTAACCCGGCCCCCACCACTGATATCAACTGAGCCCCCATAAACTTTATCAACCCATCCCCCACTAACAATATCAACCATGCTCCCTTCAACAATGTCAACTGAGCCCCATGAAAGATATCAACTGGGCCCTCATCAATGATATCAACTGAGCCCCCACTAACAATATAAACCGTGCCTGAGCCCCATTTAAAGGTATCAACCTGGCCCCCACCACTAATATCAACCGAGCCCCCTATCAACAATATCATATATGGGAATGTTTGACCATACTTCCAGAAGTGCATTTGTGAGGTCAGGCATTGATGTGGGACGAGAAGGCCTGGCTCACAGTCTCCGCTCTAATTCATTCCAAAGGTGTTCTATCGGGTTGAGGTCAGGACTCTGTGCAGGCCAGTCAAGGTCCTCCACCCCAAACTCGCTCATCCATACCTTTATAGACCTTGCTTTGTGCACTGGTACGCAGTCGTTTTGGAACAGGCAGAGGCCATCCCCAAACTGTTTCCCACAAAGTTGGGAGCATGAAATTGTCCAAAATGTCTTGATATGCCGATGCCTTAAGCGTTCCCTTCACTGGAACTAAGAGGCCAAGCCCAACCCCTGAAAAACAACCCCACACCATAATCCCCCCCTCCACCAAATGATTTGGACCAGTGCAAAGAGCAAGGTTCATAAAGACATGGATGAGGAAGTTTGGGGTGGAGGAACTTGACTGGCCTGCACAGAGTCCTGACCTGAACCCGATAGAACATCTTTGCGATGAATTCGAGTGGAGACTGTGAGCCAGACCTTCTTGTCCACATCAGCGCCTGACCTCACAAATCCACTTCTGGAAGAATGGTCAAACATTCCTATAGACACACTCCTAAACCTTGTAGACAGCCTTCCCAGAAAAGTTGAAGCTGTTATAGCTGAAAAGGGTGGGCCAACTGAATATTGAGACTAAGACTGAGATGCCATTAAAGTTCATGTGCGTGTAAAGGCAGTTGTCCTAATACTTTTGACAATATAGTGCATCAACTGGGCCACCACCATCGATATTAACTGGGGCCCCATTAACATTGTCAACTAAGCCTCCTTCAAAGATATCAACTGGGCCCTCATTAAAGATATCAACCAAACCTTCATCAAAGATATTAACCAAGTGTTTTTTATTCAATTTTATTTTTTTATATAGGATTTATATAGTGGCAACAGTTTGCACAGTGCTTTACAACGTGAGACCAAGACAGTACAGTTCAATACAGGAAGGATCAGAGGGCCCTTTTTATTAGAGTTTATAATCTAAAAGGGAGGGTCAAGTGATACAAAGGGTAATAACTGTGGGGAGCAAACAAAAAAGAAGACGGGTATAATAAAAGTGTCAATCAATAAAATCAACGGAGTACAATACTTACTCAAATGTACAGTTTTGCATTGTCAAATAACTGTGGGGGTTGGGCTGATGGAGAAAATAAAAGTACAGATGTTAAGTGGAGGCGGGATAGGCTTCTATGAAGAGAAAAGTTTTCAGGGATCACCTAAAAGTGAATAGTGTTGGAGATAGTCAGGTTGGGGTAGGGAATTCCAGAGGAGGGGAGAGGCTAGGTAGAAGTCCTGGAGGCGAGCATCGGAGGAGGTGACAAGGAAACTAGAGAGCAGGAGGTCTTGGGAGGAGCCTTCATCAAAAATATCAACCAAGCCCCCATTAAAGATATCAAGCGAGTTTCCATCCATGATATCAACCATGCCTCCATCAAAGATATCAATTGAGCCTCCATCAAAGATATCACCCAAGCCTTCATCAATAATATTAACCGAGCCTCCATGAAAGATATCAACCGAGCCATCATCAATGATTTCAACTGAGCCTCCATCGAAAATATCAACCGAGCCTCCATCAAAGAGATCAACCAAGCCTCCATCAAAGATATCAACTGAGCCTCCATCAAAGATATCAACCAAGCCTTCATCAAAGATATCAACTGAACCTCCATCAAACGTATCAACCAAGCCTTCATCAATGATATCAACTGAGCCTCCATCAAAGATATCAACCAAGCCTTCACCAAAGATATCAACCAAGCCTTCACTAAAGATATCAACTGAACCTCCATCAAAGATATCAACGGAGCCTTCATCAAAGATATCAACTGAACCTCCATCAAAGATATCAACGGAGCCTTCATCAAAGATATCAACTGAGCCTCCATCAAACATATCAACCAAGCCTTCACCAAAGATATCAACTGAACCTCCATCAAAGATATCAACTGAGCCTCCATCAATTATATCAGCTGAGCTTTCATCAAACATATAAGGAAGCTGGAGTCATTGTGGAGATGTTCCTGACTTTTATACAATTTATCATCACAGCAACAATGAAACAAATTGTAGTCCAATCACAAATAAGGTGTTTGCTTTTTAATTACCAGCTTTTCATATTATGTGATACAATTAACTTTCTGAAATTTGCATGTAATGTAATAAAACAATCAGGAAAACGGGTAATCTCAGAGTGCAATCAACCCCTGCGCGTTACTTCAAATCTCAACAATAATTTTCACTTGCAACCAGAGCGCAACACAAACGACACATTCATCATTTTCTGTAGGAAATACTGCTGCTAATCTAGACAAGTGTGGAAAAATAGATGAGATAGATAGATAGATAGATAGATAGATAGATAGATAGATAGATAGATGTGGATGCAGATAGATAAGTACATAAATACTGTAGTGTAGATAATTACCTTATATTCTAGACTAGTGTGAATGTACAGATGAGATAACGCATATAAAGTAGATAGATAGACTAGTGTGGACATAAAGAGAAAGATAGACAGATAGATAGACAGATTAAAGAAAAAAAAACAGCTTTTCTGCAAAAATGTCCTCCACACAAATATGATGTAAAGAACATGATTAGGTATGGTGGCGCAGGAGACAGCTCTGTGAAATGTAATTAAAGCATAAGATGCAGAAAGAACCATTACACACATAAAACACGTAGACATGACAATTGACATTATATACTTAATAAATACCAAACATAGGTGATTTACTTGTTTTTATGGAATCTCACACATAACTACAACACTGGCCAACCCTTCACTACCTATAAAAGACCACAGGGCTACTCCGGTATGGCAGAGAGCAATGTGCGAAATGTTGAGCCCCGAACCAATAACTCAATCTATCCCACAATGGTATGACTATAGTAACCCGAAATACGATCACATCAGTCTGTAGGACACCACTGCTCCCTGTACATGTCTTCACTCTAGTTACTACCTCGTCTCCATCATCACCTTCTATTAAACATTTCCACTGATTTATGACTTGGTGCAAGTATATTACCAAGGCTTCGGATTAGCTTTGTTCCCCATTATTATTTTTACATCCAGTCATTGGATAGTGTACACATTATATTTTGTATTAACACGTCCCTAGACAGAAAATTCTGAGAGGTCCAATAATTATTCACGATAATCCATATTTACCTCTCAACTCTGTCATCATTCATCTATTCTAGCCCACGTGTATTAAACATATCATAAGCTTTTGTGAACCAACTACTTTTCCCTAACAATTTTAAGTTTCATTTTTTGGGGGCTTTTACACCTACACTACACTATCACCTATAATTTTTGAAATAAGATAATAAACAGAATCGTTAGGGTCCAAAAAACAAAAACAAACTCAGGGCATCCTGAGAAACACCAAAAACAATGAGTTGTAAAGTATCACAGTGAACAGGGCTCATGCATATTTTTTGTTCATATAATAATATACTAATTGACTGTAGATCCCCAAAACAATCATAACAACAGTTTCTAAACTTGTTTGGAGTCTTGGGTACCATACAGAGTACTAATTCTATCCCCACATCAAAGATATCAACCGAGCCTCCATTAAAGATGTCAACTAAACCTCCATCAAAGATATCAACCAAGTATCTATCAAAAATATCAACCAAGCCTCCATCAAATATATCAACCGAGTCTCTATCAAAGATATCAACCATGTCTCTATCAAAGATATCAACCAAGTCTCTGTCAAAGATTTCAACTCAGCCTCCATCATCAATATCAACCAAGTCTCTATCAAAATTTTTGAACCAAGCCTCCTACAAAGAAATAAACCGAGCCTCCTTTAGAGATATCAACCGAGTCCCCATCAAAGATATCAACTGAGTCGCTATCACAGATATGAGGAAGATGGACAGATACCACTTAACATATCAATCTTATTGTACACAAACCATATGATAAAAAAAAACATGGTAAAGTATTGAAGAACTTAGCCCCCACCCCTGAGAATCAGTGGTTCTTTGTAATATACAAATATATTGGGTTAGACCTGGTTTGTTGAGTCTATAAGGCAGATGGTATTGTTTTGGGAATAATATTTTTTGCTCACCCCCTGTTTTCTCTTTCCTCTCTTTGCTCTACCCCCCCCCCCTTTATTCTACCGTAGCCTTTCTCAACCAGGGTTCTTTAGTACACCAGGGTTGCTCCAGAGGTTGCTAGGGGGTTCCTTGAGCAATGAGTAACTTTTGCCTCTCAGATAAGTAACGACTGACACCAATGATATTTTTAGCTCTCTTTAAAGAGGGGATTCTTCGCAATGACCACCAATGTAAGGGACATTCTTTCCACTGACCACCAATGTAAGGAGCATTCTTTCCATTGACCACAAATGTAAGGAGTATTCTTCCCACTGACAACCAATGTAAGGAGCCCTCTTCCCACTGACCATCACCCTGTTTCTGAGCTGTAGATATAGTAACTATTAGCAGGAGTTCCCTGGGACTGAAAAGTCGTTTTAAGGGTTCCTCCATGTTCTACAGTATCCCATCTTCATTTTTTTTCTTCTACAGGTGGCTTTTAGTGTCAGACATGCAGATTCTAAGACACTTTCTACCCATCGCTAGAAGCTGAGCAACACACAAGTATGTCTATATGTCACACCAATACATGCACAAATGACTCTGTCCTATTCTTGAATAGATGACTATGGGCGAGAACGTCGATCGGCTCACCAATGGATTTTTTTTAGATCTCCCTGAAACTCACCTTATTTACTAAGCTCTAGGGATAAATCCCCTGCAAAGTACAACTTCCCTTGCAAGGTGAATGGTCTATTTGCCTTTAGAAATTCAACTTCCATAAAACGGATAGACTATCATGCTTTGTTTATGGTAATTATTTACTAATGGCAAATAGGCTGTTCACTTTGCAAGGAAAATTGCACTTTCCAAGGGAATTTACCCCACAGATCAGTGAATGAGGGGAAGCTCTGGTGATTTCCATCAACCAATCATGTGAAAGCCTAAATGCTATTTTTTTTCCTTGCATGCGATTGGGTATTCTTTGCAAAGTGAGACTTCACCACATTCACTAAGCTCTGAGACTTCACCACATTCACTAAGCTCTGCGACTTCATCACATTCACTAAGCTCTGCGACTTCACCGCATTCACTAAGCTCTGCGACTTCACCACATTCACTAAGCTCTGCGACTTCACCACATTCACTAAGCTCTGGGACTTCACCGCATTCACTAAGCTCTGGGACTTCACCACATTCACTAAGCTCTGCGACTTCACTACATTCACTAAGCTCTGCGACTTCACCACATTCACTAAGCTCTGGGACTTCACCACATTCACTAAGCTCTGGGACTTCACCACATTCACTAAGCTCTGGGACTTCACCACATTCACTAAGCTCTGGGACTTCACCACATTCACTAAGCTCTGAGACTTCACTACATTCACTAAGCTCTGCGACTTCACCACATTCACTAAGCTCTGGGACTTCACCACATTCACTAAGCTCTGGGACTTCACCACATTCACTAAGCTCTGGGACTTCACCGCATTCACTAAGCTCTGGGACTTCACCACATTCAAAGTGAACAGACTATTTGCCTTTAGTAAATCCACCCCTATGAAACAGATAGACCATCACCTGCTATCTACGAGGAAGGAAACAGCCTCATTAACAGAATTACACTAAACAATGTAAAAAAAAAATAAAAAAAAAGAATTACAACAAGCAATAATTATTCCCATTAAGTGCAGAAACCAGAATCAGATTCAGTCATGTCAATTTAAAGATCACTTCTGATTGGTCGCTATGAGTACCTGCATTTTTACCATGACTGTATGCTGTAAGAAATAAGCCCGTATGCATGGCTCTTATCAGAACATGTTGAGTTTGCTATCTCTTTTCCTCCAAACATTTAAGGATTTCCTTTCAGCACCATTACTACATTCATAATCTCCCGAAATATAATCTGCAGGAAACTTCCGATTAGAGTTCAACCCTCAGAATAAACCAAATATCACCCTGTTCCACCACCAGAGCTCATATTTTGTGACTCCTGCCATTATTCAAATAATAGCCCGTATTTATGTCACTGTCATTTTTAAACTCTACTTAGTGTGAATTATTATTGACATTTATAAGCTGCCCCGGTTCCAAGCCATATTTCATCTCCCCCCAGCTGATTTTAAGTGACTGGTCTGTAAAATAACAACGTGACAATCAAAAGGCAAGAAAGACACTGAGCAGGGACCATGCAGCAACAATAAATACTATGAGTCATTCTACAACCATCCCCATACAGCCATAAAGATGTTAATGACGGGGCTATCCTTATCCCAGTGCAAATACAAGGCTGGGGACGGCATTGAAAGGATAGACAAGACACATCCTGCCAAGGACTGAGGATTGTCCAAGAGATAATGTAGCATATATCAGATAGTCCTGAACATTGGGTACATTGTACATACAACACTGTCGCTGTTCACCCCAGTCTACCTTCATATGGTCACTGTCCACCCCAATCTACCTTCATATGGTCTAGGGCTGAAACAACTAATCGATTAATCGACAACTAATCGATTATGAAAATAATCGATTACTATTTTCATAATCGATTAATCGGCCAGTAACATAATGGGGTTAAAAAAAATAAAATTGAGCCTTTTATAGTACAAAAAGAGCAAATAATCGCTACTGTAAATGTTACTTTCACAGTTCTGCAGTAAAAAAATGAACCCCTTACAATAGAGATTATTTGCTTTTTTTGTACTATAAAGGGCTAATTTTAGTTTTTTTTAAACCCCCATTATGTTACTAAACCTCTTAGACGTGGTTCACATCTGTGTGTTTTTTGGTGCTTTTTGCAGAAACGCACTGCAGTTCATTTACATGGTTTCCTATGGAACACGTTCACATCTATGCTTTTTTTCAGCTGCTGCGTATTTGGAAAGGTTCAGGGACTTTTTTTTATGTAAAACGGTGCTTTTTTGGTTCAATACACTTCAATGGAAAAGCTGCAGAAAAGCATGTAATGCGTTTTTGTAGCAATTTGTGTTTTTTAATCTGCCCAACAACAAATTGGGCCAAAAAATGCAAAAAAAAATGCAAATTGCAGCAAAATCACGTGCGCAAAAATCAAAACGCACAGCAAAAAGCATTGCAGAAACATATCAAAAGCAAACTGCATAGGTGTGTACCGAGCCTTATGCTGGCCACACGGATCAATTTTCAGAAGAGAATATTCAGACGAAAAATCTTTGTACATTCCCTGAATGAAAGAATGTTTGAAATTTTCACTTGTTTTTAACATTCTGTTTTTAAAATGAACGAAAACCACATACACCGTCTGAAAATTCCTTTGACCAAGAAGTTTTCTATTTACAAATTGTCACCATGGTTGAAAATGAACGTCAATTTGACCCCACTAACAATTAAAAAATTTAACAAATGTTCTTAAAATGCCATTTTTTTTGAAGGAAGACATTGTTTGTTTTTTAAATAAAAAAAAAATTGATCTCTGAGTCTGATGATATTTACCAGATTCACCCTTTTTTAATAGTATATATCCTCTAATAGTATATACAGTATATCTCCTCTAATAGTATATACAGTATATCTCATCTAATTGTATATACAGTATATCTCTTCTGTCTGTTATTCTCAGAGTGGATTAGATATGTTGCTCCCTAACCATATAGTTATTTATATTTACCACTGCATAGAGATATTTAAGAATAAATTGCCTTTTTTTAAAACTTTACATATTAACTAAATTATACACAACACTTTTTTTTTTTTAAGCTTATCAACCGATTAATCGATTAATCGAAACAATAATCGGCCAACTAATCGATTATGAAAATAATCGTTAGTTGCAGCCCTAATATGGTCACTGTCCACCCCAGTCTACCTTCATATGGTCACTGTCCACCCCAGTCTACCTTCATATGGTCACTGTCCACCCCAGTCTACTTCCAAATGGTCACTGTCCACCCCAGTCTACCTTCATATGGTCACTGTCCACACCAGTCTACCTTCATATGGTCACTGTCCACCCCAGTACATCTTCATCTGATCACTGTCCACCCCAGTATATCTTCATCTGATCACTGTCCACCCCAGTATATCTTCATCTGATCACTGTCCACCCGAGTACACCTTCATATGGTCACTGTCCACCCGAGTACACCTTCATATGGTCACTGTCCACCCCAGTCCACCTTTATATGGTCACTGTCCACCCCAGTCCACCTTTATATGGTCACTGTCCACCCCAGTCCACCTTTATATGGTCTCTGTCCACCCCAGTACATCTTCATCTGATCACTGTCCACCCCAGTATATCTTCATCTGATCACTGTCCACCCCAGTATATCTTCATCTGATCACTGTCCACCTGAGTACACCTTCATATGGCCACTGTCCACCCCAGTACATCTTCATCTGATCACTGTCCACCCCAGTATATCTTCATCTGATCACTGTCCACCCCAGTATATCTTCATCTGATCACTGTCCACCCGAGTACACCTTCATATGGTCACTGTCCACCCCAGTACATCTTCATCTGATCACTGTCCACCCCAGTATATCTTCATCTGATCACTGTCCACCCCAGTATATCTTCATCTGATCACTGTCCACCCGAGTACACCTTCATATGGCCACTGCCCACCCCAGTACATCTTCATCTGATCACTGTCCACCCCAGTACATCTTCATCTGATCACTGTCCACCCCAGTATATCTTCATCTGATCACTGTCCACCGGAGTACACCTTCATATGGTCACTGTCCACCCCAGTACATCTTCATCTGATCACTGTCCACCCCAGTATATCTTCATCTGATCACTGTCCACCCGAGTACACCTTCATATGGCCACTGTCCACCCCAGTACATCTTCATCTGATCACTGTCCACCCCAGAACATCTTCATCTGATCACTGTCCACCCCAGTATATCTTCATCTGATCACTGTCCACCCGAGTACACCTTCATATGGTCACTGTCCACCCCAGTACATCTTCATCTGATCACTGTCCACCCCAGTATATCTTCATCTGATCACTGTCCACCCCAGTATATCTTCATCTGATCACTGTCCACCCCAGTATATCTTCATCTGATCACTGTCCACCCGAGTACACCTTCATATGGTCACTGTCCACCCCAGTCCACCTTTATATGGTCACTGTCCAACCCAGTCCACCTTTATATGGTCACTATCCACCCCAATCCACCTTTATATGGTCACTGTCCACCCCAGTCCACCTTTACATGGTCACTGTCCACCCCAGTCCACCTTTACATGGTCACTGTCCACCCCAGTCCACCTTCATATGGTCACTGTCCACCCCAGTCCACCTTCATATGTACACTGTCAACCCAGTCCACCTTCATATAGTCACTGTCCCCCCTGGTCCAACTTCATATGATCACTGTCCAATCCAGTCCACCTTCAAATGATCACTGTCCACCCCAGTCCACCTTCATATGATCACTGCCCACCCTGGGCCACCCTCATATGTCACTATCCACCCCATTCTACCTTCATATGATCATTGTCCACCCAGTCCACCTTCATATGGTCACTGTCCACCCTTGTATGGTCACTGTCGACCCCAGTTGACCCTCGTATGATTACTGTCCACCCCAGTCGACCCTCATATGGTCACTGTTCACCCCGGTCTACCTTCATATGATCATTGTCCATCCTGGTCCACCTTCATATGGTCACTGTCCACCCTTGTATGGTCACTGTCGACCCCAGTCGACCCTCGTATGATTACTGTCCACCCCAGTCGACCCTCATATGGTCACTGTTCACCCCAGTCGACCCTCGTATGATGACTATCCACCGCAGTAGACCCTCATATGGTCATTGTTCACCCCAGTCGACCCTTGTATAATCACTGTCCACCTGCACAATCCCTCGTTGACTGTTGACAGTTCAAATATTGCACTGCAAAGTGCAAAACCTGAGCAGGCAAGAAGTGCTGAAAGCTTTTAATGTTTCCTCTTACTGGATACACAATATTCCCTGTTTGGGAACTAACCCGTGTCAGCCAAATTTTGGAAATGATATTTAATAACAACAAAGGTTAAGATGTTAATTACGGGACTATCCTATCCCAATGCAAATACAATACTGGGGATGTCATTGCAAGGATAGCCAAAACATGTCCTGCAATGGACTGAGGATTTGCCAGGAGGTAATGCAGCAGAAAAACAGATTGCCCGGAGTAATGGGCACTAGGGCTGCAACTAACGATTATTTTCATAATCGATTAGTTGGCCGATTATTGTTTCGATTAATCGATTAATCGGTTGATAAGCTTAAAAAAAAAAAAGTGTTGTGTATAATTTAGTTAATATGTAAAGTTTTAAAAAAAGGCAATTTATTCTTAAATATCTCTATGCAGTGGTAAATATAAATAACTATATGGTTAGGGAGCAACATATCTAATCCACTCTGAGAATAACAGACAGAAGAGATATACTGTATATACAATTAGATGAGATATACTGTATATACTATTAGAGGAGATATACTGTATATACTATTAGAGGATATATACTATTAAAAAAGGGTGAATCTGGTAAATATCATCAGACTCAGAGATCAATTTTTTTTTTATTTAAAAAACAAACAATGTCTTCCTTCAAAAAAAATGGCATTTTAAGAACATTTGTTAAATTTTTTAATTGTTAGTGGGGTCAAATTGACGTTCATTTTCAACCATGGTGACAATTTGTAAATAGAAAACTTCTTGGTCAAAGGAATTTTCAGACGGTGTATGTGGTTTTCGTTCATTTTAAAAACAGAATGTTAAAAACAAGTGAAAATTTCAAACATTCTTTCATTCAGGGAATGTACAAAGATTTTTCGTCTGAATATTCTCTTCTGAAAATTGATCCGTGTGGCCAGCATAAGGCTCGGTACACACCTATGCAGTTTGCTTTTGATATGTTTCTGCAATGCTTTTTGCTGTGCGTTTTGATTTTTGCGCACGTGATTTTGCTGCAATTTGCATTTTTTTTTGCATTTTTTGGCCCAATTTGTTGTTGGGCAGATTAAAAAACACAAATTGCTACAAAAACGCATTACATGCTTTTCTGCAGCTTTTCCATTGAAGTGTATTGAACCAAAAAAGCACCGTTTTACATAAAAAAAAGTCCCTGAACCTTTCCAAATACGCAGCAGCTGAAAAAAAGCATAGATGTGAACGTGTTCCATAGGAAACCATGTAAATGAACTGCAGTGCGTTTCTGCAAAAAGCACCAAAAAACACACAGATGTGAACCACGTCTAAGAGGTTTAGTAACATAATGGGGGTTTAAAAAAAACTAAAATTAGCCCTTTATAGTACAAAAAAAGCAAATAATCTCTATTGTAAGGGGTTCATTTTTTTACTGCAGAACTGTGAAAGTAACATTTACAGTAGCGATTATTTGCTCTTTTTGTACTATAAAAGGCTCAATTTTATTTTTTTTAACCCCATTATGTTACTGGCCGATTAATCGATTATGAAAATAGTAATCGATTATTTTCATAATCGATTAGTTGTCGATTAATCGATTAGTTGTTTCAGCCCTAATGGGCACATCGTACATACAACATGGTCACTGTCCACCTCGGTCCACCCTCATATGGTCACTGTCCACCTGCACAATCCCTTGCTGACTGATGACAGTTCAAATCCTGCATTACAAAGTGCAAAACCTGAGTATGCAAAAAGCGCTGAAAGCTTTTAATGTTTCCTCTTACCAACACAATATCCTATGTGTGGGAACTCCCCTATGTGAGCCAAATCTTAGAAAGGACATTTAATATCAACAAACATTAAGATGTTAATGATGGGGCTATACTATCCCAGTGCAAATATAAAAACTGGGGATGTCATTGCATGAGTAGCCAAGACATATTATGCAATAGACTGAGGATTTGCCAGGAGGTGATGCAGCAAAATTAAAATTGCCCTGAGTAATAGGTACATTGTACATACAACATGGTCACTGTCCACCCAAGTCTATCCTTATCTGGTGACTTTCCACCTCAGTCCACCCTCATATGGTCACTATCCACCTCAGTCCACCCTCATATGGTCACTGTCCACCTCAGTCAACCCTCACATGGTCACTGACCACATCAATCCACCCTCACATGGTCACTGACCACATCAGTCCACTCTCACATCGTTACCATCCACCTGCACCATAACTCATGGACCGTTGACAATACAAATCTTGCAAAATCTGAGCATGCAAGTGACGAAAGCTTTTAATGTTTCCTCTGGCTGGATACACAATATGCTCTCTGTGGGAACTTCCCTATGTCAGCCAAATCTTGGAAAGGACATTTATTATGAACAAAAGTTAAGATGTTAATGACGAGGCTATCCTATCCCAATGCAAATACAAAACAGAGGATGTCATTGCAAGGATAGCCAAGATGTCCTGCAATGGACTGAGGATTTGCCAGTAGGTAATGCAGCTAAACGCAGATTGCCCTGCATAATGGGAACATCGCACATACAACGTGGTCACTGTCCACCCCAATCCACCCTCATATGATCACTGTCTCAATTCACCTGCATATAGTCACTGTCCAGCCTCGTTCACCTTTGTATTTTCACCGTTCACCCTCATATGGTCATTGTCCACCCTGATGCACCCTCATATGGGTCCACTCTCATATATATGGTCCACTCTCATATATATGGTCACAGACCACCCTGGTAGACCCTCATATAGTCACTGTCCACTCCAGTCCACCCTCACATATTTTCCATAAACCCTAGTCCACTTTCATATGCTCACGGTCCTCCCCAGTCCACCTTCATATGGTCACCGTCCAGTCCACCCCATTTCAGTGCATTTAGTCACTGTCCACCCTTACATGTTTACTGTCCACCCCAATCTACTTTCACATGGTCACCGTCCAGCCTGTCCACCTTTGTATGTTCACCGTCCTTCCCAGTCCACCCACATATATATGGTCACCCTCATGTATATGGTCACCATCCACCCCATTCCACTTTGGTCATCATTCACCCCGTCCACCTACATATGGTCACCGTCCACCTTCATATGGTCACCTCCCACCCCTGTCCACCTTCATATGGTCACCATCCACCCCAGTTTACCTTCTTATGGTCACCATCCACCCCAGTTCACCTTCTTATGGTCACCGTCCACCCCAGTTCACCTTCTTATGGTCACCGTCCACCCCAGTTCACCTTCTTATGGTCACCGTCCACCCCATTCCACTTTTATATGGTCACTGGTCGCCCAGTCCACCTTCATATGGTCAGCGTCCACCCAAATCCACCTTCAGATCTTCACCATCCATCCCAATCCACCTTCATATCATCACCGTCCACCTTGGTCCACCATCACAATCCTCTGTTGACAGTTGAAATCTTCCACTGCAAATCTGCAAAACCTGAGCATGCAAAAGGTTTTAAAGGTTTCCTCTTACTGTATCCACCACCTCTCTCCTGGGTGCGGGAACCCCCCTATGCCAGCCAAATCCTGCAAACCACATTTAACATCTAACAAAAAAAAGTTCAGCCGCTCCATTGACACAACACAAAACTCACATGGATCATTAACTGCCTGACAGCCGGAAAGCAGGCAGCACATGGCCGGGACTGGCAGAAGAACGGTGGAAGCCAACTAGTTAACCCTTGAAGCTGGAAAAAGCAGGGAAGGAAAAAGTGGTGCAGAGACAAAAACACCGGGATAGAGCACCGTGACCGGTCTCATATCAGATGATCAGCCAGAGGAAGCTAAAGGGGGGGGTATATAGTCAGCACCCCTCCCCTCCCCCCTCCCAGTGCCTGTCAATGGCAGAACAGCTGTCAGGAGCACAGGTCCCCTGCAAGGTTGTAGGATGGTGTAGGGATGGATGGTCCCCATCTGCTATGGCTGGCACTGCTCACACCAGGGAGCCCAGAGACTGGGGGAGGCTGCAGAGGACCAGCACTGCTACTGGGGATGAGAGGGATGGGGGCAGTAATAACGGGAGTAGTAATTCTAGGACCGGTAGTAACATGCAAAGGACCAACAGGGACAGGCTGCATAGGACCAGCGGGGACAGCCTGCATAGGACCAGCGGGGACAGCCTGCATAGGACCAGCGGGGACAGGCTGCATAGGACCAGCGGGGACAGCCTGCATAGGATCAGCGGGGACAGGCTGCATAGGATCAGCGGGGACAGGCTGCATAGGACCAGCAAGGACCCAGCAGGGACAGGCTGCATAGGACCAGCAGGGACAGGCTGCACAGGACCAGCAGGGACAGGCTGCATCCTCCACATCTCTGCATTCAGCTGCCCCCTCCACCCCAGGCGGCCGCTCACCTCGTGCGGCTCCCGCTGGCTCTCCGCACTCTCTCCGGCTCCGCTATATATGCTCCGCGCCTTCTTCTATCGGGACTGGCCGGGAGACACACACAGCCCGACACCCCGTCCCTGGAGGGGCGCGCCACCGCCGCCTCCACCACCGCTGGACTGGAGCCCTGCAAGCTCCTCCCGGGGCCGCGCTCTTCGGCTGATTACAGAACTGCTGCTGCTGGAGGACGGCGGGGGCGCGCGTGCGCGTGCACCAGCCAGAATATTACCCGGGCTGACGGCCCTCCTCCATCAGCCGCACCAACCTTCTAATCACCGGGATCAGAAGAAGGATACAATGTATCCGGAGAGAGATCTATACACCGGGGAAGGAGACATTGTATACATTGTATAGGAATAATAATGATACATTGTACAGCACTGCAATATAGTATAGTCATCATAATATACTACTATTATTATTGTTATTATTATTATTATTATTATTATTATTATTTTACTAATAGTATACAAAAATATTAATATAATATTAAGGGGTCATCAGGGCTGTAATGTTAGTATTAGTAATTAGTGTAGTAATCACAATATATTATTGATAATAACAATTTACTAATATTATCAAAGAACATGGAAGTGAGATCAGAACTGGACACATAATATTATTATTGATCATAGGAGAGTAGAGAAGATTTGTACATTAGATGGTAATTATTATAGTCATAATAGTAATATGAATAATCAAAATCATATAGTACAAAAAGAATATTAAGGGTGATCAGGACAAGAATAATAATAGTATAGTTGGGTAATCAAAGGATATTATTCATTAATGACTATAATAATAGTAATATTAGTAATAGTATAAAAAGACTTTAAATGGTGATAAGGACTGTAATAAAAGTATTATTGATAAAATGCTTTAGTATGTCAATAATAGTATATTAGTAATTATTAATTATATTATGAAGTATTAATAGGTTTCTTAAAATTGATTAAATAATATTTATGGAATGTCAAAGAGAGAAAAGAACTTTATTATTATTATTATTATTAATAATAATAATAATAATAATAATAATAATAATAATAATAATTATTATTATTATTATTATTATTAGTTATTATTATTATTAATATTATTATTATAATCATCATCATATGATTTTAAATGGTGATAAGGACTGTATTAAATGTATTATTTATAATATATTATGTTAATAATATTATGTTAGTAGTAATGAATAGTTGTATTAAGTATTAATAAGTTTATTAAAATTAGTTAAAGATTATTTATAGTATAAAATAATGTTCAAGGGAGAAAATAACTTTATTAATATTGTTATTATTACAAATAATAATAATTATTTTATTATTAGTTTCCTATTATTATTATTATTATTATTATTCATTGTCATCATCATCATCATAGGATTTTAAATGGTAATAAGGACTGTATGAAATGTATTATTTATAATATACTATAGTATGTTAATAATAGTGTATTTGTAATGAAGAATTACATTATTAAATATTAATATGTTTATTAAAATTGGTTAAAAAATGTTTGTAGCGTAAAATAATGGTAGAGGGTGAAAAGAACAATAATTTAATATAATATTGTTATATATTATATATAAATATTATAGATTATAATAAATATTATTATTATTATTATTATTATTATTAATAATTATTATTATTATTATTATTATTATTATTATTATTATTATTCATTATTATAATCATCATCATAGGATTTTAAATGGTGATAAGGATTATATTAAACTTATTATTTATAATATGCTATAGTATGTTGTTAATAGTATATTAGTAAGAATTAATAATTATATTAAGTATTATTAATTTTATTAAAATTAGTTAAGGATTATTTATAGTATAAAATAATGATAAAGAGATAAAATAACTATATTAATATTGTTATTGTTACTACTACTAATTATTATTATTATTATTATTATTTTCATTATTTGCTATTATTATTATTATTATTATTATTAATCGTCATCATCATAGGATTTTAAATGGTAATAAGGACTGTATTAAACATATTATTTATAATATACTATATTATGTTAATAATAGTGTATTTGTAATGAAGAATTATATTATGAAATATGAATAGTTAAACAAAATGTATAGTGTAAAAGTATATATATATATATATATATATATATATAGAGAGAGAGAGAGAGAGAGAGAGAGAGAGAGAGAGAGAGAGAGAGAGAGAGAGAGAGAGTATATTATTATTATTATTATTATATTCTATAATAATAATAGTATTTATTTATTATTATCATATATTATATAGTATATATATTATTGTTTTTTATTATGATTATTTATACTAATACTACTACTACTACTATTATTTTTTTTATTATTATTATTATTATTATTATTATTATTATCAATAATAATATTAATAATAATTATAGTCAATTTGTATGCTAGAATATGCTGTAAAAATGCTGTAAAATTAGCAATAGTATATTATTACTATTGGTCTCCGTGACTGTACTCTTCGCTGGTTCTCATCCTACCTATCCCAACGCTCCTTCAGTGTCACTTACAACTGTACTTCCTCCTCTCCTCTTCCTTTCTTCGTTGGGGTCCCCCAAGGTTCTGTTCTTGGACCTCTCCTTTTCTCAATCTACACAAAAGTTGTAGATCGGCAGTTAACTGCAAGGTTGTGCCACATCCTAAATTAGATATACCAAAAAAAAGGAAGTTCCCTTAGTGGTGGATTTTAAAGGCACATGTAAAAGAGCGTAGAAGGAGTATATATAATAAAGACAGTAATTTATTGACTTGAAAACATAGTAAAAACATCAAGCAAAAATATAACAATAATTATAAGGAATGCGAACCATGTACTTATACACAGATATAATGTTGATACCAATATTCTTTCACCCAACGCGTTTCGGAGTCACTTGGCCTTCTTCCTCGGGGGTGGATATAGGTTTACAGAAGGTTATTAACACTGTGTAGGCTGACTTGGCAATCCAGAACAGTTAAAAACAAAGGCACTGACATTGTCTGTCTATCCAGCGTATTCCTGATTACGGCAGATTTCATGCATAACAGTGAAAATTTTTTTTTACATATAAATGTAGAAAGGTGGTATTTTCTTCAAAAAATGAAGAAAGGCCCAAAAAGGGGGCGTAACGAGGCTAAGGAACCTGGAGCTCCACTGAGGCCGAGAGCGGGTCCTGATAATGGCTCAGTAGATGGTTCAAAGGGGTACGTAATAGATAGCTGGTATTGGCTTGATGGATATGTCTTGGATAGTTTTTAACACCAAGAAGCTGGATGTCTGCTCAGGCCGGAATCATCCTGCAGAATCCGCTCCAGCCCTTGTAAACTGTTGGCGCTATATAAATCCTGTATAATAATAATTATAATAGTATTAAAGAATTTTAAAGGGTAGTATAAACAATCATTTTTAATGACTTTAAAAATTATTTGAATAAATATTAAACAGTATATTATTGATAGCAATATTACTAATAATATATTATTAATATAAAACAAAGGTTGATCGGGACTATAAATATAGTATTATTAAGAGTATATTATAGTATATCATTTATGGTATGTTAGAAAAAAATAAATAAATTATTATTTACTAATAAATATATAAATATTTCTAATAGTGTAAAATATTATTAAAAGATGATAAGGGCTATAGTAATAGTATTATTAATACAATACTACTACTACTACTACTAATAAAATATATTATTAAAAAATTATTTTAATATGTATTCATGGGCATATTAATGAGAGCAATATTAGCAATAGTATATTAATAGTGTAAAACAATGAGGGTGTAAAAAAAAAAAAAAAAAAAGGAAAGGTTGTGTAGACCATTATAATTTTAGTCCTAATAGTATATTAGTAATTAATAATTATATTAATAAGTATTAATGACTATCTTGATAAAAGTAATATTAGCAATAGTATAATAATTGTATAAAATAATATCAAAAGCTGATAAAGCTATAATAATAATAATAATAATAACAATAATAATAATAATAATAATAATAATAATATATTTGTAATTACAAAAATATATATTTTAAGTAATTAAGTATTTAGTAGTTTAAGTATTCATGAACATAATATATTAGTAACTTCTTTAATATTGTATTAAAAATATAAAAGAATATTAAAGGGAGATAAGGACTATAAAGACTGTATTAATAGTATATCATATTGTAGTAATAATAGTATATAGTATTATTTATATGAACAAGTATTAATAAGTACACTAATAATAGAATACTAACAGTATAAAAGGATATTAAAGGATGATAAGGATTGCAGTGCAGAGGAATCTGCATGTTATGGAATAGGGATCTGTATTATAAATAGGGATATATCCAGGGACAAATATCTTATAAACAATCCCTATTCTCATCCGTGCATAAAAATTGTGTGCATTCACAGAGCCAACACAAGTGCGTGTTTCCTGTAGCTGTGCTGTAGTGCCATTCATTCCTATAGTGCCCATAAACGCTTCAATTTTATTATCTGATCAATTTGCAATTCGATCAAAACAATCAAATCAGCAAACAATCAAATAGTCATAACTTCCCTTCCAATCAATTTAGATTAAATTCAATCAAACTGAGTCAATTGGCCAAGGCAGAGCATTATTGATCACATTGAACTGATCGGCAGCACTAAGGTCATGAAATTAATCAGATTGCAGAATGCGATTGATAACTTACAATCGCATCTTCCAACTATTGATCCAAATCTTTTCCCCCCATGTGTCCCATAGCAATCATTTGGGTTCTCGGCTATAGATCAAATATTCCACATGTGTACAGCCACCATTATGGTGACCACACACAATACCATCATACAATCTTTCAAAGAGTTGGGCAATGAGATTGCAGTTGAGCAAATATCAAAAGGGACCCGATCAGAACCGCCTTTCTCCTCTATGGAGCGGAGGCTATGTTTACACCCACTGACATCCAACCCCATCTGCTAAAAACAGACCGATGGATATCCATTCCGTGTCAGTGTCTGTGTCCGTGTCTGTATCCATGTCTGTGTCTGTGTCTTTGTCCGTGTCTGTGTCCGTGTCTGTGTCTGTGTCCATGTCCATGTCTGTGTCCGTGTCTGTGTCCGTGTCTGTATCCATGTCTGTGTCCATGTCCATGTCTGTGTCCGTGTCTGTGTCCGTGTCTGTATCCATGTCTGTGTCTGTGTCTTTGTCCGTGTCTGTGTCTTTGTCCGTGTCTGTGTCCGTGTCCGTGTCTGTGTCTGTGTCCATGTCCATGTCTGTGTCCGTGTCTGTGTCTGTGTCCGTGTCTGTGTCCGTGTCTGTATCCGTGTCTGTGTCCGTGTCTGTATCCATGTCTGTGTCCGTGTCTGTGTCCGTGTCCATGTCCGTGTCCGCTCTGCATTAGCATCGGACAGATCCCCTGCTGCGCAGGCTGAGTCTGGCCCTTACTGGATAAGAATACGATCAGAAGATTGGAAAAGTTGTTCGATGTGCTTTAACCTCCTTAGTGGTAATCCCGAGTGTGGCTCGGGGTGGATTTTCAGTACCAAAAGCGGTAACCCCGAGCCACACTCGGGATCGCAGGATCCAGGCAAAGTTACTTACCTTGTCCCCAGGATCCTGCGATGTCCTCCCACTGTGTGTGTGTGTGCGAGCCGCGTACTCCTCCCGATTTATTACAGTTAGGGGTGGGTAGTGGGGTTCCCCAGGGTTCTGTGCTGGGACCAATCCTATTTAATGTGTCCATAAATGACCTGGAGGATGGGATAAACAGTTTAATCTCTGTATTTGCAGACGATACTAAGCTAAGCAGGGCAATAACTTCTCCGCACGATGTGGAAACCTTGCAAAAAGATCTGAACAAATTAATGGGGTGGGCGACTACATGGCAAATGAGGTTCAATGTAGAAAAATGTAAAATAATGCATTTGGGTGGCAAAAATATGAATGCAATCTATACACTGGGGGAGAACCTCTGGGGGAATCTAGGATGGAGAAGGACCTGGGGGTCCTAGTAGATGATTGGCTCAGCAATGGCATGCAATGCCAAGCTTCTGCTAACAAAGCAAACAGAATATTGGCATTAAAAAGGGGATCAACTCCAGAGATAAAACGATAATTCTCCCGCTCTACAAGACTCTGGTCCGGCTGCACCTGGAGTATGCTGTCCAGTTCTGGGCACCAGTCCTCAGGAAGGATGTACTGGAAATGGAGCGAGTACAAAGAAGGGCAACAAAGCTAATAAAGGGTCTGGAGGATCTTAGTTATGAGGAAAGGTTGTGAGCACTGAACTTATTCTCTCTGGAGAAGAGACGCTTGAGAGGGGATATGATTTCAATATACAAATACTGTACTGGTGACCCCACAATAGGGAGAAAACTTTTTCGCGGAATGGAGTTTAATAAGACTCGTGGCCACTCATTAAAATTGGAAAAAAAGAGGTTTAAGCTTAAACTACGTAGAGGGTTCTTTACTGTAAGAGCGGCAAGGATGTGGAATTCCCTTCCACAGGCGGTGGTCTCTGCGGGGAGCATCAATAGTTTCAAAAAACGATTGGATAAGCACCTGAATGACCGCAACATACAGGGATATACAATGTAATACTGACATATAATCACACAGATAGGTTGGACTTGTGTCTTTTTTCAACCTCACCTACTATGTAACAGTGCTGAGCTCCAGGGCCGGATTAACATAGGGGCTATTGGAGCTGCAGCTCCAGGTCCCTTACCTCAAGATAGGCCCATTTGCCCAAAAAAAAAATCACAAAAAAAATGATTGACTTTGAGGGTCGTGGCTCCGTGACCAGGGGACACAGAGACCCCAAATTCGGGGGTTCGGTAGCTGAAGACATACCCCACCACTGATTAAAATGCAGGGCTCCTATCAGCTATGGTTCCGGAGATATGGGGCTCCTTGCGCAGTCTGTCAGAAGCTACATACAGAGCGGCCAGTTTAAATAAAAGTTGGCACACTGTTTGCAGCAGACTGAGAGGATGAGCTCAGAGCGCCTCTCCTCATTTCTTGTCAGAGGCACTGAGCTCATTGGATAGCTTGGCGCCTGCAGAGTATGACAGGCAGCACCGCCTGTCAAACTCACCTATTGATTTCAATGGGGCCACTCTGCAACTGCAAGCCAAACTCACTCGCAGTAGCAGCATAGTCCAACAATGTAAAAATACCATTCAGCACAGGGGCAGATCCAGGGGGGGCAACGGGGCAATTGCCCCCTCCGAGAATGCGGGTGACAGACAGTGCGGGCGGCTCCGCAGGTGACAGTGCGGGAGGCTCCGCTGCGAGTGACAGTGCGGACTCCGCCGTGGGTTACAGTGCGGGCTACTCCGCCATGGGTGACAGTGCGGGCGGCTCCACCGTGGGTGACAGTGCGGGCGGCTCCACCATGGGTGACAGTGCGGGTGGCTCCACTGCGGGTGACAGTGCGGGCGGCTAAGTCGGTGAGTGGGCGGGTGAGAGAGGGGGGGTAGTTGGGCGGCTCCGTGTGTGACTGTGAGTGGGCTGCTGGCCAATCAGGGAGCCGGCAGGCAGGGGAGCAGAGAGATGACATCATCTCTCACCACCCTGCGCCTGCCCTGCATCCCTGCAGTTCCGCCCTCACTGTGAAGGTAGCTGTGGGCAGCAGAGAGATTACATCATCTCTCTGCTGCCTGACTCTGGGACATAGCAAGAGACCACCTTAGCAGGAAAGTGACATGGCAGGTGACAATTCGCATCTGGTGACAGGCGACGTGGGAAGTGACAATCTGCAACGTGTGACAAGTGACAATCCGCAATGTGTGGCAGGTGACATGGCAAGTGACAATCTGCAACGTGTGGCAGGTGACGTGGAAGGTGACAATTCACAACATGTAGCAGGTGACGTGGCAAGTGACAATCCACAACGTGTGGAAAGTGACAATCCGCATTTGGTGGCAGGTGACGTGGCAAGTGACAATCCGCATCTGGTGACAGGTGATGTGGCAAATGACAATCCGCATTTGGTGGCAGGTGACGTGGCAAGTGACAATCCACATCTGGTGACAGGTGATATGGCAAGTGACAATCCGCATTTGGTGGCAGGTGACGTGGCAAGTGACAATCCGCAACGTGTAGCAGGTGACGTGACAATTCGCAGCGTGTGGCAGGTGACGTGGCAAGTGACAATGCTCATCTGATGACAGGTGATGTGGCAAGTGACAATTTACAACGTGTGGCAGGTGATGTGGCAAGTGACAATCCGCAACGTGTAGCAGGTGACGTGACAAGTGACAATCCACAACGTGTTGCAGGTGACGTAGCAAGTGACAATCCGCATTTGGTGGCAGGCGACGTGGAAAGTGACACACTCGGGGCTCCCACTGATTCTGCATTATGGTGAGTTGAACTATTTCATTTTATATTACAATGTAAGAATAGAAATAATGCGCTTCAATCATCCTGACACCATAATAACCATGGTGCCAGGATGATAGAAGCACCAACACCAGCCGTTTCCCCGATAAATTGCCCACAAAAAAAGGTATTTTCTGGCATTGCCCCTCCCGAGACTAGACTCTGGATCCGCCCCTGATTCAGCAATGTAAACAAAGAAACAAGGGGGTGGCAGTAGCACCTCATGAACGCCTGTCAGCTGCTGCTATAACACTCATTGAAAAGCAATCCACTACAGATCACTTTTCAGAGGGCAGTAAGCATTACCGCAAATGTAAAAGAAACTTGAAACACATCATCCATTTCACATTCACCACCAACCAGGTCACTCACCAGCCACTTCCCATGTTAGCCACCTCCCTTCAACTTATATCACAGGTGACCATTTCCCAACCTGCAGATGACAGACCCTACTCCAAAAGATATCACTCCCAGTTACTCCCCCACCCACTGATTGATATCCCTCCATGACCACCTCACACCCCCCCCGCTGACAGACCTCTCTCCCCAGCCTGTCCCCACACACCCTCTCACCTGGTGACCTGTGGATGGGGGAATCAATCCCGCAGTGTTATTGTGTTCTGCCAGTAGGGAGCCTCCCATACCCACAGAATACAATGATCAGTGTTGCTAACTATAGCTGGCAGCACTGATTGTTTTGGGAAAAACCTGACAGGCTGGTTGTACTCAAGTCGATTAATAGATTGACTTGTGTGCAACCAGCTAGCCCATACATAGATTGAATATGGCTGGTCTCTGCTTAATTGGCTTAATTTCAATCCATGTATGGCCCGCTTAACCACTACGCAGTCCCTAAACATCCTTCCATGAAGCTTTACATTTTTCCTTCTCGGATTCACCTGTACATAGTGCCTGCTGTCATATCCTCCACACTCCTCTCCTGTACATACTGCCCACTGTCATACCCTCCATGCTTTTCTCCTATACATAGTGCTCACTGTCATACCATCCACACTCCTCTCCTGTACATACTGCCCACTGTCATACCCTCCACACTCCTCTCCTATACATACTGCTCACTGTCATACCTTCCACACTCCTCTCCTATACATACTGCTCACTGTCATACCTTCCACACTCCTCTCCTATACATACTGCTCACTGTCATACCCTCCACACTCCTCTCCTATACATACTGCTCACTGTCATACCCTCCACACTCCTCTCCTGTACATACTGCCCACTGTGATACCCCCCACACTCCTCTCCTGTACAAACTGCCCACTGTCATACCCTCCACACTCCTCTCCTGTGCATACTGCCCACTATCATACCATCCACACTCCTCTCCTGTACATACCGCCCACTGTGATACCCTCCACACTCCTCTCCTGTACAAACTGCCCACTGTCATACCCTCCACACTCCTCTCCTGTACATACTGCCCCATCATACCCTCCACACTCCTCTCCTATACATACTGCCAACTGTCTTTCTCTCCACACTCCTCTCCTGTGCATACTGCCCACTATCATACCATCCACACTCCTCTCCTGTACATACCGCCCACTGTGATACCCTCCACACTCCTCTCCTGTACAAACTGCCCACTGTCATACCCTCCACACTCCTCTCCTGGACATACTGCCCCATCATACCCTCCACACTCCTCTCCTGTACATACTGCCAACTGTCTTTCTCTCCACACTCCTCTCCTGTACATACTGCCCACTGTCATACCCCCCACACTCCTCTCTTGTACATAGTGCCCACTGCCATACCTTTCATACTCATCTCCTGTACATAGTGCCCACTGTTATACCCTTCACATTCCTCTCCCTTACCTGCGCATACTTCCCACTTTTTATATTATCCATACTCCACCCCTATGCATTTTACCCACAAAAACTGTTCTTTAAAATTATATTGAATATCCTCAATGTTACCAGCTCTAGAATGGGCACACTCTTGTTAGTTCAACTAAAGGAAATCTTCTCAGTCCTCATATTTGTTCTGCCCATTATTAGTACTTATTTAATTTTGTGATTACTACTGTTATGTATAGAGGAACATAGGGGATGTCAGCTACTCTAAATATACCACTTGTAAAAAAAGTGTCCCTGAAAATATTTTTTATAGGGTTGGCAACTATGCACTTGGGCACTGCCCAAGGGCCACCGGGTCAGTAGGGGGCCCCATGAGAGGCTCCTGTGATATTAAAGCGGTAGTAAACTTCGCTAACATTACTACTTTTTAGAGGCCCTGAGGTAGGTTATGCCATAATGTACTAGTATGCACAGCATATTAGCACATTAGGGTACACTTACCTGTCAGACTGAGCACTGCAGCGCTGCGATCAATCTGACGGGTCCCGGGCACTCCCATCTTCACCCGGTCTTCCTTCCGGGTTCTGTGCCTTCAGTCACTTGCCTTGGCCTGGCTGCATTGCTGTTACTCCCACACATGCTGATGTGCAGCCTCTCTCTCTCTCACCCCCATCTCTCTCATCCTCCCTCCCTTATTTATTTTTATAAAAAGCCCCACCAAAATCCTCAGCACCAGGCCCATGATGTTCTTAATCCAGCTCTGCTGAGCTCCGTTCCCTGCGAGCGTTGTGACGCACAGGGATGGAGAACAGCACCAAATTCAAAAAGTGAAAAACACACAATACACACAGTACACTGTATTCTTACAGATTAAATTACTGTATGAAATAATTTCATATCTCTTTTGTCCCTAGTGGTTTGTCCGGTGTCCTGCATGCAGTTTTATATTATATATACTGTTCTTTCTGCCTGGAAACTGGAGATTGTCCATAGCAACCAAAACCGTCCCTTAACATCAAAAGCGGTTTTAGACCAGCTAGAAAACAGCGATAATAAATTAGAATCACTCGCAGAATTGAGCGATAGTGATTTGTGGGGGAAATCCGTCATCAAACACTGAAAGTAATGACAGCGACAATTCTGCAACTGAGCGAATTTCAGTGTTTTTTATTTGATTACATTATTAAATATTTTTTATTATTATTATATTATTATTTGTTATAATTATTTATAGTTATTTATTATATTATAATTTATGATTTCGTGTTTTAAACTTTATCATACCCGGGATGTCTACTAGACTCTTGTTTGGACAGATTTAAGTGAGTTACTCCTAAGAATTACAGACCTACAATATAAAACGCCAAATTTCCATGCAAAATAATTGTACCACTTTGAGCATCAAAAATGTGAAATAATCATCCCGCCAGGGAGGTTAATGGGAGCGACATTGGGGATTGATTTACTAAAACTGGAGAGTGCAAATCTGGTGCAGCTCTGCATCAGAAACCAATCAGCTTGCGGGTTTTATTGTCAAAGCCTAACTGAACAAGCTGAAGTTAGAAGCTGATTGGCTGCCATGCAGAGCTGCACCAGATTTTGCACTCCCCAGTTTTAGTAAATCAACCCCACAATGTCAAAACTCTAGAAAAGCAGGAGCAGTGGCGGCCCATCCAATAGGGACCGCCCCCCCCATCCATGGGTCCAGCCCCCTAATCTACATTCGGGGCACCAGATGCATAGATTCCAATGCGGGGGGGGGGGTTGAAGCACGTGATTAGAGCCAGAGGCTCTAATAAGGCTTCAAAAAAGGGTGGGCTCGGGTCTCAGAGCGAGCCCAACCAGTTGTGTGAGAATAGCGAATGAACATTCGCTATTCTCACACTGATCCTCCTTCCGGCCAATCAGGAAACGGGTTCTGAGACCTGTCACCCTATTGGCTGAAAGGACAGGTGATTCTATTGGATGCCTAGGAGGAGGAGGGAGAATGCAGAGGAGGAGGAGATGCCTGCCCGTCTCAGCGCTGCCCGTCCAGAACCTAGATGGGGTAAGCGCTGGATGACTGACCACGAGATCCCCGGGGGGGTTGCGGGTCGGGGGTGTGCCACCACCCAAACGGGGGGGGGGGTGCTTTTGTGCCACCCCCCCACAAAAAACCCACCAGCCGCCACTGTGCAGGAGGTAAGGGTTCATGCACACTGCTGCTCCTAAACTGACATTTTTGGGGATTTTTTTGCCTAAGCCCCTGAACACCCCCCAATAATAGCCCCCCCCCCCCCCGTCCACGCTCACATAGGCTTTTAGAGGAGTTTAGGAGCAGAGCCGCAGCGGTTAGAACAGTCAAAGCTCCTTCTTCTGAATGCAGAAAAATCACGTTCAGGAGAGGAGCTTTCGGGCATAAAAAACGCCAAACGCACCTAAATGTGTGTAGATGCGTCTTAGTGAGCTCTTATTCATTTTCCCCCTCAGCCCCCCCCTTAATACTTATCTGAGCCCCTTCTCCATCCAGCAATGTTGCACGAGAGCCTCAGCTGTGCAAGACTCTCCCTTGTCAATCAAAGTAACTAAGCCAATGAGGAGAGAGAGGGGTGGGGCCAAATTGTATCATGGCGGCCACTTTGCGCCAGATCAACTACCTAGTATGTAATCTGACACTTCCAGGTCTGGGACACTCAAGGGTGCCGCCGCCGGCCCGCCCCCTCTGTGATCACACACAGCGGGAGCCCAGCGGCGGGAACCACAGACTCAATGTCTGCCGCCACCTGCCGATTGTTCAGGACACGGGCAGAATGGCGATCTGTCAGTAGGGAAGGCATTGATCCTGTGTTCCTGTTTTCCCCTAGTAAAAGCACCCCCCCTCAAAGTACACAAGCACTGGCTAGGAACACATTTAACCCTTTGATCGCCCCTAATGTTAACTCCTTCTCAGCCAGTGTCATTAGTACAGTGACAGTGAATATTTTTAGCACTGATCACTGGATTAGTGTCACTGGTCCCCAAAAAGTGTCAAAAGTGTCAGTTAGTGTCCGATTTGCCCGCCGCAATATTGCAGTCCCGCTATAAGTCTCTGATCTCCACCATTAGTAATAAAAAAAAAAAAATAAAAAAAATTCCATAGTTTGTAGACGCTATCACTTTTGCACACATCAATCAATATTCGCTTATTGGGTTTTTTTTATTGGATATGATTTATAGCAGAAAGTTATTGTTTTTTTTTTTTTAAATTGTCGCTGTTTTTTTGTTTATACTGCAAAAAAAACCAAAAAAAAAACGCAGAGGTGATCAAATACCACCAAAAGAAAGCTCAAAAAGCAGCCCAAAGATGATTTCCAGGGGTGGAAGGAAAGAAAATCGCTCGTTTTCCACCATCCACACAGTCATTGTTTACAGGGGAATCCCTCCTGCAGCGCTATTGTGTTCTGCCGGCGGGGAGCCTTCCTGGTTCGGCAGAACACAATGATTACTGCTAGCGGTTACAACCGCCTGCAGTAATCGCATATAAAAAAATCCGACAGGCTAGTTGCCTGCCCATACATGGATCGAATCTCAGCCGATCCCTGCTGAACTGGCCAGATTTTGATCCATGTTCTGTATGGCTTTAGCGGAAAATAAGTGCAACCAATGGGAATTAGGGGGGAAGGATGTGTTTATTTGATGATTTCTTCTAGAGTTCTCTAGAACTGCCCCATTGGATTTGATTTACTAAAACTGAAGAGTGCAAAATCTGGTGCAGTTCTGCATAGAAACCAATCAGCTTCTAACTTCAGCTTGTTCAATTAAGCTTTCACAAAAAACAAAAAAAAGAAAACTGGAAGCTGATTGGTTTCTATGCAGAACTGCACAAGATTTTGCACTCTTCAGTTTTAGTAAATCAACCCCCATTGCATCTCTTGTTACAAAAACATATGTATTTCCTATGCTCTTCAGCTCCATCTAGAGGCCATAATGCAGTATTCCACTACTGACATTCACTCAGAAGACAAACTCGTGAATGAAAAGTGCCTTTTCGATAGTTCACAAATTCTATCATATTGTCTGAAATTCAACCATTTTTAACTAATGAAACCACCAAGCTCCTCATTCACTCCCTTGTTATCTCTTGCCATGACTATAGCATCTCCCTCCTCATAGGCCTGCCTCTCCATAGGCTCCTCCCCTCCCTGCCAATCCCCACACTGGCCTCCATTCAGTGTCCGCCACCCCTCTCCGCCAATCCCCACACTGGCCTCCATTCAGTGTCCGCCACCCCTCTCCACCAATCCCCACACTGGCCTCCATTCAGTGTCCGCCACCCCTCTCCGCCAATCCCCACACTGGCCTCCATTCAGTGTCCGCCATCCCTCTCCGCCAATCCCCACACTGGCCTCCATTCAGTGTCCGCCACCCCTCTCCGCCAATCCCTACACTGGCCTCCATTCAGTGTCCGCCACCCCTCTCCGCCAATCCCTACACTGGCCTCCATTCAGTGTCTGCTACCCCTCGCCGCCAATCCCTCCACCAGCTTCCAATCACCCAGCGAATTAAATTCAAAATACTAACAACATACAATCTACATCACTAACCTAGTCTCAAAATATCAACCAAACCATCCTCTCTGCTACTCCCAGGACCTCCTGCTTTCTAGCTCCCTTGTCTCCTCCATGCTCTTCTCCGGGACTTCTCCAGAGCCTCTCCCATCGTCTGGAACTCCCTACCCCATGCTCATTTCAGGACATCTCCAGAGCTTCTCCCATCCTCTGGAACTCCCTACCCAATGCTCGTCTCCAGGACTCCTCCAGAGTCTCTCCCATCCTCTGGAACACCCTACCCCATGCTCATCTTCAGGACGTCTCCAGAGCCTCTCTCATCCTCTGAAACTCCCTACCCCATGCTGATCTTCAGGAAGTCTCCAGAGCCTCTCCCATTCTCTGAACTCCCTACCCAATGCTTGTCTCCAGGACTTGTCCAGAGCCTCTCCCATCCTCTGGAACTCCCTACCCCACGCTCATCTTCAGGACGTCTCCAAGAGCCTCTCCCATCCTCTGGAACTCCCTACCCCATGCTCATCTTCAGGACGTCTCCAAGAGCCTTTCCCATCCTCTGGAACTCCCTACCCCATGCTTGTCTCCAGGACTTCTCCAGAGCCTCTCTCATCGTCTGGAACCTCCTACCCCGTGCTCGTCTCCAGGACGTCTCCAGAGCCTCTCCCATCCTCTGGAACTCCCTACCCCATGCTCGTCTCCAGGATTTCCCAGAGCCTCTCTCGTCCTCTGGAACTCCCTACCCATGCTCATCTTCAGGACGTCTCCAGAGCCTCTCCCATCCTCTGGAACTCTTTACCTCAGTCTGTCCGGGTATCTCCTACTCTGGCTGCCTTTAGGCAATCCCTAAAAACTCATCTCTTCAGGGAAGCCTATCATACGTCTAAAGTCTGATATCTTTTATCACTTTGGTAATATAGTGTATTTGGTATATCATATTTCATTTTAATAAGTGGCGGAAATAATAAACAATATATTTTTTTAATATACCTAATGCTATATTCACCACTAACCCATCATATCATACTTACCCCTTGGATTGGTTAATAGAAAGATATGAATACATATAGTGGGTGGTAAATAGGGGGAGGCTATCTAGGGACTGAGCTGTGTAGAGATGGAGTTGTAATTTTCATATTGTTGTATATTTTCTATTATGCGGTGGCATAAAATATTTGGTATATCATATTTCAGTTTAATAAGTGGCGGAAATAATAAACAATATTTTTTTTTATGTACTGGATTCCATATCTACCACTCTCCCATCATAACATACTTACCCCCTTGGATTGGTTAATAGAAAAATAAGAATAAATGTAGTGGGTGGTAAATATGGAAGTCTATCAAGGGACGGTGCTGTGATTTTATTATTTTTATCTTTTTTTTATATTTTGTACTATGGTATGGTGAAAATAATAAACAATATTATTATTATTTTTTGATGTACTGGATTCCATACCCACCACTCTCCCATCATAACATACTTACCCCCTTGGATTGGTTAATAGAAAAAATAAGAATAAATATTTGGTATATCATATTTAATTTTTAATAAGTTGCAGAAATAATAATCTATCTCTCTCTCTCTCTCTCTCTCTCTCTCTCTCTCTCTCTCTCTCTCTCTCTCTCTCTCTCTCTATTTATGTACCGGATTCCATACTCCACCACCACTCTCCCATCATACCATACTTACCAATGGGATTGGTTAATAGAAACATAGGAATAAATGTAGTGGGTGGTAAATAGGGAGAGTCTATCAAGGGACTGAGCTGTGATTTTATTATTTTTATCTTTTTATATATTTTGTACTATGGTATGGTGAAAACAATGAACAATTTATTTTTTTATGTACTGTTATTCATATTCAGCACTAACCCATCATATTATATTTACTACTTAGTTGGGGTAATAGAAACAGAGGAATAAATGTAATGGGTGGTAAATGGGGAGAGTCTATCTAGGGATAGAGCTGTGATTTTAATATCTTTGTATATATTTTGTATTATGGTATGGAATTTTATTATATATTATATATTTGTATATATTATATATTTTATATCATATGTCATTTTGATAAGTGGTAAACATAATAAACAATTGATATTTTATGTCCTGGATTTTATATTTAGCACCTTGAAAGCCCCCCCACTGACTTTTGCACCATACTTTGTTTTCATCATCCCATGCTTACTAAACTGGATTATTTATAACATGTTTTATTCATGTCCCATAATCCTCTGTAAAATGTAATGAATATAATGTGAATAGACAGTAAGAACTCCATGTAACACCTCCATGAAGGCGGATCAGTTCATTTTGGGGCAGATTTTTTCACACATTGGAAAAGAGGAGACAAACTTTTTTATTATGATATTTTCGCTCTGATTGTATATTTACAGCGAGTTTGTCAGTATTATATTTATTGCCATGTAACTTCGGGATTTATGGTAATCATAGCATCATTTTGGGCCACATTCTCAATTGAGCTAATTGTCTTTGGATGTTTTTCTGCCATTTTTTGAGAATTTGGTGGTTTTCATGCATTAACTTTGTCTTCTTCTTTTTATTTATTTATTTATTTTTAGACAATGGAAAGCTAGTTAACTACTTCAATACCGGCACTTTTACCCCCTTCCTGCCCAGGCCAATTTTCAGCTTTCAGCGCTGTCACAATTTGAATGGCAATTGCGCGGTCATGCAACACTGTACCCAAATTAAATTTTTATCATTTTGTTCACACAAATAGAATTTTCTTTTAGTGGTATTTATTTACCACTGGGGTTTTCTTATCTTTTGCTAAATAAACAAAAAAAAAAAGACCTAAAATTTGGAGTAAAAAAACAAACAAACAAGTTTTTCTTCGTTTCTATTTATAAAGTTTTGCAAATAAATAATTGTTCTTCATACATTTCGGCCTCAATGAATTCTGCTACATTTCTGTGGTGAAAATAACCCAAATCAGTGTTTATTATTTAGTCTGTAGGAAAGTTATAGAGTCCACAAACTATGGTATATACTGTATCTGAAAATTGACCGCCGATCTCATTTCTTGAGGCCCAAAAATGTACAAATACCAACCAAATGACCCCTTTTTGGAATGTAAACAGTCCAAGGTATTTTTTGTAATTTTTTGTCATAATTTTTTGAAAAATTAAGTAATTTAAAAAAGTTTTTTTCTTCTTTTTTTTTTAAACATACTGTCCCCAGTGTAGTACAGCATCATTATATCCCGTATTTATCGGCGCACTTTTACAACATGCACTTTTTTTTCCCCTTAAAATCAGGGGAAAATCATGGGTGCGTGTTATACGCCGATCCTCGCTGTCTGTGTGCCAAAAAAAAGCGAGCGCCACTAAAAAAGACCGAGCGCCGCCGGAGAAAAACGAGTGCCGCCGCAAAAGACCAAACGCCGCCAAAAAAAGACCGTCCCGCCTCCCTGCTGTGAGAGGATGAGGAGCGAGTGCTGCAGAAAAAGACCGTGCCGAGTGCCCGCCTCCGCTCGCAGTCCCGCCCAGCTCCTATGATGGGCATAACACTCCGTCCAATGGCGGGACTGGGCGGGATTGCGAGCCGAGCCGAGTACACGGTACACTCGGCACGGTCTTTTTTGGCAGCGCTCGCTCCTCATCCTCTGAGACAGCAGGGAAGCGGGGCGGCGTGACGAGCCCAGTACACAGGCTCTATCTTGGCGGCTGGGGGACCAGATACCGATAACAAGGAAGGAGTTACATGTAAAATATCTTTACTTTTTATTTTTATAGGAATGTGCATCTGCATTAAATTTTGTTTTATCATTTCTATCTCGATTTCAATGTTTTTTGGCATATACTGTTGGAGAGACATAGACCAGGCACACTCATTGGACTGTGATTCATTACTGTATAACTCACATCTGTGACATGATTTGCTAGTAGTGAACTCAGTCCTTGTCCGTATATGTGCAGTTAGAAATGTAGAAAACGCCTCGTTGCCAAACCATCAGGGTTAATTTCTGGATGTATGAGGCAACCTGGAAGACATTGATTGGGACAGTCAGCTTATGTGATAGGAAAGAGACATCTTGTCTCCAGCGTGGATGTAGAGTTGACATCGCTTGTGCAGGCAACAGTTTGCTGCCCGCATTGTGATGCCAACTAAGAGGCTTGCATTAGCAGCAGCTGCAGCGAAACACTGCAAACGGCACACGGCACTGGGCAAGGCTGCACTGGGCAAGGCTGCATATGACAATGGGCAAGGCTGCAAACGGCACTGGGCAAGGCTGTAAATGGACACTGATCATTCTGCAATGATGGGCAAGGCTGCAGATGGACACTGATGAGGCTGCATTGATGGGCATTTAAATGTAAGTTTTTTTCCTTAAATTTCCCTCCTAAAAGTTTTTTTCCTTAAAATGCCCTCCTAAACTTGGGGTGCGTGTTATACGCCGATAAATACGGTAACTGGTGTGGCAGTGATCAGGGACCCTAACTGGTGAGAGTAGGAAAAAAATAAATAAAATAAAATTAATGATTTTTTTTTTTTTTTTTTAATAAATTGTATATTTTTAATGATTTTTTTTTTAAAGATTTTTTTCATTTAACACACTTTGACCAGAGCAATATAATGTTGTCATAGTAACATTGTACTACTCTGGGGAAGTGATCAGATTTTTTTTTTCACATTATGTTTGCAATGAACTACATTACAAGAATTTTACTAAATGAAACTCATTCATTCAGTCTGTTTTTTTATGATTACCTGTGATTGGCCCTGTCTGTACCATGTGATCACTGTGACCAATCACAGCTAGCAACACAATTGTACACAATGGATAGTATGAAAGGAAACCATCCATTGTTTACAACCGTCATGTGATCTGCTGTGATTGGTCACAGCGATCACATGGTACTGGCAGCAGGGCCAGTACAGCGATCGCTCATCGGCTATGTGCGGTAGACACAGTCGCTGACAGACCGCCCTGCAGCATGGCCCCCGTGTGAGGCATGATCCGGGAGGACGTCATATGATGTCCACCTGGATCAAAGAGAAGTGGTTAACAGGCAAGAAAATGCTCAAAAATGCACTTGTAGGCAGGTGTAATCTGCTTTCCCCACTGCAGGTGGCACTAAATTGCAGTGGCATTGCAGAGGGAGAAGAAGTCAAGAGGAACTCAGTTCCTCTATGGCAGCGGTTCTCAACTCCTGTCCTCAGGGCCCACTAACAGGCCAGGTTTACAAGATAACTGAAATACATCACAGGGGATATCATTTGCTTCTCAGTGATTGCAGCATTCTAGTCTGCGTTTCCCCAAGGTAATGCTTAAAATCTGGACTGTTAGTGGGTCATGAGGACAGGAGTTGAGAACCACTGCTCTATGGTTTCCTGGGTCACAGAGGGGCAGCTATCCGATTGGATGCTGGCGCCCCATGTGACTCCAGCGGCCATCTTGGGTCAGGTAGTTTCTATTTAAGACCCTTGCTCCCGGGTTTGCCGCACATTTTCACATGTGGGTAATGTAGGGACAGGATACCCGTCTTCCAGGAGCAGTGCTAAAGTCAGGGAGAGGTTTCAGACAAGTAGGGAAAGTGCAGGGACACGCCATCCATTCTGGAAGCTTCGCCACTTGGGTACGAACCAGCCAGGCCAGACACTGTCGGCACAACTGAGACCTACTGCTAGCACTCATCTCTGCTGCAACCTGTGAGTGCTCCCGGTTGGCGTGCCTTACCGCCGAGCTTGTGTGTTGTTGAACTTTCATTTCAGTACAGTTCGGTTTTCTGCAAATGGACTCCAACGACTCTGCCCCAAAAGAAGCTCAAGTACTTTTCTGAGTGACAAGCTTAACCACTTCCCAATCGCCCCATAGCAGATATGGGGCAGCCGTTCTGTGCAGAATCACGTATATACAGTATACTGTATATACGCTATTCTGCACTTCCGCCTAGGGGCACGCGTGTGATTACTCACAGCAGAAGCCGATCAGCGGGTGCCGGGCAAGCCGCCGATCACTGGGAAGAGACACAGAACAGAGTTCTGCTATGTAAACAAGGCAGAGCTCCATTCTGACAGGGGGGAAGTAATGGATTACAAAGTAAAAGCAGCACATATAGTACACACCATAACACCATTTAACCCTTTGATCACCCTATATGTTTAACCCCTTCCCAGCCAGTGTCATTAGTACAGCGACTATCAGGAAGGGCATGCCAGCAACCAAGATGGCGGCCGCAGAAGATATCCTGTGCTCCACATCCCTTTGAGAAGAACAACACAGGCGCGGGCGTGCTTCCGCGCGGCAATGCGCATGCGTGCCAATGAACATTCAGGATGTTAATGAAGGTGCGCGTTCACACACAAGCGTGCGTGCATGCACCCTGCCACAGTTCTTGATGCCAAATGAACTATTTAAACTGGGTCAGTATCCAGAATCAGTGCTGTCTGGTCTACAGTGTTCCTGATGATTCCTGCTACCTGTTTACCCTGCACCTGTTGTTTGACTCGGCTTGTTCCTGACTACTCCTGCTCTCCACCTGCATCTGAACCCCTCTTGTCTCTGACTCTGCATCTGCCTGTTCCTCTGGTTACCTCGCTGCCCGTCTGTTACCGAACCGGCCTGCACCTCGACTCTGCTCCAGTCTGCCCATTTGTTCCTGATCTGCCCGCCTGTGTATGACCCGGCCTGCCTGCACCTGCCTGTGTTCCAGTCCTCACGGAACCTCTACTGTGCTAGCTGTTGTGCCCATCTCCTGGTCTGTGGCATCCAAGTACCAGCCTGTTCCAGTCCAAAGTCTGCCTGCTGCCCACCTTGCTGGTGATCCTCCATGGTTCCAGTTCAGCTTCACTGCTAGTGATCCTGCCAGGCACTCGTGCCACTCTGCATTCCTACGCCACCTGTCTGCTCTATCAGGGGCCTCGAGTCAGAGGTAAATAGGCTATCTCCTGTGCTGATTAAATGTAAATCATTGATTTTAAATGGAAAATATTGCATGCATCTGGCCACTAGATGTAACAAAGTGTCATATGCATTTCCTATGATCCTTAGCTCTAGCTGGTGGCCAAATACAGTATTTTATGTTTTATATCAAAGATTTACATTGGAACAGCACAGGATGTAGCTTGTTTACAATAATTTATTTTATCCCATTTGCACAAAATGAATGTTTATTCGCTTTCACTGGGCGAATGTCTATGCAGCTTCTTTATAGATTAACCCACAACCAGTCCCTAAGCCTTATCCTCCCCTATACCCTTTATGGACTTTCTCTTTGCATCCAAGTAATGAAATTGAATGTTCAAGTGTCATCCATTCCCATCTTTTCCTGTTTCTGCTTCTGACAGGTGAGCAGAGAAGAGGCAGATGCTTGTACAAGGATTTCTGATCCCTACACAAGGATAGCAGTGCGGTGTTCACAGATGTTCTGTCATGGCAGATGAAGAAACAGGTATAGTAGTGTCTGTGCTGCTTTCTCCGTCCATGTTCTTATACTGAGCATGACAACATGTCACATCCATCAGACTGAGTACAGACATAGAGGGTTGATTGAGGCAAATAGACTGTGCATTTTGCAATGTGCAGTTGCTCCAGAGCTTAGTAAATGAGGTAAGGCTTCACTTTGCCAAGAATACCCAATCACGTGCAATAAGAAAAAACAAAAAAAATGCAATTTTGCTTGCACGTGATTGGATGATGGAAGTCAGCAGAGCTTCCCCTTATTTACTAAGCTCTGAAGCAACTGCTCTTGCAGAGTGTAACTGCACTTTGCAAAGTGCACAGTCTATTTGCTTTTAGAAAATCAACCCCATAGTGCAATAGCAGTGACATTAAAATCCACCCGGGGGGGTGAGGTAAAATCAGGTGGTTGAGCTACGGTTTTTCTGCCCCTGACTGCCCACATAAAGAAGGACATGCAGCTGTTCAGGGCTGCACACATGCTGCAAAAATAAACCACATGTTGTATTTGCTGCATATTGTTTTCTCTGGTACAGTTACATGGAATAACTGCGAATGGTTATAGTAAGGCCTCATGTACACTGCTGCTGGTAAACGAACGTTTAGGAGCAGTTGGGCGTTTTTTTTCAGCTGCCCCTGAACTCTCCTCTATGTTATCTTATCAGTACTTAAAACAGGAAGGCTGGCAACTCGGATGCTTTTAAATAAAAGTACTTTATTGGTTACATGGGTACACGGGTACAGGCTATACGCTGATGCGTTTCGGCTAAGAAGCCTTCATCAAAGTAAAGTAATTGGTGCAAATAAATATTATACAAAGGTGGTTATGGGTCCCCTCTATCTATATTGCACCTATGTATTAACTTGTCTATTCCCCTAGTTAGCTAGTCTATTAAAACTCTGATCACATGTTACTGCTGATATCACTATAATACAAGGTTAGCTATGTAATCAAGCATGGCTTAAGAAAACAAAGTCTTATTTATTTCCCAAGAAGGTAGGAAAACGCTAACATGAGAATACTAAAGAAAGATATTACAATATTACAAATCATATAACCAGAACATATAGTACACGAACATCAAAGACACTTATCGCATGGTCTCCTCGGCTGGACCCAAAATGGTGGATAGAGCCATGCGGCTCAGAGACAGAGAGCCATGCGGCTCAGGCATAAGCCAGGATTGATAAGGGATGAATTCCTTTCTGTGTGCCCTCTTTTATACTTCAATCATACACCATCCAGACCCAACCCCATTGTCATCTGATCTAGAATTTAACGAATCAATATCTATGGGGCAGTACTCCTCAACAGACTGTCCGTCCTGCTGTATTGGCCTCTAGGGGCAGCATTGTCCATGTATCATCTATGGGAGCCTGTTGATCCTTTGATCTTTGTCACCCACTGGCTCAGAGACAGAAAGCCATGCGGCTCAGGCATAAGCCAGGAGCGATAAGGGACAAATTCCTTCCTGTGTGCCCTCTTTTATACTTCAATCATACACCATCCAGACCCAACCCCATTGCCATCCCATCTAGAATTTGACGAATCAATATCTATGAGGCAGTACTCCTCAACAGACTGTCCGTCCTGCTGTATTGGCCTCTAGGGGCAGCATTGTCCATGTATCATCTCTGGGTGCCTGTTGATCCTTTGATCTTTGTCACCCACCGTCATCAATCATCCTGGCAGCCATGGCTCTCTTTGAAGATTACTTGCAGTGTGTTGTCAGCAATAGACGTTCCGAAGCCAAGCGAACAGATGCAGATTCTGATATGGGACCAAGCTTTGATGTGCAACTTGCTACATTCCAGACCTGGTATCAACCAGGAAGAAACCCTTTTAAAACCATGGAATTGCAAGGATCAGCCTGGCTGATCTTTGGGAACAGGAAACAGATATGTAACGGATTTATGACGGATCCAATTCAAACTCTGGATAATACCAAAACACTGTTACCCATAAACGCAGTAACATTGACAGAGAAACTCCAGAAATATGGCATTAGACCATGTTGCTATCCAACACAAAGCATCATGCTTTGATGATGCCTATTTAGCTGAAACATGTCAGCGTATAGCCTGTACCCGTGTACCCATGTAACCAATAAAATACTTTTATTCAAGAGCATCTGAGATGCTAGTCTCCCTGTTTTAAGTATGGTATCTATGGGGCCTGAACGTCCTGGCTAGAGCACCGGATCACAGTTCATGGACTTCTATATTGGCAGTGGAGCTGGGGTAACAATTTGTTTCTCTTATCTTATCAGTACATGTACACAGGGTTGTTTATAGTAGTTTCTAGGGCAGTTGAGTTTAGAAGACTTTTTTGGAAAGCAAAAAAATGCGTTCAGGACGGATGTTCAGAGGCATTTGAAAGGACAAATGCCTTTAACAGCTTGTAAACGTGTGTAAACGCGGTAACTCGCGTTTAGCCGCGTTTCGTTTACAGTCGTTTTTCATTTTTGAGTATTTGCAAAAAAAATTAAAAATTTAAAACGCTTCTAAACGCAAACACGGCTAAACTCGGCGTGTAAAGGCGACAAAACGGATACGGTTACTATCTGTCAAGTTATGAAGAAAAAGGGGGCGAACATTTGGGTCTTTAAGTGAGACGTAAGGGAAGGTTTACGCCTCCATCCCTGTGCTGTATGCTACATAAGACGGGGGGAGGTTTGGGACTTTGAATGAGGTGTGTATGGTGAAACCAAACAAATCATATAAGTAAAGACATCCATATGTTTATTACTAAACCATTAAATGGCATGACATAATACAGCATAACATGCATAGTACAGTTGTCAGATTGCATTGGAAAAATTGTTAATAACGTGGCACATAACACTAAAAGATATGCATACTGTCAGGGCTGGGCTCAGCCCTTCCTTCTCTGAGCTGGCCGCTCAGCTGTCGGCTAATTGCCAGCTCCTATCTCGCCACAGTGACTCAGATGTTGTTGATTCTGCTCGTCAGTCCTGCCTACTTAAAGCCGTCCAGCTCACTTCATTTCTGCCTTCGCCTTTGGTCACATCTCAGAGACTTTTTCCTGCGTTCCTGTTGAAGACTTGCCCGGCTGACATCCCTTCTGGCTCCTGATCCTGCTTGCTGTACTACTACGTTGATCTCCGGCTCTCTGACATTGGCATTGGCTGACTACCCGATCCATTTACTGAACTCTAGCTATGTATTGACTACGCTTACACTGTTTACCTTTTTATTATTATTAAACAAGTGTGATTAACTGTACTTCTGTCTCGGTCTGATTCATGGTTTCTGACACATACTAGATATTAGGCAGAATGTAGTCTGGTAAAAACGTAAATAGGTAAAACCATCTAGAATGACGATGTACACTGGATGCATCAAGGTAGGCTTGACGCGTTTCGTGGACTTCATCCACTCATCAGGAGACATGCGTCCATGTTCTAAAAAGGAGGGGATAAATGACCATTATAGTCTAACATATCAACCAACATAGGGAACTTAGAATCAATAGAAGATTGCTGGCCATACCTAAAATTACTCACATATTAACTAAGACGAGCAATAGCACGTGCCAGGGACCAGCCAAATATGTCCGGCCCGGGAGCTGAGGAAAAGATCCAATTGGAAAATCCGGGAGCGCGGCCGCAATCCCCCAAGGAAAGTTAATACGTCGTGTCATGCTTAAAGGGACTTCTGGAATAAGTGAAATAGAGTAAAAAAATATATATATAACCATATCAATGTGCGTAGATATGTAGGGATAGAGAAGAGCCCATAACCAGGATAGGAAAATGAGAATATGATCGATGTGCACAATCAGTACGTGTCCATAATAGAACCAAGATAAGAGGGTGAAGTAATGGAAAACATCAAAAGAACATAGAAATAGGAACAGAAATGTGCATAAAATAGCTCCAAGGAAATACTAGGGTGAAAGAGTGCGCAAAGTGCTTGCTGATAGATTACCTTATTGGATCGTGGTGAAACAGGGAGAGAGGCTCCGGGAACACCAGTGTGAAACTGCACAAGTGTGCTGACACAAAAGCTGTGAATCACTGAGGGCCGCGGACCCGAGCCCAGCATGACCATCAGGTCCCCTCCAGCGTCACGCTGGCACGACACATAAGGAGAGACAGCCCGGTGACCGCCAGAGTGACTCCCCTCGTGTCAGCCAAGCTGTCAAATGAAATCATTTAGGAGAGGTTCTAACCATTTGCCGACTGGCTCACACCAATGTACGTCGGCAAAGTGGCACGGGTGCGCAAAACGGTGTACCCATACGTCATCGGCGGCACACAGGCGCACCCGCCGCGGGAGCGTGCTCGCGGGTCCCGCGGACTCGATGTCTGCTGGTGGCCCACGATTGTGGCACGGAGAGGCAGAATGGGGAGATGCCTATGTAAACAAGGCATTTCCCTGTTCATTTCCCTGTTCTGCCTAGCAACATGACAGAGATCTATTGCTCCGAGTGATCGGGAGCAGTGATCTCTGTCATGTTCTAGCGAGCCCATCCCCCCTACAGTTAGAACACACTGAGGGAACACAGTTAACCCCTTGATCACCCCCTAGTGTTTAACCCCTTCCCTGCTAGTGACATTTACACAGTAATCAGTGCATTTTTATAGCACTGATCTCTGTATGAATGCCAATGGTCCCAAAATAGTGTCAAAAGTGTCCGATCTCAGTCGTAGTCACAATAAAAATCTCAGATCGCCATTACTAATTAACAAAAAATTTATAATAAAAAAGCCATAAATCTATTCCCTATTTGTAGACGCTATAACTTTTGCGCAAACCAATCAATATACGCTTATTGCAATTTTTTTACCAAAAATATGTAGAAGAATACATATCGGCCTAAACTGAGGAAGAATTTTTTTTTATATATATATTTTTGGGATATTTATTATAGCAAAAAGTAAAAAATATTGTTTTTTTTTTTTCTAAATTGTCGCTCTTTTTTTGTTTATAGATCAAAAAATAAAAACCGCAGAGGTGATCAAATACCACCAAAAGAAAGCTCTATTTGTAGGAAAAAAAGAACTTCAATTTCGTTTGGGTGCAACGTTGCACAACCGCGCAATTGTCAGTAAAAGCGACGCAGGACCGTATCGCAAAAAAGGGCTTGGTCAGGAAGGGGGTAAATTCTTCCGGGGCTCAAGTGGTTAAAATGTCCTGTGTACATTAAGCCTAAAGGACAAAAGTTATGTATCCGCATTTTTGTAATAATTTAGCTGGAATGTTGCGTTTTTCTGACAATCATATTTTCACTATACACAAAGTGCATGCCTCAAGCATTTTAACATTCAGGATAGAACACCTGAGCACAGCAAAAGGGAAGCAATAAATGAGTGTTATTCTGTTTGTGCACAACTGCGCTGTGAAGGTTTACCATCGATCAGAGGTGCTGGTCCATCACATTTGCTTTGGTTATTGAAAGCTGGCTTGGCTGTTTTTGGTAAGGGAGGTTAACACATTCAAAGAATCGAAATGCCCAGACAGCTTTTTTGTTATTGTGCCCCCTGACAGGTGATGCTGGGTCACCTAAGACATAAAGTCTAAGTGGCAGTTGGTCTTCTAGGGCTCCCAATGGTGGAGATGGGCTGGATACCCTAGTGGTCCCAGTTTTTTTGCTGCAAGCTGTCATCAGCTCGAGGCCCCCAGGACTGACCCACCAAGAAGTTAGCTGGAAAAGGAAAGTTAAGACCGGAGGTCGTGGGCAGCAGCAGGCAAGAAAGTAGTCAGGTCCAGGCAGAGGTTGTGGGCAGGCAAGAGAGTAGTCAGGTCCAGGCAGAGGTTGTGGGCAGGCAAGAGAGTAGTCAGGTCCAGGCAGAGGTTGTGGGCAGGCAAGAGAGTAGTCAGGTCCAGGCAGAGGTTGTGGGCAGGCAAGAGAGTAGTCAGGTCCAGGCAGAGGTTGTGGGCAGGCAGTAGGCAAGAGAGTAATCTGGTCCAGGCAGAGGTTGTGGGCAGGCAAGAGAGTAGTCAGGTCCAGGCAGAGGTTGTGGGCAGGCAAGAGAGTAGTCAGATCCATGCAGAGGTTGTGGGCAGGCAAGAGAGTAGTCAGGTCTAGGCAGAGGTTGTGGGCAGGCAAGAAAGTAGTCAGGTCCAGGCAGAGATTGTGACCAGGTGTCAGGCAAGAGAGTAGTCAGGTGCAAGTAGAGGTCATGAGCAGGCATAAGGCAAGTGAATAGTCAGGAAAGCCTGGGTCAGCAGCAAGCAAGGCAATCAAGAAGTATTATAACCCATTTGCTCAAAGGATAGCTGGCGATAAGACACAACACTAGCCACTTTGAAGGCTTGTGCTTAAGCCTTTGGATGTCCTTCTCTAGAGATTCTGCAGTACTTTTGGACCTCTTGGCAGGTATTCTGCAAGTCCCATTGGAAGTCCTTGGAGGGATTCTGTGAGTCCCATTGGAAGTCTTGGCAAGGAATCTGCAAGTAACATTGAAAGTCCAGGCAAGGATTCACTAGTGTGAATGAACGGCTGGTACACCAAGCCCCAATGTAATGAGACTTACACTGCCACCAATGTAACTGAGACTTTTAGCCTGCATTCACATTTCTTAACAGAAAAAGTATATTGACTCAGAGGGTTCGATGTGTCATTGCCATCATCCCGTGAATAGTTTAAAGAGCAAATGTAAACCTCGGGTTTGGAACTTTTTAAGGCAATGTAACAAAAAATTTAATAAAAGTAATAATTTAGTGATACACGAAAAATTCCATAACATACAAAAAATAAACTTCAGCAGTAATATGAATTAAAAAATTACAATGCATGATGCTAGGAAAAAGAAAAATAACGAGAGTCATAGATCGTGATACATCCTGCTACGAGATACAATCACCACCGAAGCAGTACGGTGGCGTCAAGTAGCAGTATTCCAACGCGTTTCAACTTCTAACAAGAGTCTTCCTCAGGGAAAATTTTTATCACATTATCCTTCATGCATTTGTGAAAAAAGTGCATTCCCAGTGCCAAGAAAGGAGGGTCTCTACCATCCGTTGCCCATGCTGTCCTACATCCTCTACAGGACGACGGGATAAATGTATAAAAATCCAAAAACAAGGCGATCAAAAAACTTTGATGGCTCTTGTGCAAAAATGGTAACAGGATCCGTTCAAAGTGCAAAATGAACCTGCAGGGAAGGAGCCTCACAGTGGCGCTCCCCTCGGTTGTCCATTCCCTACCTTTGTGGAGGAGTAACTCACTTAAATCTGCCCAAAGAAGAGTCTAGTAGACATCCCGGGTATGATAAAGTTTGAAACACGAAATCATAAATTATAATATAATAAATAACTATAAATAACTATAACAAATATAATAATAATTATTCAATAATGTAATCAAATCAAAAACACGGAAATTCGCTCAGTTGCAGAATTGTCGCTGTCATCACTTTCAGTGTTTGATGACGGATTTCCGCTCACTTCTGCGAGTGATTCTAATTTATTATCGCTGTTTTCTAGCTGGTCTAAAACCGCTTTTGATGTAAAGGGACGGTATTGGTTGCTATGGACAATCTCCAGTTTCCAGGCAGAATGAACAGTCTTTATAATATAAAACTGCATACAGGGCACTGGACAAACCACTAGGGACAAAAGAGATGTGAAATAAATTGATACAGTAATGTAATCTGTAAGATTACAGTGTACTGTATATGTATTGTGTGTTTTACTTTTTGAATTTGGTGCCGTGCTCCGTCCCCGTGCATCGCAACGCTGACAGGAAACGGAGGTCGGCGCTGTGATGAATCGAGCGGAGGACACACAGCTCGTACACAGAGTGGAGAGGACATCGCAGGATCCTGGGGACAAGGTAAGTTTGCTGAACCTGGATCCTGCGATGCAATCCTGCGATGTGGCTCGGGGTTACTGCTTTTGGTGCTGAAAATCCACCCCGAGCCAGACTCAGGAGGGAGGTTAATCTTGCGGATATTTACATATTAATGCAGCTTATTTACATGCAAACACAGAGTCTGCAGGTGAGTCATCTGTACACGGCAATAGGTCAGAGCTGGGCAGCATTAGTACCAGAACTTCACACTGAGATATCAGGACACAGCATGGGACTAAAACAAGGGACAAGGAAATTTAAACTGGGATAGTTGGCAAGTAAGAGGCAGCTGCTTTGGGCCCCACAGCAATGATGAGGTCCAGGGCAGCTGCCCCTTTTTGCCCTGCCTTAAAGACGGCCCTGCTAATCAAGTCTTCTCTAATCCTTCTTTCTGGTCTCAGGGAACCCCTGCTAAAATTCCTATATCTACATCCCATGATTTATTAATGTGATGATCAGTGGGAAGAATTCTTCCTGCACTTGTGGTCGCTGGGAAGAATTGCCCCCTTCTGGATAGCTAAAAAGACCAACGGTGTCAGTAGGAACTTATTTGGGAGGCAGAACTTGCTCAAGGAACCCCTAGCAACCAAGGAACCCTAGGGTACCATGGAACCCTGGTTGGGAAACTATGATGTAGAGAAATAAAAAAATAATAATAAGTTTGAAGGATGTGGAAACATATTTTTTTTAGTAGTTGTTATCTTTACTGTGACACATATAAAGTAAGTATAATGGTGGAATGTTCCTCTTGTAACACAAGATCCTAATATTCATAATTTTGTTGGTATGTGTAAGCCAAGAGAAGGCTTTGTTTTAGCTATGGCCTCAAGCTGAATAATGGTTGGGTTCATTAATGTGATGATCAGTGGGAACAATTCTTCTTACACTTGCGGTCGCTGAGAAGAATTGCCCCCTTCTGGATAGCTAAAAAGATCAACGGTGTCAGTAGGAATTTGTTCATTGCTCAAGGAACCCCTAGCAACCTCTAGAGCAGGGGTCTCAAACTGGCGGCCCTCCAGCTGTTGCGAAACTACCAAGTCCCATGAGGCATTGCAAGGCTGAGAGTTACAAGCAGGACTCCCACAGGCAGAGACATTATGGGACTTGTAGTTTTGCAACAGCTGGAGGGCCGCCAGTTTGAGACCCCCTGCTCTAGAGGAACCCTAGGGTACCATGGAACCCTGGTTGAGAAACCGTGATGTGGAGAAATAAAAAAAAATTAAGTTTGAAGGATGTGGGAACATATTTCTGTAGTAGTTGTTATCTTCATTACTGTGACACATATAAAGTAAGTATAATGTTGGAATGTTCCTCTTGTAACACAAGATCCTAATATTCATCATTTTGTTGGTATGTGTAAGCCAAGAGAAGGCTTTGTTTTAGCTATGGCCTCAAGCTGAATAATGGTTGGGTTCACCTCTGACCTTTAGTACGGCTTCTAAGAAGAAATTTGAATACGCTGAAACAGCATTCCACTGTGTGCAACACAAGCACATGGATCGTGGGTGGGTCATATATACAATGGAGTCCCAATACGGACCTAAGAGGGTTAGAGAACCTACCATGGAAAATATTTTTAGTGATAATTGCCTCGATTCACAAAGCTTTAACACAAAGATCAGTATCTTTACTTTAGTCACATGACTATCATTTTCAAATCATTGAATGTAAAGCTGAAGTTTAGGCATGGATATTTTTGCATAATAAGATTGGTCCACCTTGGATACAGTTTGGTCCAGTATGTACCATACCTGTGGGATCCCGGTGGAAATTGGAAATCACTAAAATAGGCACCACTTCTTCAGTGATCTCCACAGGCTTCCAGGTCTCGTGCCATATGACTGAACTGCTGCATTGTGACCTCAAGAGGTCTCTCGCTTGGCATTGGTGCCATTCCGAGAACAATGTGCATTTTCTCAGTGAATGCAAAGGGGATTAATGTACTGAAGGCAAACAGACTCTGCACTTTGCAAGAGCAGTTGCTCCAGAGCTTAGTAAATAAGCAAAAGCTTTGCTGACTTTCATCATCCAATCCCGTGCAAGCAAAAAAAGCTGTTTTTTTTTTTTACATTTTCTTGCATGTGATTGGGTATTCTGTGCAAAGTGAAGCTTTACCTCATTTACTAAGCTCTGGAGCAACTGCACTTTCAGAGAACAAATGCAAAGTACACAGTCTATATGCCTTTAGTAAGTCAACCCATTAGTGTTCTCTGATTGAACAAGGTGGAGAGATGGGGCATTGGCATCACAATCTTCACTTTGTCCAATCAGAGAACATTTTGCATTCAATTTGAAAACCTTAAGCGTTCTTTAACCACTTGACCTTCGGAGGAATTACCCCCCCTTCATGACCAGGCCATTTTTTGCTCTACAGCACAGTGTTACTTTAACTGACAATTGCGCGGTCGTGCAATGCTGTACCCAAAAGTCAATTTATATAATTTTTTTTTCCACAAATAGAGCTTTCTTTTGGTGGTATTTGATCATCTCTACTTTTTTTTATTTGTTTCTTTTTGCGCTATAAACAAAAAAAAGGCTGACAAGTTTGAATAAAACACAACCAATATTTTTTACTTTCTGCTGTAAAACATATCCCATTAAAATAAATAAATCTATATCAAATCTCTTAAAGAAGTTGTAAAGGCAGAAGGTTTTTTATCTTAATGCATTCTATGCATTAAGATAAAAAAACCTTTTGTGTGTAGCAGCCATCCCAACACCCCCTAATTACTTACCTGCTCCCCATCTCTCTCCAGCGATGTCCACAAATGTCTAAGCCGTTCGGGACACTCCTCCTGATTGATTGAGACACAGCAGCAATGCCATTGGCTCCCACGGCTGTCAATCAAAGTCAGTCAGCCAATCAGGGGAGAGAGGGGGGCGGGGCCGGGTTGGGGCTCCGTGTCTGAATGGACACACGGAGCTGTGACACGGCTCCAGTGCCCCCATAGGAAGCTGCTGACTGTGAGGGCACTCGATAGGAGGGAGGGGCTGTCACGGAACTTCCCACACTCCGCTTGAGTGCTTCCGTCAGTATACCACTTCCTCCCAGTCTGGATATAGATATCAGATATTCCAACCACTCATAAGCACAAAATAAGACGAGACTTGTTTCGCTGCTAACATGGACTGTTTATTATGAACCAAAATTACAAGTCTTTATATATCGTTAGAGGAGGTTCCCCCCTCCTGCTCATATTACTCTAACAATACAACTGTAACCTAATTAACATGAGCTAATTTACTAAATCATTTACCCAGACTAGGTGACTAAGAGATATGACCTTTAGAACACAGACTTGTGGTCACTGAGCTTCACACAGTAGTATAAACACAATAGCAGGAGCTAATTACAATTAACAATACAAACAACAATGAGTTGAATACTCTTAGAAGCTGTGGTAAGCCAGACTAGACTCAATTACATTAAACACATTGTAGCAGACATCAGACAGGTGAGTGGAGTTGATATTAGCATCTTCTCACAGTATGAATCCCAACAGTATGAATCAGTCATTATTGCTAATATGGCAAATACAGGGTCCCCAGAGTCAGGGTGTCCTGGGGGACAAGGACCTGAAGCCAAAGTAACAACACCTCAAGGGTACCCCAAATGCCAGGGCCAATAATCTGTAGGCAAGAGGCTGACATTCTGTCCCCTCCAAAAGCCTCTGTCCCGGGTGAGTCTGTCACAGGGGCCTGGAGCAGCAAAGAGGGACCCGAGAAGAGGAGGATCTGGGCTGCTCTGTGCAAAACCAACTGAACAGAGGAGGTAAGTATAACATGTTTGCTATTTTTTTTTAAACGAGACTTTACAATTACTTTAATACATTTTGGCCAAAATGAATTCTGTTACATGTCTTTGGTAAAAAAAAATCCCAATAAGTGTATATTGATTGGTTTGCATGAAAGTTATAGCGTCTACAAACAATGAGATATATACTGGAATGTTTATTTATTTTATTTTTATACTAGTAATGGTGGTGATCAGCAACTTATAGCGGGAGGACACGCAATTTGACACTAACTGACACTTTGTGGGAGCTAACTAACTGCCACTGACATCACCAGTGACACTAATACAGTGATCAGTGCTAATAATATGCACTGTCACTGTACTAATGACACTGGTTGGGAAGGGGTTAAATATCTAGGGCGATCAAGGGGTTAAATATGTGCCTAACAAGTGTGAGCTGCTTCTACTTGGGTTCTAGTTGGACTACAGAAGTTGTCAGCTGCAGTTGGACAACACTCACTCAATGGGGTTGATTTACTAAGGGCAAAAAGACTGTGCACTTTGCGAGTTGCAGTTGCACTCTGCAAGTGCAGTTTCTCCAGAGCTTAGTAAATGAGGTAAAGATTCAGGTTGCAAAAAGTACCCAATCATGTGCAAGAAAAAAAAGCAGCATTTTTGCTTATACATGATTGGATGATGGAAGTCAGCAGAGCTTCTGCTCATTTACTAAGCTCTGGAGCAGCTGCTCTTGCAGAGTGCAAGTGCACAGTCTATTTGCCTTTAGTAAATCAACCCCATGGTGTACCTATGAAGGGGCAGCCACACATACAACACTGCTCCAAACGTGCGCCTTGTGCAATATCCATGGGCGTCTAGGGTGCTGGGTCGAAAAGCCTGTCTCTGCTTGGTGTTGAAAGATGTGGATGAATAGAAGCCTCACACCAGAGATCTTTTCCTTCTAAGTAATTTTTATTGAACCATCCATAATGTAGCTGCTTCCATGGTGTCCCTGCCCAAAAATCACCTTTCCTTAACGCGTTTCAAGGCTTGTTAAAGCTGTTATGGTGATTCTTGGCAAGGTGATCCTTGCCTGGGACATCGTGGAAACAGCTCTAGTTAAGGCAAGGTTACCCTTGGGCTGGGACATCATGGAAACAGTTCTAGTTAAGGCAAGGTGACCCTTGGGCTGGGACATCATGGAAAACGCTCTAGTTAAGGCAAGGTGACCCTTGGGCTGGGACATCATGGAAACAGCTATAGTTAAGGCAAGGTGATCCTTGGGCTGGGACCTCATGGAAACAGTTCTAGTTAAGGCAAGGTGACCCTTCGGCTGGGACATCATGGAAAAAGCTCTAGTTAAGGCAAGGTGACCCTTGGGCTGGGACATCATGGAAACAGCTATAGTTAAGGCAAGGTGACCCTTGGGCTGGGACCTCATGGAAACAGTTCTAGTTAAGGCAAGGTTATCCTTGGGCTGGGAGATCATGGAAACAGCTCTAGTTAAGGCAAGGCGACCCTTGGGCTGGGACATCATGGAAAATGCTCTAGTTAAGGCAAGGTGACCCTTGGGCTGGGACATCATGGAAACAGCTATAGTTAAAGCAAGGTGACCATTGGTCTGGGACCTCATGGAAACAGCTCTAGTTAAGGCAGGGTGACCCTTGGGCTGGGACATCATGGAAACAGCTTTAGTTAAGGCAAGGTGACCCTTGGGCTGTGACATCATGGAAACAGCTCTAGTTAAGGCAGGGTGACCCTTAGGCTGGAACATCATGGAAACAGCTCTAGTTTAGGCAAGATGACCCTTTGGCTGGGACATCATGGAAACAGTTATAGTTAAGTCAAGGTGATCCTTGGGCTGGGACATCATGGAAACAGTTCTAGTAAAGTCATGCGGATCCTTGGGCTGGGACATCATGGAAATCGCTCTAGTTAAGGCAAGCTGACCCTTGGGCTGGAACGTCATGGAAACAGCTATAGTATATATGGTTTTATAAAGAACAGTTAGAAGGAAGAGATCTTTGGTGTGAGGCTACTGTTCATCTATATCGGGGATCCCCAAACTACGGCCCTCCAGCTGTTGCGTAACTACACGTCCCATGAGGCATTGTAGGCTCCCTCCTTTGATTGCCTATGACCGGGATATGCTTATCCCGTTACCATGGCGATCTGCGCGCCGCAGGCCCCTGACGCGGATGTCAGCTCCCTCCCAGCACGGGTTCTGTTAGTTCCAGGATGTGACGTTTTTCCTCTCCTGGGTTGATACTCGTGTGTGGGGCTTGGGGGCTGGCCTGCGTGCCGGGGACTCGGAGGGTGGCCACGCCCACCGACGATGACGCTGCCTCTAGTCAGCTGTCAGACATCTGCTCTCAATGAGCAGCAGTACTTAAACTACAATGAATACGCCTCACTCCATGACGGTGTGGGCGTCGGATGGGATGTTGCAATCGTTCAAGCCTCCAGAGGTAAGCCATATCGCTTTTCCCCATACACTATTTGGATAAGCTCAGCATGTGTTTTACATGCAGAGCATAAGGGTATTGGTCTATGCATTGGGAGGTTGCTACATATGCTGATCCCTAGTTATCCTTTACTTTCTGTTTTCGATGCTCAATTGAGCTTTATTACAGAGCCCATACTTATTATTTATTTTTTCCTTTTTTATTATAGCCACTGATTGCAGAGGCTTCTTTGGTGTCCCCTCTTTGGTGCTAGAGACCAGACAGCACCTTTTGAGACACCCTTACTTTAGCTTGCTACAGGGGTAATCTACCCTATATATGCATTGACAGGTATGTATAATTATGTACACATCCAGTCCTGTTAATATCCAGCAGGTGTGTGTGTCTAACAAGATACCACTCTGCTTGCTTTTTTCCTTTATGTATGGGATACTTCTTTCCACCATATATATTTTCTTTTTCCCTCTAGTGGGTATTAACATTGTACAACAGTCAACATCCACAGTGCCATCAGCTGGAGGGCGGGACGCCCTTTGTGTCGTGTCCTAGGTTGGACGCACTCGGTCCCTCAGTGACAGCAGAGGCTTTTAGTTTTTTGAACCCTACTGGCAAACCACTCCATCCCTTTAAAGCTTTTAAATTGGATGCTACATGATGTTGATCAAGAAACAACACGGTTAGAACCCCTTTCTTTGTACCACTATGATGTTTATGTCATGTAAATATTAAATATTGTGCAATGCTGAGTCCATATGTTGTTGTTTATCCTGTTTTTTTGTTTTTGTGTTTATTATTATTTTTTCTTTTTCTCTTTCATTCATACATATTTTTCTGTATAAAATGTTTTCAGACAGATAAAGTACCTCACTATCAGCCCCTGAAGAAGAGGTCTCAACATTGATAAAACCTCGAAACGCGTCGGGCTTCACTGTACAGCTTTCTTCTTGCTGAGTGTATCTTTGAAAACTGTCATGTTGTATCATCATCAATTGCAATTTTGGCATCCGTTTTTTCCTTTCCTTTTTTTATCGATTGTTATGTCTTTTTAACTTTTTGATAAATAAAATATGGTAATATTATTTATATTTTGTTGATGTACTGCTTTGAGACTCCTGCCCTACAAAGTCCCACTAAGAGGAAAATTCCGTAGTTTGTATGAGGCATTGTAAAACTCTGACATTCACAGACATGACTAGGCATGATGGGAATTGTAGTTCCTGAACAACTGGAGGGCCATAGTTTGGAGAACCCTGATCTATATGTAGGAGCAGCATTGTCAGACTTGGAAAAGTGTGTTAAAACTATAGAACACCCTCCGCTGAACTGATTACAATGCTTGTGATAATGCTGCAGAAGATTTCTGGCAGGATCAACAGGTATTTTTTTTGCATTTATCGAACAGCTATAACAAAATGCTTTTGATTGTATATATAACAGACCAAAAGGGAAGAAATAAGAGAAGTTCATTGTTAGGGTTTATATACACTTTAATTAAATTTAATATCAAAGTAGAATGTTTTCTTGATTTTTTTGTAGGTAGTTCAGGTGTGTGCCAGGAAATAAATGGTAGGTAGTAGTAAGTGATACACTGAAGGCGATGACGGCTAACAAACAATAGGTATAGATAGGTAGCTTTGTGTTCACCTGTAGGAAAAAAAGGTGATCTTGAAAGCAAATTCATCTACCTGGTAAATAGGTGCAGATGGAGAAGACGAGAGAGAAGAGACGGAGAGGGCAGCAAAGAGATTGGGATCAAGTGACAGACAGGAGGTGATCACGCAGAAAGAGAATGTGGAAGAGTGATTTAATTGAAGACTGGAAAATGTGCAGTAAATAGGAGTCATCAGCTGTGGAAACAGACATAATGGAGAATGGCTACCTATGAATAATTCAATAGTGACATTTTGCAGTGGAATTTAGTAGAAGGATACTTAGATGGAATGTGAAAGGGGCTAGAAAACCATAAAATAATGAGACTGATATACTTAAGGCATTCAGAAACTTCACTTAATAAACTGGAAAGATTCAACTCATATTATCCAATCATGTGCAGATTAAACCAATAAACATGATGTAAGGTCCACCAGTTCACATCCTGTGATAATAGCAAGACTTACGTGCACATTCACCTATAGCAGCTGACCCCAACACTTGGATGACCCCCAGGATTTAAGGCCCAGAGCTATGTTTGCAGTACCCCGTTGCTCCCCAGCAACCCAGAAAGACAGTTCACATACTGTGTCAGATGGTTTCAAGAGATGGTTCAAGGCAGGTACAGTAAGCTGGAGTGACTTGGACCAGGGACTGGCTGGATGGCAGGCATGCAGTGATCAGCGTATCAAAGTAAGGGCCAGGGCGGGCAGCAAGCAGCAACGTATCCACTATCCAGGCAGGAATCAGGGCGGGCAGCAAGCCGTAGCATATCTATTATCCAGGCAGGGATTGGGGCATGCAGCAAGCAGTAGCATATCTATTTTCCAGGCAGGGGTCAGGGCGGGCAGCAAGCAGTATTGTATCTGTTATCCAGGCAACGATCAGGAAAGGTGACAATCAGAAGTGTATCTGTTATCTAAGCAAGGATCAGGGTAGATAGTAATCAGAAGCATGTCCATCATCTTGGCAAAGCTCAGGGTAGGCAGCAAACAGTAGTGTATAAGTTGTCCAGGCAAGGGTCAGGGCAGATGGAAAACGGTAGAGTATATGTTACCCAGGCAATGGTCATGGCAGGAGGCAAGCTGTAGCATATCCATTATCCAGGCAATGATCATGGCAGGCGGCAAGCTGTAGCCCATCCGTTATCCAGGCAAAGGTCAGAGCAGACGGCAAGCTGTAGTATATATGTTATCCATATGTTATATGTAGGGTTGGGGTAGGCAGAAGAGGAGCAGGAAGAAAGCTGTAGAATATCCATTATCTGGGCACAAGCTAGAACAGACAGCAAGCTATAGTGTATATGTTTTCTAGGCAAGGGTCAAGGCAGATGATGAGCTGTAGCATATTTATTATTCAGGCAAGGGTCAAGGCAGGCAGCAAGCGGTAGCATCTGCATTATCCAGGCAAGGGTCAGGCCAGGTGCCGTTCAACAGAGTAATCCGTTTCCAGGCAAGGTCAGGTCAGGCAGCAAACAGTAGAATAATCTAAATCCAAGCAAGTGGTCAAGTAACAGAAGTATTACAAAGCAAGGCACGGGTACAGAGCCAAGAAGCTGAACGCTATCATGAGCCCACGGCCCTGGGCTTGGATGCTCAAATAGAGAGCCACAGTGCAACAGCCGGTCAAAGGGGTAGGTTAAGGAACAGTTAGAGCCGAGTTGCTGCTTAGCAATGGGGGACACCTCCTGCTTCATGGCAACTGCCAACACCTGAGGAAGTAAGAGCAGCTGAGCGGTGACTTCAGAGAGCGAAGAAGTAGGAGCAGCTGTGGGGAGAGACACCATAGGAGCATGGCTCATAACACCACAATGTGCATTTCATATGACTGGATAATTAAAGTGAAGATTCTCAGCTCCTTTAGTAAATCAGCCTCAATGTCTTGGAGGTAATAGGATATAGGAAGAATTATGATAGCAGTATATCTCACTATATGACTTTGCCCATCCAGAAAATGACTGCACCTGTTATTTGTTTATATCATCCAAAGTTTTTATGTGTCCCAAAGTGTTCAGAACACTTTGAGAGTGTTATTTAACTGTTCAGTTTATACACCCTGAATAAAATTGATTACAAAAAAATGGGACAAGGGAGGAAACATCCACTGCAGTCAACTAGATTCCCTTCTGGACATCACAGTGCTTGAAGTGGGTGTGTGTTTGGTGTGGCTTCCATACCAAAACCATACACAAGTTTCAGACCCCCGTAACATACACTAGGTCCAGAAATCCTACTAAAACCTGTGTCTGTAGGGTCCTTTAAGCGGGGACCCACCTAGATTGTCTCTGGGCCCCCCTCCCTGAAACTTGTTGACTGTCAATCTTCCTTGTTTAGTCAGGGGTATTTAAGGACCAGGGGTCGGAGTTGGGTTGTTGTTCGGTGTGGGAAACCAGTTGAGAAGGAACACACATAGAAAGCCATTGTGAGTACTGGACTATGTGCTTCTGTTAAGGGGACTTCTCCATGGTGAAGATGGGGGAGAGGGATATGATTAGGCCCTTTACTGGGTGAAGAACGCTACATCATGCCTTACTTAAACTGTGTGAACATTGAGGTTATCCATACATTATGTTATAGAAAGAAATTAAAAACGAATGTTTGGAAAGAAACAGCTTCCATTTGCTGGTTTAGAACTTGGAATTTCTTTTTTGTACAAGTAAAGAATTTACCTTCCAATAAATGACAATCCCCTCTGGACATTTTTTCATTTGTCTTTTCTTGATGGAAGAACCTGTGTGTATGGAGAAGAATGGGCAGGCAACAGTAAAGAGTTTTGGGCACTGTAGTGGCACTAGCCTATCTGTCTCTGCCAAGCTGGTTGTTACCCTGTGCTCTCCAAGGCAATGGTGGGGGTGATGATTTTCACTTCTGCTGGATCTGCCCCAGATGATTTGGACTTTGGGAAGTTGGAAGCTCCGGATAGATAAACAATATGCCACCGGTCTTGGAATTGGAACTCCCCCTGTGACCTATGGGCAGATCTCAGACTACCCTGATTTTTATCTCAAGGGATTAACTGTTCTGCAGAAAGTAACTCTGTGTTACACACTCATGGCCAGATTACATTCCAAAATGGCAACCAGGCTCTAGAGTAGTCTTTTGCAACCAGAGTAACTCCTGAGGTTGCTAGGGGTTCCCTGTGCTGTGAGCAATAGTGAATTGAACTCCTACCTACACTGACCATCAATGCAAGGGGGCACATCTGCCCTAATGATAGGGGACATCTGCATTTTTACTGCCTGCATCTATTTCCTGTTATAAATAATTTTAAGATAATTACTAAAAATATTGTCTGGAGCAGGAGGGTGTAAAATATGCTAGCTATGCCATATTGTTTGTTCTTATTAAAATGTTCTATGATGCACAAATCAAGTAAATATGCCACAAACTGTAGATGTAGATACAGTATAATTGTTTTTATCAGGGGTTCTCAGAAACCTGAAAACTATTGGAAAGATTCCTCTGTCGTAAAAAAGGAGTCATTGGTATCTGGTAAGCAGATATCTACTACTTCGAGGTGTATTCCTTTCTTTTTTCTTCTGGTGACGGAAAACCCTTTTTTTAACAACAGCAAGACTGTGATAATATTGCAAGATATTACTTCAATCACTCATTTTATGGGGACAATCAATCACTACTGCTATCATCACTATTGTTATCACTTCAATGTGTAATTTAATGTGAACTGCTATTAATAGTGTTTATTTCCTAATTTTTCTGGTATTGCAAAGTTATGTTTATTCAATGCACTTGATTTATATTGTATAGCCCCTAGCGCCCCCTATCTTTTTAATATTCCATCTATTTCCTGTTATAAATAATTTTAAGATAATTATTAAAAATATTGTCTGGAGCAGGAGGGTGTAAAATATGCTAGCTATGCCATATTGTTTGTTCTTATTAAAATGTTCTATGATGCACAAATCAAGTAAATATGCCACAAACTGTAGATGTAGATACAGTGTAATTGTTTTTATCAGGGGTTCTCAGAAACCTGAAAACTATTGGAAAGATTCCTCTGTCGTAAAAAAGGTCGAAAAAAGGCAGGTTCACAGTTCTCAACCTTGCTGAGACCTGGGCTCAGTAAATTTTTCCAAAACCTTCCATTTCTCTTAGCAGTAAAATAGAAAAAAGTTTATACTAACACAATAGAAGTGTAGCAGGTAACCCTTGTAGGTAGGTGCTGGGATTAGATAAATTAGTCTTAGTTGTGTTTTTGATACGTAAATTTAGTTGCCACACTGAAGTCAGCGTGTCTGAATTTACTTATTAGGAAAAAGCTGTATCCAGTGAAGCTGTAATCTTCTAGTCAGGCCTGCTCAGTGTGTTCAGCTACTGCCAGTCTGGCCTATAGCTTCCTCTGTATCCATGGAACTTAAGAAGTTTCTGGATAATAGGTGTGAAGCTATGCAGATGGCAGCAAGAAGATTGATACAGCCCTAGCCTATCCCAGAGAGGCAGGCTCTGATGGCATGCTGGCTAACTGTATATATTCAGTGAGCACGCTGAGCATTGGGTTTTTTCCTAGCGTGGATTAGTCCAGCCTTGGGGGCATGCTGCCCTCCCAGGCAGAAGCTTCTGTCATTGATACTTCAGGTGGGTGACCTGAGAGGCTTGAATGCTGAGACCCAGGAGCTAAAAGGGAGCTGTCTTCTGAAGATCTGTCTGGTATCACAGGAAGGTTTCGCTTGGAAGTTAGATGGAGGCTACAAGCTATCCTTGGGCCTTGTGAGTAAAGACACTGAGAGATCTTGGGGACCTTTGTGCTTTAGCTACTCCTCTGGTACTTCATAGTCAGCCATGGGTCTATTTAAAGGGGATACCGACTGGTGTCTTGAAAGACTTTGTCCGCCTAATCCTCTACTTAAACAGAATGCTACTAAGCTGATGTCTACTGTTTATTTCAAGCTTTCAATATAGCTTATCCTGAAGAATATCAAAGTCCTCAGTTGTAGATAGTTCTTGTCTTTGGAGTATCCTACCTACTTCCCTCAACCCTATGCAAGTTCTCCAAAAATAAAAACCACAAAAACAACATCGCCTAGACTGGTTACCAAAGAAATATATGTATGAGTCCGTGTGCCTGGCTGCGGGCCAAAGACTGTGATGAAGACCTGAACAGTAATCCTGCAGCTCCTATGGGAGTAGCGCTACAGAAGTATGGGAATACAAAATATTTGTTGAAATGCTAGAAGGCTCAGGATATGGCTGGGTGTCACTGTGGGGATATGGGGGTTCTGAAAGTGGTTTGGAAACTTTGCAGCAGACTTGGTGGCTCAGTAGGGGATTCTGGAGAGAGCTGGGGGCAACTGTGGGGGATAGAGTCTCTCCAGGAGGTTCAGGGCTTTCCGCATGGAACATTGGTAGGACACAGCTGGAGGTTGGGGGCACAATGGGGGCTGAGGACTTTCAGGGAGCCTGGGGGGGGGGGGGCATTGTAGGTGGTTGAGGAACACAGTGGACCAATATGGGAGGTTGGGTGGCATGATGGGAGCTTGGGGGTACTGTGGAAAGTTAGGGGATCTGAGTGATTGGCAGCCTGGTAAGGGGGAAAGGAACAATTGTGACCTGTGCATTGTGGTGTGCTGCAGTGTGAGTGCATCGCCCACCAATATAACTCTGTTGGGCGTTTTTCAAAGTGAATAGCATTGCAGCACAATTTACCGCACCTTGATACACATGTGGTGGTAATGTGTGTAAAATGTGTTTTTGACCATTTCTTACTATAAAGCACCAATGTGAATGGGCTTTGGAAATGGCAGTTTAATTACTGAGAAAAATAGTAAAAAGAAAAGAAGCCGTTTTTGGAATTGCTCAGAAAGCTCCAACATTTCTAAACAAGCTTTCATACAGGTAATAGAAGGATTTTTCCAAAGGAAGATTATTTATATGCTACATGTCTGGTGCCTCCAGGGATTGAATCTTCAACCTCACTGACACCCTTTGTTAACTGTCACATGAGATATTTGTTAGTCTAAAGGGTCTACGGTATTTCTGTATGCAGAAAGCTGAATGTGCTGAAACTCGGTAGCAGCCCACAGGCAAGTTATCATTAGTTTTGTTAGAATGGCTCTCTGTAACTGTTCACTTTATAGTAACAAGATCAACTAAAAATAAACAAAAAAAATGTTTATTGGGCATTCCTAAAATGCTCACTAAAAATATATTTATTAGCTGAAGAATTTTAGTAATCTGTTATTATAGAAAAATTTATTTTGCCAAGATTCACACAGCTCTCCTCTAAGATTCACCCATTCACATTGGCTCTCTTTATCACAGTGGTTTCCGCTCATTTTAAACCATAGGCTTGGGTAGGGGGTGTGCCTGGTGTACCTGGGCCAAGGACCTCTGGTGGAGAGCCAAGGACCACTTGTGGAGAGCTTCAGAAAGACCTGGAATTAGCCGGTACCATTGTTTCAAAGAAAACAATAAGTAATGCACTCAGCCGCCATGGCCTGTATGCACGCTCACCACGCAAGACTCCATTGCTGAAGAAAAAGCATGGTGAAGCTCGTTTAAAGTTTGCTGCGCAATGTTTAGACAAGCCTGTGAAATACTGGGAGAATATAGTCTGGTCAGAGGAGACCAAGACTAAACTTTTTGGATGCCATAATACACACCATGTTTGGAGGTCACATGGCACATTACTTCCAAAAACACCCCCCATACCAACAGTGAGGTTTGGAGGTGGGAACATCATGGTTTCGGCGGGGATGTTTTTCATCATACGGTATTGGCAAACTTCATATCACTGGAGGAAGGATGAATAGAAAAATGTACCAAGACATTCTTGATAAAAATCTCCTGCCATCTACCAGGATGATGAAGATGAAACGAGGGAGGACATTTCAGCAAGACAATGATCCCAAACACAAAGCCAAGGAAACTCTCAATTGGTTTCATAGAAAGAAAATAAAGCTGTTAGAATGGTCCAGCCAATCTCCTGACTTGAATCCAATAGAAAAAGAACTAAAGATCTGGATATGAGAATATACTTCTCTCCTGCACATCTTGACTCACTTGAAGCATCACAGGACCCCTTCATCAAGCATTAGTCAAATGTCCCTTTTTTCATGTGATTATTAACCCCTTCGCATCTAAGGGTAAAACACATCTTAACTTGTTCAGCTCCACGCTATAGCCAAATGACGGCTACTGCGCCGACCTCCTTTGCCGGGAGTATGTCTATTGACATCCTGATGTGCCCGAGCGGCCTGCGTGCAATCCCGACCCCTTACCACGTTATCAGCTGTCAGCCAATGACAGCTGATCATGTAATGTAAACAGAGCTGGTAATCGGCAATTCTTTCTCCTCGCGCTCACACCGCGGCTGTGAGAGGGACATCAGTCCCAATCACGGAGAGCTGCCGCCAGCTCCTCAGTGCCCACCTGTGCCACCTGCCAGTGCCACCTAGCAGTACACAACACTGCCGCCTACCAGTGCCCTCCAGTGCCACCTATCAGTGCCCACAGTGCCACCCATCAGTGCCCACAGTGCCACCTATCAGTGCCCACAATCAGTGCCTCATCAACAGTGCTGCACATCAGTGCAACTTATCAGTGCCCATCAGTGTCACCTACCAGTGCCCATCAGTGCCCATCAGTGCCACCTATCAGTGCCACCTATCAGTGCCTTTCAGTGCCATCTATCAGTGGTACCTATCAGTGCCCATCAGTGCCACCCATCAGTGCCACCCATAAGGGCCCATCAGTGCCATCTTACTAGTGGCCATCAGTACCGCTTTATCTGTCCCCATCAGTGCCGCCTTAACTGTGCCTATCAGTGCCCACCAGTGCAGCCTATCAGTGCCCACCAGCGCCACCTCATCAGCGCATATCAATGAAGGAGAAAAATTACTTGTTTACAAAATTTAAAACAAACTATGAAACATGATTTTTTTTTTCAAAATTTTCCATCTTTTTTTGTTTGTTTAGCAAAAAAATAAAAACCCCAGCTGTGATTAAATACCACCAAAAGAAAGCCCTATTTGTGTGAAAAAAAATGATAAAAATTTAATTTGGGTACAGTGTTGTATGACCGCGCAATTGTCATTCAAAGTGCGTCAGCGCTGAAAGCTAAAAATTAGTCTGGGCAGGAGGGGGGTTTAAGTGCCCAGTAAGCAAGTGGCTAATGCCTAAGAACAATTTTGCAACTTTAACATGTGTAACATGCATCCAATTGAATTATCATGTTTTTTTCAGGACAAATTGGGCTTCCATTTGGTGGTGGTAAATGGCATAATCTCCTGATTATTTTTTATTATCAAAAATTAAAACTGTTCCAAAATAGTAAAAAAAAAATATATTTTAAATTTAACTGTATATTTCTTGTTACTACCATAACCTACCACCAAAGAACAAGCGGAAATAAATTTTCCGGCTGCTGACGATTTCAGCGATACCACATATGTGTATATTATTTGCACTCGTAGTACAGCCCAGAAACAATAGTAGTAATTTTGCCTTTTTTTTATCCTGCCTCAACACACTGACACTATCTGAAACTGATACTAATTAAAAAAAAAATCCTGCCCAAAATATACTGACCCTGACCTTTGACCAAAATACTAACTCTAGCACTGACCTAAATTAAAGCTTAATCTAGGTATTTTTACTTTTTAAATATTTTATTTTTTAATATTTATATATTTATTTATTTTTTACGCGCTTTTTTTTTCAAAAATGCAATATATCTTTCTTCTCCATTCACAGAGAGAGAAACACAGGGGGTTTAATTTTTTTTTTCTTTTTAAGTCCCATGGTGTCGTGAAACACACTCGAAACCGTAACACCCGCTGCAAAGAAAAAAAAAAAAGTGCACACACAACAGTGAAAACACAAAAAAGTGCACAGGGTGTAAACATGGACCTCTTCCGAAAAGGAAGGGCCCTTACCCTGATCCCCCAGGGCGCAAGGCTCCTGACAGGGACTGAGGTACTCACTGGTCCACCTAGCCAAAACCAGGCGGATCCCGTTTTCTGGGAGGTCTGCCGAAACAGACCAACCCCAAGTACTAGGTGGGGCTCCCCCAAAGCGAGACCCCATTGGAGAGTTTGAACTAAGCCAGAAGGCCATATCCACTCCCTCCCAGTAGTGTATTTTGGTTTTGTGCTGCCCTATGCAAGACAAAAATTGAGCGCCCCATCTAAATTTGCCCCACCCCTTCCTGTTTAAGATCCACCCCTTCATCTTGAAACTCCACCCCTTGCTCTTTAGGCCCTACCTCTTCCTATTAGTGCTCCACCTCAAGAGTAGGTCAGAGACTGGAGACATGATACAGGAGAGGGTCAGAGACTGCAGACATGATACAGGAGATGGTCAGAGACTGCAGACATGATACAAGAGATGGTCAGAGACTGCAGACATGATACAGGAGATGGTCATAGACTGCAGACATGATACAGGAGACGGTCAGAGACTGCAGACATGATACAGGAGAGGGTCAGAGACTGCAGACATGATACAGGAGAGGGTCAGAGACTGCAGACATGATACAGGAGACGGTCAGAGACTGCAGACATGATACAGGAGAGGGTCAGAGACTGCAGACATGATACAGGAGAGGGTCAGAGACTGCAGACATGATACAGGAGATGGTCATAGACTGCAGACATGATACAGGAGACGGTCAGAGACTGCAGACATGATACAGGAGAGGGTCAGAGACTGCAGACATGATACAGGAGATGGTCAGAGACTGCAGACATGATACAGGAGAGGGTCAGAGACTGCAGACATGATACAGGAGAGGGTCAGAGACTGCAGACATGATACAGGAGATGGTCAGAGACTGCAGACAAGATACAGGAGAGGGTCAGAGACTGCGGACATGATAAAGAAGATGGTCAGAGACTAGAGACATAGTACAGGAGATGGTCAGAGACTAGAGACATGACTCCCCATGGTCATCATAGTGAATAGAAAAGTCTCCAGCCATTCATGCACTGTAATCACAGTGGGGAACAGCTTAGGTTCTAAAACATGACCAGCAAGATAAGTTACAGCATCTTCTGTGGCATGATCATTGTCCTTCTTCTAATAGTAATAATAATGCTGGTTACCATTACATCACTGTGACCGCCCCTGCCCAAGCACATAGAGCAGAGGTAAGCCAAGCCCTCCCCTCCCGAGCACAGCCGAGGTGAGCCGAGCCCGCCCCCTCCCGAGCAGAGCTGAGGTGACCCTCTGATCAAACCCAGCCGAACAGAGACCGCCCCCTCCTAAGCACAGCCCAGTTGAGACTGCCCCTGCCAGTCCGAAAAATCTCTGTCCAGTCTGCCCCATAAGCCGCCGGAGACTGTTTTTGATTCAGGAGACGGGATTCGGGCCTGGGCCTTGTCGGTCTAGGCTAAGACACAGCATTGCTCCCTCCCAAGACTTTCAGGGTAGGCCCGAGGACCTACATCCTACTAATCAAACTGTGATAAAGTGTACCGTGCCAAAAAAAAGACAAACGTGACAAAACACACATATAAAAGTGAGGAAAGGGAAGCGAGGTGCAATAGTACCATAGTGCCATACCATGGCATGCCCTTCGGCCAGGAATCAAAAATTCCTCCAGCCAAAAAGCCCGGTCCTAGAGGCAGGTGAGAAAAAAGTGTGTAGTGGTGCAGTGACCAAAGTGCCGAAAAACTTCAGATGAGTTCCCCCAACTGTAAGAATTAGGGCACCCCTGCCCAAGCTATACCAGGGGCACGTACACCATGGGCTTTTCTCACAGCCTGACCGTCAGCCAGACAAATGCAGCCCCATCCCTCCCCAGGAGGCATCGAAATTTAGACAGCTTAGGGAGAGCCTTGCCTACAACTGGGGACAAGCCTTATACAAGGCCAGATTCAACCCAGGAGGAAAAAGGCCATCCCACCACCATCCCTTACCAATTACATCAGAAGGTATACTCGCCAGCACCCCCACACTACCATTCTCCCCTCCGAAAACTGATAGTAACAGATACTACACCTGATCTTAACCAAAGCTAACACAGAGATAAGTTGACCCGGAATCGGGAGTTCCGGGTCCCGATCATTAGTACAGGACTCTTGATGAGATCTCCATCCTGGTGCTAGGAGCGCACCGAGCACAAAGGGGGATACGCAAATATGTGGCCCCACGGCAAAAAAAGTCCAGTGCAGTGGGGCCGCATATTTGTGATACGTCGGCGTCAAGGGGTTAAAGGTGCTCATTTCGACAGTCATGTGTGTTCTGGAAATGATATGAACAGTTGGCGATCACCAACCATCGTTTTATACCTAGCACCCTTTTTATATGGCCCATAAGCCGTCTGAAGTGCGCTTGGATTTACATTTTCCTTCACTTGCTGAAGACGCAGATTTACTGAACTGACAACTTTTGTTACTTTCATTTGATATAATAACATTATCCGTCTTCCTGAATATGAAATAACTCTACAGAAATTACAGTCTACTTTTTAGTACAAATATACTCTCACTGGAATGCACTAAATTGTTTTTTTCCTTAATAACTGTATCATGCATCTTCTGTTATAACGGAGCTTCTATCTCAGTCATGATCGTAGACTAGAGAAAGCCACAACCGCTAATTAATTATTTACTTACTATCAAGTTCTCTTCGTAATCCAACATGCACTGCTTTCCCTCTCCAAATTCAGTTACAGCACATGGCATTTTGCTGCATTTCTAGCAGCAGTCTTCTCAATACAATCCGCATTAATTAATGGACATGGGACCCTCTGGATGTGCTGCACCGGTGTCAGTTAGAAAAAGAAATACTGCATTTTGGACCACTAAAGTGTATCTAAACCAGAAACCCAACAGGAAATACACTCACCGGCCACTTTATTAGGTACACCTGTTCAATCGCTTGGTAACACAATTTGCTAATCAGCCAATCACGTGGCAGCAACTCAATGCATTTAGGCATCTAGACGTGGTGAAGACGACTTGCTGAAGTTCAAACCAAGCATCAGAATAGGGAAAGTAAGGGGATTTAAGTGACTTTGAACGTGGCATGGTTGTTGGTGCCAGACGGGCTGGTCTGAGTATTTCAAAAACTGATGATCTGCTGGGATTTTCACACACAACCCTCTCTCGGGTTTACAGAGAATGGTCTGAAAAAGAGAAAATATCCAGTGAGCGGCAGTTGTGTGGAGGAAAATGACTTGTTGATGTCAGAGGAGAATGGGCAGACCGGTTCCAGATGATAGAAAGGCGACAGTAATGCAAATAATCACTAATTACAACTAAGGTATGCAGAATACCATCTCTGAATGCACAGCACATCGAACCTTGAAGCAGATGGATTACAGCAGCAGAAGACCACACCGGGTGCCACTCCTGTCAGCTAAGAACAGGAAACTGAGGCTACAATTCACACAGGATCACCAAAATTGGACAATACCCTGTTTCCCCGAAAATAAGACCTAGCGTGATTGTCGGTGATGGCTGCAATATAAGCCCTACCCCCCAAATAAGCCCTGGTTAAACTCCTTGTAGGTCTTATTTTTAGGGTAGGGCTTATTTGGGGGGTAGGGCTTATATTGCAGCCATCACTGACAATCACGCTAGGTCTTATTTTCGGGGAAACAGGGTAGAAGATTGGAAAAACGTTGCCTGGTCTGATGAGTCTCAATTTCAGCTGCGACATTCAGATGTGGGTCAGAATTTGGACTAAACAACATGAAATCATGGATCCATCCTGTCTTGTATCACCGGTTCAGGCTGGTGGTGTAATGATGTGGGGGGGATATTTTCTTGGCACACTTTGGGCCCCTTAGTAACCAACTGAGCATCGTTTAACTGCTTGCCGACCAGCCGCCGTCATTATACTGCGGCAGGTTGGCACAATCCCGCGAACCATCTTAGCTGTACAATGGTCCCATTAAGCGGGATAGCAGGCATGCGCCCGCTGCACTGCAAGGGTGCCGATGCCCGTGGCCGGCGGTCGCGGGGACACAAGAGCCAGAACAGGGACGTGTGTGTGTAAACACAAAAATCCCTATTCTGTGAAGAGAAGAGAGGCAGATCGTGAGCTCCTAATAGCTAGGAACAACAATCTGTCATTTCCTCCAGTCACTCCCATCCCCCTACATTTAGAACACACCCTAGGGAACAAATTTAACCCCTTGATCGCCCCCTAGTGTTAACCCCTTCCCTGCCAGTGACATTTACACAGTAATCAGTGCATTTTTATAGCACTGATCGCTGTATAATTGTCAGTGGTCTCAAAAATGTGTCAAAAGTGTCCGATGTGTCCGCCATAATGTCGCAGTCCTGATAAAAATCGCTGATCACCGCCATTACTAGTAAAAAAAATAATAATAATAAAAATGCTATAAATCTTTCCCCTATTCTGTAGACACATAATCACACACATAGGTTGGACTTGATGGACTTGTGTCTTTTTTCAACCTCACCTACTATGTAACTATAACTTTTGCACAAACCAATCAATACGCGCGTATTGCAATTTTTATTACCAAAAATAAGTAGAAGAATACATATCAGCCTAAACTGAGGAACAAATTAGATTTTTTTTAAAAAAATGGGGATATTTATTATAACAAAAAGTCAAAAATATTGTGTTTTTTTCAAACTTGTCGCTCTTCTTTTGTTTATAGCGCAAGAAATAAAAACCGCAGAGGTGATCAAATACCACCAAAAGAAAGCTCTATTTGTGGGAAAAAAAAGGACATCAATTTTGTTTGGGTACAACGTCGCACGGCCGCGCAATTGTCAATTAAATCGGCGCAATCGCAAAAAAATGGCCCGGTCATTCAGCAGCCAAATCTTCCAGGGCTGAAGTGGTTAATTGAACAAGCTGAAGTTAGAAGCTGATTGGCTCCCATGCACAGCTGCACCAAATTTTGCACGCTACAGTTTTAATAAATAACCCCCAACTGAGTAGATTATCATACTAGGGCCAAATTTAGGAGCCAAGAAACCTTCTATCATGTCTTTGATGAACGGAAGGAAGCTGGAGTACCTGGAGGAAACTGATGCAAGCACAGGGAGAACATGCAAACTCGGTGCAGATAGTGTGCTGAATCGCGAAAAAAAATGCTCTGGTCAGGAAGGGGGTAAAATCCTCCAGGGCTGAAGTGGTTAAATACCTAGCGTCAGCCCAGCTGGGGAGTAGTTGTTCGGGTGGACGAACTGGAGATGGAGTGTTAGGGCGGGGCCTTGGGGGGAACCCGCCCCCCCCCCCCCAGCTCAGTAGCTTTAGAAAGTGGCAGGAACTCATTAAAATGCAGTAGGCACGCGTTCCCTTTAAAATGTCTCTATTTGAAATGGTTAGAATTAGATTTGGGTTTTCATAGCTAAACTAGTCTGTCTCTCAAGGTTAGAGTGACTCATGTGTCACATTGACTGTCCTCAGGCTCTCAGTGCCTTGGGGATGGCCAGCAGGTGAAAAGCGCAGTGCCGGCTCTATCTCTATGTGCAGCACTTGTGCATGTTTGCTGTGCTAAGATATAGTATCTTTAGTGTCCTTTTCTAGTTGGAAAACATCTGTGTACTTTTATAATTAATAGAAAGTTGACATGCAATATATGAACCTGTGCGTGTAAGTTCTGTAAGCAGAGATATATTGCATCTTGTTAATCTTTAAGCCACATTTTGAACCAGGTCCTTCACCCTGTATGTGCAATACAAAGGACTATGCAGACGTCTTCACAGATTTAGTACTTATATAGCATTTTACGCCAATTTACGCAGCACTTTATGTATATATTCTACATTCACATCAGTCCCCGCCCTCAAGGAGCTTACGATCTAAGGTCCCCTATCTCATAGTCATACATACACATACTGGGGGCCAATTTAGACAGAAGCCAATAAACCTACCGGCATGTCTTTGGAGTGTGGGAGGAAATCGGAATGCCCGGAGGAAACCCACCCAGGCACCGGGAGAACATGCAAACTCCAGGCAGGTAGTGTCGTGGGTTGAGATTCAAACTGGTGACCTTAGTGCTGCTAGGCGGAAGTGCTAGCCAATTAGCCACTGTGCTGCCCATATGCAAAATGGCCCTTGTTATTACAGACACAGGGTCGTTATTTTTAAATGTATAGGTGATATTAAGAGTAATATACACTATATTGTCAAAAGTATTGGGACACCTGCCTTTACACGCACATGAACTTTAATGGCATCCCAGTCTTAGTCCGTAGGGTTCAATATTGGGTTGGCCCACCCTTTGCAGCTATAACAGCTTCAACTCTTCTGGGAAGGCCGTCCACAAGGTTTAGGAGTGTGTCTATGGGAATGTTTGACCATTCTTCCAGAAGCGCATTTGTGAGGTCAGGCACTGATGTGGATGAGAAGGCCTGGCTCGCAGTCTCTGCTCTAATTCATCCCAAAGGTGTTCAATCGGGTTGAGGTCAGGACAGTCAAGTTCCTCCACCCCAAACTCGCTCATCCATGTCTTTATGGACCTTGCTTTGTGAATTGGACCAAATCATTTGGTGGAGGGGGGATTATGGTGTGGGGGTTGCTTTTCAGGGGTTGGGCTTGGCATCCTAGTTCCAGTGAAGGGAACTCTTAAGGTGTCAGCATACCAAGACAATTTCATGCTCCCAACTTTGGGGATGGCCCCTTCCTGTTCCAACATGACTGCGCACCAGTGCACAAAGCAAGGTCCATAAAGACATGGATGAGCGAGTTTGGGGTGCAGGAACTTGACTCACCTGCACAGAGTCCTGACCTCAACCCAACAGAACACCTTTGGGATGAATTAGAGCGGAGACTGCGAGCCAGGCCTTCTCGTCCACATCAGTGCTTGACCTCACAAATGCGCTTCTGGAAGAATGGTCAAACATTCCCATAGACACACTCCTAAACCTTGTGGACAGCCTTCCCAGAAGAGTTGAAGCTGTTATAGCTGCAAAGGGTGGGCCAACTCAATATTGAACCCTACGGACTAAGACTGGGATGCCATTAAAGTTCATGTGCTTGTAAAGGTAGGTGTCCCAATACTTTTGACAATATAGTGTACTTCTGGATCCTATAGAAGTGTAGCACTACCCCCGTAGGAGTTGCTGAAGTCAGGGTTCCCCACTGCTGCACAGCCAGTCACACAGCATTTCCTTCTTTCATCCGGACACAGAAATCAGGCTTGTTTTTGTAGTTTTATTAGGGGATGATAACATGGATAGGGTAAGGGGTTATGGGATTCACAGTGTGACAACAACAATGCTTTGGGGACACTTCCTATTTACAGACTCCTCTTCTCTCTTCCACCTGCACAAACTTTTTTCCTCTTTGTACAGCTTCTGCTGGTTCACTCCTGGGGGAACTAACAGTCTATTGTCAGTTCAGTAACGGGCCATTACAGGCAGGAACTCTCAGTCCCTTAGCAAAGTAGCACATAAGGAGTTAACAGCACGCCACATCACCTTCTGCTTCCCTGGGACCAATGGTTCCAGTTCCACTGCTTGCAGAAGATGCCCACCTGGCCCACCTGGCTGCCAAAAGCCACACCTGGCTGATTTTCTCTTCCCAGTCCTTCTGACTGGCATAGACATGGAGACACCCCAGGGCAAGGTTTGATGAAGATTTGGCACACTGCCGTCTTTAAGAGGGTACAGCTACAGCTGGCATTCTCTTCCCTTGTTTGTCCCCACACCGTGCTGATCTACTCAAGCTCCTTGCTCTCTCCGCTGCCTCTCCAACTTGAATCCCTCCAACTGCCTCCTGTGGTGGGATCCTTCCCAGCCAGCCTCCCGAGCTCCAGCCCGAGGTAAACCCCCCCAGGTAAGGGGGCCCCCCAAGGGCCACCGACAGCCTCCCTCAGCACTGCTTCTCCATCTCCCACCCGACTCTCTCTCCCAGCATGTCTCATTCCTATTTATGGGCTATCCAATCCCCTGCCAGGCCAACTCCCGGGGATTGGCTAAGGCCCCATAAATATGAAGAACAGCTCCTCTTCACTTCCACCCACTAGTTCCAGAATGTTCTCCAACTTTCCGGATACCAGGGGGAGGCACCAGAGGGCTGTCTGTATGAATCACGCTGGCCTGGCCTCTAGTAACCCTGACCCAGATTTAATTACTCAGGTTTAGCCCAGAGCCAGACTATATTTTGCCTGTACTGGCACTAGTAGAACACACCTGAGGGTGCTACAGAAGGATCACTGGATCTTAGAGGAGATTGGGACATAATCTGCCTTCCTAAGCCACTTGACCACAATTCAGGTACTGCATAATTGGTATCGTGGAGAACAGTCTCATTCGTTTGCTTTTTTTCCAAAGTGCAAACGACTTGGGTTTGAGTTGAACTCATAAAACTCATCCTTACTTAAAAAAAACACAGTAGCTTAGTGGTTAGCACTTCTGTCTTGCAACACTGGGGTTCTCGGTTGGGTAACAATCAGCACACTATCTGCACCGAGTTTGCATGTTCTCCCTGTGCTTGCATCAGTTTCCTCCAGGTACTCCAGCTTCCTTCCGTTCATCAAAGACATGATAGAAGGTTTCTTGGCTCCTAAATTTGGCCCTAGTATGGTATTCTACTCAGTTGGGGGTTATTTATTAAAACTGGAGTGTGCAAAATTTGGTGCAGCTGTGCATGGGAGCCAATCAGCTTCTAACTTCAGCTTGTTCAATTAACCACTTCAGCCCTGGAAGATTTGGCTGCTGAATGACCAGGCCATTTTTTGCGATTGCGTCGATTTAACTGACAATTGCGCGGTCGTGCGACGTTGTACCCAAACAAAATTGATGTCCTTTTTTTTCCCACAAATAGATCTTTCTTTTGGTGGTATTTGATCGCCTCTGCGTTTTTTAATTTTTTGCGCTATAAATAAAAAAAGAGCGACAATTTTGAAAAAAAAAAAAAACACACAATATTTTGTACTTTTTGCTATAATAAATATCCCCATTTTTTTTTAAAAAAAGCACATTTTTTCTCAGTTTAGATATATGTATTCTTCTACATATTTTTGGTTAAAAAAAAAATCGCAAAAAGCATATATTGATTGGTTTGCGCAAAAGTTATTGCGTCTACAAAATAGGGGATAGATTTATAGCATTTTTATTTATTTATTTATTTATTTACTAGTAATGGCAGCGATCTGCGATTTTTATCGGGACTGCGACATTATGGCGGACACATCGGACACTTTTTACACATTTTTGGGACCATTGGCATTCATACAGCGATCAGTGCTATAAAAATGCACTGATTACTGTAAAAATGGCACTGGCAGGGAAGGGGTTAACACTAGGGGGCGATCAAGGAGTTAAATTTGTTCCCTAGGGTGTGTTCTAACTGTAGGGGGATGGGAGTAACTGGAGGAAATGACAGATTGTTGTTCCTAGCTATTAGGAGCTCACGATCTGCCTCTCTTCTCTTCACAGAATAGGGATTTTTGTGTTTACACACACACGTCCCTGTTAGGGGGCGATCAAGGAGTTAAGTGTGTTCCCTAGTGTGTGTTTCTAACTATAGGGGGAGGGGACTGACTAGAGGAAGTGATGGATCGTGATTCCTAGCTAATAGAAACTTACGATCTATCACTCCTCACAGAACAGAACAGGGATTTGTATTGTTTACACACACACGTCCCTGTTCTTCCTCTCGTGCTCGCGATCGCTCGTGGTCGGCAGTCATCGCGACCGTCAGTCACAAGCACTGGCACCCCCGCTGTGCAGCAGGCGCGCGTGCTCCTGCTATCCCGACCCTGCGAGTCGACGTATAGCTACGACCGCTCGCGGGATCGTGCCGACCTGCCGCAGTAAAATGACGGCGGCTGGTCGGCAAAGCGGTTAAGCTTTGACAAAAAAAAAAAAAAAAAAACCTGGAAACTATTTGGTTTCTCTGCAGAGCTGCACCAGATTATGCACTCTCTAAGTTTTAGTAAATCAACCCAAATGCTCCCAAGATGGCTGCTTCCACCTTTGGAGAAAAGCGCCATAGGAATAAAAATGAATAATATTGGTTCTGTAGTGCCAAGAGAAGATCTAGGGGGGCTAATTAGACACCTCGAGACAACGCTGGAAATGAATGCCGGACACCTCTAGATATCTGATATGGACAGGGGGTATTTTCTTGCACTTATTGAATGAATATAACAAAACGCTTCCAATGGAATGTTTAACAGATCCAAAAGGAGCAAATAAGAGAAGATCACTGTAAGGGTTTACATACTGTACACTCTAAAACATATGACAGGTTTGCTTTAATCCATAAGGTGATATGTGCTTCTAATAAAAAAAATGTTCACAGTATAAATTTGCTGTTTGGGAGACGGATCATCTATTTATTATACATGAGCTGCATACATGCCTACATAATGGTTCATAAGAAATGTCATGCATATTTAAACAGTGTCAGACTGGGGGGATATGAAGGATATTCTGGGGAGGTAAAACGGGAACATTATTTTTTTTTTAGAGCATTATGTGTCATTTGTTTCTTGTCAACCAGCATGAAAGCCATGTACCAGCAGTAATATATGCATGTTTTCTGGTTATTACTCTGTAAAAGCACATACTGATGTTTACGTGTCTATTTATATATATATATATATATATATATATATATATATATATATATATATATATATATATATATATATACATGGAGTATATACACTATATTACCCAAAGAATTGGGACACCTGCATTTAGACAAACATGAACTCTAACGGCATCCCAGTCTAATGCCCCGTACACACGGTCGGACTTTGTTCGGACATTCCGACAACAAAATCCCAGGATTTTTTCCGACGGATGTTGGCTCAAACTTGTCTTGCATACACACGGTCACACAAAGTTGTCGGAAAATCCGAACGTTCTAAACGCGGTGACGTAAAACACGTACGTCGGGACTATAAACGGGGGCAGTGGCCAATAGCTTTCATCTCTTTATTTATTCTGAGCATGCGTGGCACTTTGTGCGTCAGATTTGTGTACACACGATCGGAATTTCCGACAACGGATTTTGTTGTCGGAAAATTTTATCTCCTGCTCTCCAACTTTGTGTGTCGGAAAATCCGATGGAAAATGTCCGATGGAGCCCACACACGGTCGGAATTTCCGACAACACGCTCCGATCGGACATTGTCCATGGGAAAATCCGACCGTGTGTACGGGGCATTAGTCCGTAGGGTTCAATATTGATTTGGTCTGTCCTTTGCAGCTATAACAGCTTCAACTCTTCTGGGAAGGCCGTCCACAAGGTTTAGGAGTGTGTCTATGGGAATGTTTGACCATTCTTCCAGAAGAGCGTTTGTGAGGTCAGGCACTGATGTTGGACGAGAAGGCCTGGCTCGCAGTCTCCGCTCTAATTCATCCCAAAGGTGTTCTATCGAGTTGAGTTCAGGACTCTGTGCAGGCCAGTCAAGTTCCTCCACCCCAAACTCGCTCATCCATGTCTTTATGGACCTTGCTTTGTGCACTGGTCCAAATCATTTGGTGGAGGGGAGATTATGGTGTGGGGTTGTTTTTCAGGGGTTGGGCTTGGCCCCTTAGTTCCAGTGAAGGGAACTCTTAGGGCCCTTTCACACTGAGGCGGGGGCGGCGTCAGCGGTAAAGCGCCGCTATTGTATACTGTCGGTATTCGGCAGAGGAGCTTTGCGGTGGTTTTTAACCCTTTCTCGGCCGCTAGCGGGGGGGTAAAACCGCCCCCGCTAGTGGCCGAGAAAGGGTTAAAAACCACCGCAAAGCGCCTCTGCAGAGGCGCTTTGCCGGCGGTATAGCCGCGCTGTCCCATTGATTTCAATGGGCAGGAGCGGTATACACTCCGCTCCTTCACCGCTCAGAAGATGCTGCTAGCAGGACTTTTTATCCCATCCTGCCAGCGCATCGCTCCAGTGTGAAAGCCCTCGGGGGCTTTCACACTGGAATCAAAGCAGCGGCACTTTCGGGTCGGTTTGCAGGTGCTATTATTAGCGCAATAGCACCTGCAAACCGCCCCAGTGTGAAAGGGCCCTTAAGGCGTCAGCATACAAAGACATTTTGGACAATTTCATGCTCCCAACTTTGTGGGAACAGTTTGGAGATGGCTCCTTCCTCTTCCAACATGACTGCACACCAGTGCACAAAGCAAGATCCATAATACATGGATGAGCGAGTTTGGGGTGGAGGAACTTGACCTCAACCCGATAGAACACCTTTGGGATGAATTACAGCAGCCCAAAAATACCAGGACAGTACCAATAACCTCCCCCCCCATGACCTTTTTGGAAAGTAGACAGTCCAAGGTTTTTTGAAGTTGTAATTTTTTGGCATAATTTTTTGGAAAATTAAGAAATTTAAAAAAAAATCTATTTTTTTTTTTTAACATATTGTCACCATTGCAGTACAGCGTCATCATATAACTGGTGTGGTGGTGATCAGGGACACTGACTGGTGACAATACAAAAAAATAAAAAAAAACAGTTTTTTTCAATTTTTTTTCGTACGTTTCGTCTTTTTTTTTTACAATTTTTTTTGTTAACACAGTGGGGGTTATTTACTAAAGGCAAATCCACTTTGCACTGCGAGTGCACTTGAAATTGCACTGAAAGTGCACTTGGAAGTAAAGTCGCTGTAGATCCGAGGGGGACATGCAAGGAAAATAAAAAACATCATTTTAGCTTGTACATGATTGGATGATAAAATCAGCAGAGCTTCCCCTCATTTCAGATCTTCCCCTCAGATTTAGAGCGATTGCACGTCAAAGTGCACTTGTAGTGCAAAGTGGATTTGCCTTTCGTAAAAATAACCCCCAATGTGACCAGAGCAATATAATGCTACCATAGAAACATTGTAAAACTCTGGGGAAGTGATCAGGATTTTTTTTTACACATTATGAATGCTTTTAGCAGTGAATTTTATTGGTCTTAACAAGCATTTTACAGCATAAAAATCGATGATTTGTTGTGATTAGCTGTGATCGGCTCTGTCTGTACCATGTGATCACTATGACCAATCACAACTAATGCTGCGTACACACAATCGGAAATTCGGCCAGCAAAAGACCGATGAGAGCTTTTGGTCAGAAAATGCGACCGTGTGTTATGCTCCATCGGACTTTTGCTGGCTGAATTCCAGCCAGCAAAAGATTGAGAGCAGGTTCTCAATTTTTCGGTCGGAAAAAGTTCCTATCCGAAAATGCGATCGTCTGTAGCAATTCCGACGTGCAAAATTCCTACGCATGCTCGGAAACAATTTGGCGCATGCTCGGAAGCATTGAACTTCATTTTCTTGGCTCGTCGTAGTGTTGTACGTCACCGCGTTCTTAACGGTCGAAAGTTCAGCGAACTTTTGTGTGACCCGTGTGTCTTTTTTAGATGTGGTGTTTCCAAGTTAAAAACAGTTTTTTTTTGCTAGAAAATTACTTAGAACCCCCCAAACATTCTACTTTTTTTTTAACACCCTAGAGAATAAAATGGCGGTCGTTGCAATACTTTCTGTCACACCGTATTTGCGCAGCGATCTTACAAGCGCACTTTTAAAAAAAAAAAAAATACACTTTTTTTAATTAAAAAATAAGACAACAGTAAAGTTAGTCTTGATACCCAACATGTAATGCCTCAAAATTGCGCCCCGCTCGTGGAATGGCGACAAACTTTTACCCTTAAAAATCTCCATAGACGACATTTAAAAAATTCTACAGGTTGCATGTTTTGCGTTACAGAGGAGGTCTAGGGCTAGAATTGTTGCTCCCGCTCTACCAATCATGGCGATACCTCACATGTGTGGTTTGAACACTGTTTTCATATGCGGGCGCTTCTGCGCGCAAGCTCGTCGGGGCGGGGCGCGTTTAAAAATTTTTTTACTTATTTATTTTACCTTTTATTTTTACACTGTTTTAAAAAAAAGAAAAATTGTGTCACTTTTATTCCTATTACAAGGAATGTAAACATCCCTTGTAATAGAAAAAAAGCATGACAGGACCTCTTAAATATGAGATCTGGGGTCAAAAAGACCTCAGATCTCATATTTACACTAAAATGCAATAATAAAAAAAAAAAAAAAAATTTCGTCATTTAAAAAAATATAAAAAATTAAATGGGCGTTTAAGAGCTATGGGTGGAAGTGACGTTTTGACGTCGCTGCCGCCCTGCAGTGTCATGGAGACGGGTGGGGGCCATCTTCCCCTCACTCATCTCCATGCACAGCTAGGAAACAGACCCGATCGGTACTGGATCGCGGCGGGAGGGGTGGCCCCCTCTTCCGCCGCCGATAAAAGTGATCTTGCGACGAATCCACCGCAGAGACCACTTTTATGTTGTAGCGGACCGCCGGCTGAACATGGGGGATACCAGGGTTATGGCAGCTAGGTGCTGCCATAACAACGATATCCTCCACTAAAATAGGGACGTACATCGGCGTGCGGCGGTTCGGAAGTGGTTAATGAACAATTAAACTCACCTGTAGTTGAATTCTTGTCAATTAGGATTTTGTCGTCTAAAATTTAGCTTTGCTCCTAAGACTTTCACTTTTGGGGTGTATTCATTTTTGCCACATGGTATTGCATGAATTTGTTAGGAAAAATACATTTTTTTATGTGTGCAAATTAACAAATTTTGGTTGCAATCAATTGGAGTAATTTGTAGTATAGTGTCCCATGGAAAATGCTGAAAGGAAACTAAAGGTTTTCTGACAAATCTGTGGGGTGTACTCATTTATGCTGCAGCTCCGCCCTATGTGTTTTGTCAGCGTTGACATCTTCCATTGCACAGGGTATACAGGAAGTGCAGGGGCATGGCTTGGATGGGAAATTCACAGGGGGAGCAATGAGTTCAAGGTTCACCAGCAACAAGGTAGTAAGTACTTTTATCCGAGGGGCTGTCCAGCATCTCAGTTGTCATTTATCAGACCTGTCATTTGGTGGGACTGAAGAGACAGGACCAGACATGTGGTGGCATGCAGCCTTTTTTTTTCCCTTTCAGCAGGTCAGCATGCATTGTGTTTTTTTTTTTCTCTGTGTGGGGGTCCTCCATTAACTTCTATAGCAGACCCTTATCTAGGATAAGGGTCTGCTATAGATAAAAGGGATTGCTTTGTTTACAAACAGAATGAAGTGGCGGGGAGTTGCCAGCAATTAAAAAATGTTTTTCTTTGTAAATACAAGTTTACTGATGTGCTACTTCACAGGCAGGTTCAGGGCATCCCGCAGACTTGTTAATAATAGGATTTTGGATTTTTTTTTAATCTTTCACCTTTAATGTTTCGTTAAAAGCACAGGTCCCGCCCATTTGTTTTGCTTCAGTGCATGTCCGCCAGGGCAGTGCCCAGCCTCCCATTTCCCCCCTATGCTGTTTGATTGACAATCCCTTGTCTATTAGCCCTATCATTTACAGAAAGGGGAAGGTTATCCAACTTATCTTTAGAAAAGTAAAACCCAACTAGGTCTTGTAGGGTTAACAGTCCCAACATAAAAATGTAGTGAATAATGGATTTCTCCATGTGACGTGTATGGCGGGGTCAGGATCATATTGTGCTGCAATGTATTTAATCAGAATCACGATGAAAATTCAAATGTATTCTGCATCAGCTTTCATTCATCAAAAGCAAAGCCTGGAGGAGTATGTGTAGAACGTGAAATATATTAAGCTTGATCTACATGGGATGATCTCTCTCACAAGCCTTTACCTTTCCCCTTACCTTACCGGCAATGTTTTCATTAACTAAAAACAGTCCAGTAAAAAAGCCCAGGGATAAATGAATATTTAATACAAAAATATACTGTAAGTCTAATAAAGTAAAAGCACCCCATACAAACATAGCATTTGAGATATCAAAGTTGCTTTTATATATAAAAAATACATATTTTTATATACAGTATCTCTCAAAAGTGAGTACACCCCTCACATTTTTGTAAGTATTTTATTCTATCTTTTCATGTGACAACACTGAAGACATGACATTCTGGTACAATGTAAAGTAGTGAGTGTACAGCTTGTATAACAGTGTAAATTTGCTGTCCCCTCAAAATAACTCAACACACAGCCAATAATGTCTAAACCGCTGGCAACAAAAGTGAGTATACCCCTGAAAATTGTGAAAAAGTGAAAATGTCCAAATTGGTCCCAAAGTGTCAATATTTTGTGTGCCCACCACTATTTTCCAGCACTGCCTTAACCCTCTTGGGCATGGAGTTCACCAGAGCTTCACGCATCCACTCTGCCCCCAAACGCAGCCACTGTGCCCCCAAACGCATCCACTCTGCCCCCAAACACAGCTACTGTGCCCATCAATAGCTACTGTGCCCATCAATAGCCACTGTGCCCATCAATAGCTACTGTGCCCATCAATAGCTGCCACTGTGCACATCAAACGCACCACTATGCCCATCAATTGTCACCACTGTGCCCCCAAACGCGGCCACTGTGCCCCCAAACGCAGCCACTGTGCCCCCAAACGCAGCCACTGTGCCCCCAAACACAGCCACTGTGCCCATCAATAGCTACTGTGCCCATCAATAGCTGCCACTGTGCACATCAAACGCACCACTATGCCCATCAATTGTCACCAATGTGCCCCCAAACGCAGCCACTGTGCCCCCAAACACAGCTACTGTGCCCCCAAACACAGCCACTGTGCCCCCAAACGCAGCTACTGTGCCCATCAATAGCTGCCACTGTGCACATCAAACGCACCACTATGCCCATCAATTGTCACCAATGTGCCCCCAAACGCAGCCACTGTGCCCCCAAACACAGCCACTGTGCCCATCAATAGCTACTGTGCCCATCAATAGCTGCCACTGTGCACATCAAACGCACCACTATGCCCATCAATTGTCACCACTGTGCCCCCAAACGCGGCCATTGTGCCCCCAAACGCAGCCACTGTGCCCCCAAACACAGCCACTGTGCCCATCAATAGCTACTGTGCCCATCAATAGCTACTGTGCACATCAAACGCACCACTATGCCCATCAATTGTCACCAATGTGCCCCCAAACGCAGCCACTGTGCCCCCAAACACAGCTACTGTGCCCCCAAACACAGCCACTGTGCCCATCAATAGCTGCCACTGTGCACATCAAACGCACCACTATGCCCATCAATTGTCACCACTGTGCACATCAAACGTAGCCATTGTGCCCATCAAACGCAGCCACTGTGCCCGTCAAACGCATCCACTCTGCCCCCAAACGCAGCCACTGTGCCCCCAAACGCAGCTACTGTGCCCCCAAACGCAGCCACTGTGCCCATCAATAGCTGCCACTGTGCCCATCAATAGCTACTGTGCCCATCAATAGCTGCCACTGTGCACATCAAACGCACCACTATGCCCATCAATTGTCACCACTGTGCCCCCAAACGCGGCCACTGTGCCCCCAAACGCAGCCACTGTGCCCAAAAACACAGCCACTGTGCCCATCAATAGCTACTGTGTCCATCAATAGCTGCAACTGTGCACATCAAACGCATCACTATGCCCATCAATTGTCACCAATGTGCCCCCAAACGCAGCCACTGTGCCCCCAAACACAGCTACTGTGCCCCCAAACGCAGCCACTGTGCCCCCAAACACAGCCACTGTGCCCATCAATAGCTGCCACTGTGCACATCAAATGCACCACTATGCCCATCAATTGTCACCACTGTGCCCCCAAACGCAGCCACTGTGCCCCCAAACACAGCCACTTTGCCCCCAAACGCAGCTACTGTGCCCATCAATAGCTGCCACTGTGCACATCAAACGCACCACTATGCCCATCAATTGTCACCAATGTGCCCCCAAACGCAGCCACTGTGCCCCCAAACACAGCCACTGTGCCCCCAAACACAGCCACTGTGCCCATCAATAGCTACTGTGCCCATCAATAGCTGCCACTGTGCACATCAAACGCACCACTATGCCCATCAATTGTCACCACTGTGCCCCCAAACGCGGCCACTGTGCCCCCAAACGCAGCCACTGTGCCCCCAAACACAGCCACTGTGCCCATCAATAGCTACTGTGCCCATCAATAGCTGCCACTGTGCACATCAAACGCACCACTATGCCCATCAATTGTCACCAATGTGCCCCCAAACGCAGCCACTGTGCCCCCAAACGCAGCCACTGTGCCCCCAAACGCAGCCACTGTGCCCCCAAACACAGCCACTGTGCCCATCAATAGCTGCCACTGTGCACATCAAATGCACCACTATGCCCATCAATTGTCACCACTGTGCCCCCAAACGCAGCCACTGTGCCCCCAAACGCAGCCACTGTGCCCCCAAACGCAGCCACTTTGCCCCCAAACGCAGCTACTGTGCCCCCAAACACAGCTACTGTGCCCCCAAACACAGCTACTGTGCCCCCAAACGCAGCCACTGTGCCCCCAAACACAGCCACTGTGCCCATCAATAGCTACTGTGCCCATCAATAGCTGCCACTGTGCACATCAAACGCACCACTATGCCCATCAATTGTCACCAATGTGCCCCCAAACGCAGCCACTGTGCCCCCAAACGCATCCACTCTGCCCCCAAACGCAGCCACTGTGCCCCCAAACGCATCCACTGTGCCCCCAAACACAGCTACTGTGCCCATCAATAGCTACTGTGCCCATCAATAGCCACTGTGCCCATCAATAGCTACTGTGCCCATCAATAGCTGCCACTGTGCACATCAAACGCACCACTATGCCCATCAATTGTCACCACTGTGCCCCCAAACGCGGCCACTGTGCCCCCAAACGCAGCCACTGTGCCCCCAAACACAGCCACTGTGCCCATCAATAGCTACTGTGCCCATCAATAGCTGCCACTGTGCACATCAAACGCACCACTATGCCCATCAATTGTCACCAATGTGCCCCCAAACGCAGCCACTGTGCCCCCAAACACAGCTACTGTGCCCCCAAACACAGCCACTGTGCCCCCAAACGCAGCTACTGTGCCCATCAATAGCTGCCACTGTGCACATCAAACGCACCACTATGCCCATCAATTGTCACCAATGTGCCCCCAAACGCAGCCACTGTGCCCCCAAACACAGCCACTGTGCCCATCAATAGCTACTGTGCCCATCAATAGCTGCCACTGTGCACATCAAACGCACCACTATGCCCATCAATTGTCACCACTGTGCCCCCAAACGCGGCCATTGTGCCCCCAAACGCAGCCACTGTGCCCCCAAACACAGCCACTGTGCCCATCAATAGCTACTGTGCCCATCAATAGCTACTGTGCACATCAAACGCACCACTATGCCCATCAATTGTCACCAATGTGCCCCCAAACGCAGCCACTGTGCCCCCAAACACAGCTACTGTGCCCCCAAACACAGCCACTGTGCCCATCAATAGCTGCCACTGTGCACATCAAACGCACCACTATGCCCATCAATTGTCACCACTGTGCACATCAAACGTAGCCATTGTGCCCATCAAACGCAGCCACTGTGCCCGTCAAACGCATCCACTCTGCCCCCAAACGCAGCCACTGTGCCCCCAAACGCAGCTACTGTGCCCCCAAACGCAGCCACTGTGCCCATCAATAGCTGCCACTGTGCCCATCAATAGCTACTGTGCCCATCAATAGCTGCCACTGTGCACATCAAACGCACCACTATGCCCATCAATTGTCACCACTGTGCCCCCAAACGCGGCCACTGTGCCCCCAAACGCAGCCACTGTGCCCAAAAACACAGCCACTGTGCCCATCAATAGCTACTGTGTCCATCAATAGCTGCAACTGTGCACATCAAACGCATCACTATGCCCATCAATTGTCACCAATGTGCCCCCAAACGCAGCCACTGTGCCCCCAAACACAGCTACTGTGCCCCCAAACGCAGCCACTGTGCCCCCAAACACAGCCACTGTGCCCATCAATAGCTGCCACTGTGCACATCAAATGCACCACTATGCCCATCAATTGTCACCACTGTGCCCCCAAACGCAGCCACTGTGCCCCCAAACACAGCCACTTTGCCCCCAAACGCAGCTACTGTGCCCATCAATAGCTGCCACTGTGCACATCAAACGCACCACTATGCCCATCAATTGTCACCAATGTGCCCCCAAACGCAGCCACTGTGCCCCCAAACACAGCCACTGTGCCCCCAAACACAGCCACTGTGCCCATCAATAGCTACTGTGCCCATCAATAGCTGCCACTGTGCACATCAAACGCACCACTATGCCCATCAATTGTCACCACTGTGCCCCCAAACGCGGCCACTGTGCCCCCAAACGCAGCCACTGTGCCCCCAAACACAGCCACTGTGCCCATCAATAGCTACTGTGCCCATCAATAGCTGCCACTGTGCACATCAAACGCACCACTATGCCCATCAATTGTCACCAATGTGCCCCCAAACGCAGCCACTGTGCCCCCAAACGCAGCCACTGTGCCCCCAAACGCAGCCACTGTGCCCCCAAACACAGCCACTGTGCCCATCAATAGCTGCCACTGTGCACATCAAATGCACCACTATGCCCATCAATTGTCACCACTGTGCCCCCAAACGCAGCCACTGTGCCCCCAAACGCAGCCACTTTGCCCCCAAACGCAGCTACTGTGCCCCCAAACACAGCTACTGTGCCCCCAAACACAGCTACTGTGCCCCCAAACGCAGCCACTGTGCCCCCAAACACAGCCACTGTGCCCATCAATAGCTACTGTGCCCATCAATAGCTGTCACTGTGCACATCAAACGCACCACTATGCCCATCAATTGTCACCAATGTGCCCCCAAACGCAGCCACTGTGCCCCCAAACGCATCCACTCTGCCCCCAAACGCAGCCACTGTGCCCCCAAACGCATCCACTGTGCCCCCAAACACAGCTACTGTGCCCATCAATAGCTACTGTGCCCATCAATAGCCACTGTGCCCATCAATAGCTACTGTGCCCATCAATAGCTGCCACTGTGCACATCAAACGCACCACTATGCCCATCAATTGTCACCACTGTGCCCCCAAACGCGGCCACTGTGCCCCCAAACGCAGCCACTGTGCCCCCAAACACAGCCACTGTGCCCATCAATAGCTACTGTGCCCATCAATAGCTGCCACTGTGCACATCAAACGCACCACTATGCCCATCAATTGTCACCAATGTGCCCCCAAACGCAGCCACTGTGCCCCCAAACACAGCTACTGTGCCCCCAAACACAGCCACTGTGCCCCCAAACGCAGCTACTGTGCCCATCAATAGCTGCCACTGTGCACATCAAACGCACCACTATGCCCATCAATTGTCACCAATGTGCCCCCAAACGCAGCCACTGTGCCCCCAAACACAGCCACTGTGCCCATCAATAGCTACTGTGCCCATCAATAGCTGCCACTGTGCACATCAAACGCACCACTATGCCCATCAATTGTCACCACTGTGCCCCCAAACGCGGCCATTGTGCCCCCAAACGCAGCCACTGTGCCCCCAAACACAGCCACTGTGCCCATCAATAGCTACTGTGCCCATCAATAGCTACTGTGCACATCAAACGCACCACTATGCCCATCAATTGTCACCAATGTGCCCCCAAACGCAGCCACTGTGCCCCCAAACACAGCTACTGTGCCCCCAAACACAGCCACTGTGCCCATCAATAGCTGCCACTGTGCACATCAAACGCACCACTATGCCCATCAATTGTCACCACTGTGCACATCAAACGTAGCCATTGTGCCCATCAAACGCAGCCACTGTGCCCGTCAAACGCATCCACTCTGCCCCCAAACGCAGCCACTGTGCCCCCAAACGCAGCTACTGTGCCCCCAAACGCAGCCACTGTGCCCATCAATAGCTGCCACTGTGCCCATCAATAGCTACTGTGCCCATCAATAGCTGCCACTGTGCACATCAAACGCACCACTATGCCCATCAATTGTCACCACTGTGCCCCCAAACGCGGCCACTGTGCCCCCAAACGCAGCCACTGTGCCCAAAAACACAGCCACTGTGCCCATCAATAGCTACTGTGTCCATCAATAGCTGCCACTGTGCACATCAAACGCATCACTATGCCCATCAATTGTCACCAATGTGCCCCCAAACGCAGCCACTGTGCCCCCAAACACAGCTACTGTGCCCCCAAACGCAGCCACTATGCCCCCAAACACAGCCACTGTGCCCATCAATAGCTGCCACTGTGCACATCAAATGCACCACTATGCCCATCAATTGTCACCACTGTGCCCCCAAACGCAGCCACTGTGCCCCCAAACACAGCCACTTTGCCCCCAAACGCAGCTACTGTGCCCATCAATAGCTGCCACTGTGCACATCAAACGCACCACTATGCCCATCAATTGTCACCAATGTGCCCCCAAACGCAGCCACTGTGCCCCCAAACACAGCCACTGTGCCCCCAAACACAGCCACTGTGCCCATCAATAGCTACTGTGCCCATCAATAGCTGCCACTGTGCACATCAAACGCACCACTATGCCCATCAATTGTCACCACTGTGCCCCCAAACACGGCCACTGTGCCCCCAAACGCAGCCACTGTGCCCCCAAACACAGCCACTGTGCCCATCAATAGCTACTGTGCCCATCAATAGCTGCCACTGTGCACATCAAACGCACCACTATGCCCATCAATTGTCACCAATGTGCCCCCAAACGCAGCCACTGTGCCCCCAAACACAGCTACTGTGCCCCCAAACGCAGCCACTGTGCCCCCAAACACAGCCACTGTGCCCATCAATAGCTGCCACTGTGCACATCAAATGCACCACTATGCCCATCAATTGTCACCACTGTGCCCCCAAACGCAGCCACTGTGCCCCCAAACGCAGCCACTGTGCCCCCAAACGCAGCCACTTTGCCCCCAAACGCAGCTACTGTGCCCCCAAACACAGCTACTGTGCCCCCAAACACAGCTACTGTGCCCCCAAACGCAGCCACTGTGCCCCCAAACACAGCCACTGTGCCCATCAATAGCTACTGTGCCCATCAATAGCTGCCACTGTGCACATCAAACGCACCACTATGCCCATCAATTGTCACCACTCTGCCCCCAAACGCAGCCACTGTGCCCCCAAACGCAGCCACTGTGCCCCCAAACACAGCCACTGTGCCCATCAATAGCTGCCACTGTGCACATCAAACGCACCACTATGCCCATCAATTGTCACCACTGTGCACATCAAACGTAGCCATTGTGCCCATCAAACGAGGCCACTGTGACCATCAATTGCCACCACTGTGCCATCAAACGCAGCCACTGTGCCCGTCAAACGAGGCCACTGTGACCATCAATTGCCACCACTGTGCCATCAAACGCAGCCACTGTGCCCATAAAACGCAGCCACTGTGCCCATCAATTGCCACCACTGTGCCATCAAACGCAGCCACTGTGCACATTAATTGCAGCCACTGTGCCCATTAATTGCTGCCACTGTGCCGATCAAACGCAGCCACTGTACCCATCAATTGCCGCCACTTTTTTATCAAATGCCTCCACTGTTCCCATCAAATGCTGCCACTGTGCCCATCAAACACAACCACTGTGCCCATCAATTGAAAGAGGAAGGGGTGTGGTTTACAGGGCGTGTCTTAAATAGGAAGGGGTGTGGCCTTGACAGGAAGGGGTGGGTCATATTTAAAAGAGGGGGCGTGAGTTAAGTCAGGCCTAGGGCAGCACAAAACCTAAATACACCACTGCCTGCGGCCCAGTCTCTGAAGGGAGGGGATCATGCTCTGCTTTAGTATGTCACATTACATGTTGGCATTCATGGTTCCCTCAATGATCTGTAGCTTCCCAGTGCCGGCAGCACTTATGCAGCCCCAGACCATGACACTCCCACCACCAAGGTTGACTGTAGGCAAGACACACTTGTCTTTGTACTCCTCACCTGGTTGCTGCCACACACGCTTTTCACCATCTGAACCAAATAAGTTTATCTTGGTCTCATCAGACCACAGGACATGGTTCCAGCAATCCATGTCCTTAATCGGCTTCAGTAAACTGTGTGTGGGCTTTCTTGTGCATCACCTTTTGAAGAGGCTTCCTTCTGGGATGACAGCCATGCAGACCAATTTGATGCAGTGTGCGGCGTATGGTCTGAGCACTGACAAGCTGACTCCTCACCCCTTCAACCTCTGCAGCAATGCTGGCAGCACTCATACGTCTATTTCCCAAAGACAACCTCTGGATATGACGCTGAGCACGTGCACTCCACTTCTTTGGTCGACAATTGGCGAGGTCTGTTCTGAGTGGAACCTGTCCTGTTAAACCGCTGTATGGTCTTGGCCACCGTGCTGCAGCTCAGTTTCAGGGTCTTGGCAATCTTCTGATAGCCTAGGCCATCTTTATGTAGAGCAACAATTCTTTTTTTTCAGATCCTCAGAGAGTTCTTTTGCCATGAGGTGCCATGTTGAACTTCCAGTGACAAGTCACCGGGGAGGGAAAATGGCTAATTGGGCCCAATTTGGACATTTTTACTTAGGGGTGTACTCACTTTTGTTGCCAGCGGTTTAGACATTAATGGCTGTGTGTTGAGTTATTTTGAGGGGACAGCAAATTTACACTGTTATACAAGCTGTACACTCACTACTTTACATTGTAGCAATGTGTCATTTCTTCAGTGTTGTCACATGAAAAGATAGAATAAAATAAAATATTTACAAAAATGTGAGGGGTGCACTCACTTTTGTGAGAAACTGTATATATATATATATATATATACACACACACACACACACACACACACACACACATATATATATATATATATATATATATATATATATATATATATATATATATATATACATACATACATACATACATACATACATACATACATACATACATACATACATATATATATAGTGGATTTTTAAGTAATTTCCCTTTTTTTTATTTTGATAAGGACACACAAATTAAATTTGAAAATGTATCTTTTTTAGTATAAAGGATATAAAATATTGCATATGAATACATTTCACTATCTTCTATTTCTGGCCACCAGACTAATGCCGCGTACACGCGATCGGACTTTCCGACAACAATGTTTTGTTGGCGGAAAATTTGAGAACCTGCTAAGAAACATTTGTTGGCGGAAATTCCGACAGCAAATGTTCGATGGAGCATACACACAGTCGGACTTTCCGACAACAGGCTCACACCGAACATTTCACGTCGGAAAAGCCGCCCGTGTGTACGGGGCATTAGCCTTTGTAAAGTGCCTGTGTTAGAGGATGACAGATTTTAGATGGAGGCAGAATTGAGGCAAGGAATTGGAATACTGTTCTGTTAGGGTTTTGGAGTCTGGTCAGGAAAAAGGTGGGTTCCCTGGCCACCATGTCAAACCAAGTTTTTAACCTGTTGTTATAGGCTGTGTTCTGTGGCACTGGCTTGTTCTTTTCATGTTGACTTCTAGGATGAGTTCTCCACCTGTTCCACTTTCAAGCTTAATATATTTCACGTGATACACATACACCTCCAGGCTTTGCTTTTGATGAATGAAAGTTGATTGAGAATACATTTGAATTCTCATCATAGAGTTCTGGAGTCTGGCTGGGAAAAAAGTGTGGGTGGGTTCCCTGGCCACCGTGCCAAGCCAGGTTTATCTCCTGTTGTTATAGGCTGTGTTCTGTATCATAGGAGAGCTCACATCATGTAGACTTATAGGATGAGTTTTCTGGGATGGAGGAAAAAAACAACAAACTTTGCAGTGGGGACCCCCCACACTGCAACAGTTAAATACTCTATAGGTTTAGGGGGAACTTCTAGGTAGGGTGCAGCGTGTGCGGCGGCAATAATTCAAAAAGTTGGGTGCAGTGTAAAACTTGGAGTGAAGTAATGTAGCAACAGTTCATAACAAACCCGGTGGGTAGGCTACCTAGCTCGGTGCACTCAGTTTCCAACAACGTGAAGAAGCAGATTGCCACCAGACTGACAGCATCTGTAGAGAGGGAGCAGAATGCGGCCTGGCCGTCTAGCGTTCCAATCTGGGAGTTGTCCAGAAGAGAAGTGACTCTACGCTTTCCTTTCATCAGGAGCCTATCCCTAGTGCTAGTACTATCCCTCACAGGCAGGTTACCTGTCCCTACTCTATAAACTCGCCAAAAGCGCTCCAAACCTGGGAACCAGGGCCCTAAAAAGGCTCTGCCTGACCCAAGAGGGTCACCAAAATCACATAGGGAGGAAGCATCAAATCAGATATCTTCCCAGTGACCCAGGAAACCATAGCGGAACCATGTTCCTTCCGACTTCCTCCACAACTGCAGTGCTGCCACCTGCAATGGAGAAAGTACCTGCCTACAAGCTGACAAAGCTATATTAGGTATCTTACACCCCACTACAGCAAGCTCCAACGTTGTCCTCTTTTCCCCTTTGCTTTGGACTGAGGGTGGTCCTCCGGTGTCATCACTTACAATGCAGGGATATTAACCCTGCATTATACATGGAGGGAGCAGGAGTTTTACCATGGCTGGGAGAACCTTAGATAGGGAGAGGTTGCACACATGGAGGATGTCTACAAGCACGAGGAGTAAGGTAAGTACTCGTTATTCCAGAACCCCTTGACTAAACAAGAATGTAATTTTTTTCTTGTGTTGAAGTTGGGCTTTAACTTCTTCCCACCTGCCCTGGCATCCCTTTAAAAAGTTCTGAACGCCAGAGGGCAGGAACGTTCAGATGGTCACGTGACCACCAACCTCGATCATTAGCGGGGACCAAGAGCTGTATTTCACAGCTTGGTTTTAGTGCTGGGAGTGCACAGTGAACACGCTCTCAGCACAGAAACATTGGCCACCCAGCAATGCATAGGTGTGCCTTGTGGACATTAAAGCCCATCCTTTTGCCACCGCACATATTGTTAATTGTGTTTGAGAACAGAGATTATGTGATCCACATACAGTACTGTGCAAAAGTTTTAGGCAGGTGTGAAAAAATGCTGTAAATGAAGAATGCTTTCAGAAATGGAAGTGGTAATAGTTTATTTTTATCCGTTAACAAAATGGAAAGTAAATGAAGAGAAGTAAAATCAAATCAATATTTGGTGTGACTGCCCTATGCCTTGAAAACAGCATCAATTCTTCTAGGTAGACTTGCCACCATTTTTGAAGGAACTCGGCATGTAGGTTGTTCCAAACATCTTGGAAAACTAACCATATACTGTATATATAAGTATTGGGACACCTGCCTTTACACGCACGTGAACTTTAATGGTGTCCCAATCTTAGTCCATAGGGTTAAATATTGAGTTGGCCCACCCTTTGCAGCTATAACAGCTTCAATGTTTGACCATTCTTCCAGAAGGACATTTGTGAGGTCAGGCACTGATGTTGGATGAGAAGGCCTGGCTCGCAGTCTCCACTTTAATTCATCCCAAAGGTGTTCTATCAGGTTGAGGTCAGGACCAGTCAAGTTCCTCCACTCCAAACTCGCTCATCTGTGTCTTTATGGACCTTGCTTTGTGCACTGGTGCGCAGTCATGTTGGAACAGGAAGGGGCCATCCCCAAACTGTTCCCACAAAGTTGGGAGCATTAAATTGTCCAAAATGTCTTGGTATGCTGAAGCCTTAAGAGTTCCCTTCACTGGAACTAAGGGGCCAAGCCCAACCCATAAAAAACAACCCCACACCATAATCCCCCCTCCACCCAAAAATTTGGAACAGTGCACAAAGCAAGGTCCATAAAGACATGGATGAGCGAGTGTGGGGTGGAGGAACTTGACTGGCCTGCACAGAGTCCTGACCTCAACCCGATAGAACACCTTTGGAATAAATTAGAGCGGAGACTGCTAGCCAGGCCTTCTCATGCAACATCAGTGCCTGACCTCACAAATACAATTGTGGAAAACCTTGTGGCCTTCCCAGAAGATCGGAAGCTGTTATAGCTGCAAAGGGTGGGCCAACTCAATATTGTCCTCTACGGACTAAGACAGGGATGCTCATGTGCGTGTTAAGGCAGGTGTCCCAATACTTTTGACAATATAGTGTATATAGAATATATATGTAAACAGTTTGCCTTTCATTTCTATTTTAAACTAAATGGGTTGTTTTACAAGGTAAGGGTTTCCATATACTTGAACACATAGGACTTACATGGATCAGAATTTTCATAAGAATGCAAATACATGCAGGAACCTAATCCACTTGCGGCTATATGTAGGTATTAGGCTCCTGATACTAATTAGCTTGTTGGTTGACTACAGTAGTAAATTTAGTGAGGTATAGCTTTGCATATATGAATGCAAAGTCTATGTAAAACAGACTGGCAACTCAATAAGTGAACAGACATATACAGCACACGCCTTTATCAAACTGGCTATGTAATCACCAATGGTGGCTCAGTGGTTAGCACTTATGTCTCACAGCACTGGGGTCCTTGGTACGAATCTAAGGCCCCATTCACATTTGAGAATGGGGCTGTTAGCAATTACATGTGGGAGACCCATTGAAAGTATGGCAGCCCCATTGAAAGTAATGAGAAGTTGACAGCTCCCGTAGCTAATTGTGACTGCTCACATGTAATTGCTCATGAAATAGTCAGTTCTGAACATAGACTGTCTGCGTCCAGGGCCGATCATTCTCAGGTAATCACTCCATGAGCGATTACAAGCCAACGAGTGCCATTAGCTGTGGGAGCTGTCAGCCTGTAGGCAGCTGCAGTTTACTTTCTCCAGTGCGGGTGGCGCTATTTGCAGCGGCACTTCAAATGGAAAAGAAGTCTTTAGGAACCTGGTTCATCTATGGTTTTCTGGGTCACTGGGGAAGCCATCCGATTGGATGCTGCCACCCCATGTAAATCTGCTGACCATCTTGGGTCAGGCAGAGCCATTTTAGGGATCTGGCTCTCAGGTTTGGTGCACTTTTGGCAAGTTGGTAGACTAGGAACAGGTACCCTACCTGTGAAGGGATAGCACTAGGAAAAGGTTCCTAAAAAGGAGGGAAAGCGTAGGGTTGCATCTCTTCTGGACACCTTCCCAATTGGGCACAAGACGGCCAGGCCGCATTCTGCCCCCTCTCAACAGACACTTTCGGTCTGGCTGGAGTCTGCTTCTTCACGCTGTTGGAAACTGTGAGTGAACCCGACTGGGTAACTTTCCCACGGGGTTTGTTGTGAACTCTTGCTACATCGCCTCAATACAAGTTTTACATTGCACCCAACTGTGTGAATTATTGTTGCTGCACATGCTGCACCTCTGCATCTACAAGCCTCCCATTGCTTTCAATGGGGCTGCCTCCCGTAGCTAGTTGTGGAAACCCCTGATGGGTCTCCTGCATGTAATTGCTAATTAACCCATTTGCAAATATAATTGGGGCCTTAGTCAGGACACCGCATGGAGTCTGCACATTATTCTTGTGCATGCTTGGATGTCATCTCCGTTTCCTGGTTTTCTCCCACACGCCAAAATCATGGCGGTAGAATAATTGGCTCCTGTCTAAATTGGCCTTGTATCAGGAACCATGAATCAGACCGAGACAGAAGTAAAGTTAAATCACACTTGTTTAAGAATAATAATAAGGTAAACAGAGTAAGCGTAGTCAAAGCAATCCAGAGTTCAGTAACCGGATCAGGTAGTCAGCCAAGCAAATGTCAGAGAGCCAGAGATAAACGTAGTAGTACAGCAAGCAGGATCAGGAGCCAGAAGGAACGTCAGCCGAGCAAGTCTTCAACAGGAACGCAGGAGAAATTCACTGTGATGTTGACAAAGGCGAAGGCAGAGATCAATTGAGCTGGACGGCTTTAAGTAGGCAGGACTGATGAGCAGAATCAACAACAGCTGGGTAACTGTGGAGAGAGATAGGAGCTGGCAATTAGCCGACAGCTGAGCGGCCAGCTCAGAGAAGGAAGGGCTGAGTCCAGCCCTGACACCTTGTATGTGTATACAAATTGACTATCAAAAGATGCAATGAAGAGGAAACTGCACTGCTACTGTATCTCCAATCCAAAAACACTTGACTAAAATATCAGATACTTCTACATCCACATAGCCCATGCTCGGGACCGCTGCTTCTTAACACGTTTCACCAAACTGGCTTGACTGCAAGGATCCTTGCAGATGTATCTTTGACATTTCAGTAAAGTGTTTTTTGGATCAGAGATTTGTGTGTGGTTTCCTCCTCCTCTTTTGATGGCAAGCAGAGACAAGCTTCTTGAACCTGCACCCAGTTGGCCAAAGAGAGTGAGATGGGCAGTGGTTTGGAGCTGTGTTGTTTGTCTGGGAGTTTAAAATAGCAATTGGTTATGCAACACATTCTGCATGGTGGTACCAACCCTATGCAAGTGGAGAGGATTGAGTAAAGAACCCATGACCTACTTCAGAAATAAAAATTGGGAAGAAGTTTCAAGCTCTCAAGCATATCCGGCCATGGTGCCCAGAGAGCTGGCCCACAGAATCATCAAGAGTTGGATATGACTGAACAAATATATACCTACATAACTACCAAAAGTGTAATGCCGTGTACACATGGGCGGACTTTCGGCATCACAGGTCCGACGGATATTCAAGGGACTTTTGACGGACTTCTGAAGGACTTTCGAACGAACGGACTTGCCTACACACGATCACACCAAAGTCTGACGGATTCGTACGTGATGACGTACGACCGGACTAAAATAAGGAAGTCGATAGCCAGTAGCCAATAGTTGCCCTAGCGTCGATTTTCGTCCGTCGGACTAGCATACAGATGAACTGACTTTTTGACCAGACTCAAATCCGTCGGAAAGATTTGAAACATGTTTCAAATCTAAAGTCCGTCTGATTTTCGACCGAAAAGGTTGCGTATTGGTTCTTCCTTGTCCATGTAATGGTGAAATGGCAAGGGTTTGACACTTTGTGAGAAAGTTGGGAGGTGTGGAAGTAAATACAGAATGTTATTCCGTGTTTGGAAACTAGTTATTCCAGTGTCAGAGCCCCCAGAACAGTCACAAAATGGTATACGAACTAAATGCTATTGAGTTTTCTGGATGATTGTTCCACTGGAAGGGAGTAACACAGATTATGAGTAGGAACCCACTTCTTTGGGCAACTCCAAAATGTGAGCAGAAAAGCTAAATTCAATCTGTCACTGTCTCGTTAAAGTTGGGTGCCCTTGAAAACTAGGTAAGGATCCAACTTGCCCCAACTCTACCCAAATGGTGAAATGAATATTGGAATGTGTGGACTGGGATAGCCGCAAAGCTGGGAACCGGTAAGACATCTTTTGATTTTCTTCTTTATGCACCAATGCATTGGCTTTCCCAAAATTGCACCATCAACAGTAAGGCAGTTATATACATCAGCCACAATCTTGTACAATAATTCAAGACGTACACATGACAGGGTGGTCCCAGATTTTTTCTTCAGGAAAATACCCTGGAAGCTGATAACTTGTGGTCTGGTGGAGGAAATGCTAACTGGCAGAACAGTGCAAAAACAAAAGTGCCACTCTAGATAACAGACTGGATTGCAAAGGTTCTTCCCCAAGTTTCCAGAAGGGTTTACAGGCATTCTAGAGGACGTTCTTATTGTACAGTGGGGACGGAAAGTATTCAGACCCCCTTACATTTTTCACTCTTTGTTATATTGCAGCCATTTGCTAAAATCATTTAAATTAATTTTTTCCCCTCATTAATGTACACACAGCACCCCATATTGACAGAAAAACGCAGAATTGTTGACATTTTTGCAGATTTATTAAAAAAGAAAAACTAAAATATCACATGGTCCTAAGTATTCAGACCCTTTGCTCAGTATTTAGTAGAAGCCCCCTTTTGATCTAATACAGCCATGAGTCTTTTTGGGAAAGATGCAACAAGTTTTTCACACTTTGATTTGGGGATCCTCTGCCATTCCTCCTTGCAGATCCTCTCCAGTTCTGTCGGGTTGGATGGTAAACATTGGTGGACAGCCATTTTTAGGTCTCTCCAGAGATGCTCAATTGGGTTTAAGTCAGGGCTCTGGCTGGGCCATTCAAGAACAGTCACGGAGTTGTTGTGAAGCCACTCCTTCCTTATTTTAGCTGTGTGCTTAGGGTCATTGTCTTGTTGGAAGGTAAACCTTCCGCCCAGTCTGAGGTCCTGAGCACTCTGGAGAAGGTTTTCGTCCAGGATATCCCTGTACTTGGCTGCATTCATCTTTCCCTCGATTGCAACCAGTCGTCCTGTCCCATTGCAACCAGTCGTCCTGTCCCTGCAGCTGAAAAACACCCCCACAGCATGATGCTGCCACCACCATGCTTCACTGTTGGGACTGTATTGGACAGGTGATGAGCAGTGCCTGGTTTTCTCCACACATACCGCTTAGCATTAAGGCCAAAAAATCTATCTTGGTCTCATCAGACCAGAGAATCTTATTTCTCATCATCTTGGAGTCATTCGGGTGTTTTGTAGCAAACTTCATGCGGGCTTTCATGTGTGTTGCACTGAGGAGAGGCTTCCGTCGGGCCACTCTGCCATAAAGCCCCGAATGGTGGAGGGCTGCAGTGATGGTTGACTTTCTACAACTTTCTCCCATCTCCCGACTGCATCTCTGGAGCTCAGCCATAATGATCTTTGGGTTCTTCTTTACCTTTCTCACCAAGGCTCTTCTTCCCCGATAGCTCAGTTTGGCTGGACGGCCAGCTCTAGGAAGGGTTCTGGTCGTCCCAAACGTCTTCCATTTAAGGATTATGAAGGCCACTGTGCTCTTAGGAACCTTAAGTGCAGCAGAAATTTTTTTGTAACCTTGGCCAGATTCGTGCCTTGCCAAAATTCTGTCTCTGATCTCTTCAGGCAGTTCCTTTGACCTCATGATTCTCATTTGCTCTGACATGCACTGTGAGCTGTAAGGTCTTATATAGACAGGTGTGTGGCTTTCCTAATCAAGTCCAATCAGTATAACCAAACACAGCTGGACTCAAATGAAGGTGTAGAACCATCTCAAGGATGATCAGAAGAAATGGACAGCACCTGAGTTAAATATATGAGTGTCACAGCAAAGGGTCTGAATACTTAGGACCATGTGATATTTTAGTTTTTCTTTTTTAATAAATCTGCAAAAATGTCAACAATTCTGTGTTTTTCTGTCAATATGGGGTGCTGTGTGTACATTAATGAGGGAAAAAAATTAACTGAATTGTTTTCAATCTTAGTTTATTTTCAAAAGTAAGAACACAAAGAATATAACAGAAAAATACCGTTCTTTACAGTATAGCATCACATATAGTATACATAGATTAGTGAGGTGTACTTTACCCACGTATAAACAGGAGTGATCATTTTAACATACAGCTTTCGGTGAACTACTGGTATATCATATTGTATATTGAAATCTTTATTATAAGAGAAGAATAATATGCGGGTGGGAGCCAACATATAATGAACCTTGTAGTTTCGCAGGTTGGTGTTATCTGAGGGTTCCCTCTCAACGAATTAGAATGCTGTAGAAATCTTTTATTCACCTATTATAAATAATCAAATCATTTAGCTATTCCAAAGATATGATCTTTAACTATATATGTGAGTGGTCGGTTCAGTACTTAACAAAGGGGGAAACAGAAAAAGTCAGAAATAAGATCGTGAGTAGAAGTGAGGGATGGTACCTGAGGCACCAGGCACTCCAGCATGGCTAATCGGCGGGTAAGGGTGGGATATCTCTGACCCATAGGGAAAACTCATCAGAATAGCGAAACATGGACCATGATGCCCAGGTGGCGGTAAACTGCTCCTCCTTTCCCGCTTCCTCCGCCAACAGGCGCTCCAGATCTCTTATCTGGTCCACTTCAACCGCCCATTCTCCCAAGGAAGGCACATCTGTAGTTTTCCAATGTCGGGGGATCACTGTCCTAACTGCTGCCAGAAAGTGGCGCAGTACATCTTTTTTAATCGACTTGAGGGGGCCTGGGAGTATAGATAATAGGGCTATCTCTGGTGTGGGTTTGATTGATGTCGCCATCAGCCTGCTGTAAAGATCAAAGACCTTTTGCCATAGTTTCCAGATTGGAGGGCAAGCCCACCAGATGTGAAGCATTGTCCCGCTAGAGGACAGGCATCTCCAACACACGTCTGTCAAAGAGGGGTTAAACCTTTTAATATCTACTGGGCATCTGTACCACCTCGTTAATAGTTTAAACCCTTTTTCTTGGTTCTTGGTTGCCAGGGAAATCCTATGCGTTAGGATAAAGCTTTTTTGCCAATCAGTGGGGGAGATGGAGTGTTGCAGCTCCGCTTCCCATTTCTGTGTATATGTTGGTAGGTCAGGGGCATATTCGTTCAGTAGTAGGGAATACAACAGTGATACTACATGTATTGGTGGGTCTGGTTGTAAAAGCAGTTCGTCAAAGTCTGATGGGTCGGTCAATATCTCTGAGATGGAGGAGAAAGTGCGTATGTATGACATTATTTGACCCCTTTGTAACCACATTGGTGGGGTCCCTAATTCCGTCCGAGAGGGTATGTCCGTTCTCAAAGATGGGTCAGCGCGTAAGACCTGTGCTAAACGTCTATGGCTATCCCTACTCCAGGGTCCAAATCTTAACTTGTTCGCTGCTGGGGGGAAAGCCGGAGTCCCAAAGAGAGGGGTCATTGGGCCCTGGATTTAAGACAATTTACTCGCTGAGATCATGCGGTCCCAAATCTGGAGAGTTTGACGAGTAAGAGCAGTGGAGAATAAGCCATCCCCACGCCCAGCCGTAGGGGTCCACGGCAGGGGGCGCAAAGATCAACCTCATTAAGATATTTCTCTAGTTGAACCCAAAGTTTGGAGGAAGAGTGGTGGAACCAATCCACTATACGCACGAGTGCTTTATGGTATATAGAGGCATCTGGGACCCCCGCACCCCCCCTGACCTTCGGGAGAATCATTGTGTCATGTTTTATCCTGGGGCGACGTCCCTGCCATATAAATTTAGAGAAGATCTGACGGAGCCTTTTGAAGAACGAGGTGGGGATATAGATAGGAATGGTCTGGAAAAGGGATAAGAATCGAGGGAGAACATCCATCTTCAAGACATTCACCCTACCCAGCCAGGAGAGCTGTTTAGAGGCATATGTGGTCAGATCCGCTTGAGTTCTGGTAAGTAAAGGGGTGAAGTTGCTGGAGAATAGTTGGGATACGACTGTTGGAATATGGATTCCTAGATAGCGGATAGATGTGGAGCTTGTCTTAAAAGGGAAGGAAGTTGTGAGCTGTTGTAGGGCCGCTGTTGGGAGTGAAATGTTGAGGATTTCTGACTTATTTAGATTAACTTTAAAATTACTAACCTCTCCATACTTCTGAAACTCCTGCATAATGGAGGGTAGAGAAACTTGTGGTTGGGTTACAAATATGAGTAGATCATCAGCAAATAGGGCAATTTTAGTGTGTAGTGGGCCTATTCTAACACCATGTATGGCCGGATTGTTTCTAAGGGCAATGGCTAGGTGTTCCATGACAATCACATAAAGAATGGGGGACAAGGGGCACCCCTGCCGCGTTCCGTTGTGTATAGTAAATTTAGGGGATAGGGAGCCATTTAGTCTAATCCTAGCGGAAGGAGATGTGTAGAGGGACATTATTCTGGAGATCATGTTTTGGCCTAGACCTAGTTGTTGTAATGATAAGCGGAGAAATTGCCAGTCGACACGGTCGAAGGCTTTTTCCGCATCGACTGTGAGAAGGCACAATGGGATATTGTGGGCCTGAGCATAATCCGCAATGAGGAGTGTTTTTAGGGTGTTGTCACGCGCCTCCCTTCCACTCACAAAGCCAACCTGATCTAGGTGTATTAAGCGGGGTAACAATGGTTGCAACCTATTAGCTAAAATTTTTGCGTACACCTTTAGATCTACTCCTATTAGTGAAATAGGTCGGTAATTAGCGCAAACATTCAGGTCTTTGTCTGGTTTGGGGATGAGGGTAATATGTGCCTCTAAGGTTTGTGGTGGGAACACTGATCGTTCAGAGATGGAGTTAAATACTTTTGTCAAGAAGGGAGTAAGAAGGGTAGCAAATTGTTTGTAGAATTTTGGAGAAAAGGCATCAGGACCCGGGCTTTTATCAGATGGGGTAGAAGCAATGGCGCGGGCAACCTCGTCTTCCGAAATCGGGGCCTCAAGGTCCTCTATCGTCTCGCCATCTAGAGTGGGTAATGCAGTTTGCTCGATGTATAAGGCTTGTGTTTCCGCTGTAGTGAAGGGAGGTTCAGTGGAGCTCGCTGCAGGTATATTATATAGGGATTGATAAAAGTCCCGGAACACCTGTCCCATCTCGGAAGGTGATGAGACAGTTTTCCCAGAGCTGTCCCGTATATGAGGTATAAAGGTGTTAGGTTGTTTGGTGTGAAGGGTGCGAGCCAGGGATCTACCACATTTATCTCTAAATTTATATTGATGAAAGGCTAGTTTGTTCGCAAACGTGCGGGCTGATGCCTCATATAACTCTCTAAGCTGAGTGCAAGCAGAAGAAACCTCTGTAAGCAGTTCAACCGTCGGGGAACGTTTATGAGTAGTTTCTAGTGTCCTTAGCTTATGTACTGCCGTAACTATCGCAGCTGAACGTTCTTTTTTCATGCGAGCACCCATCTGAATAAACCTACCCCGTAATACCGCCTTCAATGCTTCCCATTTAATGGGTGGTGAGGTGTCATCAGATGTGTGGTCTGTGAAAAAGTTTGATATCGACTCTGCTATCTGTGTTTCAAACCCTGGTTCAGTCAAGAGAGAGTCATTTAACCTCCATGTCCATTCTTTTATTGGAGTAGAGGGGATTGTAAGCGTCAGGAATATGGGTGAGTGGTCGGACCAAACCATAGGGTCTATTTCACAATTGGGGGACTAAGCAGCCGTGCTCGACTAAAAAATAATCTATACGACTGTATGATTGGTGGATGTTGGAGAAGTGTGTGTAGTTTCGTGAGTCCGGATACAGTATTCGCCATACGTCAATGAGATGCATATTGTAGATGGCACGTTTTAAGGCCCGTATTTTTGGAAAGGATATAGATGAACGGGATGTCGATGAATCCAAAAGTGGATCCAGGGGAGTATTGAAGTCCCCTCCGAGTATGAGCTTGCCCTCCGTGAAACCTGCCAAGATCTTTAGGTATTGCAAGGCTGATGGGACTTGGTGTGTGTTAGGCAAGTATACGTTGGTTATTGTAAATTTAGACATACCTGCCTTGGGTGTCCGTCACCTGATCAAGCAGCTCAATAGTGAGTGTTTTATGAAACGCAATAGATACTCCTTTAGATTTTTGTGTCGGGTTGGTACTGTGTATCCATCTATTGAAATATCTATTGGAGCAGGAAGGAGTGGAGTCAGAATGGAAGTGGGTCTCCTGCAGCAAGAGTATGCTGACCTGTCTTTTGTGCATCTGATATAGAATTTGCCCACGTTTCGACGCTACGTTAAGTCCGTTTACATTATACAAACAAAGTTTCAGGTGTGGGCGCAAAGTCACCGTGTGAGCCATGCTGGAGTGCCAAAAGCTGTAAAGGGGAGAAGGTATTAAGATATGGAGGAAAGGTATAGGGAGCAGGAAAGAAAAAGAAAGAAGAGATGAAGAAAAAGATAAACAGACAAAGGGGGGGAAGAGAGGGAGGGGAGGAAGAAAAATGAAAGGAGCGTGAGGATAATGGAAGAAATAAGATATAAATGAAAAGACACCTAAGATGTGTCTGGAAAACTAATGTGTCCGCGAACGCAGAACACTGCGTGAAAATTCACGTTTTAGGCACAAACCGTGCCTGTCCTATTGCGGGGGAAAAGTCGAGATGAATGGGTCTGAGCCGTGTTCCCGACAGCATATCAGGCATGCAAGTAGTATGTGTGGCACACTTGATATTTAAAACGAGTGTGGGGCATAAGGCAGCTTAACCACAACAAGTGATAACAATCAACCAAGTGTGTGCATTGGATTTAAATAATTAACCCTGAGGTATATATAAAACTATTACATTGTCTCATGTATATAAAGAAAGTTACTGCGCCAAGACAATTGGGTGGGTATATGGAGGGCAGGGAGAGTGGGGGACCCCCCCATGGGGGCAATCCTCTGCTCCATGTGTAACGTCCTTTAAACCCTGTATTCTCTGTAGCAGAGACTGAGTAAAACCGGGTGCCAAACCCCCCTCCGAGGAAGGTATCCCCCCACTCCCGCTACACATCCCCCACTGCATATATCATCGTGGGAAGGTGAGAGGAATCAATCTGAGACAATGCAAAACATCTTTAGAAGAACAACAGATAAAAAGGAAAAAAGAAAAACACAAAAACATAGCATTGGTATACATTCGCATTACCTGACGCTCTTCATAATGAGAGGCATAAAATTGACTCCAATCTATGTTCTCACCCGAACCCCAGCCAAATTGTAAATTGGCAAAGAGCAGGGAAAGAACCAGTGGAGACAAAACAAGCCATCAGTCTCTAATTAACTGTTGAGTTAATCTTCTGGGGAAGTAGGTCTTCTTATCCCTGGGCCAGAGGGAACTGATCTAGACCTAGGACGTCTGCGGCGCTGTGGAAGTGGACCAAGTCCCACCTGGCCTGATCTATCCTCTGGAGGGTCTAACCAGTTCAAAACTTCTACCGGATCTTGTTCGATAAAGAGGAAAAAGTCAGGCAGTTGGTCTGGATCAGAGAGCGTAAACCTGTTGCCGCCCCGTGTCACCTTGATGCTGAAGGGGTGACCCCATGTATAGGTAGCTCCAGCTTGCCGTATAAGGTCAAGTAGAGGGCGCACCACTCTACGCATATACAGCGTATTGCAAGATAAGTCAGGGTATAGGTGAATAGGGGCACCAAAGAAGTCAACAGGACCCAAGTTCCATGCCTTTCGCATGATCTCTTCTTTTAAAGTGTAATAGTGGACCCGACATAGAACATCGCGGGGGCGACCATCTCGGGCCCCCCCTGGTCCTCCTACCCTGTGAACACAATCCAGTTCAATTGGTGATGTTGCCTCTCTTCCCAGTGCTTTATTGAGGATAGAAAATGAACTTAATTGATTTTATCAAATGGCTGCAATATAACAAAGAGTGAAAAATTTAAGGAGGTCTGAATACTTTCCGTCTCCACTGTATATTCATCACTATTGCGCTGGATTTTATTATATACAGTATGTATGAATCTCTTGGTGATGACATCTATTGGCAATTCAGTGTAACTACAACTTGTAATTTAATGGCCGTAAAATGGTGTATTCCAGTTTACCTGCATGTTGGGCGTAGTTGGTTTAGTCATTAGATAGAACTCTCCCTTCTTCATGTTACGTCATGTAGTTGTCAGCCTTAATAGTGGTCACACGGCTTAGAAGATTATTGTCTTTTTACACTTTAAATGACTGGTGAAGCTCTCATGTACTCCATTTTAACAAGTAAAACTACATTGGATTATGCTGTCGTGATTGTTTGAGAATTGAGCTGCCTGTGGAGGGCACCTATTCAGCAGGTACTGGCCAGATGGACTGAGGTCGAAATGAAGTCAATGCATAATATCTGTGCTTCAAAGAGAACATGACTGTTGTTAGTATATCCCTTCTCCTTGGGAACCTTTGCTTGGGCTAATCTATTTTTTCCCTAACCAGCGGGTGTCTGTCCCTATTTACAAATTCCCCACACTGTGAGCACCTCAAAATGATCCAGCAGGGAATATATATAGCTTCTCTGTGTCCAAGATGGTTACTCAAATCATGGGACAGCTCTGTGTTCATTCAGATACAGACTCCCTCAAGATAGCCACCAGGAGCCCAGTGCAGAAGACAAGTCAGTCCTCTGCAAGATTCCCCTAGTGCCAATGATCAAGCACTCACTGTGTTCACTTCTGGTAGGCAACCAGAAGGCGAGTGAGCAGTTCTGTGGATTGTCACACTACTCCCTGCACTTCCATCCACTTGAATAGCGATTCCGCTTGACAGGCTAACGGCGGCTGCGAGAACATCACCCCTCTACAGTTGCATTTCCACTTTAATAACACAAAAGTTCCACCCCCATTCCCAAGTAAAAGTAGCTTATAGCATCCAGTTTTAAGGCCCAGTTACACTAGCAGGTGCAGGTTATGCTCTAATGTGTTTTTTATCGCATATCGCACTGTTTACACTTTTTTTTTTAATTAAAATAAAATGTCACAACATTACAACTGTGGCCAAAAGTTTTGAGAATGACACAAATATTAATTTTCCACAAAGTCTGCTGCCTCCGTTTTTATGATGGCAAATTGCATATACTCCAGAATGTTATGAAGAGTGATTAGATGAACTGCACTTAAATGCAAAGTCCCTCTTTGACATGAAACTGAACTTAATCCCAAAACAAACATTTCCACTGCATTTCAGCCCTGCCATGAAAGGACCAGCTGACATTATGTCAGTGATTCTCTTGTTAACACAGGTGTCAGTGTTGACGAGGACAAGGCTGGAAATCACTCTGTAATGCTGATTGAGTTAGAATAACAGGCTGGCCAATCTCTCCCCATCATTTCGGTCAACCTTAACCCAATATGCTGAAGTCTCCTGCCATAAACGAAATTAAACCAAATCGCTTATTTTAATCCTCCATACACCTCTACAGACTTAGCGAACCCTCACCAAATCCTTTCCCTTTAAATTATTATTATTATTATCATACAGAATTTATATAGCGCCAACAGTTTACGCAGCACTTTACAATATAAAAGAAGACAATACAGTTACAATACAATAAAATACAAGAGGATTACAAGGGGGCCCTGTTCAGAAGAGCTTACAATCTAATAGGGTGGGGCAGGCGGTACAAAAGGTTGTAACTGTGGGGAATGAGCTGATGGAAGTGGTAGGAGATTAGTTGGAGACGGGATAGGCTTTCCTGAAGAGATGAGTTTTCAGGGATCGCCTGAAGATAGCAAGAGTAGGGGATAGCCGGACCAGTGGAGGTAGCGAGTTCCAGAGGATGGGAGAGGCTCTGGAGAAATCCTGGAGATGAGCATGGGAGGAGGAGAGGAGAGAGCTTGAGAGTAGGAGGTCTTGAGAAGAGCGGAGAGGACGATTTGGGTGATATTTGGAGACAAGGTTGGTGATGTAGCTCGGGGCAGAGTTGTGAATGGCTTTGTATGTTGCGGTTAGTATTTTGAATTTAATTCGCTGGGTGATTGGGAGCCAGTGTAGGGATTGGAGGAGAGGGTCTGGCAGCAGCATTCATAATAGACTGAAGAGGGGATAGCCTATGGAGAGGCAGGCCAATGTGAAGGGAGTTGCAATAGTCAAGGCGAGAGATAACGAGGGAGTGAATGAGGAGCTTGGTGGTTTCATTTTTTAAAAAGGGGCGAATTTTAGAGATGTTACAGAGGTGAATTCTACAAATTTGTGAAAATGATTGGACTTTGGGCAGAAATGACAAGTCAGAGTCTAGGATTACACCGAATTCCCTGGCGTGAGGGGAGGGACTGATAGTTGCATTGTTGATTTTGATGGAAAAGTCATGGAGGGGGGCATGGACGAGGGGGGGGGGAGAATATTAATAGCTCAGTTTTAGAGAGATTTAGTTTAAGGAAGTGGTGCGACATCCATGCTGATATGTCAGTTAGTAAGTTAGTTATGCGAGAGGAAACTGAAGGAGTGAGGTGAGGAGTAGACAGATAGATTTGGGTGTCATCGGCGTATAAGTGGTATTGGAAGCCGTGGGCGGTTATCAAGTGACCAAGGGAGGAGGTGTAGATAGAGAAGAGAAGGGGTCCAAGAACAGAGCCTTGGGGGACCTCCACAGAAAGGGGCAATGGAGAGGAGGAGACAGAGTTGTAGGTGACACTGAAGGAGCGCTGTGATAAATAGGCAGAGAACCAGGATAGAGCAGAATCTCGGAGGCCAAGGGAATGTAGTTTATTGAGAAGGAGCGGATGGTCAACAGTATCAAAGGCCGCAGAGAGGTCAAGTAGTAGGAGTATGGAGTACTGGCTGTTGGTTTTAGCAGTTAGCAAATCGTTAGTGAGTTTTAGTAAGGCAGCTTCCATGGAGTGCTCCGAGCGAAAGCCAGACTGTAAGGGGTCAAGAAGGTTATTTTCACTGAGGTAGGAGCTAAGATGGTTGTACACTAAGCGTTCTAGAAGTTTAGAGGTGAATGGGAGCAATGAGATGGGTCTTAAGTTGTTTGGATTGGTGGGGTCCAGTGAGGGCTTTTTAAGTATGGGAGTGATCTGTGCATGTTTTAGAGAGGGAGAGATTGAAGATGTGGGTAAGGGAGCATAGGATAGAAGAAGAGGGCGATCGTAGTAGTTGTGAGGGAACAGGATCCAAGGGACAATTGGTTAGGTGGGCATCTGAGAAAAGTTTTGTAACCACTTCAGTAGTAGCCAATTCAAAAGAGGTGAGTGTTGAATGTGCTGTTAGGCAATGTATGTTGGGTGGAGAAGACGTACGCACAGTGGAGGTGTCCTCACGACTTGTATCAATCTTGTCTTTGAAGTGATTGGCAATCTCTTGGGCAGTGAGTGAGTTTGTGGGTAGAGGGGGTGGGGGACGAAGCAGAGAGTTAAAGGTTGAGAAGAGCTGACGGGGACTGGATGACAAAGTATTAATAAGAGAAACAAAGTAGGCTTTTTTGGCAGTATGGAGGCAGGAATTGTATTTTAGAGGGCAGATTTATATAGGGTGAAGTCTTGCAGGTATTTGGTTTTACGCCACAGTCATTCAAGAGCACGACCATGTCTCTTGAGATTTCTAGTGTTGTCAGTTTGCCAGGGTTGTAACGGTCAGGGCCTGATTCTGCATGTGGTTAGAGGAGCAAGTGCATCTAGTGATGATGAGAGCGAACTGTTGTAGACAGAGGTGGCCAGGTCAGGACAGGACAGGGGAGAGATTACGTCATATAGGTGGTCAGTAGCAGAATTTAGAAGAGAAGGGTTAAGGTGGCGAAGGTACCTACAAGTAATTGTTTGCTGCTTGGAGGGATGGGTGTTTGGAGGCAAGGATACAGTGAAACTAATGAGGCAGATCACTCAATACCGTACCTATGAATCAACCTAACTCCCACCACTATCCAACCACTATCCAACTTTTTGAATACAACTACGAACCTCTCCTACAATCCTTGCCCAAAGACCTATTATCCTATAGATCAGCTGGTTTATCTAAACTAGGCCGGTTGGCAGTCCTGAAAATGTTAATTTTACCCAAACTGCTTTATCTATTTAGAACCCTCCTAATTCCTTTATCTTCCAAATCTCTTCATACATTCAAAAAATATTCAACCAATATATATGGGAGTCCAAAAGACCCAGATGTGCCACCCATTTACTGCTACGCGCCAGTGGAGGTGCAAATCTCCCCCATATACGCTACTACCACCAAGCTACCCCTCTAGACCAACTTTACTTCTGGTGGCACCCCACTAAAGAAAAAATGTTGTCCACGATGGAACCTTTATTAATTACCTCAAGACACCATACTTCTCAGATCCTTAAACGTCAATCTCCCCAACACTCATCACCCGTGTATTAAGGCATCTTTTGAAGCCTGGTCCAACCTCCTTTCTTATAAAACACCAGGACACAGACTGGTACCACTAAACATTGACATATTACATGGTATGACACAAGGCTTAAATATAATCTCATGGAAAAACAAAGGAATACGACTTATACGAGACCTCTATATAAACGATAAACTAGCATCTTTCCCTTACCTCCAAACCAAGTTTAACCTTCTCCCCTCTGATTGCTTTACATATCTAAGAATACATCGCTGTTTACAACACTATAAAACCTCTCCTGAGACCAATCTTCCATTACTACCCTACCAATTCTTCCAAGCAAACAAATACCCAGTGAAAGGGATATCCCAGTTATATTCCCACTTTGCCCATAAAATACTTCCGATCAAAACCCCCTCCCTGTCTAAATGGGAAATAACCTTAGAGCAGACCATCCCAGAACCAACTTGGCAAAAAGCCTTCATATCATTAATCACTGGAAAGCATACTTGAAAGTTCTCGACCAATGGTATCTAACCCCTACTAAACTTTCTAAAATATACCCTACTCACCCACCTCACTGCTGGAGATCCTGCGGTGAAACAGGCTCTTTAATTCACGTCCTATGGTCATGTAAAATAATTAAATCTTTCTGGAATAAAATCTTCATATTAATCTCAGAGATCTCAGGTAAAGTAATCCGACCAGATCCCAAATTAGCATTACTTCACCTGGGCGTAGAACAATTCCCTACCAACTCCAGAACGATTATTATACATTTACTATATGCAGCAAAAATCAATATTACTAGACTCTGGAAATCTGATAAAGTCCCCCCACTCTCCATAATAACAATACAGTAATTGGTACTTGAATTGTTACCTGCTCACCAATTACGTTGTAATGACTGTCCCTTCCCTACCCCTACCCTCCCTAACCAATCCCCATTCCTACCCCTCCCCCTCCCACCCGAGTTCACAATGTTTACTGTACTTATTATATTCTGCATATGTACGTATGTATCCTTTACAAGCACCTCAGTATAGTATTGAAATCATAACCAAACATCTTTATATACGTTGTAGTTGTGAGCTTGTTGGTTTATTTGGTTTGTTTTGCTTAAACATCAATAAAATGATTTAAACATAGAATAACAGCCTGGAAGTTTTATAAGGAGGTTGGTGCTTGAAATCATTGTTGATCCTTTGTTAACCATGGTTACTTGCAAGGAAACACGTGCAGTCATCATTGCTTTGCACAAAAAGGGATTCACAGGCAAGGATATTGCTGCTACTAAGATTTCACCTAAATCAACCATTTATCGGATCATCAAGGAGGGAGGTTCAATTGTTGTGAAGAAGGCTTCAGGGCGCCCAAGAAAGTCAAGGAAGTGCCAGGACCGTCTCCTACAGTTGATTCAGCTGCGGGATCGGAGGCACCACCAGTGCGGAGCTTGTTTAGGAATGGCAGCAGGCAGGTGTGAAGATATCGGCAGGCACAGTGAGGAGAAGACTTTTGAAGGATGGCCTGGTGTCAAAAAGGGCAGCAAAGAAGTCACTTCTCTCCAGGAAAAACATCAGGGACAGACGGATATTCTGCAAAAGGTACAGGGATTGGACGGCTGAGGACTGGGGTAAAGTCATTTTCTCTGATGAATCCCCTTTCTGATTATTTGGGGCATTTGGAAAAAACCTTCTACGGAGAAGAAAAGGTGAGCACCACCATCAGTCCTGTGTCATGCCAACAGTAAAGCATCCTGAGACCATTCATGTGTGGGGGTTGCTTCTCAGCCAAAGGAGTGGGGGGCTCACTCACAATTTTGCCTAAGAACACAGCCATGAATAAAGAATAGTACAAAAACATCCTCCAAGAGCAACTCCTCCCAACCATCCAAAAACAGTTTGCTGACGAACAATGCCCTTTCCAGCATGATGGAGCACCTTGCCATAAGACAAAAGTGCTAACTAAAGTGGCTTGGGGAACAGAACATTGAAATTTTTGGGTCCATGGGCAGGAAACTCCCCAGACCTTAATCCCATTGAGAACTTGTGGTCAATCTTCAAGAGGTGGCTGAACAAAAAAAAAAAAAAACACATATTCTGACAAACTCCAAGCATTGACTATGCAAGAACGGACGGCCATCAGTCAGGATGTGGCCCAGAAGTTGATTGACAGCATGTCAGGGCGGATTGCAGAGGTCTTGAAAAGAAGGGTCAACACTGCAAATATTGACTCTTTGCATAAACTTCATGTCATTGTCAATAAGAGCCTTTGACACTTATGGAATACTTGTAATTATACTTCAGTATCCCATAGTAACATCTGACAAAAAGATCTAAAAACACTGAAGCAGCACTTTGTGAAAATTAAATATTTGTGTCATTCTCAAAACTTTTGGCCATGGCTGTACATTTCATTCAACTTTAAGCACTGAAGTGCATTGTGATGTAGTTGGTGCACATTGGTGTAAACTGAAGTAATAGGCCATAATGTAAATTGCCTTGTCGATGCATTGGGACCATGTTGGGCATATGGTGTGTTGGGCATTCAGCGTGAATGGGCCCTTCGTTTGTAATTTATCGACTACAGGTAAGAAAATTAAACAAAGCAGATTGCAAATATTGTAAACCGAGGCAGACTGACTGTGTGTTAGTGAAATAAGCGACAGGAATCTGTAAATGAGTATGCAGACGCGTGCAGAATTACGACTCTGGTGGATTTAGGCTCAAAGACATCCAAGGATGATGTGAAGGGTAGAAGAAGCTTCTGATTCTACGATGCCAGATGTACCAAAGACCTTCTCACTTTATTATCTCTCAACCAGATCAGAGCACAGCTCCCAGGTGAATGACTCCGTCTGTTACTGTGCTTGACTCAGCAGACTGTAAATGCTTCTGATATGATGGTTGGAATACTCAATGTTCCAATAATACTTCATGACCATTGAAGATCAACAGCAGGAAATACTGAACCCCTGTGATGTGATTCTCTCTTATAGACCCTCAACATTAGAGAATTAAAGGGTTCATTCACATTTTTAGTATGATACCCTATGTCACATGCAGGGCCGCTGACAAGGCAACTGGTCCTGTTGTACTGGGCCCAGGACTCATCAGCTAAACGGGGGGGGGGGGGGGGCTTGGGTCAGCTTTATTGTTAATTTCTGCCTAAATGAATACATTGATTTTTACTAGACCACACCCCCGCTCCTACTTACTTACCAGGGCTTAAATTTCATTTTCCTTGGGCCCCATCATGTCAACAGAGGGACCCAGGAGGTGAGAGCAGAGGAGCGATTCATTTTCATTTTTGGGGCGTAGGCGGATAAAGGCAGTGCCGCTGTTCGGCTGCACCTCAGGGTGATCGAGCTGGAGTTTGAGGGGCTGTACAAGGCCCCGTGATTTCCGACAGCAGCCCTGGCCACATGTGTCAAACACAAGACCCATGGGTGCAGCCCCCCTAGGACATTTCTTGTGGCCCTCATACCTCTCCTGCACTCCCCCTTGTCTCCACCCCCCTTGATGGCTGTTGGCAGCAGGGAGGAGGACAGAACTCCTCCTACAAATTCTGTGCCTCTTTGTGCACTCCCTCATCTCCGCCCCCCCAGTCTCAGCATTCCGCAGACTCTGGCATCTGACTCCAACCCTCCTCTGGTCCTCCTCCAGACCCTACACCTTCTGCTTCTCAGCTCCGCCTCCAGCTTCTTCCTGGCAGCACCACAAGGTAAGAGGTGCACTGTGATGTAAGGGACTCTTGACTTCTGATGGTTGGAGGGCTCTTGACGTCTGATGTAAGGAGGGGTGGGGTGCTCCGGACATCTAGTCTTACAGGTACAACTGGCCCTTTGAGGGCAACCATAATGCATATGCGACCAGTGATAAAATTGAGTTTTGACACCCCTGCCCTGTGCAGTAAAGGAGCCACGGTGTGTTTAATGACCTCGTACAGCTGGGAAATACTGTGCTTATTCAAATAGCCATACCTGTAGGCCATTTGGGTCCTCCCTGAGGCCTGACCAAAAAAGCTCCTCCAGGTGTCCCATTTATAATTGGATGCTTCAAATTAAAGAGCCAGCCAGCTTTCTGATGAGGCAGTGACTAAAAGAGTTCATTCAAACCACCCCAACACAATAACTCATCATTTTCAATGTTTATAGCTGGCGATTTCTGATGTCTCCAGGTTCTGTTATTAAGTATGGGGGAATTACAAGACAAATTTGGAAAGAGGAAGCTTAAAGTGGAGGTAACTCTTTATATGAACTTGTACCTACAAGCTTACAATAAGGCTTACCTGTAGATACAATAAATATCTCCTAAACGTCCACCCACGATTAGGTCCTCCCTTAATTGGTTGACATGGGACTATGAGGAGAAGATGCTGTTAACGTAGAACTGTAGGCAAAACTTTTTAAAATTCAAACCACACATGTGAGGTAGCGCCGCAATTGTTAGAGTGAGAGCAATAATTATAACACTAGACCCCCTCTGTAGCTCTAAACAAGTAACCTGTAAAAATGTTTAAAACGTTGCCTATGGAGATTTTTAAGTACCGCAGTTTGTCGACGTTCCACGAGCATGCACTATTTTAAAGCATGACATGTTACAGTGCATTGCAAAAGTATTCACCCCCCTTGACATTTTTCGTGTTTTGTTACCTCACAACCTGGAATTAACATGGATTGTTTGAGGATTTGCATCATTTAATTTACAGAACACACCCACAACTTTGAAGATTTTTTTTTTTTTTTTTTTTATTGTGAAGCAAACAACAAATAGGACAAAATAACAGAAAAAGTCAATGTGCATAACTATTCACCCCCCTAAAGTCAATACTTTGTAGAGCCACCTTTTGCGGCTATCACAGCTCCAAGTCGCTTTGGATAAGTCTCTATGAGCTTGCCACATCTTACCACTGGGATTTTACCCATTCCTTCTTGCAAAACTGCTCCAGCTCCTTCAATTTGGATGGTTTGCTCTTGTGAACAGCAATCTTTAAGTCTGACCACAGATTTTCTGTTGGATTGAGGTCTGGGCTTTGACTAGGCCATTCCAACAAATTTTTCATGTTTCCCCTTAAACCACTCAAGTGTTGCTTTAGCAGTGTGTTTGGGGTCATTGTCCTGCTGGAAGGTGAACCTCCGTCCTAGCCTCAAATCACACACAGAGTGCTACAGGTTTTGCTCAAGAATATCCCTGTATTTAGCACCATCCATCTTTCCCTCAACCAACCAGTTTCCCAGTCCCGACTGCTGTAAAACATCCTCACAGCATGATGCTGCCACCACCATGTTTCACAGTGGGGATGGTGTTCTTTGGGTGATGTGATGTGTTGGGTTTGCGCCAGACATAGCGTTTTCTTTGATGGCCAAAAAGTTCAATTTTAGTCTCATCAGACCAGAGCACCTTCCTCCATACATTTTGGGAGTCTCCCACATGCCTTTTCACAAACTCAAATCGTGCCATTTTGTTTTTTGCTGAAAGTAATGGATTTCTTATGGCCACTCTGCCATAAAGCCCAACTCTATGGATCATACGGCTTATTGTGGTCCTATGTACAGATACTCCAGTCTCTGCTGTGGAACTCTGCAGCTCCTCCAGGGTTATGTGCTGCCTCTCTGATTAATGCCCTCCTTGGTTGCACCAGAGCTTTTTATGGGCTTCATAACAAAGGGGGTGAATACATACGCACATGCCAATTATCAGTTTTTTATTTCTGAAAAATAGTTTTATGTATATATTTTTCTAATTTTACTTCACCAACTTAGACTATTGTGTTCTGATTCATTACATATAACGCAGATTAAAAAAACATTGAACTAAAGGCTGTAGTGTAACAAAATAGCAAGGCACTGTAGGTACTCGGCATAACATTATCTTTCACATTCTACAAAAAAAATGGGGGAACTATAGATTAAAGTGTATTTTTTCCCAAAAAATTGCGTTTGAAAGACCGCTGCGCAAATACAGTGTGACATAAAATATTGCAACAATCGCCATTTTATTCTCTAGTGTCTCTGCTAAATATATAACAAACATAAAATGTTTGGGGGTTTTAAGTAATTTTCTAGCAAAAAATACTAATGTAAACTTTTACACAAAAAGTTCCAGAAAAGGCCTGGTCAGCAAGTGGATTGTGGGAGGTGTAGTTTCACGATGTACAGGCGGCACTGCATTGCAGCAGTGAGGAAACTACAGTTCCGAGCTATGTGGCCTGGGACGAGGAGCGGAGAGGGGCTCAGTGAACTGCTTGGGGAGGTTTGGGGCACTTGGGCTAGACCAAGGAAGGAAGCAGATGCCCAGGCTAGAGTGCTGAGCCCTCAAGGCACTCGCCTTTCAGCTCGGCCTAAGTTGCAGCACTCCAGTGTTCCAGTGCGGGTTCTTCTGCTGCATCTCCATCAGTACAGAGCATCAGAAATTTGAAAAATGTATCAGCCACACTCCACTCTTATCCTTGTGAGCCAGTCAGGAGTGGTGAAACGCGTCGAGAAAGGTTGGTTCCCAGGTGGAAACATTGTTGTATGCAGTCAGTTTGTTGACAACTGCAAAATACGGCAAGAGGAGCTGACAGTGAAGTGCGGCTGATACATTTTGTAATATCCCCCCTGGGCATGTTCAAGATCGCCTAGCAGAGTGAGACTGGTCTTGGACCCCCCTGGGATATCTGACGTGTCATAGGAGGCTGCGGGTGGGATGAGTCACATCAACTGATCAAAGGTCCACTTTACCTAACAGATATAACAAAATACTTTCAATAGTATATTTATTAGACCAAAATGGGGCTTGAAGAGAAGGTTATTGCTAGGGTTTACACACACTCTAATATATAATATCGCTACTTTAACGTAACATCTCCATCACATTTATTAATGAGACAATGCAGTTATTGTGCACAGTGCAGTGTTGTCATACCAAAGTATTCAGAAATGGCCTTTGTGCCGTTTATTAGGCAGCTGACACAGTGTCCTATTTATGAATCCTTGGCGGATCCCAGAAATTTTGTTATTTGCTGGCAACATTCCCAATATTCATAACCCAGAGAATGCGGAACTTTGCGAATGTTGGCAAAAATTGTATTTATTACATAATATTTATATAGCACCAATAATTTACACAGCACTTTACATGCTGTACAGTCACATCAGTTCCTGTCCCCAAGGAGCTTACAGTCTAAGGTCCCTATCTCACATACATACAGTATCTACATCTGTGGTGTCATTGGGAAACAAAAATGTCCCTGCATTGGTGCTGTCCTGGAAGCATTGGCAGCCCGTCCATAGAGGGCGCACGGGCGCCGCCTCCCCTATCCATGCGTCTGGCCCCCATATCTACATATCAGTGGCGCCGGACCATGGATTCCAATGCGGGGTGGGTGTTTTTTTGAAGCACCAGATGAGAGCCAGAGGCTCTAATAGGCTTCAAAAAAGGGTGGCCTCGGAGCGCAGAGCATTGTTCTCCGAGCCCACCCAGTTGTGTGACCATAGCGAATGCATTTTTGCTATTATCACGCTAAAGTTCCTCCCTACCAATCAGGAGGCTGGTCTGTGAGACCTGTTTTCTGATTGGCCAAAGCGTCAGGTGGAAGAGAAGACAGGAAGCTGTAGGAGCGGACACCGCAGCCGCCGTGGCCGATGCCTGCACTCTAGGAGAGAACACCACAGCCCCGCCAAAGGAGCGGGTAAGTGCCCGACCGCCCACGGGGGGGGGGGGGGTTTGGGGGGTGGTGGTTGCTGTTTCAGTGCCATGCCGTGGCGGCGCTGGGGGGGTGGTGTTTGTTTGCCGCCCCCCCAAAAGAAGAACCCACCAGCCGCCACTGCCTGGAAGGAAAAATATTCTGTCCGTATGTCACTGGTAGGAAAAAATGTCCCAGCATGTCCCAAATTTCCTCCACCCCAAACTCGCTCATCCATGTCTTTGTGGACCTTGCTTTGTGCACTGGTCCAAATCATTTGGTGGAGGGGGGATTATGGTGAGGGGTTGTTTTTCAGGGGTTGAGCTTGGCCCCTTAGTTCCAGTGCAGGGAACTCTTAAAGTGGTTGTTAAGCCACTCTAACCTGTGTACACCATCAGCACTGCCTCCTATTGTATTCTCCCCCTCTGTGTGTGTGATTTATAAAAATAAATGCTGTAAATACCTAATTTCACTGCCGAGATTGCGGTCACATGACTAGCCAGCTTTCTCCTTTCCTCCTCTGAGAGATACAGTGGGAGGGGCTGAGATTGCTCTGCTGATGTTAATCTGGAGGGGAGGAGGGAAGGAGGAGAGAGCTGGCTGGTCATGTGATCGCAATCTCAGATCTTAAATTAGGTATTTACAGCATTTATATTTATAAATCAATCAGAGGGTGGGCACTGCAATAGGAGGCAGTGCTGATGGTGTATACAGGTTAGTGTTATGAGAGCAGCAGGGGGGGGAGGGGAGATTTAGACACAGACAGAGGGGGGAGGGGGAGGAGGACACAGGAACAGAAAGGAGAGCAGATAGCAGGCTGCTGATTACAGTGACCACGGTGTCTGGTCTGAGCAGCCATCATACACCGTGGTCAGTTTTCAGAGGGGTGGGGAGAAACTGGCAGTATCAGCCAGGTTTTTTAGGTGTTACAGGGGGCCAAATGACACAGGACAAGCACTGTGTCATATAACATGCTTTAAAGAAGCAGGTTTCATTTTTTGGGGGGGTTAACAAACACTTTAAGGCGTCAGCATACCAAGACATTTTGGACAATTTAATGCTCTCAACTTTGTGGGAACAGTTTGGAGATGACCCCTTCCTGTTCCAACATGACTGCTCACCAGTGCACAAAGCAAGGTCCATAAAGACATGGATGAGCAACACAGAGCCCTGACCTCAACCTCATAGAACACCTTTGGGATGAATTAGAGCAGAGACTGTGAGCCAGGCCAACATCAGTACCTGGCCCTACAAATGGGCTTCTGGAAGAATGGTGAAACCTTCCCATAGACACACTCCTAAACCTTGTGGACGGCCTTCCCAGAAGAGTTGAAGCTGTTATAGCTGCAAAGGTTGGGCCAACTCAATATTAAAGCCTACAGACTAAGACTGGGATGCCATTAAAGTTCATGTGCGTGTAAAGGCAGACGTCCCAGTACTTTTGGTAATGTATTGTGTAGCACCCTTTAGTTAGGGAGGTGCTAGAGTGAGGATCTCTAAGGGAACTCCTAAGGCGTCAGCATACCAAGACATTTTGGACAATTTCATGCTCCAAACTCTGTGGGAACAGTTTGGAGATGGCCCCTTCCTGTACCAACATGACTGCGACCAGTGCACAGAGCAAGGTCCATAAAGACATGGATGAGCAAGTTTGGGGTGGAGAAACTTACCTGTCCTGCACAGAGTCCTGACCTCAACCCAATAGAACATCTTTATGGTGAATTAGAGCGGAGACTGCGAGCCAGACCTTCTCGTCCAACATCAGTGCTTGACCTCACAAATGTGCTTCTGGAAGAATGGTCAAACATTCCCATAGACACACTCCTAAACATTGAGGCCAGTCTTCCAAGAAGAGTTGAAGCTGTTATAGCTGCAAAGGGTGGGCCAACTCAATATTGAACCCTACGGACTAAGACTGGGAGGCCATTAAAGTTCATGTGCGTGTAAAGGCAGGCGTCCCAATACTTTTGGTAATATAGTGTATGTCATATTTGTGGTTTTAAGGGAGAAGTCCCCCGATGGTGATTGTGCTTTGAGTTTATACTACTGCTTCCTGACTAATCACCCGATCCTAATTCATGTTATGCTCGCTTCCTAGATGTCTACTTTGAATAAAGAACCTGTACAATAAAAACAAATGAATGTCATGCAATACACTGAGTTTAGCTCCTTTATCCTCGTGTGACGTGCATTAAACTCGACGGATTAGAATGAAAACCCGCCTAACTAGTTAGACCGCTTTATATTAGACTGGAGGAAATTATCTCGGAGGCTCATTGTGACTCACAATCGCATTGTCAGCCAACTGGTACCGGAGAGAGCCGATAATGGTTTAATCTGTATGTCATCCCAGGCACGGCGTAAGATCGCTATATGTGATTGTTCCCTATTATAATGTAAATGAAGATGTGCTTATGTATCACTATTCTACATAATGTATGTACACAGTGTAATGACATGTATAAATATAACTTCATACCACCAATTCTTGTCTAGAAGAAAATAGATAGAGCGCGTGTATCATTACATCATCAAAAAACCATGGAAGGTGATGTTGATGGACAGGTTTTTGGTCTGTGACCTAAGAAATAGGAATGAGTTGTGGTTTGATTCAAGGCCAATCAGCTGTGGACAGGGAATTCCCCATTCTGCAGCTACATACACTTTATTACCAAAAGTATTGGGATGCCTGCCATTACACGCACATGAACCTTAATGGCATCCCAGTCTTAGTCCGTAGGGTTCAATATTGAGTTGGCCCACCCTTTGCAGCTCTTCTTGGAAGGCTGTCCACAAGGTTTAGGAGTGTGTCTATGGGAATGTTTGACCATTCTTCTAGAAGTGCATTTGTGAGGTCAGGCACTGATGTTGGACGAGAGAGCCTGGCTCACAGTCTCCACTCTAATTCATCCCAAAGGTGTTCTATCGGGTTGAGGTCAGGACTGTGTAGGCCGGTCAAGTTCCTCCACCCCAAACTCACTCATCCATGTCTTTATGGACCTTGCTTTGTGCACTGGTCCAAACCATTTGGTGGAGGGGGAATAACTGTATGGGGTTGTTTTTCAGGGGTTGGGCTTGGCCCCTTAGTTCCAGTGAAGGCAACTCTTAAGGCGTCAGCATACCAAGACATTTTGGACAATTTCATGCTTCCAACTTTGTGGGAACAGTTTGGGGATGGCTCCTTCCTTTTCCAACATGACTGAGCACCAGTGCACAAAGCAAGATCCATAATACATGGATGAGTGACACAGAGTCCTGATCTCAAACTGTTCGAACACCTGATAGAACATCTTTTGCATGAATTAGAGCAGAGACTGTGAACCAGGCCTTCTCGTCCACATCAGTACCTGACCCCACAAACGGCTTCTGGAAGAATGGTCAAACATTCCCATAGACACACTCCTAAACCTTGTGGACGGCCTTCCCGGAAGAGTTGAAGCTGTTATAGCTGCAAAGGGTGGGCCAACTCAATATTGAACCCTACGGACTAAAGCCTCGTACACGCGGTACGATTGTTAGCAGGGTTTGTCTGTTGACAGACTGTCGTCCTAAAATCTGACCTTTTGACAATTGTTGTCCAACAAATGTTGGATGTCAGGCTAATAAATTTCGACGGACAGCGGTCTGTTGTCAGATTTTCGTATGGTCAGTACACAAATCTGTCACACAAAAGTCGAAAGTACAAACACGCATGCTCAGAATCAGTGCTCACCAAACACGAAATTAGCAGAAGGGGTCCAAAGGGTGGCGCTCAAGAACTGAAATTCCTCGTAGTACGTCACTACGTTCGGGTTTGTTGCACGACAATTGTGTACCGTTAGTATGCAAGACAAGATCCTGGCACATGCCCCTTTTGACAAAAATCAGACTCTCGGTTAGCCAACAATCGCACCGTGTGTACAAGGCTCAAGACTGGGATGCCATTAAAGTTCATGTTTGCGTAAAGGTAGGTGTCCCAATACTTTTGGTAATGTAGTGTACAAAGGGGCTGGGATAATTGACATAACTTACCCAATATGGTCACATGGCCATATTAGGTCAATGTCATTGGTTTATATGGCCACATGGCCATATTAGGTCAATGTCATTGGTTTATATGGCCACATGGCCATATTAGGTCAATGTCATTGGTTTATATGGCCACATGGCCATATTAGGTCAATGTCATTGGTTTATATGGCCACATGGCCATATTAGGTCAAAGTCATTGATCAGGTTTTTGGGTCAGTGGCCTAAAAAAGGGAATTAGTTGGGTTTGATCCAAACCCAGAAGGAAGCTGTTTAGTTCGGTGGGGGACAATCAGCTGCTGGTGTGGAATTCCCCACAGCTGCATGTATGCAAAGGGGCAGGAATTCTTGTGACATCATTGACCTAATATAGCCACATGACCATGTTAGGTCAATGATGTCACAATCATCCTAGCACCCTTGTGTATGTGCAGCTGTGGAGCAGAGAATATTTTGCTTCTGAAAATGGTAGTTGCTTGGCAGTCAGGTCTTTTGGTCAATGAACCAGGTATAAGGACGAACTCGGGTTCGATCTGAACCCAGGAATGAAGCTGTCAGTTCCCAATATCAGTCCAACCAGCCTTGGCTGGGGAATCCCCCACTCTGCAACTGCATGTACCTGAGCTTCGGCTATTGGCTCTGTAAACAGCTTCTTTTTTTTTTTTTTTTAGCAGCGGAACAATTAAGATTAACATGGTAAAAGGAGCTTAGAGCGCCACCTTCTGGCTTCAAAATTTCTTTATGAAATGTTTGCCTAACAGAATAAAAAAAAAAAAAAATAATATTTTAGTTTTTTTTTAATACTGAATATAATATATAAAGAAAGAAAATGCATAAAAAAGACACCATACATTCAATTTAAATGTAGCAATTGTTGATTTATTTATTTATTTTTGTAACGTTTGTAGTTTATCTAAATCTTATAACTAAGCTCTTATAGGATATATAGAATGTAATTGCAAGCAATCAGCTTTATATGAGATTTTCCTCTTTCTTGCCATTCTTTTTATGAGAGTTGGAAGCATTTATTTACTCTGTTCATGAAGTGTAATAAATGTATCAGTCTGTGCCGGGGAAAGCAGACCTTGAGGGAGAACACAGCACAGTGCATTTAATGACATCTGAAGCTGAGCTCTTCCCTCCTACATACAGTAGGCTGACTGACTCACGTGGACCAGGATCATGCTGGACCTGACCCAACTATTGACAGTTAGGAAGACTTTCATTTCCAAACAATTTACCTTTGTCCACTTAGCCACAAACATGTCTCCATATACAGTAAAACCTTGGTTTGAGAGTAACTTGGTTTGCGAGTGTTTTGCAAGACAAGCAAAATCTTTAACCACTTGGCGTCCGCGCTATAGCCGAATGACGGCCACAGCGCGGACCTGAATTTCCGGGAGGCCATCGCATGACGGCCTCCCCATTGCACGCTCCCCGCGCGTGCCCTGCAGGGCTCGCGCGCTGTGATCACCGAGTCACTGAGACTTGGGTGATCACAGATCCAAGGAAGGGGTCGATCCCGGTCCCTTACCACGTGATCAGCTGTCAGCCAATGACAGCTGATCACATGATGTAAACAAAAGCTCGGTAATCGTTTTCTTTTTTCTCCTCACGCTGACAGCGTGAGGAGAAAAAAAAGCCGATCACCGGCTTATGTGCAAGGGACATCGGTCCCGAAGAGGAAGAGGCAATTCTGCCTCATCTGTCCCCACCAGTACCCCCTGCCATTGCCACCTGCCAGTGCCCACAGTGCCACCTATCAATGCCCACAAGTGCCACCTATCAATACCCACCAGTGGTGCCAATCAGTGCCACCTAGCAGTGCTGCCTATCAGTGTAACCAACCAGTGCCGATCACTGCCCATTATTGCCACCCATCAGTGCCCATCACTGCCACCTATCAGTGCCCTATAAAGGCTGTCAATTTTGTTTGGGTACAGCATCGCACGACCGCGCAATTGTCAGTTAAAGCGACGCAGTGCCATATCGCCAAGAATGGCATGGTCATTAAGGGGAAAAAATCTTCCGGGGCTGAAGTGGTTAAAGGGGTTGTAAAGTTATTTTTTTTTTTTAAATAACAAACATGTTATACTTACCTTCACTGTGCAGCTCGTTCTGCACAGAGTGGCCCCGAACCTGGTCTTCTGGGGTCCCTCGGCGGCTGTTTCAGCTCCTCCCCACAAGCATTTACCACCTTCATGCGAGCTCCCTCGCACGGTGGTGAGTGCTTGCGGGCATGCTCCCGTGATACAGCCGGCGGCTATAGCCGCTCGCTGTATCACTCGGCCCCGCCCCCCGGCGCGCCGCGTCATCGGATGTGATTGACAGCAGCGCGAGCCAATGGCTGCGCTGCTTTCAATCCATCCACTGCAGCCAATCAGCGACCAGGCTGAGCTGCAATGAAGCTGACGAGGACGAGGAGCGAAGATTCGAGGCGTCAGGTAAGTAAAACGGGGGGCCTGGGGGCGGCGGTACTGTCAAAAGTTTTTTCACCTTAATGCATAGAATGCATTAAGGTGAAAAAATTTTTACCTTTACAACCCCTTTAATGAAGGTACAACATTTAGCAACTTACATGGTTGATGATTAAAATAGGCACATCTATGTATGCAGGCATCCGGGGTAAAACTGTCCACATAGACTGTCCTCCTCACCACCATCGACGTCATCCCTTCCACGTTACGCTTCAAATCACTCTACTGCAGGGTAGTCTTCCTGGTCACGATTGCAGACTGACAGCGGTGGTAGCCGGCGGTGCGGAGGACGGTCTATGTGGACAGCTTTACCCCGGATGCCTGCATACTTAGATGTGCTTCTTTTAATCATTAACCATGTGAGTTGCTAAATGTTGTACCTTCATTAAATATAACCATATTACTACACTTAGAGGCGCCTCTCTTCTCTTTTATACTCTGGAGCTCCTGCTGGATTTTGCTTCTAATCCCCTTGCGGAGGCTTCCATTTGTGGATGGACATTTTATGTTTACACAACCTGGTCACATTGCTATAATCTTTTTATATGGACTATAAACTGAAGGACTTATGAATAAATGGTTGTGGAATGAATCATCTGAGTTTCCATTATTTCTTATGGGGAAATTTGCGTTGATATACAAGTGATTACAAGCATGTTTCTGGAACAAATTATGCTCGAAATCCAAAGTTTTACTGTATAAACATTTTACAATCTTAGTAAATTACTTTTTCTATCAAGTCGAACACTGAACTGGAGGGAGGGCAGAGTCCACATAGAGGAAGTTTTGGGTTAGAGAATTACAAACTAAGACCTATAGAGAGGAAGTTTTTCGGTTGGAGAACTACAAACTGAGACCTATAGAGAGGACTTTTTCGGTTGGAGAACTACAAACTGAGACCTATGAAGAAAAAGATTTTTGGTTGGAGAACTACAAACTGAGACCTATGGAGAAGAGGTTTTTCGGTTGGAGAACTACAAACTGAGACCTATGGAGAAGAAGTTTTTCGGTTGGAGAACTACGAACTGAGACCTATGGAGAAGAAGTTTTTCGGTTGGAGAACTACGAACTGAGACCTATGGAGAAGAAGTTTTTCGGTTGGAGAACTACAAACTGAGACCTATGAAGAAGAAGATTTTCGGTTGGAAAACTACAAACTGAGACCTACGGTTAACAGTTTGTGGATGCCCCTCCAATGTATTGAGTTCAAGTGCTTCTAGTAAAGCAGGGATCTCCAAACTTTGTTAACAAAGGGCCCGTTTAGTGTCCTTCAGACTCTAGGGGCCAGAATGTGACCAGTGTGAGTAGAAAATGCTTTGGTGTCAGGTATACAATGCTTCATCACTAGCGTTAGTGGGAGGAATAGTGCCAATGGTTGGTATCAGGGGAAGGATTAGTGCCCTATCATTGGTGTCAGTGGGAGGAATGGTGCTCCATTGTTGATGTCAGTCTGAGGAATAGCCCCTTGTATTAGGAGGAGGAATAGTGCAAATGAATATCAAGGGAAGAAATAGTGCCGCATCATTTGTGTCAGTGGAAGGAATGGTGACCCATTGTTGGCGCCCAAGGGCTGGATAAAGGCAAGCAAAGGGCCGCATCTGGTCCACAGGCCACAGTTTGGAGACCACTGCAGTAAAGGTTAAAGTTGATATTACAGCACAATTACAAAGACTTTTACTTTCAATATATTTATGTGTTATTAGCAAAATTAGGTATATAGCCTCAAAACAACAGCGATACATCAAAGGTACCTAAACATAACAAGAGGTGGAAACATCATCTGCAGTTACCTGGTCCATCCCAACAAATTACATATCACGCAAAAGAAAAACTGTAATCTGAACCAATGGCTACGGAACGATTCTCAAAGTACATCGCTTGTATTGGGTGAGATATAGGGATAGCGAGCAATCAGCCTAGAGCTTCCCACCAAGGACCTCAGGAGGTGACGATCATAACTCTGAGTGTCTGAAGCCTCCAGAAAAGAAAAAATAATCTGGAAACATGAAAAAAGAAGTGAAGAGAAAAACAACAGATACAGACCAAACAGATAAGAGACACTCACCCCTCAAAGCCCAGAACATACATTAAAGCACAACAGAAATATGGTGATATTGTGCCTAGGGTTTCCATATCTTCTCAAACTGAAGGACGCTTGCACGTTTTTCGTGTAACTAATCCATGTAATTTTTTTCTTTGCCTGTGTGAAGGATACAGAAGGCTGCAACTTGCTCCCAATGTTTGGCAATAGTCATTTTGAGGCCCATAAAATAAAGAAGATCAAGCGTTGCAAACTTTTTGGTATATGCTCAACTGGGGTGCAGTTTGGGGTGTTTGTGGAAATGACACACCTGCAACAGAGCAAAGCTATCATTCCAAAGACTTTGATTCCTGGGGCACTCCCACCATACATGGTACATAGAATCCAAGATTCCAATCCAGATTACAGCCCCTAAGGCTGGGTTCACACCATCGCCGCATGCGGCTCCCAGCAGGGGTCCGGTGCGTCCTGGTTCACCGCTCCACGTCTGATTTCAGCCCCAATTTTTGGCTGAATTTGGACCTCTAAATGGACCAAAAGATGCACAGGGCTCCTGTGCAAATTCGCACCGGAGCCACAGCAGAGGTATGTGAACCGGCTCCATAGAGAGCCAGCCAGAATCACCTGTTATTGCGAATTGGATGCAGGGAACCTGCATCCAATTTGCAATGGTGTGAACCAAGCCTTAAACATAACGGAGATTCTGGAGGATAAATTCTGACCAGTCTTGTGGGAACCAAATACTATATGGTAAGGACCTCAATTACAAAGAATTTTAAGACAGTTGTGCGCTTCCAACTTGGTGACAATAGTTTGGGATTCTTTTCTGTTCAAGCATGACTGTGCCTCTGGGTGCAAAGCCAGCTCCATAAAAGGCATCTGACGGTCTGAAGGAACTCAACCCTACTGAATACGTTTGTGATGAATTGGGACCCCCATCATAAGCCAAGACTACTTGTGTAACATCATTGTTTAACTTCAAAAATCCTATTCTGGCCTAATGAATTGAAAATGAAAACAAGCTCCAAAAGCCCTCCCAGAAGGGTAAAGAGCTGAAGAAGGAAGAATTAAGTCCATACTGATGTTTGTGATTTTAGAATATTCAGAAAGCTAATATATAGGTATGAAGGTCAGACGTTCACAAACCTATTATGAAAATAATAGGAAATGAAATAAGGGCTTGTTTACACTTGCTTCAAAACATGGCTTCGGACAGGCTTTGTTAAATCTCTACAGATTGCAAAAGTATTCACCCCCTTGGCATTTTTCATGTTTTGTTGCCTCACAACCTGGAATTAACATGGATTGTTTGAGGATTTGCATCATTTAATTTACAGAACATGCCCACAACTTTGAAGATGTTTTTTTTTTTATTGTGAAGCAAACAACAAATAGGACAAAATAACAGAAAAAGTCAATGTGCATAACTATTCACCCCCTAAAGTCAATACTTTGTAGAGCCACCTTTTGCGGCTATCACAGCCCCAAGTCGCTTTGGATAAGTCTCTATGAACTTGCCACATCTTACCACTGGGATTTTTGCCCATTCCTCCTTGCAAAACTGCTCCAGCTCCTTCAATTTGGATGGTTTGCTCTTGTGAACAGCAATCTTTAAGTCTGACCACAGATTTTCTATTGGATTGAGGTCTGGGCTTTGACTAGACCATTCCAACACATTTACATCTTTCCCCTTAAAGCACTCAAGTGTTGCTTTAGCAGTGTGTTTGGGGTCATTGTCCTGCTGGAAGGTGAACCTCCGTCCTAGCCTCAAATCACACACAGAGTGGTACAGGTTTTGCTCAAGAATATCCCTGTATTTAGCACCATCCATCTTTCCCTCAACTATGACCAGTTTCCCAGTTATTGTCGTCCTATGTACAGATACTCCCGTCTCTGCTGTGGAACTCTGCAGCTCCTCCAGGGTTACCTTAGGTCTCTGTGCTGCCTCTCTGATTAATGTCCTCCTTTCCCGGTCCGTGAGTTTTGGTGTGCGGCCGTCTCTTGGCAGGTTTGCTGTTGTGCCATGTTCTTTCCATTTGGTTATGATAGATTTGATGGTGCTCCTAGGGATCATCAAAGATTTGGATATTTTTTTATAACCCAACCCTGACTTGTACTTCTCAACAACATTGTCCCTTACTTGTTTGGAGAGTTCCTTGGTCTTCATGGCAGTGTTTGGTTAGTGGTGCCTGTTGCTTAGGTGTTGCAGCCTCTGGGGCCTTTCAAAAAGGTGTGTATATGTAATGACAGATCATGTGACACTTAGATTGCACACAGGTGGACATTATTTCACTAATTATGTGACTTCTGCAGGTAATTGGTTGCACCAGAGCTTTTTATGGGCTTCATAACAAAGGGGGTGAATACATACGCACATGCCAATTATCCGTTTTTTATTTCTGAAAAATAGTTTTATGTATATATTTTTCTAATTTTACTTCACCAACTTAGACTATTGTGTTCTGATCCATCACATATAATTCAGATTTAAAAAATTTGAACTAAAGGCTGTAATGAAACAAAATAGGTAAAAAGCCAAGGGGGGTGAATACTTTTGCAAGGCACTGTATGAATGCCAGTCAAAGCTCCTGTCACTAAATAAAATGGTTAGCTTACAGTCCTGTTTACACCTTGCTTTTGCTTGGTGCTTTGATGAGGCTTCGATGAGGCTTTGGTGGAGCTTCGATGTGGCTTCGATGAGCCTTTGGTAGGGCTTTGGTGGGGCTTTGGTGGGGACTTCAGTGGGGCTTCAAGCGAGCTTTGCCATAGACTTCTATGGAAGCTTTGAAGATGCTTTGAAGCATCACTTAGGGCTAGTTTACACTTGCTTCAAAATAAGGCTACGGACAGGCTTTGTTAAAGCTCTCTCAACGCCAGTAAAAGCTCCTGCCACTAAATAAAATGGTTAGCTTACAGTCCTGTTCACACCTTGCTTTTACTTGGTGCTTCGATGAGGCTTTGGTGGAGCTTGGATGAGGCTTTGATGGGGCTTTGATGGGTTTCAATGAGGCTTTAATGGGGCTTCCGTGGGGCTTCAGTGGGGCTTCAAGCGAGCTTTGCCATAGACTTCTATGGAGACTTTGAAGAGCTTTGAGGCACCACTAAAGCTACATGGGGTATCATTTATGAAGCAAAGCTGAAGCAAAGCAAAAGCAAGGTGTAAAAAGGACTGCAAGCTAACCATTTTATTTAGTGACAGGAGCTTTGACTGGCATTCAGAGAGCTTTAACAAAGCGTGTCCGAAGCCTTGTTTTGAAGCAAGTGTAAACTAGCCGTTAATGTGTGTTGAAGCCGAATCAAGTGTAAATGAGCCCTGACAGTTTTCAGCAAACTAAGTTGTACCAAGTCCCTTTTTTTCCATTGTCTATTTTGTAACCATGAAAATACCATATTTTGTTCTTTGTGTTTATTTCATTAATTGGTTACAATGTACACCTGTGTACTTGAGAAAGGGAAACCATGGTTCCGATGTCTTACTTGTGTACCTGTTAAAATTTTGCAAGATTAAAAGCAGTAAGAAATTGCAATTGGGAGATTTCTCTCATGTGTTTTGACAAGCCCAGCCATTTCCCTTTATTAGAATGAAATTGTGGGTACCATTTATGCCGTTGCACAAACCACCTTTACTCCCTCACCCAGAATCTGCTTGCTTGGCTTAGCCGACGATCTGGTTTCCACAAATGCAGAAAAGAACACTCCTCGGCTTGTTATTATTCTACGCCAGAAAAGCCATAACACGGCACTGGAAAAAGTCTTCCTCTTCCATCCTTTTCTGGAAGCACTTAGTGAACTCCGCTTTGCCTCTTTACCAGGATATCTACAATAATAGCCCAGAAAAATTCACTAAGCTATGGACACGTTGCCTTGAAGAGCCTTCCACTGCTACCATGCCTCCCGGTTAAGCACCTCTTGACAAATCCCAGCGTTAGTTGTTAGTCATCATCTGCAATTCTTCTTTTCTAATATTGCATCTTCCCATGAGGGGGACCTTAACATGTATATGATACGGGTTTATTTTATGTGTTTTCATACTCTCATATACATTAACCTGTCTGAGCAAACCATTCACTACCACTGCTTTTCTTTTCTTTTGTTTCTGCTTATTGTGTCTTCTTGTTGGTTGCCCTACCCCTGTGTGTGGGCTTGGACACCAGGCCTCTGTATACTTGTGAAAAACTCAATAGAAACCACGATTAAAAAAGAAATTGCAATTTACCCATTACCACATCTCTATATTATTGGATGTCTACTGATGGTGGTTTGGAGTCAGCTGGATGCGTTTGCATGGACATTATGGGGGAGATTTAGTAAGACTGGTGCACACAGAATCTGGTGCAGCTGTGCATAGTAACCAATCAGCTTCTAACTTCAGCTTGTTCAATTAAGCTTTGACAATAAAACCTATGTAGCGCTACCCCCGCAGGAGCCGCTGGATTTGTGCCCCCCCCCCCCCCCTATTCCTGTACAGTCAGTCAACACGCATTTTCAACTCTTATTTACGGAAACAGCCCAATAACTTTTTTGTTGCCTTATTGGGGAAAACAACTTGAATAGGGTATGACAATTTGACTTGAAGAACAACGATGAGGACAACTTCCTTCTCTATGTAATTCAGAATCACTTGACTGTATTCCCCCTGAACAGCAACAGTCTCTATGAACTTGGCACTGAAATCCCCATTTACAGGAGCTCTGTTTCCCCATAGTAGAATTTTAGCAGAATCACAATTTGTAGGAGCCCTATGCCCCCTTTCTTGAAAATAGCAGCTCACCTGGCTTCTTAGTGAAATGTCCCAGGGGACAAGGGATTGGGTCACAGCTTGCTAGCACAGTCCCAGGAAAGCTTGCTTGATATTACATGGAACGTTAACCCTTTCTGGCCTTAGGAAATTTAGAAGTACTCACACTGTCCCTGGAAATCCTGTTGCACAGAAGAGACGACTGTTCAGGCCTCTTACTATACAGGTCCTTCCTTCTCGGGTGTTTCCCAACCGAGACCATGGATAGTGAATATCCCTTAGTACTTCTTCCTCTCTCAGTTCCCAGCCTGGAGGCAGAGCCCCCCTCAGCCTGGGGTCCCCTCCCAGGCCACACGTTACAGCTTCCTCACTCCATCTTCCACCCGATTCCCCTGCTGGCCAGGCTCCATGATATTTAAGGGCTGATTTGACCACCCTGCCAGGGCCTTCTGCCTGGGGATTAGCCAGATTCCCTCAAGTATGCAGATCAGGACCTCGTGGCCTCCTCCCACTAGCTTCTAGAAACTTCTCCAAGCTTCTGGAACCAGGGGGAGGTACCAGAGACCTGCCCTTAGAGCCCTCCAGCCTGACCTAGAGTAACCCGACCTGATTACAGACTTACACAACTACCATGAGTCACAAAAATAAGTTTACCTTCACCTAGGAGCTGATTGTTTACTATGCACAGCTGCAGCAGATTCTGTGTGCAGCAGTTTTGGTAAATCTCCCCCAATATGTTCATATATATAGTTTGTTTATATATATATATATATATCTATATATATATATATATCTATATATATAGATATATATATATATATAGATATATATATATATAGATATAGATGTAGATATAATATATATCTATATCTATATCTATATCTATATCTATATATATCTATATCTATATATATCTATATCTATATATATAGATATAGATATATATAGATATAGATATAGATATAGATATATATTAAAAAAAAAAAAATATATATATATATATATATATATATATATATATATATATATATATATACACAACACAAAAGGCTGCAGCACTCCAATGTCTCTTTTATTTCATAGTTGGTCAATCCATTACCGAATTGCCAAAGAAATGTGACAATTACAGCAGTTTCAGGCTTGCTTTAGCTCTTCCTACAAGAGACAAGCCCAAAACTGCCATACGTAAGCATCACAATTCTTATGCTGCGTACACACGATCAGACTTTCCGACAGGAAATGTTGGATGTGAGCTTGTTGGCGGAAAGTCCGACCGTGTGTATGCGCCATTGGACAATTGTTGTTGGACTTTCCACCAACAAATGTTGGCTAGCGTGTTCTCGAATTTTCCACCAACAAATGTTTGTTGTCGGATTGTCCGATCGTGTGTACACAAGTCTGTCGGACAAAAGTCCACGCATGCTCAGAAGCAGAAGCGGTCGGTCTTGTAAACTAACGGTCGTAATGGAGAATTAACATTCGTGACGCGGCAAATTATGAAATCTGGAAATGCAGCGCACAATTCTCTTCTTCTTTAATGAGATAATAATGAAGCTGCTTTGCTGGTGATACTGATGGAGTTATTGCAAACTAATTTTCAAAGGCTTTTTTTTCTAGTGATATCAAGAATAATATTATTATGCTTTCATTTATTTTTTTTGGGCAAGTTACCACAACACCATTATCCCGTAGTTTTTAAGATCAAAGATACAACTATGTTGGTGTCCCTTGTCAATTTTACATTGTATTTTTTAAATGTAACTGCCGACTCCCAAACTGTCATTTGAAGTAAAACACATAGCCAAGTATTATTCTACACAATTTTTTTCCTTGTCAAAAGAAGTTTATTGAGTATACAATGTTATAAAGATACATAAAGTAAGTTTACAAGGATCTATAAAGTAAGCTCATTGTTTTACAGTAGGGTTTATATAGGTAAATATCATGAAATTTCAAATATTAAACATTGGGTTCACGTAAACCTAAATTAAAGATATATATCATTTCCTTAGTTACTTTTGTAGGTATTTAAATGATTTATACCTACTTTACATATTGTTTACAAGTAGAGTGTATATAGGTCAAATAAATTCTGATAATAAGCTTTAATCGTAAGGTGGAGAAAAGGAAAGAGAAAGAAGAAAAAGGGTTGAAAGGTAGAGGTATGGTCCACAAGGTTGTCCCGCTCGTCAGTTTATTATTCTTTTTAGTTCTCTTTGAAGCCTTAGAATGGGTGTCTCTGTAAGTCATTTAATCTGTTACCATGGCAACAGGACAGAGTCATTGAAGTTTGACAGGAACTGTTGTTTTATCCAAGGATGCCAAAGTTTTTCAAATTTTGGAATTTGATTTTGATCGATGGCTACCATCTTAGCATGGGACATTGTATTATTCATTCCTTGAATTGTTTCTGCTAGTACCAATGTAGGAGATTTCCATGCCTTGGCCACTGTTTGTTTTCCAGCCGTTATTAGTTGGATCATAAGTTTGAATTGAGAGAGGGTTAACCATTCCGGTTTTAGATTAAGTAAAGTTAAATATGGATCTGGTTGTATTATTTTTTTAAATATTTTAGATGCAATCACGAAGACTTCCTTCCAGAAGGTTTGGATTACTGGGCACGTCCACCATATGTGTAAATATGTGCCTATTTCTGGGCATCCTCGAAAACAAAGAGCTGAGGTATTAGGTGAATATTTTGCCACTCTAGCGGGTACAAGGTACCAGCGAGTTAGGACTTTATAATTTGTCTCCAGTGCCAAGATGTTGGGTGAAGATGACTTAGATGTGAGCCATATATTAGACCAGTCCGTGTCTTCTAAAGTTCGTCCCAGGTCCTCCTCCCACCTCTGAACGTAAGAGGGTCTATTAAGATTTGCTACTCCATATAATTGATTATAAAGTGATGAAATTGTACCTTTAGCAAATGGATCTTTTGTACAGATTGATTCAAAAATGGATAATTGGGATAATGGTGTATCCCCCTTTAGGAATGGTGTATAGAAATTTTTGATTTGGAGATATCTAAATATCTCAGAGTTTGGTAGATCATATTTTTCTCTAAGCGATGGGAATGAAAGGAATGATTTAGATGCTATGAAGTCATTTAGTGTCTGAATGCCTGATGTTGTCCAAGCTTTAAAAGAATTTGGTTAGATCCATGCCGGATAAAAGGCCGAATTTCTGATAAAAGAAAGGAGAGGATTGTGTGGAGATTGTAACTGATATTTGGTTTTTAGTTTATCCCAGAGAGATAAGAAGTGTTTAGTTATGGGATTATGAATTTTAAAGCGGTCTTCAGGATCAAGCCATAATAAATTTGGTATTAATAGAGGGTCATTTTCTGAAGCCTCTATAAATACCCATAATGGGATTTCCTGTTTTGCATGGTATTTGGACAGACTGGCCAAATGTGCTGCTCTGTAGTAGTTAGTAAAATTAGGGTATCCCAGGCCTCCTTTATTTTTGGGAAGATGTAGTGTGTGTATAGGTATACGTGGTTTAGAAGAGCCCCATATAAACGAAGTTGCTCTTTTTTGTACTATTCTCAAAAAATAGGAAGGAATTGGAATAGGGAGGACTCTGAATAGATAAAGCAATTTGGGTAGAATAGTCATTTTGATTGCATTAATCTTCCCCATCCAGGATAAAGGAAGTTATGACCATTGTTTTATTAGATTTGTGATCTGTCTTAATACAGGAGGATAATTGGTTGAGAATAAGTCAGAATGAGATGCTGTTAAATGAATTCCAAGATATGGGATTGATTTTTCTGCCCATGTGAATGGGAGTGCAGCCCTAGCCGGGATCAATTCCATGTTTGTGAGTGAAATATTAAGCACTAGGCATTTCTTAGGATTAATCATAAGGCCGGATAGGGCTGCAAATCCATCAAGAGCTGGTATTAAGTTAGGACCAGAGACCTGTGGTGATGATAGAAAAAGTAATATATCGTCTGCAAATATACATAATTTGTGTGTAATACCTCCTACTTCAATGCCAGTTATAGTTTGGTTTGTTCTGATGTATTGGGCCATGGGTTCGAGTATAAGGGCAAATAATAAGGGAGATAATGGGCAACCCTGTCGGGTACCTCTTTCGATATTAAAGGCTTCAGATTTGTATCCAGCATATTTTATATAGCCTTTGGGTTTATTATATAATGCTTTGATCCATGTTAAAAAGTGGGGTCCAAAACCCCATTTTTGTAATGAATATTGCATATATTGCCAGGATACTGTGTCAAATGCCCTCTTAATATTGAGAGATAGAAAACATAAAGGGATTTTCCGTTTTTTAGCAATATGTGCCAATAACACTGCCCTGCGTATATTATCGCCTGCCTGTCTATTTGGCATGAAGCCTACTTGATCTCTATGTATTAATTTTCCTATAATGCTATTGAGGCGTTTTGCTATTATTTTTGCTAATAATTTAATATCGAGGTTTAACAGAGAGATAGGCCGATAATTCACACAGGAAGTATCATCAGAAAGGGGTATTGGGATCATACAAACAATTGCCATTAGTGTTTCTTGCCGAAAAGAATGTCCATCTAGAAGTTTGTTAAAAGTTTCAGTGAGAATGGGAGAGAGTATTTCTGAGAATGTTTTATAGTATAAAGCCGAGTAGCCGTCTGGGCCTGGTCTTTTGTTAAGTTTTAGGTCTTTTATGGCGTTAGCAACTTCATCTATAGTTATAGGCTCATCCAAACTGCTTTTTTGATTCTGAGATAACTCAGGTAAGGTTATTTTTGAGAAGAAGGATTCAGCCTCTGTAGGATTAAATTCATTGTTTGTCTTGTATAAAGTTGCTCTACACAATTTTTTTATTGTGCGTTAAAAAAAAAAAATGAGACATGTTATCTGCCAATGGAACGTAACCAAAAAGTGCATTCTACCCTGTTTCCCCGAAAATAAGACCTAGCGTGATTGTCGGTGATGGCTGCAATATAAGCCCTACCCCCTAAAATAAGCCCTACCCTGTTTCCCCGAAAATAAGCCCTACCCTGAAAATAAGACCTACAAGGACTTTAACTAGGGCTTTATTTGGGGGGTAGGGCTTATATTGCAGCCATCACTGACAATCACGCTAGGTCCTATTTTCGGGGAAACAGGGTATGCATCCAAAAATATAGAAAATATACCAAATGAAATCATTATTCAACCAAAAAAATAATGTCAAAGCAATAACTCCAAGGCCAATAATAAATAACACCTTATCTCCTCCGATTCCGCAACATGGCTGGTTGATGAACAGCCGTTCAGAAACAAACTGAAAAGTGATAAATGAAAAACGCAAAAAGAAAAGCGCGAATCAACACTCACCAGACTTCTACTAACACGAAATTAGCAGAAGGAGCCCAAAGGGTGGCGCGAAAGAGCTGAAAAACCACGTAGTACGTCACTACGTTCATAATTGTTGGCCAACATTTGTGTGGCCGTGTGTATGCAAGACAAGTTTGGGCCAACGCCCTTCAGACAAAAGTCCACAGTTTTGTTGTCGGAAAGTCCGATCCTGTGTACGGGGCATTATACTATTCCATTTTCTGAACTTATAATGGATTGAATGACTGTGCAAATAAAAGACATTGGAGTGCTGCGCCCTGTTTTCTTTGTCCATACATGGTCTTGGTATCCTAGGCAGATGTTAGTTGTATGTACCCACCACTGCAATCAACAGTGGTGTCACCCACCTGGATATAGAATACCTGTTGATTGAATTTTTTACATCTGCTTCTTGCATTATAACAAACCAATCTTATCATTAGATTGACGCTAATGGACTAGCTGAAACGTTTCATGTAGATGGGTGTGCTGAGCCTCCATTTTACCACCTATACAGAGTAAAGCAAGTGTAGAATATCAAAGCTGCAGGCCACACATTATTCACTTATTGAGCTGAACGTGGGCTCCTTTTTCCCTTTACTTTTGTCCATCTATTCTTTCCAGCCTCCTTATCAGCTTTTAATACACACACAAAATCAGATGAGCCTATACACAAAGATCGCTCTCCGCGAGGCGAGTGCTTGTACCATTGTGTCACCTGGCCAAAGGAAGCGGACACTACATGTTCTTCGCCTTGAGGGTAGCGATTGGTGCATTCACTTTTGTTGGCTTATACTCAATACAGCTGTCCACATGACCCGGCCAGTCTGTTGCTGTCTGTATAATGACAGGATAGAATATGTTACAATAAAATGAATACAGGTCTTATTGACTAATGAAATTGGGAAAAGTAAAGGGGCTTCGGGTCTGGAGGATCTTAGTTATGAGGAAAGGTTGCGAGCTCTGAACTTATTCTCTCTAGAGAAGAGACGCTTGAGAGGGGATATGATTTCAATTTACAAATACTGTACTGGTGACCCCACAATAGGGATAAAACTTTTTCGCAGAAGAGAGTTTAATAAGACTCGTGGCCACTCATTACAATTAGAAGAAAAGAGGTTTAACCTTAAACTACGTAGAGGGTTCTTTACTGTAAGAGCGGCCAGGATGTGGAATTCCCTTCCACAGGCGGTGGTCTCAGCGGGGAGCATTGATAGCTTCAAGAAACTATTAGATAATCACCTGAATGACCACAACATACAGGGATATACAATGTAATACTGACATATAATCACACACATAGGTTGGACTTGATGGACTTGTGTCTTTTTTCAACCTCACCTACTATGTAACTATGTAACTATGGCATTGGATTTTTTTTTTTACTTTTTTTTTTAACTATTTTTTACAAAAAAAAAACTCTATTGCTTTGTCGCTGCAGCTCTATCTGTCTTCCTTTTCAGGGCTCTGAGTTGGGGGTGAAAGTCGCTTCCTTTTACATAGCAGCCAATCCAGGAGCGGGAGCCGCTGTCTCTCTAGTCACTATGGGGGAGATTTATGAAAACTGGTACAGAATGTGGTGCAGCTCTGCATAATAATCACCTCCTAACTTCACCTTCTTCAATTAACCACTTGCCGACCACCCACCGACATTATACAGCGGCAGGTCGGCTCGTTCCCGCAAATCGCCGTAGTTGTACCTGGGTCCCTTTAATGGCGTGTGCACACGAGCGGACTTTCCACAGACTGAACTCTGAAGGACTTTTTGACGGACTTTCGACGGAGTTCCAACACAACGGACTTGCCTACACATGATCACATCAAAGTCTGACTGATTCGAACGTGATGACGTACGACCGGACTAGAATAGGGAAGTTGATAGCCAGTAGCCAATAGCTGCCCTTGTGTCATTGTTCGTCCGCCGGACTAGCATACAGACAAGCGCATTTTTTTTGACCAGACTGAGTCCATCGGAAATATTTGAAACATGTTCTATTTCTAAAGTCCGTCTGATTTTTCAACAGCAAAGGTCTGATGAAGCCCACACACGATCGAGTTGTCCAGCGGATTCGTTCCGTCGGACCTTTGCTGTCGAAAAGTCCGGTCGTGTGTACACGGCAAAACTGCTACAGCAGGTGCCCGCTGCATTCTGGGGGGGGGAGCTGATGTGCGCAATGTCAGCCGGCCACCCGCGATCGCTCCACAAACAAACAGATCCTCGTTCTGACAGGGGAGTAGAGAGTGATCGTCTGTTCCTAGTGATCAGGAACAGCGATCTTTCTGTACTCCCAGTCAGTCCCCTCCCCCCCACAGTTAGAAATGCCTCCCAGGGATCACATTCAACCCCTTGATCACCACCAAAGCTCCCAACAGTCCCTGATTTCGAGGGACTGTTCCTCATTTGGAGCAATGTCCCTCTGTTTCTCTTTCCACCTCATCTGTCCCTCATTTTGGTCTGATCTATATAGTTGTATATAAAATGCACTTTTTATCTTTCAAAAAGTGTTTCCCAGTGCTAAACCTTTTATCTAAATTCTAAATTGCTGCATTTGTACATTTTAAAACCCAGTATAAAGGAATAGTAGTGGTAAAAAAAATGCCCTTGTAGATTTAATTAACCATTTTTTTGGTTAATTCTCCTTTAAGGGGGTGTGGCAGGGGGTGTGTCCTGTGCCTATAACGTTATGTTAGTAGGTGTCCCTCATTCCCATCTCAAAATGTTGGGAGGTGTGATCACCACTAGTGTTAACCCCTTCCCTGCCAGTGACATTTATACAGTAATCAGGGCATTTTTATAGCACTGATCGCTGTATAAATGTCACTGGTCCCAAAAAAGTGTCAAAAGTGTCCGATCTGTCCACCGCAATGTCGCAGTCCCGCTAAAAATTGCAGATCACCACCATTACTAGTAAAAAAAAAATAATTATAATAAAAATGCCATAATCTATCTATACCATAAATCTATCCTCTATTTTGTAGACGCTATAACTTTTGCGCAAACCAATCAATATACACTTATTACGATTTGTTTTTACCAAATATATGTAGAACAATACATATTGGTCAAAACTGATGAAGACATTTTTTTTTTTTTTGGATATTTATTATAGGAAAAAGTAAAAAATATTGTTTTTTTTTTTTTTCAAAATTGTCGGTGTTTTTTTGTTTATCTCGCAAAAAATAAAAACCGCAGAGGTGATCAAATACCACCAACCAGAAAGCTCTATTTGTGGGGAAAAAAATGGACGTCAATTTTGTTTTGGGTACAACGTCGCACAACCGCGCAATTGTCAGTTAAAGCGACACAGTGGCGTATAGCAAAAAATGGCCCGGTCATTAAGGGGGAAAATCATCAGGGGCTGAAGTGGTTAAGCTTTAAAAAAAAATACCCGGAAGCTGATTGCTTGCTATGCACAGCTTCACCATATTCGGTGTCAGGACAGGGTGACAATGCTCTTTTGCACAGAGTCTCACTGAGTGAGCAATGTCACCTTAAATCATGAAGCACATTCACAGGCACTTTACTAGCAGGATCACCAGGCACACCAACCGTTAAAGGCAAGCTTCAAGCAAACAATGAAAATAATGTCATCGTGTTCAATTGAAAGTAAGTTTTGGGCAGAGGGGGGTTTACATACATTTTACCAGTTGCTGGTATATTTTTTGGGGGGGGCGGGAGCGGAAAACAATGCACCCACATGCACCCGCGGTCACCAGCCCCACACTTATCCAGGACTGGTGCAAGGATTTTTTGACGCCCTAGGCAAAACCTCATTTTGCGCCGCCCCCCTTGGCTCCACCCCTAACTCTATCCCCTTTGCCCTGCCCATATATACCCCACCTTTTTAATGAAGTGCCCATCAAATGCAGACTCACCAGTGCCCATCAATTGCAGCCTCACCAGTGCCCATCAATTGCAGCCTCACCAGCGCCCATCAAATGCAGCCTCACCAGCACCCATCAATTGCAGCTTCACCAGCGCCCATCAATGCAGCCTCACCAGCGCCCATCAATTGCAGCCTCACCAGCGCCCATCAATGGAGCCTCACCAGCGCCCATCATTGAACGTTTGCTTGCTTCCATTCATTGGGGAGTCGGGACACAGACACAGTCCTCCGCCGCCGCTGCGCCTCTGACACTATGTGTGAACGAAGCGGCGGCTGCCTGCTGATGCTGAGACTTAGTTTCTTGCTGCAGAGAGAAGACAGTAGGAACACCAGTGGCCAGGCGCCCTAGGCAGCAGTGGCCCCCTAGGCGGTTGCCTAGTTTGCCTAATGGTAGCACCAGCCCTGCACTTATCCCATCTATCGGGTAGCGCTTCCTCCGGGCGACGGCTTCCCCTGCGTCTCCTCCTCCTCGGCATCAGGGTGGCTTTCGCCGGGCGTCTCCTCCCTCCTCCTAGGCGGCCAATCGGATCGCCTCTCCTTTCGGTCAATCAGGTGACGGGTCTCATGACCCACTTCCTGATTGGCCGGGAGGAGAATCAGTGTGACAATAGTGAATATTCATTTTTAGAGCCTCTGGCTCTAATTACGTGCTTCAAAAAAAACAAAAAAAACATTGGAATCCATGCATCCGGCGGCCCGCATGTAGATTAGGGGACCGGACACATGGATGGGGGGGGCTTCAATGAGTGAGGAGGGAGCAGAGCGGAGAGCTGTGAGAACCGAGCCATCGGCGATGTTCGATCGCTCAGTTCTCAGTGCAGAGGCGCCGGGGGACAGATACTGCATCCACCTAGGTAAGTATATTACTGAAAAAAAAAATCCCATACTTCTCTTTTAAAGGCAAGCTTCAAGCTAACAATGAAAATAGTGTCATCATGTTCAATTGAAAGTAAGTTTTGGCCAGAGGGGGGCTTACATACATTTTACCAGATGTAGAAAACATGTATGAACTGTGCAACTGGAGCCTGGAATTAGAGAGAGCCTTTGGGGTTGATTTACTAAAACTGGAGAGTTCTTTTGTCAAAGCTTAATTGAACAAACTGGAGTTAAAAGCTGATTGGCTACTATGCACAGCTGAGCTATTGCTGAGTAGAGTGTATATTCATGTATTTGGCCTGGAACTAAGAGGAGGGCCAGCATGACTGGGGCGTGCAGAGGAGGCAGAGTTATACAAGGAGTTTTGTTGGGTTTATTTATGAAAATTGAATGACACTTACTTCATTTTAAGGGTTGTGGGGCTCAGTGGGTGACCTTTTGTGTGAGGAGAAGAGGGAGTACCTCCTTGGAGGTTCTCCAGCATTGGATAGGTTCCTCCAGCACTCCCTCTTCTGGACACCTTGGTTTTGGCGATCTTATGCTTTATTTATTTGACTATTTTATTTAGTCTATTCATAGGTGTTTTTATTCGCACTTAAGCGTTCTGGTCATTCAGTTCACTTGTCTTAGCAGCAAGCTGGGGTCTCTGGATCTTTGAAGGCTGTGCTACTTTAACGTTTTGGAGAATTATGGGTTGGGCCCATCTCAGTTATAGGTGTCCCTTCCCAACAATAGGTTACGTTGGTAATGGTCGTATCTGGGAGTACGTAGGTGGTCAAATGTCCCCGAGCCACTGGGGGCCTTTTCTACTGGGTGGCATAACAGCCAGCTTGTTGTAATATGTGCCTTCAAAGCCCTTAAGCTGGCTATAGATAGATAGAATTTAGAATTAAAATTCTTAGGAAAATTTGTACAAACATTTGTTTGCTGTTCGAAAGATTGTGTTTGCTTTTAATATTTGATTTTGAAATGAATGGACTTCACAGAACAATAACCACATTCACTGTTAGAAATCTGCTCGCTTGAGAAGAATTTTCTATCCTGCTCCCTCAAATTTTTCTCTTCGCTAAGGTCCAAAAACGAACATTGATTTTGACTCATTAGTGATTAGAAAAAAGAACTTTCTGAGAACCTTCATTTCCTAAGAATGTTTATTTGAATTCTACTATCTATGGGCAGCTTTACACCTGGTAAGATCAAATACTGAGGTTTTTGTTGATTTGTTATGCTTTGATTGTACTTTTCTCAATTTTGTGTTAGTTGATGTTTTAAAATGTTTTGTATTATTTGATGGATATTCGTTGTCTGGTCTTTTAGGATGGGGAGGGGAGGTGTTGTAGTTGGGATAAGCAGTCTGGAGGTAATTGTAAGCCTTGGTATTCTGCAAGTCCCTCAGTCAAGAATCATCACTGCACTAACCACTGCTGCACTAACAATTGCCAAGCTCTGAAGATGTACTCCAGAGAAAGTGTTAATTTGAGCCATTTCGATTTCTACAATATTTTTCCATGTTGAACACATTCTTTCCTTTACCTCTCCATTTGCTCTGCAATTATCCCATCTACTGGAGTTACCGCATGGTGACCCATACATTGTGGCAATCCAGAGATGTATAAATGTAGCAATTAGTTTCCAGCAGTTTGCTGTGCTACTTCAGTACTCACATATTGCTTCCTGTAGAGACTTGGATGTCCCCTCTTACATTTAATTATGTATTTGTATTTCAGCAGCATCTCTTTATAATGTATTGAACATTTCTTCCTCTTTAAACACATTTATATTGACTTACATTTCGTCAGCAAGAAGGCAGTGTTCTTTAAAGTGCCAACAGGCTTGCTTATAGTGGGCCTTCACCTTCTTCAATAACTTGACATCATAATCCTGGATACTTAAAATATAACTTTTTTAATTTTGAAATATTGTGGGACCTGGTCTGGCACTTTTTGCTTTTTTTCACCTAGGTGAGACTGACATCAGCCAGCCGCTAGTGGCCTCCTGGAATACCATGTCGTGCATGGTATGGGTATCCAAGGTGGCTTTTTGCAGGGGGTGCATCATTCTTGTGGGATGAGCTCTGCTAGAAGAACTATAACTCCACCAAAAATGTATTGGGTTCTCCTGAGAGGGGGGAGATCAGTAGAATTAAGTAAACATATAAATGGAGGTGAAGGTCTACTTTAAAGCCCATCTCTCAGGAGACTAAAAGTCCTCCCTTGCAGTAGGGCGGCCCCTACACTGCTAGATTTAAATGCTTGTGTAGCACCCCATACAGCTACTGTTTGTTAAAGCAGAAGTTCAGCCCAAAACTAAAATCTCTAAGAAGGCTAACGTGTCCAGCCCTGTAAAGCAAAAATCGATATACATACTTTTTCTGAGGTCGCTCTGGTCCGGTCCCACGCTAAGCTCTCAGCGGCGACTTCTGTGTGGAGGCGTGTGCAGAGTAACAACTATGGGTGACGTCACTTCCCAGGCATTTCCCAGCCATTTTCAGCTGTCTCCTGCACAAAAGCATCCACCGCTGGGGACCGGATCGGCTTCAGAAAAGGTATGTATAGCGATTTTTGCTTTAAAGGGCTAGAAAGGTTAGTCTTAGATTGTAGCTTCAAGTAGATTTAGAGATTTTAGTTTCAGGTTGAACTTTGACTTTAAATCTAGTTTTTGGCATCCCTGCGATCAGGGAGAGGAGTACTTGACTAGTTAGGTCTGCTCTGGGCTCTGTAGGTATGGGCTCAATTACTCCCCCCATCTCCCAGTGGACCCTGGGAAATAGTGGGTGGGAAAATATGACCTCAACCTGCATGTTACTATCCCCCAGCCAATCCCTGGTCAATATGGCAGGTGACCAGCAGGGGGCTAAGGGGGGTATAAATGGGCTAGAGTCCAGAGCAGAGCTCACTTGTTCCTGGGGGAGTAAGACCCAGGCTGAGGGCTGTGACATCCCTGGGAAGTCTGTCTGGAGCTGCAGGCACCTTTTGTGGGGTCCCAGCTACTGTTTGCCTGGGGGACCTCTGTTCTATTCTCCTGGAACATTTACAGAAAGCCTCCTAAAGATCCAGGACACAGGCAGTTGGAGTACAGAAGTGGACTGACACTTCACATGGCTGCACTGAGATCAGGAAACAGTGAGTACTAGCCTTCTAGATCTAAAGGCTTCCCTTAGCTTTTCTCTGAGTTTACCAGCTATTACTAGTACATTCAGGACTGAATTCCTGTTGAAGAATTCCTTGTTGGTACCGTTCATCTATACAACTTCAAAGGGGATGCCTTCACCCTGAAGTTTTAGTGTGGAGTTAGTGTCCTCATTCCCAAGTTTATTGTCATTGGAGTATCCCTAGGCTCCCCCTCACTCTATACAAATTCTATCCAAAAATAAAAACCACAAATAAGAAATCCAGTCTGTTCTCTGACTTGAGTGATTGGGAAATGGCATGTGCCTGGCTGCTGTGTGCCTATTAGGGAATGGATCCTGGGATTAAACCGCTAGACCAATCCGGTCTACCTGCGGTTAGGGATGCATTTCTAAGCCTAGACAGCTGTGACTAGTCTCAGACATCTGTCCCTAACCACAGGTAATCTGCTGACTCTTGCCTCTGGAATCCATTGTATGCAGCTCAATGGCCATGTGAAGGAGGCCTAGAGGTCCATCTCCTCCATTTGTAGAGTGCTTTTCATTGATGGAAGCTATATGGAAGCTATAGTACAGCTTCTATGAATAGTGGAGGGGGGCTGAAAAGGTGGGCAGCATGACAGGTCCAGTGGCTGGAAAGGGGGGCAGCATAACAGGTTCAGTAGTTATAAAGGGGGGCAGCATGACAGGTCACACAAATAGGAAACACAAAGGTAATACAAAGACACTGAATTTCAAAAGAGCCAACTTCCCTAAACTACACTCCTTGCTAGAAGATATTAAATGGGATAAAATCCTAGGAACAATGAACAGAGAGGAAAAATTGGTGTGCTTTAAGAGTATATTAAATAATGGTATTGGCCAGTGCATTCCAATGGGAAATAAATTTAAAAGAACTAACAAAAGTCCTGGGTGGCTTAACTCCAATGTAAAAATGCATATGAAAGCAAAAGAGAAGGCCTTTAAAAAATACAAGGCTGAGGTGTCATCATCAGCATTCCAACTTTACAAAGATCGCAATAAGATATATAAGAGTGCAATCAGGGCGGCTAAGATAGAACACAAATGGCACATAGTGGAGGAGAGTAAAAAAAAAAACAGAGAAATTATTTAAGTATATAAATAGTAAGAGAGGGAGGTCAGAACATATTGGCCCCATAAAAAATGATGAAGGGAATCTGGTTACAAAAGATTAAGAGATGGTGAAGGTTTTTAATTTCTTCTTCTTCTTAGTCTTTAAGAGGGACCAAACTGCAATGTTTATCCTCATGACACATCACAGTTAGCACCCTCATGGCTAACAGAGGATAGAATTAGAAATAGACATGAAAAACTTAACATAAATAAGTCACCGGGACCAGATGTCTTACACCTGAGGGTCCTTAAGGAACTCAGTCTAGTGATTGCCAGACCATTGTTCCTAATTTTTACAAACAGTCTACTGACTGGGATGGTACCAGCTGATTGGAAAAAAGCCAATGTAGCACGAATAATTAAAAAGGGCCAAGATATATCCCTGGAAACTACAGACCAGTTAGCCTAACATTAATAGTTTGCAAGCTCTTGGACGGGATGATAAGGAACTATAAGGAAGGAACTATATACAAGGTTTTAGTAATGAAAACTGTATTAATAGCAGTAATCAGCATGGATTCATGAAGAATCATTCTTTCCAAACCAATCTATTAACCTTCTATGAGGAGGTGAACTACCATCTAGAACAAGGAAGGCCTGTAGATGTGGTGTATCTGCATTTAGCAAAGGCATTTGATATAGTCCCCCATAAACAATAACTGTACAAAATAAGGTCTGTTGGCATGGACCAAATGGTGAGTACATGGATTAAAAACTGTCTCCGGGGGGCGAGTCCCGAGGGTGGTGATTAATGGAATGGCCCAGTGTAGAAAGCGGGGTCCCCCAGGGTTCTGTCCTGGGACCAATCTGTGTCTTTTTTCAACCTTACCAACTAGGTCCAATGGCCAGAAAGGGGGGCAGCATGACAGATCCGGTGGCTGGAAAGGGGGGCAGCATGAAGGGTCCTGTGACTGGAAGTAGAGGGGTCAGCATGACAGGTACAGTGGCTGGAAAGGAGGGGGCAGCATGACAGGTCCGGTGGCTTGAAGGGAAGGGGCATCATGACAGGTCCAGTGGCTGAAAGGAGGGAGGAAGAATGACAGGTCCAGTGGCGGGAAAGGGGGACAGCATGAAGGGTCCACTGACTGGAAGGAGAGGGGGCAGCATGACAGGTACAGTGGCTGGAAAGAAGTGGGCAGCATGAGAGGTCAAGTGGCTTAAAGGGAAGGGGCAGCATGACAGGTCCTGTGGCTGAAAGGAGGGAGGAAGAATGACAGGTCCAGTGGCTGGAAAGGGGGGTAGCATGACCGGTCCAGTGGCTGTAATGGAGGGGCAGCATGAAGGGTCCAATGGCTGAAAGGAGTGAGGAAGAATGACAGGTCCAGTTGCTGGAAAGGGGGGTAGCATGACAGGTCCAGTGGCTGGAAGGGAGGGGCAGCATAACAGGTCCAGCAGCTGGAAGGAGAGGGGGCAGCATGAAAAGTCCAGTGGCCGGAAAGAGGGGCAGCATGGCAGCTCCAGTGGCTGAAAGGAGAAGGGGCAGCATGACAGGTCCAGGGGCTGTAATGGAGGGGCAGCATGAAGGGTCCAATGGCTGAAAGGAGTGAGGAAGAATGACAGGTCCAGTGGCTGAAAAGGGGGGTAGCATGACAGGTCCAGTGGCTGGAAGGGAGGGGCAGCATAACAGGTCCAGCAGCTGGAAGGAGAGGGGGCAGCATGAAAAGTCCAGTGGCTGGAAAGAGGGGCAGCATGGCAGGTCCAGTGGTTGAAAGGAGAAGGGGCAGCATGACAGGTCCAATGGCTAGAAAGGGAAGCAGCATGACATGTCCAGGTGCTGGAAAGGGGGGCAGCATGGCAGGTCCAGTGGTTGAAAGGAGAAGGGGCAGCATGACAGGTCCAATGGCTAGAAAGGGAAGCAGCATGACATGTCCAGGTGCTGGAAAGGGGGGCAGCATGGCAGGTCCAGTGGCTGAAAGGAGAAGGGGGCAGCATGACAGGTCCAGTGGTTGGAAAGGGGGGCATCATGACAGTTCCAATGACTAGAAAGGGAAGCAGCATGACATGTCCAGGTGCTGGAAAGGGGAGCAGCATGGCAGGTCCAGTGGCTGAAAGGAGAAGGGGCAGCGTGACAGGTCCAGTGGTTGGAAAGGGGGGCAGCATGACAAGTCCAGGAGGTGGAAAGGGAAGCAGCATGACATGTCCAGGTGCTGGAAGGGAGGGGCAGCATGGCAAGTCCAACAGCTTGAAGGTGGGGGTGGTGGCAAGGGGGGCGTTTTAACAGAGGATGAAAGATTTCATCTAGAAAAGCTGGCACTAGCACACGGGGCACTTCTCAATAAAGTACGATGCCTTGTGCTGGTTATAAAAAATAAATAAAGTTAGGGTTGCATTTATTTTATCAGAATCAAAAGCTCCCCCCCCCCCCATGCTAAAAGTAGCAGCATGAAGATCTCCTGGCTGGAAAGCCAACATACCACAGCACATCATTACCGCTCGTGGCATTGCCTCAATAAACAAGCCTGTGAGTATCTGACCAGAGAGCTCACCATTCACAATTTCTAGGAAGCTGCAGAGGATGGCATGCAGAACTACTTGAGAAATGAAACAAGACAGTTACTCCCTCCAACAAACTACTCATGGGCACTGTCAAGGAAAAGATGTGTTTTCTGGTAATTAATGTTGTAGTGCTGCGCATCTGAAATTTTTATTGGGTTGGGAACATATTATAGATTTCAGCACATGCTGGGGGCAAGGTTTTAACTATTAAAAAAACAACGTGTTCATGAAAGATTTACACGCGGATCACAGCAGTATGTTCTTGGAAATGAACTAAACATGAATGATGTTGGCTTGAACTAAAAATACCCCCCAAAAGAAAAGGGCGCCGTGAGGAGTAGCAGTTCATTACTTGCCAGAAATATGGCACCACCAAAGATATTATCATCAGATTCGCCTCATTCGTTCATATTTTTGCTTTATTTATTTTCATTTATTAAAGGAAACCTGTACTGATCTCTCCATCTGAATATGTTAATCATAAGGCTGTCCTATTCAGTGGCTTTAAAGCCCAATTTGAAAAGTCTCCTTTGCTGCACCCAAACTGCAAGGATTTACGTCTGGGGGGGACCTGACCCTCCATATTACTAGACCAGTTCCTACAGTTTTTTTTCCCCTATGCTTCAGCTCTTGATTAGGGATGAGCTTCGTGTTCGAGTCGAACCCATGTTCGACTCGAACATCGGCTGTTCGATCGTTCGCCGAATTGCGAACGTTATGGGCCGTTCGCGCTAAATTCGTGTGGCGCGTCACGGCCCATAATTCACTGCGGCATCGCAGTGCATTGCTGGCTGATGATTGGCCAAGCATGCACTATGACCCGCATGCTTGGCCAATCACAGCGCTGTCAGTAGAGAGAGCTGTAATTGGCCAAAGCCAGGGTGGCTTTGGCCAATTACGGCTCAGGGCATTTAGTACACACCCCACACTATATAAGGCCGCCTGCACGGCGGCCCTGTGTAGTGTGTGTTCCGGTGTGCTGAGAGATAGAGAGAGAGAGAGACAGTGTCATTTGATTTGAGTTAGATAGATTAGGCAGAACAGTCAGTCAGTTAGCTGCACTTACAGTGTATTGTGTATATATATGCATCCCAGGTGTTGCATATATATATATACACTGTATTCAGTTTAGCTAGATCCGTTCCTGTTATCTTCTATCTAGACTATTTACATTTAATGCAGTGCGTCCTGCTCACAGTGTTCAGCTAGATCCGTTCCTGTTATCTTCTAGACTATTTACATTTAGTGCAGTGCGTCCTGCTCACAGTGTTCAGCTAGATCCGTTCCTGCTATTTACATTTAGTGCAGTGCGTCCTGCTCACAGTGTTCAGCTAGATCCGTTCCTGTTAAATTCCTACTGACCGGCAGGCTTGTCTGGTTACAGTATATAAAGCTACCTGAAGAAAATTACAGGTGTTCTATTTGATCCTATTAGTACCACGGTCAGGCAGCTAGACTATTTACATTTAGTACAGTGTGTCCTGCTCACAGTGTTCAGCTAGATCCGTTCCTGTTAAATTCCTACTGACCGGCAGGCTTGTCTGGTTACAGTATATAAAGCTACCTGAAGAAAATTACAGGTGTTCTATTTGATCCTATTAGTACCACGGTCAGGCAGCTAGACTATTTACATTTAGTACAGTGTGTCCTGCTCACAGTGTTCAGCTAGATCCGTTCCTGTTATCTTCCTACTGACAGGCAGGCTTGTCTGGTTACAGTATATAAAGCTACCTGAAGAAAATTACAGGTGTTCTATTTGATCCTATTAGTACCACGGTCAGGCAGCTAGACTATTTACATTTAGTACAGTGCGTCCTGCTCACAGTGTACAGCTAGATCCGTTCCTGTTATCTTCCTACTGACAGGCAGGCTTGTCTGGTTACAGTATATAAAGCTACCTGAAGAAAATTACAGGTGTTCTATTTGATCCTATTAGTACCACGGTCAGGCAGCTAGACTATTTACATTTAGTACAGTGCATCCTGCTCACAGTGTTCAGCTAGATCCGTTCCTGTTATCTTCCTACTGACAGGCAGGCTTGTCTGGTTACAGTATATAAAGCTACTTGAAGAAAATTACAGGTGTTCTATCCCAGCTTAGTGCAGCTACAGGCCATTAGTATGTCTGGAAGGCCAAGAAGGAGAGGCAGACAGTCACAAGCCAATAAGAGAGGGCAAGCAGGCTCTGTGTCTAGTGCTGGTCGTGGAGACGGTGCATCCTCATCAGCACGTGGCCATGGGACACGCTTGGCCTTTTTTTCGGCAGCTGGCCATGTTGAGCCGCAACATGCGGAAGACTTGGTCGAGTGGATGACCAAGCCGTCCTCATCCTCCTCATCCTCTCTCACCCATGCCCAGGGTGCTTTGTCTGGCAAAGCAGCGGCCTCTTCCCTCAGCTCAATGTCATCAGTGACTCCTTCCCTAGCTCCACCATGTCCTCATGAGGATTCCCTCGAACTGTTTGACCACAGTGTTGGGTACATGCTCCAGGAGGATGCCCAGCGTTTGGAAGGCTCTGATGACGATACTGAGCTCGATGAAGGCAGTAACATGAGCGCGGACAGAGGGGGTGCCCAAGAAGGACAGCAATCTGGCAGTCATGCTCCCCCTGCTGCAGCATACTGCCAGGTTTGCTCCAGTGATGAGGAGGGAGGGGATGATGAGGTCACTGACTCAACGTGGGTGCCTGATAGGAGAGAGGAGGAGGAGGAGGAGGAGGAGGAGGAGGAGGAGGAGGAGGAGGAGGCGGCAGCACATCACCAACGAGGCAGGATGCCCTCCAGGGGCCAGCCTAAGGGCAGCACATTGACTGCATCACACCCCAAAGCTCCACATGTGCAGGGCGCTGCAGTCTCTGCGCGTTATTCAAAAAGTTCTTTGGTGTGGGCCTTTTTTGAGACGAGTGCATCAGATCGCACCGCTGCTATTTGCAACATATGTCTCAAGCGTATCTCGCGTGGCCAAAATATCTCCCGCTTGGGTACCACATGCTTGACCAGACATATGTTGACCTGCCATGCAGTTCGTTGGCAAGCGTATCTAAAAGACCCACACCAAAGAACAAAGAGGATCTCTCCTTGCTCCTCATCAGCTGAGATTTCCAACCCCACTAGACCTTCAGTCCTCTCTGAGACCTACAGTGAGAGGAATGAAGGTGTAGAATTAGGTGTGTCACAGCCAAGTACTTGTGGGCAATCTGCTTTTGGTACACCGACGTCAGATTGTACCAGGCAAATTTCCCTGCCCCAGCTGCTGCACCGCCGAAAGAAGTTTGCTCCCAGCCATCCACATGCCCAGCGGTTGAATGCTAGCTTGGCAAAATTGCTAGCACTTCAACTGCTGCCTTTTCAGTTGGTAGACTCTGCCCCCTTCCGTGAGTTTGTGGAATGTGCGGTTCCTCAGTGGCAGGTACCCAAACGCCACTTTTTCTCACGGAAGGCGATTCCGGCTCTCTACCGGCATGTGGAAGGCAATGTCCATGCCTCGCTGGACAGGGCGGTCAGCGGTAAGGTGCATATTACCGCTGACTCATGGTCCAGCAGGCATGGACAGGGACGTTACCTAAGTTTCACGGCGCATTGGGTGACTCTGCTGGCAGCTGGGAAGGATGCAGGACAAGGTGCAGTAGTGTTGGAGGTTGTTCCGCCACCACGCCTCCAAAATGCTGATTGTGACACACCTCTCTCCTCCACCCCCTCCTCTTCTTCTTCCTCCATGGCCTCTTCCTCGGAACCAGCGGTGCTCCGTAGGCGTTCAAGGGGCTACGCAAGTACGCAGGCCAAAAGATGCCATGCGGTGCTTGAGCTGGTGTGCTTGGGGGACAGGAGCCACACTGGGGCAGAGGTTCTGTCAGCTCTGCAGGGGCAGGTTCAGAGGTGGTTGACGCCACGCCAACTTAAGGCAGGAATGGTGGTTTGCGACAATGGCACCAACCTCCTCTCTGCCCTCCGACAGGGACAAATGACCCATGTGCCCTGTTTGGCTCACGTCCTTAACTTGGTGGTGCAGCGGTTCTTGGGCAGGTACCCGGGCTTACAGGATGTCCTGAGGCAGGCCAGGAAAGTCTGTGTGCATTTCCGCCGGTCATATAATGCCAGTGCTCGGCTGACGGACCTCCAAAAGGAGTTTAACCTGCCCAAGAACCGCCTAATCTGTGACATGCCCACCAGGTGGAACTCAACGTTGGCCATGCTGCAGCGGCTGCACACGCAGCAGAGGGCCATCAATGAGTACCTGTGCGACTATGGCACCAGGACAGGGTCAGGGGAGCTTGGTTTTTTTTCCCCACGCCAGTGGGCCATGATCAGGGATGCATGCACTGTCCTGTCACCATTCGAGGAGGCCACGAGGATGGTGAGCAGTGACAGTGCATGCATCAGTGACACTGTCCCCCTTGTCCACCTGTTGGAGCACACGCTGCGTGGAATAATGGACAGGGCACTTGAGGCAGAACAGAGGCAGGAAGAGGAGGACTTCCTTAGCTCTCAAGGCCCCCTTTATCCAGACAGTGTTCCTGCGTGCCCGCCGATCACACAGGAAGAGGACGAGGAGGAAGAGGAGGAGGAGGAAGATTGTGTCAGTATGGAGGTGGAGCCTGGCACTCAGCATCAGCAGCAGTCTTTAAGGGATCAGTCCCAAGAAACACATGGACTTGTACGTGGCTGGGAGGAGGTGGCTGCGGACCATGTCGTTCTTAGTGACCCAGAGGACTCCGGACCGAATGCCTCAGCAAACCTACGCTGCATGGCCTCCCTGATCCTGCAAAGCCTGCGTAAGGATCCTCGTATTCGTGGTATCAAGGAGAAGGACCAATACTGGCTGGCAACCCTCCTTGATCCACGTTACAAGGGTAAGGTTGCGGACCTTATCTTGCCATCGCAGAGGGAGCAGAGGATGAAACATCTTCGGGAGGCCTTGCAGAAAGGTCTGTGCAACGCGTTCCCAGAGACTGGGAGGTTACAAACTCCTGTTTCTGGACAACGTGTTGCTGAGGCTTCGGTCAGTCAAAGAAGGAGCGGTGGAGAAGGTGGCCGTCTGACCGATGCGTTCAGACAATTTTTTGGTCCGCAGCCCCAAGGTATGATCGGTTCCAGCAACCATCGCCAGCGTCTGTTTTACATGGTGCAGGAATACCTAGGGGCAAGATCAGACTTGGACACCTTTCCCACCGAAAATCCTCTGGGTTACTGGGTCTTGAGGATGGATCACTGGCCAGAGCTTGCACAGTATGCAATTGAGCTACTGGCCTGTCCTGCATCCAGCGTTCTTTCGGAACGCACATTCAGTGCTGCTGGAGGCGTGGTAACCGATCACAGGGTGCGTCTGTCCACCGACTCGGTCGATCGGCTGACCTTCATAAAAATGAATGAGTCTTGGATCACCACCAGCTACCAAGCACCTGATGCTGATGTAACCGAATAATTTTTTTTGAAATCTCAGATCCCTTCAAAGACTGCCTATGCTGATGCTGAGTGACTATCCCTGAGTAATTATCCTCTTCCTCCTCAATCATCACGCTGATAGCTTGTAAGAACATTTTTGGTTCTGGGCGCCACCACCAGTGCCTAAGGCACAATTTTTCAGCCCCTGTTTAACAGGGGCGTGTAATTACAATTTTTGATGTAATACTTTGCAGCAGGGCTCGTTCCTGCATTCCAACTAGAGTGTCTGTGAGGGGTTGCAGTGTTGTGGCACCAGCACCAGTGCCTAGGGCCCAATTTTTCTGCCCCTGTCTAACAGGGGCGTGTAATTACAATTTTTGATGCAATACTTTGCAGCAGGGCTCGTTCCTGCGTTCCAACTAGAGTGTCTGTGAGGGGTTGCAGTGTTGTGGCACCAGCACCAGTGCCTAAGGCCCAATTTTTCTGCCCCTGTCTAACAGGGGCGTGTAATTACAATTTTTGATGCAATACTTTGCAGTAGGGCTCGTTCCTGCGTTCCAACTAGAGTGTCTGTGAGGGGTTGCAGTGTTGTGGCACCAGCACCAGTGCCTAAGGCCCAATTTTTCTGCCCCTGTCTAACAGGGGCGTGTAATTACAATTTTTGAAGCAATCATTTGCAGCAGGGCTCGTTCCTGCGTTCCAACTAGAGTGTCTGTGAGGGGTTGCAGTGTTGTGGCACCAGCACCAGTGCCTAAGGCCCAATTTTTCTGCCCCTGTCTAACAGGGGCGTGTAATTACAATTTTTGAAGCAATAATTTGCAGCAGGGCTCGTTCCTGCGTTCCAACTAGAGTGTCTGTGAGGGGTTGCAGTGTTGTGGCACCAGCACCAGTGCCTAAGGCCTAATTTTTCAGCTGCTGTTCAACAGGGGCATGTAATTACAATTCTTGATCTAATATTTCACAGCAGGGCCCTGTGAGGGCTTACAGTGTTGTGGCCACAGCAACACCTAAGGCCCAAATTTCTGCTGAGTATATAGGGCAGGACCCTACTTTCAAACATCTAACTTACAAACGACTCCTACTTGCAAACGGAAGGAGACAACAGGAAGTGAGATGAAATCTACCCCTAGGAAGGGAAATTCTCTCCTGTAAGAGTTAATATGGGAAAACAAGTTCTCCTTTCCACTGATGCTTTCCAATCCTTGTTCCACAAAAAAACCCAAATTTTCAAAAAACATTTTTCATTGGGACAAAAAAGTGAGGTGAAATCTTCTGAAGAGGAGGAAAGACAGCAAAACAAATGTCACAGGGGTGATAACCCTTCCCTATGTTTTCCAAAAAGCTTAGAAAAGATTTTTTGGCTGGAGCTAAACACGTTAAAAATGTTCAAAATTACAAACAGATTCTACTTAACAACAAACCTACAGTCCCTGTCTTGTTTGCACCGCCTGTATACTGCTGTTCAGAGTATATAGGGCCTGGTGGCCCCACACCTTTCCTTATTTTAATTTGGGTGCGGGGTTCCCCTTAATATCCATACAAGACCCAAAGGGACTGGTAATGGACTGGGGGGTACCCATGCCGTTTGTCTCACTGATTTTCATCCATATTGCCATGACCCGACATGACATTAAACCCGCAAGCAGTTTTAAATGAGATTTTTTCCTTTAAAAATGACATTTGGTGCAGGGACTGTTCTAAACATGGGAAACACGCGTCACTTTACAGGCATACTATAGACACCCCCCAGGTACGATATTTAAAGGAATATTTCACTTTTTTTTTTTTACTTTAAGCATCATTAAAATCACTGCTCCCGAAAAAACGGCCGTTTTTAAAAGTTTTTTTTGCATTGATACATGTCCCCTGGGGTAGGACCCGGGTCCCCAAACCCTTTTTAGGACAATACCATGCAAATTAGCCTTTAAAATGAGCACTTTTGATTTCGAACGTTCGAGTCCCATAGACGTCAATGGGGTTCTAACGTTCGTGCGAACTTTCGGTCCGTTCGCGGGTTCTGGTGCGAACCGAACCGGGGGGTGTTCGGCTCATCCCTACTCTTGATGTCATGATGACCAATCCATGGGTGGGCTATGGGTGCACCACTGGAGCATGAGGGAGCACCATTAGCTAGGGGAGCAGAGGATCAGGTAAGTGAAAGTGCTTTTACTGTCCCCTAGACTAAACGAGCAATTGACCCTTGCAGTGGGGACCCAGCAATTAATTAATTAGCTCCTTCTTCCTCCATTGTAAGAGGAAGGGGGGGGGGGGACTCTCCAATCTAAACACTACACTGTTACATTTGTGATCGCTGTGATTGGCCATCACTGTGATCACATGGTACAGAGCCAGTCAGATCACCTCTGTACACCGTGTGAAATGAGCTACCCGATGGTAACTCAGTTCACAGTCATTAGGGGGCGCAATTGACCCTTGCCGGTGAGGACCCAGTAATTCATTCATTAGTTCCTTCTTCCTCCATTGTAAGAAGAGGGGAGGAGACTCTCCTATGTACTGTAAATACTACACTGTTTACATTTGTGATCACTGTGATTGGCCATCACAGTGATCACATGGTACAGAGCCAGTCAGATCACTTCTGTACACTGTGTCTCTTGAATGAATGAGTGAATGAATGAGTGACTTGTATAGCGCTACCTATGCGAACTGAATCACCTCAGGGCGCTTTTTAACCTACCAGCATGTCTTTGGCGTGAGGGAGGAAACCGGAGTACCCGGAGGAAACCCACGCAGGCAAAGGGAGAACATGCAAACTCCAGGCAGGTAGTGCTGTGGTCAGGATTTGAACCAGCGACCCTATTGCTGCTAGGTGAGAGTGCTATCCACTACACCACTGTGCTGTCTTAGCTGAGCCACCCTAGTACTGCTCAATTCACAGTCATTAGGGGGTGCAATTGACCCCTGCAGTGAGGACCAATCAATTAATTCATTAGTTCCCTCTTCCTCCATTGTAAGAGGAATGGAAGATACTCTCCAATGTAAACACTAAACTATTTACATTTGTCATCGCTGTGATTGGCCATCACAGTGATCACATGGTACAGAGCCAGTCAGATCACCTCTGTACACTGTGTCTCTTAACTATGCCACCCTAGTACTACTCAATTCACAGTCATTAGGGGGTGCAATTGACCCTTGCAGTGGGGACCCAGCAATTCATTCATTAGCTCCTTCTTCCTCCATTGTAAGAGGAAGGGGGAGATGCTCTAATGTAAACACCACACTTTTTACATTTGTGATTGGCCATTACAGTGATCACATGGTACAGAGCCAGTTGGATCACCTCTGTATACTGTATCTGTGAACTTGTCTGTGAATTGAGCCACCCGATGACAACTCAGTTCACAGTCACTAGAGGGCGCACTGGCTGCCAAGGGTGGTTTGTAAACAGCACTGCAGGAAAAAGCATCCATCATATAAATGGATGGCAGTATATAAGAGGTTATCACACAGGATAATGCTTGTTGGCCTATGCAGTTTGAATGTTTTCCCTTTTCCCCAAGGTCATCTACACACGCCCTAAATAATTGATGCGTCTTTTAAACCTCTTGACACCTATGTAAAGCATATGTGTGGCGGCAAAGTGGGTGGGCTTTAATGCCAATATGTGCCCATGGATGGCCATGGTTTCTGGGCTTAGAACCCATTCACTGCACACCCCTAGAACACTGTCCGAGCTGTCATCTCTAGTAATGATCGGGGGCTGGTGGGACTAGCTCTGAATCATGTGACCAGTAAGACAGCCAATCGCTGTGGTCATGTGATTGGACAGTCCCCCCCTTACTGGGCATAAAGACCCAGTCACAGAGATGCCAGAGCTGGGCAGGAAAAGTTTAATGATAAAAAGGACTGTTCTTTTAACGACTTCCAGACCCCCCTAAATCAGATTTACTGCTACAGGGCGGTCGCGCTGTGCAGGATCACGTATATATACTTGTTATTGGGCGCGAGCGCGTGCCACCGGTGCAGCGGGAGCTGAGCAGCGGGTGTCTGCACCTGCTGATTGTTCGTTACAGAATGGCAGTCTACCTATGTAAACAAGGCAGATTGTCTTTCTGTCAGTACAAAAGGCATGGATCCTGTGTTCCTGTAAAGCAGAAACACCAATCTATGCCTTCCACTAGTAAAAGCACCTCCCCCACTACACTAAAACACCAGCTAGGCACACATTTAACCCTTTGATTGCCCCTGATGTTAACCCCTTCCCAGCCAGTGTCATTAGTACAGTGACGGCGCATATTTTTAGCAGTGATAACTGTATTAGAGCCACTGGTTCCCACAAAGTGTCAAAGGTGTCAGTTAGTGTCAGATTTGTCTGCCGCAATATCGCAGTCCCGCTATAAGTCGCTCATCGCCGCCATTACTAGTAAAAAAAAATATGAAAAAAAAAAAATATCCCATAGTTTGTAGATGCTATAACTTTTGTGCAAACCAATGAATATACACACATTGGGATTTTTGTTTTTTACCAAAAATATGTGGCAGAATACTTATTGGTCCAAATTGATGAAGAAATTTGATTTTGATTTCATTGATTTTTTACGTATTTTTTTTTTATTGGATGTGTTTTATAGCGGAAAGAAAAAATATTTTTTTTTCAAAATTGTCTGTTTTTTTTGTTTATAGAGCAAAAAAAAACCAAACAAAACCGCAGAGGTGATCAAATGCCACCACGCAATTGTCAGTTAAAGTAACGCAGTTAAAAAATGGCCTGGTCAGGAAGGGGGGTAAACCTTCCCGGAGGTGAAGTGGTTAAGCAAATTATACTGTAAGTGTAATTTGTGACATGTTAGCAATGTATTGAGGTAGACATGCAGAGTTACTGACAGGTCCACTTTAATTACAATGTACATTGATAAGGTGAAAGGTCCAGGAGCCTATAGCAGCTTCTCAGATTACAGTTTCTTGCAGTCAGTCCAGTGAAAGCTGCTTTCTGATTGGTTGCTCGGTGTTACTGCTTGATCTATGATATCAGGCATTATCAGACCCTTAGGTGCGGCCCCAATCCGTCCAATACAGGACTTTATTCTTTCATTAACTTTTCCATATCATATAAAGGGTTACCTGACGAAAATGTGAGCCTGCTGAGCACAGACTAAAATAGCATCGGCAATCATAGGAATCCATGAAAGGCCGAGGTACTCAGAACTGCAATTGTCTGTTGCAATGAGTTCTGTAATTAAAATAAAAAAGAAATTCCACCGAAGATCATTCATATTCCTTCTTATCAAAGATATTCCATCTATATCCTAATAAGCAGCAAATTCCCTTAAAGGATAGGCTCACCTTTAGAACATGTTACACCCATGTTTAAGGTGTAACATGCGACATGTTCCAGCTGGTGTCCAACTGACCCCCCTCATCCCCTTCAAAATCTGCACAGCTGTGCGGGGCTCCGCCCACACGATCGCATCATTCCTACACAGGAATCTGTGCATGAGGAAACTACAAGTCCCATCTTCCACCTTGGCAGACAGCTTGTAGTTCAACTTCTCAATGAACTGTGAGGGCGCTGATGAGCGATCGGGGGGGGGGGGGGGGAGCACTGATAAGCAGGCACAGATGGGCACAGATAGGCAGCACTGATGGGCGGCACTGATGGGCATTAATGGGCAGCACTGATGAGCAGGCACTGATGGGCACTGAAAGGCAGCACTGACTGGCATCACTAATGGGCACTGATTGTGTCCCTGATGGGCACTGATTGGTGTCACTGATGGGCACTGATTGGTGTCATTGATGGGCACTGCTGGGGCTTTACTGTAATCAGGGCACTGATTGGTGTCACTGGTGGGCGCTGATTGGTGTCACTGATGGGCAATGCTGGGGCTTTACTGTAATTGGGGCACTGATGATCAGTGCCCTGATTACCTGCCCTGGTCTCTCCTGCGAGGAGATGCCGCTGATCAGCTCTTCTCTCCACACTCTGTGTCAGTGTGAGCGGCAAGGAGAGACGTTTAATGGCACTTCTGCATTTACATGTGTCCGGCTGTGATTGGATACAGCCAATCACATGGTTAAAGAGCCGTGTCTTTGGCTCTTTACAGAGATCGGGGTCACGCCATATCCTAGAAACACGGCGAGGCAGCGATCGCCGCGCTGCACACGAGAGCGGCTGTTCTGGGGCGTCATTTACGGTGGGCGGGCGGCAAGTGGTTAAAGTATAATTAAAGGCAAAACTATTTTTTCAGCTTTTTATATAGTGGAGAGGGATTAGAAACCCTCTCAGTTTTTTTTATTGCTGTCTGTACCCCATTAGAGAGATTAACCCTCTCCATCTGTCTTGGTGCCCTTTAACACCAGGGAAAGACAATCTCACCATACTATATTCTCAGAGGCATAACTAGAACCTTCAGGGTCCTGGTACAAGAAACCATAAAGGGCCCCCCTGACCCCCAGCTCAGCCCCCCCACCCACAGTGGCAAAACAACAGGGACCGGTCGCAAGTGTGACCATTGCAACCCTGGTAGTGCTACCACTGGTGTCAGTATCTTTTTTTTTTTGTTATTATTTTTTTTTTATTTTTTACCATTTTACTTATTTACCGTATATACTCGAGTATAAGCCGACCTGGATATAAGCCGAAGCACCTAATTTTACCACAAAAAACTGGGAAAACTTATTGACTTGAGTATAAGCCTAGGGAGAGAAATGCAGCAGCTACTGGTCAACAATGCCAATCTGCAGCCTCACTGTGCCCATTTGCAGCCTCACTGTGCCCATCTGTATCATCAGTGCCCATCTGCAGCCTCACTGTGCCCATCTGTATCATCAGTGCCCATCTGCAGCCTCACTGTGCCCATCTGTATCATCAGTGCCCATCTGCAGCCTCACTGTGCCCACCTGTATCATCAGTGCCCATCTGCAGCCTTACTGTGCCCATCTGCAGCTCACTGTGCCCATTTGCAGCCTCACTGTGCCCATCTGTATCATCAGTGCTCATCTGCAGCCTCACTGTGTCCAGCTGCAGCCTCACTGTGCCCATTTGAAGCCTCACTGTGCCCATTTGCAGCCTCACTGTGCCCATCTGTATCATCAGTGCCCATCTGCAGCCTCACTGTGCCCACCTGTACCTTTGATTACAAACAGCGGGTGTCTAACTCTGTGTCATGCAACTGCAGTCTTAACTGTTCGGCGGCCCTCCACTGTAACAAAGCCCCGCCCCCTCCTCGTCTGTGATAGACAGAACACTGATTCAGTTTCCCAGCATTGTATCAGTGTTCAGTGTTCTGTCTATCACGGACGAGGAGGAGGCGGGGCTTTGTTACAGTGGACGGCCGCCGAATGGTTAAGACTGCAGGACACAGCGGGAGACCCTCACTCGAGTGTAAGCATAAAAAATGTGCTGGAAAAGTTGGCTTATACTTGAGTATATACGGTATTTATTTTTTGCAATCTTATTTTTTTGCAGCTGCTGAAAGGCTGCAGGAGAAAAATACAAATATTGTTGGGCCGGAAAAAAAAAATCTGTTTTATAAAATGAATGATTAAAATGAAAAAAGAAATGAATGAACACGCATGCTCCAAGAAATAACCTCACATCAGAAGCCCCCTCCCCTATTAAGATCAGAAGCCCCTTCACATCAGAGTACACTTTTCACACCAGAAGGCCCCCCATTACATCACAGTCCTCCTTTGATATCGGAGTCCCCCATTTCACACCCATTTCACACCAGAGTCCACCCTTTAACATCAGAATCCCCCCTCCCCTGTCACATTAGAGTCCCATTTTCACATCAGAAAACCCCTGATACATCAGTAGTTTGTAGACCCCTGCTCTAGATATCCACGGGTCTTTTTTTTTCTAAAGTGGAGATCTGCTTTAAGAACACTTCCATGTCTATGGCCAGGTATACTTTCACCATTTTTTTTTTTTTTTAGGGAAATGGAGATCCTGCTATAGTGGGCTTCATATCCAAGCAAGGCCGTTCAGTATACAGGACCACGGAGTGCGGACATCTCAGGAGAACTTTGTAGAAGGCTGTGCATTTTAATTTCAACTTTGCCAATTTTACTTTGCGATTCAGAAAGGAATCTTCTCATTATTTCAGGAAGATCAAAATAGTCTTGTTCACACCGCTGCATGCAATTTCAAATTTATGAAAGATTAATATACCACTTCATATAAATCATAAAGATCTGTGAACACACTTACTGCTATGAGTCGGAATACACTGTGGTTTCATACAGAGTGAAAGTAGACAATGGGGGGTGGGGGGGGGGGATGTCTGGCTCTGGTGGAACTAAAAGTCCCAGCATCTGCTTTCGCCAACATATTTGGAAAATCTACCAATATTAGATGTAAACGCAATCACTAGTATCTCTTCCAAGCCTTAACATGTACATCGCACCTCAAAAATAATTTTGAATGTTTTTAAAACTGCAATTTTTATTAAGTGTTCTTGCACTACTTTACTGTTATCTCACATATCTATTATTATTCTTATTATAGCCAAATTTACCACCCTGACTCCTCCCACAGCTTTTACACTACATAGACAAGTAATATACCGAAACGTGCAGATTGTCCCTGATTGGTGTGCTATTACTTTGTGGAACGTTTCGCAGAATGGTTCACGAAATATCATCGTTTTTGCGGCGAAATTGGTCTCATAGGAATGAATGGCGAAATGTTCAAAACTAGAGTGGGAGGTGACAAGATATGACCCCCCCATGATCAGCCAAAACATTATGACCCCCCCATGATCAGCCAAATAATTTATGACCACCCCATGATCAGCCAAAACATTATGACCCCCCCATGATCAGCCAAAACATTATGACTCCCCCATGATCAGCCAAAACATTATGACCCCCCCATGATCAGCCAAATAATTTATGACCCCGCCATGATCAGCCAAAACATTATGACCCCCCCATGATCAGCCAAATAATTTATGACCCCCCCATGATCAGCCAAATAATTTATGACCACCCTATGATCAGCCAAAACATTATGACCCCCCCATGATCAGCCAAAACATTATGACCCCCCCATGATCAGCCAAATAATTTATGACCACCCCATGATCAGCCAAAACGTTATGACCCCCCCATGATCAGCCAAATAATTTATGACCACAACATGATCAGCCAAAACATTATGACCCCCCCCCCATGATCAGCCAAAACATTATGACCACCCCATGATCAGCCAAAACATTATGACCACCCCATGATCAGCCAAAACATTATGACCCCCCCATGATCAGCCAAAACATTATGACCCCCCCATGATCAGCCAAATAATTTATGACCCCGCCATGATCAGCCAAAACATTATGACCCCCCCATGATCAGCCAAATAATTTATGACCCCGCCATGATCAGCCAAAACATTATGACCACCCCATGATCAGCCAAATAATTTATGACCCCCCCATGATCAGCCAAAACATTATGACCGCCACATGATCAGCCAAATAATTTATGACCCCCCCATGATCAGCCAAAACATTATGGCCACCCCATGATCAGCCAAATAATTTATGACCCCCCCATGATCAGCCAAAACATTATGACCACCCCATGATCAGCCAAATAATTTATGACCCCCCCATGATCAGCCAAAACATTATGGCCACCCCATGATCAGCCAAATAATTTATGACCCCCCCATGATCAGCCAAAACATTATGACCGCCACATGATCAGCCAAATAATTTATGACCCCCCCATGATCAGCCAAAACATTATGACCACCCCATGATCAGCCAAATAATTTATGACCCCCCCATGATCAGCCAAAACATTATGGCCTCCACATGATCAGCCAAATAATTTATGACCACCCCATGATCAGCCAAAACATTATGACCTCCACATGATCAGCCACAAAATTTATGACCACCCCATGATCAGCCAGAACATTATGACCACAACACGATCATCCAAGACATTATGACCACCCCATTAAAAAAAAACAAAAAACAATTTTTGAAAAAAAAAATCATTTTTGAAAAAAAAAAAAATTTTGAAAAAAAATCATTTTTAAAGAAAAAAAAAATCATTTTTGAGGAAAAAAAATTTCATTCTTGAAAAAAATGTTCATCTCTTTCAGCTAATGATGGGACTTCTTCAACTTTTTTACTACTATTTATACTTTTTAAAATATTAAGCTTTTTAACACTTTTCACAGTTACTCCAGCCACTCCAACCACACAACAGTTACTCCGCCCACTCCACCCAGTTACTCCGCCCACTCCAGCTGTAGACTGCTGTAGGTGGAGGCAAGAACACTTCACACAATTCCCCCAGAAATTGTAGCTTTTCTAGTTTATTTTTATTTTTCTATTGAAATTTTATTAAATTTCACATTAACCACGTGAGGAAAAAAGCACAGAGACGCCACTCTATGTGCAGTATAGCAATAAGTTTTAATGAACAAATTCTGCATACATACTCACAAGAGTAGGATTAAAATAGGCATGTCAAGCATGGGTTGGCCAGGGCTTTTTTTTTTCTCAAACAATAGGTGCTGGAACTTAACCACGGCCCCACAAAACCCCTCCCCCTACACAACCTCCAAATGACATCAAATAGTGGGTGCGTTCAGTCAAATTTCACAAAAACAGTAGGAGGGTCTTAAAGGGGCATTAAATACCAGGATTGCATTACATACAAAGTGCAGAGCTGTCACTTGTAAACACAGAAACCAGACTTCTGTGTTTACAAGTGATTGTGGTGAGCAGGCACCAAAGGGTCTAAGCCAGAGGTGGTGGAACTGAGTTCCACCAAGTTCCCCCTGAAAAAAGCCCTGGGGTTGGCAGAACGTCCGGAAAGGGAGTCCATCCGTGGCTGTTAGCTGGTGGAGCGGAGCGGGTTGCGCCGGTGGCCACCAACGCTTCCTGGACCTCGAGCACACAAGGAGCCAGGGGATGACGACACTCCCGGGTTTGCGGTGGACCAATAGGCGACGCGTTTACGGTGAATGCGCTCCTTCTTCAGGCCTGAAGAAGCCACGCTGGACCACCATAAGGATGCAATACAGATAATACCTGGAGTTCAGCTTTACCATACTCCACCAAACCTCTGTAAGAAATGTACATTAAGGGCTTATTCACACCAGATGCACTGGCCCAGCGCAATCCCAATGCATGGACACAGCAAATTGCCCTTTGTCCTATTTGTTACCTGCTGGGGGTGCGCACTGAAAAAAGTTGGACATGCAGTACTTTTTTTTTCATGTCGTGAAGCCCTTTAGCAGACGCACGTTGGTGACGTTAATTGTTAATGAATGTGCCATGCATCTTCGCATGCACCAAACCACATGGTGCCTCAGCACCATGCTGATCGGTGCAGCACATTTTTTGGAAAAGAGTCAGGAACGTCTTTTCCATGTTTCTTAGACATGAGGGAGACCATTGAAATAAATGGGCTACTGTCCTTGCGACACATGCAAACCGAAACATGCGCCGCGTCCTAAAAAAATGATTGCCATTGGAAAAGGTCTGTTGAGCGAATTAAGCTTTTCCGTGCAAGTTGAGTTCTCCTTGAAACAGTTCGAAAAGTAGGTTAAATTTCTTTTGAGTCTGTTTCGATTTTTTTTTTTTTCCTGCTGCTCTTGAAGTGAAGTTTCCTTAAGAAATCTTTGTCTTTGTACATCTGTCCCTTCCTAATCTCGCTCTGATCTTCACAATACAGAAGCAAAACTTTTCTAAAGTAACGTGAAGCTCCAAGACTCTGGCAGCCTCCGACGCCTCCAGGCACATACACACCCTCTAGGATTTGCAGGGCTTTGCAATCCTAAATCACCTATCCTTGTAAAATTTCAGCTACCCTCAGCTGCACAGTTTGGCTCCGTATCTTTAAAGACACATTCAAAGCGACTCACTCCATGGTGTCATTCTAACAAGCCCAGAGCTAGTTCCATAATCCGTACAAAACTGTCTGCCGCTGTAATTAATTAGCATACAGGCCATCCACTAATTACACGGGGAAACTGCAGCCAGGCTAGCCATAGACACGACTGAAAGTTGTAAATTATGAAGGATCTTTACATCGATACGCATTCTTTATTGAGTATACTCGCATAGCTCCCAACTGTCCCTGATTTGGAGCAATGTCCCTCTGTCCCTCTTTCCGCCTCACTTGTCCCTCATTTTGGTCTGATCTATATAGTTGTATATAAAATTCACTTTTTATCTTTCAAAAAATGTTTCCCAGTGCTAAATCTTTCATCCAATTTTTAAACTGCAGCATTTGTAAATGTCACAAAGCCAATATAAAAGGAATAGTAGTGGTTAAAAAAAAAAAAAAAGCACTTGTGAGTTTAACTAATCTATTTTTGGGGTTAATTCTTCTTTAAGGGGGCATGAAAAGGGCTGTGTCTTATGCCTACATACTTTTACTAGTAGGTGTCCCTCATTCCCGTCTCAAAAAGTTGGGAGGTGTGTTAACTCGTTAATGTCCATGGATGGGTCAAGAGGGGACAGATACCTCTGGTGGAAACAATAGCCCATGACTTGCCTAGCGATCCACGGGGGGGGGGGGGGGGGGGGTTGTCTGTAGCTTCCTACTGAGCTGATATCAGATGGTTTTCATGTTCCTTGGTACTTTAACCTCCCTGGCGGTATGATTATTTCGGATTTTAGGTGCTGAAAGCGGTACCATTATTTTGCATGGAAATTTGGCGTTTTATATTGTAGGTCTGTAAATCTTAACAATAACACACTTAAATCTATCCAAACCAGAGTCTAGTAGATATCCCGGGTATAATAAAGTTTGAAACACAAAAACATAAATTATAATATAATAAATAAAAATAAATAATTAAAAAAAAAAAAAAAAATAGTAATAAAATAAATTTCCCCACAATTCACTATCGCTCAATTCTGCAAGTGTTCTAATTTACTATCGCTGTTTTCTAGCTGGTCTAAAGCCACTTTTGACGTAAAGGGACACTTTTTGGTTGCTATGGACAATCTCTAGTTTCCAGGCAGAAAGAACAGTGTATATCATGTAAAACTGCATGCAGGGCATGGGCCAGAGCACTGGGGACAAAAGGGATGTGAAATCATTTCATACAGTACTGTAATCTGTAAGATTACAGTACTGTATGTGTTATGATTTTTACTTTTTTTTAATTTGCCGCCAGGCTCCGCCCCCGTGCGTCGCGCCGCTCGCAGGGAACGGAGCCTGGCACGGAGAGGCTTCGGAGGAGGACGGAGCCCTCGGACACTGCGGGTGACATCGCAGGATCCCGGGGACAAGGTAAGTAATGCCGCCCCAGGATCCTGCAATGCGATCCCGAGTGTGGCTCGGGGTTACCGCTAATGGTACTGAATTTTAACCCCGAGCCACACTCGGGAAAACCGCCAGGGAGGCTACGGGCACTTAGAGTGGTTGTTATCCCCCAATGCAGAAGTTGTACCTATAGGTAGGCAAAGCTCCCACTGAGAAGAGACCAAGGCGGACCATGCTGCTTAATAAGGGATGCATTTTATTAGAAAAATATATTTAATACAAAAGGGGCCAAGACCAGGTACCCACCACCAACACCAAGATCATATTAAAAATAGACAACGTTGTCTGTTAAAGAGCAGCTGCATCACACTTCAACCATGCATGCACACACCTGTAACAAGGCTATTGTTAATGGGATTTAGTAATAGATTTAGTAATATTTGTGGATAAGACTAATGGTTTCAGTGACATGCACCATACATAACAAAGTCCGTCCAGTCACTGTATTTAACCCTTTCATGACTAAGCCTATTTTTGAAATTTGGTGTTTACAAGTTAAAATCCATATTTTTTGCTAGAAAATTACTTAGAGCCCCCAAACATTATATATATTTTTTTAGTAGAGAATCTAGAGAATAAAATGGAGATTGTTGCAATATTTTATATCACACGGTATTTGTGCAGCGGTGTTTTAAACGCAAATTTTTGGAAAAGGGACACTTCCATGAATTTAAAAAAATCCAAACAGTAAAGTTACCCCAATTTTTTTGTATAATGTGAAAGATGATGTTACGCCGAGTAAATAGATACCAAACATGTCACGCTTTATAATTGCACGCACTCGTGGAATGGCGACAAACTATGGTAGCTATGAATTTCCATAGGCGACGCTTTAAATTTTTTTTACGGTTACCAGGTTAGAGTTACAGAGGAGGTCTAGGGCTAGAATTATTGCTCTCGCTCTGACGATCGCGGCGATACCTCACATGTGTGATTTGAACACCGTTTACATATGTGGGCGCGACTTCCGTATGCGTTTTTTTCGCTGCGTGAGCTCGCGGGGACGGGGGCGCTTTAAAATTTTTTTTTTTTTATTTATTTTATTTATTTTTAGACTTATAAATTGTGTTTTTAAAAAAATGTTTTTTTTTTTTACTTTTATTGCTGTCACAAGGAATGTAAACATCCCTTGTGACAGTAATAGGTGGTGACAGGTACTCTTTATGGAGAGATGGGGGATCTAAAAGACCCCCCATCCCTCCTTTACACTTCAAAGTATTCAGATCGCCGAAAACGGCGATTCTGAACACTGTATATTTTTTTAAATTCGGCGCCATTGGCAGCCAAGTAAACGGGAAGTGACGTCATGACGTCGCTTCCGCGTTTACATTGAGAAGGCTGGAACGAAGCCGCCCACAGCTTCGTTCCAGCCCGCCCACAGCCGCCGGAGACAGCCGATTGGACACCGGGCTTCCCGATCGCACGGGAGGCCCGGTAAGAGCGGCGGGAGGCGGTGGGAGGGGGGGTGTCCCCTCCCGCTCCTCCGGTATAACAGCGGAGCGGCTTTTAGCCGCATCGGTTGTTATATACGGGTAGCCGATCGCCCGCTGAAAACAACGGTACCGGGATGATGCCTGCAGCTGTGGGCATCATCCCGGTATAACCCCGGAAAGCCGAGTACGCATATCTGCGTACGGTCGGCGGGAAGGGGTTAAATAGAAACCCTTTTAACAAAAGACCCCTGTTTAAAGGATAGTTGATTGAGTCAAGTTGCTAGTCCCAAAGAGACAGCCTTAATTAGAGTTGTAACAAGACATAGCTGTCAGTGTGGAGAGATGATTATAGTCCACAGTTATGCCGCGTACACACGGTCGGACTTTTCGTCTACAAAAGTCCGCCGGACGCCGACGGACTAAAGCTGGCTGACAATCCGATCATGTGTGGGCTTCCCCGGACTTTCAGCGGACTTTCAGCGGACTTTTTCAGCCGCAAATCTGATGGACTTTAGATTTGAAACATGCTTCAAATCTTTACATCGTAACGCCGGACCCAGAAATCCGCTCGTCTGTGTGCTAGTCCGACGGGCAAAAACCCACGCTAGGGCAGCTATTGGCTACTGGCTATCAACTCCCTTATTTTAGTCCGGTGTACGTCATCACGTACGAATCCGTCGGACTTTTGTGTGATTGTATGTAGGCAAGTCCGTTCGTAAGAAAGTCTGCCGCAAGTCCGCCAAAAGTCCGCCGAAAGTCCGTCGAAAGTCCGTCGGACAGGCTGTCAGACTTTTGTAGCCGAAAAGTCCCACCGGGTGTACGCGGCATTAGTATCCAGTCCAAAGACACAGAAATACAGTTTCCCAGAATGGAATGGCATGTATTCACAGGGTCTAACTGTTGGAAAGACAATAGCTCAATGACGTTGTTTATGAAGTTTGCTAATACTGGCTGAGAAGTAACAAAAAGCAGGATGCAAAGTAAAAGGAGGCAGTTAAAGGACCTATGGTCCGCTTACCCGACCATTCATGGAGCGATATAATCACAGTCCTGTACTATCTTTCTCCGGTCCGGGGGGCTGTGTGTGCCGTCCTGTATGCTCCGTTTGTTGAGCGGGGTCCGTGGGGCTCCAGTGAGCAGTTTGCTGTCAGCACTATATAAGTGTCAAGTCCTCTGGGCCACCATCCGCTTGTATCAGCCAAAGTAGTCACCGCTGGCTGCTAGCAGGCAATCAACTGCACATGCACAGGCGTGATGAAATACGTCATCCACGACGCATAGAGCGTCTCTGTCGTGAGGCCAAATCCGACATGTTTCACCAGGGACTCTGTTTTTTTCAAGGAAGCCAGCGGTGACTACTTTGGCTGATACAAGCGGATGGTGGCCCAGAGGGTTGGTGGTGGGTACCTTGGTCTTGGCCCCTTTTGTATTAAATATATTTTTCTAATAAAATGTATCCCTTATTAAGCAGCATGGTCCGCCTGTGTCTCTTCTCAGTGGGAGCCTTTCCCCTGAAAAATGCTTTTCTCTCTATAGTATTTTTAGGCACAGAGACCGCACTTAATATTAATTGGTGAGCCTGCAAATTTTTGGGGACATCACACAGGTTATATTGAACACCCAGTGTTTGTGTTTACTAATAGTGAGTATTGATCTCCAACCAATTTTTCTGCCTATAGGTAGGCCCGGGGTTTTTTTTTCTCAAACAATAGGTGCTGGAACTCAGGCACGACTCTCTAAATCCCCTCCCCCTACACACACCCTCCAAATCACATCAAATAGTGGGTGTGGTCAGTCAAATTTCACGAACAGTAGGAGGGTCTTAAAGGAGCATTAAATACCAGGATTGCATTACATACAGAGTGCAGAGTTCAGGGGGGTTACACAGAGATTGTAGAGCTGTCACTTGTAAACACAGAAACCGGACTTCTGTGTTTACAAGTGATTGTGGTGAGCAGGCTCCCCCAAGGGACTGAGCCAGAGGTGGTGGAAGTGATTTCCACCAAGTTCCACCTGGAAAAAAGCCCTGGGTAAGCCTATAATAAGGCTTACCTATAGGTACAGTAAATATCTCCTAAATGTACGCCGTTTTGGAGATGCAGTGCGCCTATGATGTCATCGGCACATGCGCTGTGAAGGAACGGCCCTCTGTGCCCTATCTTCAATAGCGAATGCCAAGACTGGCGCGGGAGTGACGTCACGCGACTCCAGCCAGTCACAGAGCCAGAATCCGCGGCCCCCGGAAGGAAGAGGGGCGAAGATGGATGCGGCCTCTAGCGGGGACATCGCGGGCTTCGTTTGCAGGTAAGTGGCACTGCATACTAGCACATTATGCTAATACTTTGCAGGGAACTAAAAAGGAAGTAAAACCCATCAGGGCTTACTTCCTCTTTAAGGCACACTTGTTTTTTTGGATAGTGGTAAAACCATGTGACTGAGCTGCGCTTTTCCCGCCCCCCAACCACTCCCCCTGGTGCTGCAAAGGCAGCAACAGGGAAAGTTCGTAAATTGTGAGCATGATGCTTTGCGTCGCAGTGCAGCAAAAGTTATCTCTGCTATCCCCATTCCAAATTTTTTTAAAAACAGTATAGGGTCCCCCCAAATCCATACCAGACCCTTATCCGAGCATGCAGCCTGCCAGCCCAGGAAAGGGGGGGGATAAGCAAATGCCCCATCATGAACCATACCAGGCCATATATTAGGCCAAGAAAGGGGGGGTGGATGAGTGAGTGCCCCCCCCATCCTGAAATCCTGAACCATAGAAGGCCTAGTGCCTTCAACATGGGGGGGGGGGGTACATGTTGATAGAGACAAGGGCCTCTACCCATCAACCCTGGGTGGTGGTTGTGGGGGTCTTATTGGAATCTGAAAGCCCCCTTTAACCAGAGGGCCCCTCACTCATTCGACAAAAAATATTGTTGAAAATCAATAACAACACAGATACAGCTTTTGACAAGTCCTTTATAAAAAAACAAAACAAAAAACAATGTCTCCCGAAGTAAATCCAGCATCAACCACAATGAACACCACTGCTGACTCCCCAAAAAAAAAGCTCCACACACTGGCTAATGCCATCTGACAGCTCCGCCACCACCCGCTGCTAAATAAACTAAGGCGCGGGCCCACCATACAATGTCACCAGTTGACCCTGCAGTTTATTAAGCGGCGGGAGGCAGTAGAGCTGTCAGACAGTGGGAGCCAGTGTAAGGGTGCAGACTTTTTTTTTTCGAGTCGGTGGTGGTGGCGTTCATCATGATGGATGCTGGATTTATTTTCGGGGGGCATTGTTTTTATTTCTTAATAAAGGAACTGTGTCTAAGTTTTTATTGATTTTTGCCTTTGTTTGGTGAATGAGTAGGGGTACAGTGTACCCCATACCCATTCACATGAGGGGGGCAGGAATTTGGGGGCCCCCTTTTTAAAGGGGGCTTCCAGATTCTGAAAAGCCCCCCGCCTGAAGACCCCCCCACTGTGTTTTTTGAAAATGCTCCCAAACACTACAAGAGGTGCCAGGAAAACCATGCGGCTGAGCTCCAGGTTTAACTGACCTCCAACTGCTCCCCTTTAGCTTAAAGGCAGTGGAAGGTTCGCACCAGAACATGTGAACAGGCAAAAAATTTGTGCGAACATGCGAACTAGGGTTGTCCCGATACCACTTTTTTAGGACCGAGTACAAGTACCGATACTTTTTTTCAAGTACTCGCCGATACCGATTACCGATACTTTTTTTTTAATGTCACACGACAGTGTTTTTTTTTTTTAACAGTGCTTTCTTTTTTTTCGGGGGGGGGGGCGGGGGGTGAACGGTGTATGTGTGCATTTTTTTTTTTTATTATTTACAATTTTTATTTTTTACAATAATATTTTTTTTATTCTTTATTGCAATATGTGTTTTTTTTTTTGTTTTTTTTTTAATCAGCCCCGTTGGGGGGCTTTGGTGAGATATCAGGGGTCTTAACAGACCTCTGATATCTCCCCCTTGAGACAGAGAAAGAGACAGAGGATAGAGATTCCCCAGTCCCTTTCTCTGCAGCCTCAGCTGCACTGAGAATGAATGGAGAGAAGACAGCGGCTCCTCTCCATTCATAAACTGACACATCGTAATCACAGGAGGTTACAATGTTTCAGTTATGTGAATGGACAGAGTCAGCTGACTCTGTCCATTCACAAAGGAAGGAGGAGGAGGACAACGGAACAGAGGGGTACAGCGGAGGGGGACAGAGAAGGAGAGGGGAATGGAGGGGACAGCGGAGAGGCACAGCAGAACAGAGGGGACAGAGAAGGAGAGGGGAACGGCGGAACGGAGGGGGACAGCGGAAGGGGACAGAGGAACGGAGGGGGCATGGAGGAGGATGCAGTGACAGTCAGTGGTGACCGATCACCGCTGTATGTCACTAAAGCCGCTGAAAGCCGCTGGGGGAGAATCTTGTAACTCCCCCACGCGCCGATCACAGCTGACTTCCAGGTATCGGCGGAAGCATCGGGAGCATTTGCCCGAGTACAAGTACTTGGGCAAATGCTCGGTATCGGTGCCGATACCGATACTAGTATCGGTATCGGGACAACCCTAATGTGAACCCTGTTAAAGTCTATGGGACACAAACATGAAAAATCAAAAGTGCTAATTTTAAAGGCTTATATGCAAGTTATTGCCATAAAAAGTGTATGGGGACCCGGGTCCTGCCCCAGGGGACATGTATCAATGCAAAAAAAAGTTATAAAAACGTGGAGCAGTGATTTTAGGAACGTTTAAAGTGAAACAATAAAAATGAAATATTCCTTTAAATATCGTGCCTGGGGGGTCGCCTTAGTCTGCCAGTAAAGTGGCGCATCTGTGTGATGTGTTTTACAGTCCTGCAGCAAAACTAAATTTCTAAAGGAAAAAAATGATTTAAAATTGCTTGCGGCTGTAATGTATTGCCGGCTCCTGGCAATATACATAAAAATCAAGGAAAAAATTGGCGTGCCCCCCCCCCCCCAGTCCCTTCGGGTCTGGTATAGATTTTAAGGGGAACTCCAAAATTTAAAAAAAAATTGGCGTGGGGTCCCCCCAAAAATCCATACCAGACCCTTATCCGAGCATGCAGCCTGGAGGACAGGATAGGGGGGGAGCGCCCCCCCTCCTGAACCATACCAGGGCACATGCCCTCAACATGGGGAGGGTGCTCTGGGGTCCCCCCCCAAAGCACCTTGTCTCCATGTTGATGGGGACAGGGGCCTCATCCCCACAACCCTTGCCTGGTGGTTGTGGGGGTCTGCGGGTGGGGGGGTATTGGAATATGGAAGCCCCCTTTAACAGGGGGGCCCCCAAATCCCACCCCCCCCCCCTATGTGAATGGGTATCGGGTACATTGTACCCCTACCCATTCAACAAAAAAAGTGTCAAAAAGTAAAAACCACAAAAGACAGTTTTTGACAATTCCTTTATTAAAATAGAAAGAAAAAAAAAAAGCGCGATGTACATCCATCTTCAATCACGCCGCCCGATGGACCCTAAAAATTGAAAAAAATTTAAACAAAAATACTCCGCCTCTATGGCGGCTGCTGTCTTTTCACTGTGACAGCTGTAATATAGGCAAGGGCGGGGCCACCCGCTGATGTAACTAAATGACCCCGCCCCCTATGACATCACATGATGCCACATGACGTCAGAAGGGGGCGGGGTCACTCAGTTACGTCACCGGCTGGCCCTGCCCTTGCCTATATAAAAGCTGTCACAGCCAAGAGACAGCAGTCGGCAGGACGCCTCGACATGGGGCTTTTTTTTTCTCTATTTTTTGGTTCCATCGGGTGGCGTGATTGAAGATGGATGTACATCGCGAGACTTTTTTTTTTTCTTTTGTGGTATTTACCTTTTGACACTTTTTTGGTGAATAGGTAGGGGTACATTCAGGGCCGTCTTTAATATTGATTGGACCCTGGGCAAAAATTTTCTTGGGCCCCCTCCCCCCCCATGCAATTTCACTCTCCACCTGCTCTGAGACATCCAATAAATAGCAGGTAGACTTAAAATCAGTTTACTGTATCAGATCAGGCAGCAATTGTGATTGGTTGCCAGCGGTTACAGCATATCGTTACTGCTTACTTACTGGTTGCTAGAGGTTACAGCACACATTACGGCTCACTGATTAGTTGCTAGAGGTTACAGCAAATGATTTCTGCTTGTTGATTGGTTGCTAGAGATTTATGTATCATTTCTTGAATGGACTAGCGCAGCACCATATTTCTATTCATTTACTTAACCAATAGGGGCAGGGTGTACCCTATCTGGTGTAGGCAGCTTTTCCCAGTTTTACATTTATTATTTCTATATTTTTTCTCTCCCTCCGCACATGGTAGCGCAGGAATAATTTTATTTGTTTGCTAGAGATTACTGTACAGTATTACTTTACTGATTGGTTGGTTGAGGTTACAGCACATCATCTCCTCACTGCAGGGGGGGCATGATATACATATGAATGCTGCCTTTATTTACATATCAATGCCACCGGCCGCTGCTATTTACATATGAATTCTGGTTATTTACATGTAAACACAGGGTCTGCAGGTGAGTCATCTGTACACAACAATAAGGCAGAGCTGGGCAGCATTAATACCAGTAATTCACACTGAGATATTGGGACACAGCACAGGACTAAAACTTAAAAGAACATAGGAATTTAAACTGGGATAGTTGGCAAGTATGAGGCAGCTGCTTTGGGCCCCACAACAATGACAGGGCCCAGGGCAGCTGCCCCTTTTGCCCTGCCTTAAAGACGGCCCTGAGTACAATGTACCCCTACCCATTCACATGGAGGGGCGGGATCTGGGGGCTTTCAGATTCCGATAAGCCCCCCACCCGCAGACCCCCACAACCACTGTGTGTGTTTTATGTTAAATGCATCTGGTATATGATCTACGTAAGACTCAACTGCTGGCTCAGGTGAAAACCACAGGGACTCCATGCAAGATCTGAACAAGTATAGTAAAATAATATCCCTGCGCCAACCAAAAATACGATAAATACTGCTGCAGACACTGAAGGAAATATCAGAACCAAATAAAATATATAAAATCAAGATAGTGCTGCGCTGTAAACCAAATAATGTGCAAAGATACAGACTAAAGTGCAAAAGTGCTCAGTGGTAAATACACTATATACTACTGAGCACTTTTGCACCGTGTTCTGTATTTCTGCACATTATTTAGTTTACAGAGCAGCACTATCTTGATTTTATATAAGATCTGAACAAGGCTCTTCTTAAATATCAAAGGGGAAGTCAGAGAGTTCCATGTAATGTACCTTTCACAGTTTTGTGGTTCATGTACTGTATACAGGCTCTTGTTTGTGTTTTTTCTTCCCAATGGTAGCCAGAATGCTGCTCAAAGCAGATCAATGAAACTCAGAAGCAGCTCAAAGCAAACCAGAAGGAGCTTGAAGAAACTCAAATAAATCTAAAACCAAGAAAAAATAGCTACAGTTAATTAAAGTGGAATTAAACCTAAAAAATAAAATTGATGCCGGGTAGGATTTTTAAGCCAGAGGAACCCTACTGTGTGGTGATGATGTGAGTCCCGTGCATGTGTGGGGAAGTGACCTCATCACAGCCCAGCCAATCAAGCAGCCAAAAGGCCTGACCCCAGAAGGAAGACTGGAAGAAGGTGGACACCACAGTGCTGGAGGTGATTGCTTGCCAGGTGAGTCTATCATAATGTGCTAATATGTGGTGCATACTAGGACATCATGGCATAAAGCTTCTGGAGCTGTTTTTTTTTTTTTCTGCGAAGGCTTAAAGTAGTTCTGAAGGCAGAAAATGTTTTGCATGCAGCTCCCCCCCAACCCCCTCCCTCAATACTTACCCAAAACCAATCTAGATCCAGCTATATGCATGACAACCGCTGCTCTCCCGGGTCTCTGCCTCCTCATTGGCTGAGAAACAGCAGTGCACAAAGCAAGGTCCATAAAGACATGGATGAGTGAGTTTGGGGTGGAGGAACTTGACCGGCCTACACAGTCCTGACCTCAACCCGATAGAACACCTTTGGGATGAATTAGAGCGGAGACTGCGAGCTAGGCCTTCTCATCCAACGTCAGTGCCTGACCTCACAAATGCGCTTCTGGAAGAATGGTCAAACATTCCCATAGACACACTCCTAAACCTTGTGGACAGCCTTCCCAGAAGAGTTGCAGCTTTGATAGCTGAAAAGGGTGGGCCAACTCAATATTAAACCCCTTCTGACTTATGCCGCGTACACATGAGCAGACTTTTCGACCGGACTGGTCCGACGGTCAATCCGACGGACTTTCTGCGGACTTCCGACGGACTTTCTGAACAAACGGACTTGCCTACACACGATCACACCAAAGTCTGACGGACTCATACGTGATTTACGTACGACCGGACTAAAATGAGGAAGTTGATAGCCAGTAGCCAATAGCTGCCCTAGCGTGGGTTTTTGTCCGTCGGACTAGCATACAGACGAGCGGACTTTTTGACCGGACTCGAGTCCGTCGGAAAGATTTGAAACATGTTCCAAATCTAAAGTCCGTCAGATTTTCGACTGAAAAAATCCGCTGCAGGTCCAATGAAGCCCACACACGGTCGAATTGTCTGCCGGACTCGGTTCGTTGGACCAGTCCTGTCGAAAAGTCCGCTCGTGTGTACGCGGTATAAGACTGGAATGCTATTAAAGTTTATGTGTGTGTAAAGGCAGGCGTCACAATACTTTTGACAATATAGTGTATATAATATAGAATTCGAAACCTGGTCAATGAGCCATATAAGGATATATGTATGTCTTTACCTTAACTGACTTAAGGCTTGAGAAATGCAGGATGGCCAGCCCACTATCCCCCTTAAAAGGCGATATCCCTGTCCAAACAACTTTGATTGGTCATTTACTCACATACTAGCCTGTATCTACCACAGCCCAAACTGAAATAAGCTAGTCTCATCTTCAGAGCCTGCAATCATGAAAGCAGATGGGGCTCCTTGGCGGAAACAGCATCTTTAGTTAAGTATTCTTGTCATATTTTCTTTATCTATATCTCTCATTATTTTTAATAAATGTTATACTTATAAGTATTTGTGTGATCTCTCTTTGCACATATCAAATACAACCCCAAAAATGTAAACTATCATGTGACCGTGATACAAGAAGGGCAGACTTTATAGCTTTGGCCTTGTTATATTTCCAGTAAAGCAGAAGTTGCCTGCTATCCATTTCTCCGAAAATAAAACCCAACCAATTGTACAATATACTGTATGTTTTCTAGGTGGAGCACTTCCTTAATTCCTGATAAGTTAATGTTACATTAATAACTACAGTGTGAGAGAATTTAGGTATAAGTAAATAAGGGGATGTTGCAATGTTTGGACAGTGTTAGAAGTTACCTCGTATTTATAAAAGATGTGGACACTGTACATATAATGTACATGTTTGCTGTGCTAACCTTTGCACACTCAGTGATCCTTATCCACACAACTGAAGCAGGATATGGGTGGTCACTGCATGTTTGAACCACCTTTACCATACTTACCCTAGGCCAAAACAATAAAAGAAAATATTCAGCGTTATACAAAAGTATATGAATATTGCAGAAATGCAAATATTTAGTAGCTCCCCGGCTGTCATTCTCATTCTTGCTTAAAGTGTTATATGATCTCAAAATAAATACAATGGTTTCCTGGACACTCCAGAGTTTGTTGGAGAACGTATCTCAAACAGCAACATAAAGACCAATTAACCAATCAAAGTCCACTAAGAGAAGTCCAGGGTAGACCTTTACTTAAAGCGTAACTCCACTTTTGTTGAAAAAAAAAAACAAAAAAAACATTCCCCTCTGGGCTGATCTATGTACACTGCAAGGATTGTAACACACTTTGTTGCAGATTCCTAGCTTTTGTTATTCTGAAGAAATCCCTGTTTGTTCCTCTGTGCTGAGTGAGACTAATGGGAGTGGTTTCATAATTATCAACCAGATGTGATGCTGCAGAGCACTAATGAGGAAAGCTGCTGGGCCCGCATCCCTATAGATAGTTACATAGTTAGTCAGGTTGAAAAAAGACACAAGTCCATCTAGTTCAACCAAAAAAAAAAAAAAGAAAAAAGAAAATCATACAATCCCATATACACAATCCTATAGCCAGTGGCGTCGGGAGGGGGATCTCGGGCATGCATAATTGTATTATTAGCCCAGAGCCCGAGCGGCTGTATACAAAGACTCAGAGTCAGACTGTCACTGTCTCACTCAGGGCAGCCAGTAGGGATCGATCCGACTCCGAGTGTGGCCGAGTGACTTCACATGTCCTGCCTCCTGAACCCGGCAGTGCCTATGATGGACGTCGCACTGGTCCAATGCCTGGACCGCGGAACATGTGGCATCCATCATAGGCGCCGCCGGGTCCAGGAATGACACTGCGGCCGTACCGAGCACTATGAGTGGGCGGCTCTCTTATCCTGGCTCTGGCTGCCTGGTGCGTGCAGCCTGCTGTCTCTGAGTGGTCATGAATGTGATGGGCGAGCCGTAAACTACAGGTAAGGCTAAGCTGCAGCCTGCAGGAGTGTCAAGAGGTCACCTGAAGTCTGACATGGAAAAGTCAGGTAGGTCAGTGTAGGTGTCAGGGGGGTTAGTGTAGGGCTCTGGTAGGTCAGTGTATGTGTCAGGTAGGTCAGTGTAATTGTCATGTAGGTCAGTGTAAGGGTCAGGTAGGTCAGTGTATGTGTCAGGTATGTCAGTGTAATTGTCAGGTAGGTCAGTGTAAGGGTCAGGTAGGTCAGTGTAGGTGTCAGGGGGGTTAGTGTAGGGCTCTGGTAGGTCAGTGTATGTGTCAGGTAGGTCAGTGTAATTGTCAGGTAGGTCAGTGTAAGGGTCAGGTAGGTCAGTGTATGTGTCAGGTATGTCAGTGTAATTGTCAGGTAGGTCAGTGTAAGGGTCAGGTAGGTCAGTGCATGTGTCAGGTAGGTCAGTTTAGTGGTCAGCATTGATGGGCACTGGTGAGCCAGGCAGCAACCAGCAAGTGAGCCTACCCATCCCATCCTACCCATTGGGGGCCCCAATGCCGGGCTTTGACTTCGGGTTGAAGCCCCTGTTCTTTTTACCACCTAGCAATGCCCCTGCCTATAGCCACAGTTGATCCAGAGGAAGGCGAAAAACCCCAGCAGAGTATGCTCCAATTTGCTACAGCAGGGAAAAAATTCCTTCCTGATCCCAGAGAGGCAATCAGATTTTCCCTGGATCAACTTTACCTATAAATGTCAGTACCCAGTTATATTATGTACACCTAGGAAAGTATCCAGGCCTTTTTTAAAGCAATCTACTGAGCTGGCCAGAACCTCCTCTGGAGGGAGTCTATTCCACATTTTTACAGCTGTTACTGTGAAGAAACCTTTCCGTATTTGGAGATGAAATCTCTTTTCCTCTAGACGTAAAGAGTGCCCCCTTGTCCTCTATGATGTCCTTAAAGTGAAAAACTCAATACCAAGTTCGCTATATGGGCCACTTATGTGATTATACATGGTGATCATATCCCCCCTTACTCCCCTTTTCTCAAGAGGTAATAGATTCAGTTCCTCTGATCTTTCCTCATAGCTGAGCTCCTCCATGCCTCTTATCAGTTTAGTTGCCCTTCTCTGCACTTTCTCCAGCTCCCCGATATCCCTTATGAGAACTGGAGCCCAAAACTGAAGTGCATATTCCAGATGAGGTCTTACTAATGATTTGGGCAAAATGATATCTCTCTCTCTGGAGTCCATACTTCTCTTAATACAAGAGAGGACTTTGCTCGCTTTGGAAACCGCAGCTTGGCATTGCATGTTATTATTGAGCTTATGATCTACCAAAACCCCCAGATCCTTCTCCACCACAGATTCCCCCAGTTGTACTCGCCGTAGTATGTATGATGCATATTCTTAGCCCCAAAGTGCATAACTTTACATTTATCAACATTAAACCTCATTTGCCACATAGTCGCCAAATTAGACAGAGCATTGCTTGTAAGGCTGGGTTCACACTATTGCGAATTAAATGTGGGTTTCCCCCGAATCCAGTTCACATAGCAGGAGATTGTGACCGGCTCTCTATGGAGCTGCTTCAAACATCTCCGGAGCGGCTCCGGTGTATATTGCACAGGAGCCCTGTGCGTCTTTTGGTCCATTTTAGGTCTGAATTCAGCCTAAAATTGGGGCTGAAATTGGACTTGATACGGTGAATGGAGACGCACCGGACTTCTGCTGTGAGCCGAAACTTTCTATAGTGTGAACCCAGCCTAAATTGGAGACATCCTGTAAGGACGTTATTCCACTGCATAGCTTGGTGTCATGTTGGGAGTATCTAACCAAAAATGACATTTTTGTTGCAGGGGATGCCTGAAATCTGACTTGCATCTTAGTGCAGATTCTGGGAAAATTGGTGAGCCAATCAAACAAGCAGGACATGATGTTTCTGGGTTGGGTTCTGTATACATTCTGTGTACAGAAAAACTCCAGGTAGCCATATTGCATTTTCAGAAAATAGCAGCGGCTGCAGATTAAAAAGGAAAGATAGTTTTTAATAACATTCAATTACAATATGGCCTGTGTCGCAATTGTGTACGCTATATTATTTTTCCTTTATTTGCTATTTTTTTTTCCCATGAAAGTGGAGTTACCCTTTAACCACTTGACCTCCAGAAGGTTTTACCCCCCCTTCATGACTGGGCCTTTTTTTGCTATTCTGCACTGCGTTATTTTAACTGGTAATTGCGCGGTCATGCAACGCTGTTACCAAACAAAATTTGTATAATTTTTTTTGCACACAAATTTAGCTTTCTTTTAGTGGTTTTTGACTAGGTTATTTTATTTTTTGCGATATAAATGAAAAAAGACTAAAGATTTTTTTTTAAAAAACTATGTTTTTTACTTTCTGCTATAAAACATATTCAATAAAAAAAATCTAAAAGATCAAATTTCTTCATAAATGTTGGCCAAAATGTATTCTGATGCATGTTTTTGATTAAAAAAATCCCAATAAGTGTATATTGATTGGTTTTGTGAAAGTTATAGCGTCTACAAACTATGGTTTACAGTGGGGATGGAAAGTATTCAGACCCCCTTAAATTTTTCACTCTTTGTTATATTGCAGCCATTTGCTAAAATCATTTAAGTTCATTTTTTTCCCTCATTAATGTACACACAGCACCCCATATTGACAGAAAAACACAGAATTGTTGAAATGTTTGCAGATTTATTAAAAAAGAAAAACTGAAATATCACATGGTCCTAAGTATTCAGACCCTTTGCTGTGACACTCATATATATAACTCAGGTGCTGTCCATTTCTTCTGATCATCCTTGAGATGGTTCTACATCTTCATTTGAGTCCAGCTGTGTTTGATTATACCGATTGGACTTGATTAGGAAAGGCACACACCTGTCTATATAAGACCTTACAACTCACAGTGCATGTCAGAGCAAATGAGAATCATGAAGTCAAAGGAACTTCCTGAAGAGCTCAGAGACAGAATTGTGGCAAGGCACAGATCTGGCCAAGGTTACAAAAAATTTTTGCTGCACTTAAGGTTCCTAAGACCACAGTGGCCTCCATAATCCTTAAATGGAAGACGTTTGGGACGACCAGAACCCTTCCTAGAGCTGGCCGTCCGGCCAAACTGAGCTATTGGGGGAGAAGAGACTTGGTGAGAGAGGTAAAGAAGAACCCAAAGATCACTGTGGCTGAGCTCCAGAGATGCATTCGGGACATGGGAGAAAGTTGTAGAAAGTCAACCATCACTGCAGCTCTCCACCAGTCGGGGCTTTATGGCAGAGTGGCCCGACGGAAGCCTCTCCTCAGTGCAAGACACATGAAAGCTTGCATGGAGTTTGCTAAAAAACACCTGAAAGACTCCAAGATGATGAGAAATAAGATTCTCTGATCTGATGAGACCAAGATAGAACTTTTTGGCCTTAATTCTAAGCAGTATATGTGGAGAAAACCAGGCACTGCTCATCACCTGTCCAAATAAGTCCCAACAGTGAAGCATGGTGGTGGCAGCATCATGCTGTGGGGGTGTTTTTCAGCTGCAGGGACAGGACAACTGGTTGCAATCGAGGAAAAGATGAATGCGGCCAAGTACAGGGATATCCTGGACGAAAACCTTCTCCATAGTGCTCAGGACCTCAGACTGGGCCGAAGGTTTACCTTCCAACAAGACAATGACCCTAAGCACACAGCTAAAATAATGAAGGAGTGGCTTCACAACAACTCCGTGACTGTTCTTGAATGGCCCAACCAAAGCCCTGACTTAAACCCAATTGAGCATTTCTGGAGAGACCTAAAAATGGCTGTCCACCAACCTTTACCATCCAACCTGACAGAACTGGAGAGGATCTGCAAGGAGGAATGGCAGAGGATCCCCAAATCCAGGTGTGAAAATCTTGTTACATCTTTCCCAAAAAGACTCATGGCTGTATTAGATCAAAAGGGTGCTTCTACTAAATACTGAGCAAAGGGTCTGAATACTTAGGACCATGTGATATTTCAGCTTTTCTTTTTTATTAAATCTGCAAAAATGTCAACAATTCTGTGTTTTTCTGTCAATATGGGGTGCTGTGTGTACATTAATGAGGGAAAAAAATGAACTTAAATGATTTTAGCAAATGGCTACAATATAACAAAGAGTGAAAAATGTAAGGGGGTCTGAATACTTTCTGTCCCCACTGTATATACTGGAATTTTTAAAAATTTTTATCTATCCTACTAATGACAGTGATCAGCGACCTATAATGGGACTGCACTAGTGCGACGGTCAATCTGACACTAACTGATGCTGGGGGGAACTGACTAACTGCCACTGACATCACCAGTGACATTAATGCAGTAATCAGTGATAATACTATGCACAATGGGCGTCCAACCTGTGGCCCTCCAGCTGTTGCAAAACTACAAGTCCCATCATGCCTCTGAATTTGGGAGCCATGCTTGCAACTGTTAGCCTTGCAATGCTTCATGGGACTTTTAGTGTATAGCATCAGTGTTCAACCTGTGGAGTTTGGACACCAGTGCTACACACTTTCAATGTACAAATGCCATTGGATGGGAAGGGGTTAACATCTAGGGCGATCAAGGGGTTATTGTGCTGCTTTTACTAATAGTTTCCTTAGTTGCTCATCCCTGCTTTGTAGGGATAAGAAACAGAGAGATCATTCTCTCTGTACAGGGCCCTTTGTTGATTGTCAACACAGAGCTTGGGCTGTGATTGGACAGAGCCAATCAGCAGGTCCCAGCCATGAATCAATCATTTGCTGGGACTGTTGACAGGCTCCCACTGTGTACAATCACAGGGGGACGCATGGCCATAAACGTGGAATCAGGCAGCGACGTACGGGTACGCTATGCTTGTGCGGGCCACCCTCAGCACCAACCCTCCTCATACAGTTGGAGACTAACAGTGAAGTCAAGAATGGTGCTACTCCACATGGGTTTCTTATCCATTCTGTTGGTCCTAGAGCAGGGGTCTCAACTTTCAAAACAAAGGGACAGTTTACGGTCCTTCAGACATTAGGGGGGCTGGACTGTGGTCATTGGGCGTATGGAAAAGGTCCTGATGTCACTGGGAAAAAACATGCCCCATCTTTGGTGTCAGTAGAAGGAATTGTGTCCCATGGTTGTTGTCATTGGGAGGAATAGCACCACATCATTGGTGTCATTGGGCCCAGTTATTGGTGTCATAGGGAGGAATTGGGCCCCATCGTTGGTGTCTTTGGGCCCCATCTTTGGTGTCAATTGGAGGAATTGGGCCCCATCATTGGCATCATTGGGAGAAAAAAGACCCCATCATTGGTGTCATTGGAAGGGATTATGTCCCACTGTTGGTATCAGTGGATTAAATAGTGCACCAAGGGCTGGATAAAAGTAAGCAAAGGGCCGCATCTGGCCCCCTGGGATGCAGTTTAGAGACCACCGTCCTAGAGTTACATTCTCTCACTTCTGCTAATAGATGTTTCTTGTTCCCATCTCAAAACGTTGGGAGGTATGGAGTGAGGTTTCACTTTCCAGCAGGACATTAACTAAAGATACAGAAACTACCTTCACTGGTACTCCAGGAAGCTATTGCTCATAAAGGTTTTGACAGATGACCAGCCCCAAACTGGTTCCTTTCTTTGATCCATTTCACTTCATAAGGGCCTAATCAATAAAGTTTGATTCTTGCATGGCTGAGAGAAAAGCCAGTTTTAGGACTGAAGCATCTATCAAAATCAACTGTCATGAGCAAGGACTCCTGGTGTGTGCCTGAAATTCTTCTTTTTCCACTGAGACTGCTGAGCTTGATGAACCCTATGATATGCTCTCAGGTTGGATGGCTACGAATTACGAACAGTCTTGTGAGCAATGAATCCTCTGTAGATTTTGTAACCTAAATACATACCCAAAGCTACCCTTCGGCAGTTTAAAATCAAGAACCTGGATCTCTTGGATTGTAACAAAAATGGAAATTGAAGCGCCTCACTGCTTGTAAGAGATCCAGACACAACTCTATTTCAGTAAAAGTCAGAGGACCAATCCAAAGAGTACATAATGCATTTTGGGGATGCCAAAATGTCCCCTTCATCAGGGCATGATTGAAATCAATGGGAATGCACTAGAGGTAAACTGTACCTTTAGACCCCCATTCACGCTTGTGTGACTTGTCATGTGTCTTTGGACATCAAATTCGCATGACAAGTCTTGCCCCATGTTTTTCCAATGATAACCATTCATATATGCAGGCCTTAAAGTCGCAGCGACTTCAAAGTAGTTCATGCACTACTTTGGTTCAACTTTCATGCAAATTGAGGACCATGGACTTGAAGTTTAACCCTCAAAAGTTGCATGAAAGTCATAGCTAAATGTTTTACATGCAACAGTGGGTCTGACTTTGCAGAGGTACAACAAGTCACAACCAAGTTGCACCCATCCAAAGTTAAGTCAAAGTTGCATCAAAGTTGTATCAAAGTTGCACTCTAAAGTCGTGAAACTTTGGAGTCCTACAAGTGTGAATAAAGCCTTACACTACAAGCCAAGGAGACTGTGGAGATCCTCTGGGGCAGCCTTTCTCAACCTTTTAAACACAGAGGAACTCTTGAACTAACTTTGTGGTCTCGGGGAACCCCTGATAATAAATACTATATCTACAACTCATGATACTTTAATGTGACAGTCAGTGGGAAGAATGCTCCTTACACGTGTGATCATTGGGAAGAATTCCCCTCTTACAGATAGCTAAAAATATCAATGGTGTCAGTAGGAACTTACCTAAGAGGCAGAAGTTGCTCATTGTGCAAGGAACCCCTAGCAACCTCTGGAGGAACCCTAGAGTTCCATGAAACCCTGGTTGAGAAACCCAGCTCTGTAGAAGTCACCTACCCAGGAACCTGATTACTTATGTCAACATCAATACTTTAGGAAAGCAACGCCTATAAGATAACCTTACAGGTCCAGCACTTTTTTAAAACTTTCCTCAACTATCCAAGGGTTTTGGAATGACCCAGTGAAAGCCCAGATATCAATCCAGTTCAGAATCTGTGGCAAGACTGAAAGTTTCCAATTATTAACAGTCCCTATCCAACCTGAAAGAACTAGAGACATTTTCCCAAGATGAATGGGCAGAATTGCAGGATTCACATGCTGGAGCCTGGATCCATGGGCTGGTGGAGAAGCTGGTAGGGAATAACGATGAGATTTGGGTTTGCCATGACCATGGGTTTCCACCAAATTTCCCCAGTTCTTGAAGTTTGCGAGTTGTGATCCATTCGCTAAAGACCTCACAGGTTCAACTCCAGAGGTAAGGAACGCCTATAAAGAAGTGCATAGCCTTTGCCACTGGACACATGAGTGACACAAGTAAATAATTAAGAAGGAATGTATAACCCAGCTCCCTTTCTATAAAATGGTTGACTCACAGCAGCCATATTGTAAGTATGTTGGAACCGTTTTTGATAGTTTTTTGATAGTTTAGTGAGCGCTTTAAATGTCCAGAATTGAATAACAAGATTCTCTTCCTCCATAGACTCCAATGGGTTGTGCTGCAAAGTTATTACATTTTGAACAACATTCGCAAAACTGTTCTCAAACCAAATCCAGATAAATTTGCTTATTCATAGTAGAGAATTACTAGAGATTCCAGACAGAAATATAAACAACCTGACATAAATTCCAACTGTTCTCCACTCTATTTAAACATTTTTTTGGCCAATGTTTTGAGACACAAGAAAAAAAGTATTGTGTAAAAAAAATTCTAAAAATTCCAATTTTAAATCCAGGTGGTAGAAAAATGTGGAAAAGTCCAAAGGGGGATGAATATTTATGCAATGCACTGTAAAATATTCCATGTGCTATATCACATTATGGTTTTGTGAATAAATAAGACCATGTCATCATTATCATCATGCACTCCAATCATAGCACATTCATCTAGCATCCCCTATGGAACTATGCCAAAACCATTGTTGTTACTGATGAAGCCATCTGTAGAAACACATTAAATCTTAGTCTGTGTTTTATTGTTATGTGACTTTCTTCATCCTTTTTTTTTAATTCTTTATTTATAGCCACCACATGAATAAAATAATGTGTAGTTGAGAGAGACAGATGACAGGTCCTGTAACATTAGTAATAATAAAGTACATAGGACATAAGATCTCATATGAAACAGTCCCATGAAGTTATAATTGCAGGGACCCAATCAATAGAGATTTCGCCCAGAGCAGGACCACATTCAAAGTTGGATAGGATGGGTCCTCTGTTCTTTGCCTTGACCTTCTCAAGAACCTCAGCCCCTCTGACACACCAGGTTGAGTATACAAACATAAAATATACAAACGTACAATGTATATACATAGGAAGTCACTGAAAGTAATACTTAGTATCCAATTGTAGAGCTGTCAAAGAAAACAGTCACCGAAGCAGGTAGTAAAGGCAAATTTATTATATTGTCACCAAATCTGGTTGGTAACTAGGATGCATAAAATGGATTAACAATGGTAATAACACAGTTTAGCATACAACAGTAAGGACTAGGCATAAGATGTGGCATCCAGATCAGCGTAAACAGTAGCAAGGCCACCTCAAGTGCAGTAAGGAGCAGTAGTAAAGTTTAACCTACTGAGTGTTGGAAATATACCGCCAGAGAGCATTTATAGTGGCAGTGCTAGTCCTAGATCGGTTGGGTAAGCACTGTTCAAAAGAAAAGCAGCTTGGTAGTGGAGGTGGCAGATGAACAAAGGGGGCTTGTGGAGTAATTATTACAGGAGGGGCAGTATTTTAAAATATTCTTCTGCTGGCTATTGTTGGGGCCCTTTAAGAGCATCTTTGCACCTAATGACAGTCCCGGTTAAGCACTTGACCTCCGAAAAATGTACCTCCTTATGACCAGGCCAATTTTTGCGATACAGCACTGTGTTACATGTAAGACAAAGGCATAATCAGTTAGTATGCATCGCATTCTAGCTCATTATGAAATACTTACCTTAGAACGAAGCCTTCCAGCAGCGCCCACACACCGCTGAGATGGCTGACATCTTTCCTACAGTTACTTGCGGGCTCACAGGCTCTGGAGTGTCCAGAGCCGTGACAACGACATTCCCGCGCATGCGCCTGGGAGCCGCCGTTCACGGCACAGGGCTCGGAAAGAACAGCACCCGTGGCTGTTCCTTCAGAGCGCATGCACCAGTGATGTCACTGGCTGAATGTATTGTAAATATCTCCTAAATGGGACACGTTTAGAAGATATTTACACTACCTATAGGTAAGCCTTATTTTAGGCTTACCTATAGGAAATATGTCAGCAGAGGAAGCTTACTTCCTCTTAAACCTGCACGCAGCATAGGTACAGTTTAGGTAAGCTTTATTCTCAGAACAGGTACAAGGTAGATGTGGTACCGATAAGGTAAAGGCTAGGTATAATGGTATAGGGTTGGTATACGTGCAGTCTAGGTTTGGAATAGAGTGCAGTATAAGTGTGGTAGGGATTGGGTACGTTTGGGCTCTTATTGGCTCAGTCCCTGCTAGCCGTATCAGCAATGAGCAAATAGCCCTCTCACCAGGGCCTGGCATAGTGGGAAAAATGCTCCCAATATTTGTGGTCAGTGAGGAAAATGTCCCCCTAAAAAGATACCCAAAAATGGTAACTTATCTTAGAAACAGAGTTTACTTATTGCGCAAGCCCCCCTTGCACCCTACAAAGCAGGGGTCTCCAAACTTTCTAAACAAAGGGCCAGTTTAGGGGGGCCAGACTGTGGCCATTAAGAGTAGAAATTGTCCTGGCATTCGAAGAAATAAACAATGCATCTTTGTTGTCCATGGGAGGAATACTGCCCATCATTGGTATCAAAAATAGTGCCCCATCGTTGGTGTCAATGGGAGGAATACTGCCCCGTTGTTGGTCTTAGTTGGAGGAATAGTGCCCCAGCATTGGTGTTAGTTGGAGGAATAGTGCCCCAGCACTGGTGTCAGTGGGAGGAATAGTGCCCCATCATTGGTGTCAGTGGGAAGAATGGTGCTCCATCATTGGTATCAGTGTGTGGAATAGAGTCCTATTATTGGTGTCAGTGGAAGGAATAGTGTTTTGTTGTTTATATCAGTAGCAAGAATTATGCCCCGTTGTTGGTGACAGTGGGAGGAATAGTGTCTTGTATTAGTGGGAAGAAAAGTGCTCCAAAGTCTGGATAAAGGCGAGCAAAGGGCTAGATCCGGCCCCTGGGCCGCAGTTTGGAGACCACTGCTCTAAAGAAACCTTAGCATCCCATGAAACCCTGGTTGAGAACAGCTGCTCAATATATCAACTTGTCAGCAATTATCAACAATAAAGCGGAGTTTCACCCAAAAACGAAAGTTCCGCTTAACAACCCCCCCCCCTCCAGTGCCACATTGGGCACCTTTTGGGGAGGGACAGGTACCTGTGCGTGACAGGCAGCTGTCCCTACTTCCGAGAGATCGCGCAGCGGCGAGATCACTTGGAAGTTTGGCCCCCCTTCTCCTTCCCCCGCCACTGGGCCATTCAGAAAGGAGGCTTCACTGCCGGGTTGCCTTGCTACGAATGGCGGCGGCAGCACCCGAGAGCTGATGGAAACATTGACTGGGATGCTGACATCGCTGGATTCCAGGACTTGTAAGTGTCCTTGTATTAAAAGTCAACAGCTACAGTATGTGTAGCTGCTAACTTTAGATTTTTTTTCTAGCGGGGGGACCAAACTCCTCTTTAAGTTAAATCAAGATTAAACCGATTCTGGCAGTGATGGTATTATAGACAGACTTATTGGGTGGTATTTTCTAGCTGAAATAGACAGATTGGTGTAAGCTGAGTCTTCCTAGAGGCCAGTTACATAGTATTAATTCAGTGGTACATGGTCCCGGCTAGAATTGTCCTATGGGCGTCGGGAGCCTCCCCCCTGTGTTTTCGGGGGTGCAGCCAAGAGGGAAACAGCGTACCTCGTTTGCTATGTTTGCTAGACTTCCTCCGGGCGTCACTGTCCCTGCGGACGTGGGCGTCGTACTGTCATGTGTGGGACGAGTGGGTCCAAGTGTCGGGTGGTGAGTTTTTAATCTCGTCTTCACATGACAGACGCATGGCTTTGTTTTCTTACCCCTTTTATTTGCTGCAGAAAGGTTCTTCGGGTTCCACAGGTTTGGTGCGTACATAAAAAACCAACAGCTTTGTCAAGGGAAGAAGGGTTGTTTTGTACCCTTGCGGGGGCCCCTTTTGCCCTGTTTCGCTGGCCTCCCTTTTCATGTCCGCACGCCCCCTGTCCCCTACTTTCTTTGTCCATGTCGATTCCTCCTCTCTGAGCAGGTTCCAATTTTTGTGGGTTTTCCGTTGCTGCCTTGAGAAACTAGGCCTCCCTTCGCGTGATTTTGTGACCCACTCTTTTTGCATCGGTGCTGCTACCACTGCTTCTGGTATGGGTTTCTCTGATATGGAACTCCAGCATCTGGGTAGATGGGAATCGTCTTGTTTTTCTTTGTACGTCCATCCACACCTGTTGTTTTAATTTTCAGGTTGTTACTCAGCTCTAATCTGGATTGTTGGAGATGCCTTAATTTCCTGGGCCGCTCGTTGGTCGGAATTTTGGAGCTACGGGAAGAATTTGGGTTTCATTTATGATCTCACCAGGATACGTTGGCTTGGGCTCCATGGGTTACACTAGCCTCAGGTCCTTCCGGAGTGTTTGCGCCTTCGTTCTCATGTTTCTGGCCCCATCATCTTGATTCTTCATGCTGGAGGGAATGACGTAGGTTATACACATTCCGTGGACTTAATCTCCGCTATCAAGCGAGACATCACTCATTGTTATGCAGTCTATACCAACTTGGTTCTGGCTGCGGTGGGGCGCCCGTCAGCTATCAACTGACGTGCAGATGGCGGTTTCTTGACCTTGCCAGCATTTAAAGTTGCTGTAATAGGCTATGCCCTTGATGGAAAATTGGAAGTAGGCATTTTGTCCAGCACTAATGGTAAGGACAGGCCCCCTTTTGGAATTGCGTGCTCACAGTACAACTGTGACTGGCACTGGTTTAAAGTGTTCACATGTTATGTGTTGGAATTTAAATAAAGCTGTGGCCTTGCCCTTTCCAACCTAATGGTTGTAAGTGTTTTAATTTATTGGAGTAAGGGGGCAAGGATGGTGGGGTTTTTTGATCCCATTATGTTACATTTGATTTGTACCTAGGCCCATTGCGCCTCAGCAGTCACAAAGGCCTCTTGAGCCCCTATAGGGAAAGAGAGCCTTGACTGATGGGGGCATGGCCAAGTGCTGGACAAGGTGGTTGATGGTCACCAAGGATTGGTGGGAATATGGGGGATGGGCTGGACCTGAGCTCAGAAAATGATTGCCCCCAGGAAATTCTGGGTCTTTTGAAGAAGTGGATGGAAGAGCTGCCCACTCTCCTGCCCCTTTTTTCCTTTATGGTATGTCACAGCTTGCTGCGGTTTCTTGACCTTGCCAGCATTTAAAGTTGCTGTAATGGGCTATGCCCCGATGGAAAATTGGAAGTAGGCTGTCTGTCCAGCACTTATGGTAAGGACAGGCCCCCTTAGGAATTGCGTGCTCACAGTACATCAGTGACTTGCTCTAGTTTAAAGTGTTCATTTTATGGGTTGGAATGTAAATAAAGCTGTGGCCTTGCCATTTCCAACCTAATGGTTGTAAGTGTTTTTATTTAATGGGGTGAGGGAGCAAGGGTGGTGGGGTTTTCTATCCCATTATGTTACATTTGATTTGTACCTAGGCCCATTGCTCCTCAGCAGTCATGTTGTTATGTTCCGGTATTTCTCTCTATACTGTATTATACATTTTTATCTCTGTATGGTTTATAACCTTAATAAAAATGATTGGAAAATAAAATAAAATAAAATCTATCCGAAATCTATCCAGAGGACATCCTAATTGTAACAAAAGTTCTAATAAATACGTCTGATATGTGAATGTCAAACACAATTAATATATGAAGAGTCTTATTGATGAAGAGCAGTAAAAAAGTAGTTACATATAAACGTCTCCATTAATATTTTATAACAGTGCTTATAAATAGATAGCTGGAGTTGATACAACAAGGGAAGCGATCAATGTGTGCAGTCAACCCAACACGACAACTCACACACACTGTCTCTTTCTTATAGAGACCAGGATGGGGGCATCCTTCATTGCCAGCCATTACTATACGAGTGCATTTTAGATGATAGCATTTCAACCGCTGACAACACCCGTCAAGGGAATCCATCACAAGAGACCGAGAGGCAAAACTAAAAAACAACACGGCCTGGAAAAGACCGAGAAGAAAATTCTTTGAAAGGTTCAAAGAGCTAGGTAACAAAACCCATCACAAGTGCTCTGAAAACCGAAATGATCACAGAAACCTGTTTTTTTTTTTTTTCCCCCATTTGTTAGTGCATTGGGGCTGACTTCCCCATAAAAAAAATAAGAAAAAAAGTAGAAATCTGGGATATCAGAATTTTGAGATATCTCAGAGCTCGAAGATAACAAAAAAAAAGTCAAAGTTCTGACCTATCTCCTAACTCTGATTCATCTTCTCAAAGTGGTTTATTATTCAGAACTATCATTGTAAAAGCTTTGAGAGCTAACCCCAGAATTCTGACTTAAGCCTCATACACACGATCGGACTTTGTACAAACTTTCGTGGATTTTTGTACAAAGGGCGTTGGCCGTAAACTAATTAAGCATACACACGGCAGGACTTTTTCAGCCAACTTTCACCAAATCACGTGGTTTTTCAGCTCTTTATCGCCACCCTTTGGTCAACTTCTGTCTGATCTTTTGCATTGGTTCTGAGCATGCGTGTTTGTACTTTGGACTAAAGTCCTATGGACTTGTGTACACACGATAGGATTTTGCACCATAGGACTTTTGTTGCCGGAAAGTTTGTCTGTTTTCACAGCCAACATTTGTCCGAGGAAAACCGAAAAAGTTTGTCCGATGGAGCGTAGACACGGTCAGATGTTGCCTTAAAACAGCTAATTTGCATGTTTGTTGTCAAAAAGTCCTATCGTGTGTATGGGCCTTTAGCCCTCGTTCACACCGGTACGATTTGCAATAGCTACATTAAAGGCCCATACACACGATCGGACTTTTTGACAACAAACATGCAAATTACCTGTTTTTAGGCAACATCCGACCGTGTGTACGCTCCATCGGACAAACTTTTCCGTTTTTCATCGGACAAATGTTGGCTGTGCGAACAGACAGACTTGGCGGCAACAAAAGTCCTACGTCGGCAAGTCCGATCGTGTGTACACAAAACCATCGGGCTTTAGTACAAAGTACAAACACGCATGCTCAGAACCAATGCAAAAGATCAGACAACAATACAGAAGTTGACCAAAGGGTGGCGCCGGAGAATTGAACTTCCTCTTTTCAAGTGTCGTCAGTACGTTGAAACATCACTACGTTCGTGTTTGTTGCCTAAAAAGTCCTGCCGTGTGTATGCATACCAAGTTTACGCCCAACGCCCTTTGGACAGAAATCCACGGAAAAGTTTGTTTAAAGTCAAATCGTGTGTACGAGGCTTACCTCTAATGCCTCATACACACGATCGGACTTTCGAAACCATGGAATTTTGTCCGAAGGGCATTGGCTCAAACTTGCCTTGCATACACACGGCCACACAAATGTTGGCCAACAATTACGAACGTAGTGATGTACAAGACGTACTACATGGTTTTTCACCTCTTTAGCGCCACCCTGGGCTCCTTCTGCTAATTTCGTGTTAGTAGAAGCTTGGTGAGTACTGATTCGCGCTTTTCTTTTTGCTTATTTCATTCCGTGAATTTCAGTTCGTTTCTGAACGGCCGTTTGTCAACCAGACATGTTGCGGAATCAGAGGAGATAACGTGTTATTTATTATTGGCCTTGGAGTTATTGCTTTGACATTATTTTTTGGTTAAATAATAATGATTTGATTTGTTATATTTTCTATATTTTTTGGATGCATAGAATGCACTTTTTTGGTTAAGTTCTATTGGCAGATAGCATGTCTAATTTTATTTGTTTTCTTTTTTTAATGCACAATAAAAAAATCGTATAGAATAATACTTGGCTATGTGTTTTACTTCAAATGACAGTTTGGGAGTAGGCAGTTACATTTAAAAAAAATACAATGTAAAATTGACAAGAAAAAAAAAAACAAAAAACATAATAATATTATTCTTGATATCACTAGAAAAAAAAAAGCCTTTGAAAATTTGTTTGCAATAACTCCATCAGTATCACCAGCAAAGCAGCTTCATTACTATCCCATTAAAGAAGAAGAGAATTGTGCGCTGCATTTCGAGATTTCATAATTTGCCGCGCCACAAATGTTAATTCTCCATTATGAACGCTAGTTTACAAGACCGGCCGCTTCTGGCTCGTCCTTGTTTCTGAGCATGCGTGTTTGTACTTTGGACTTTTGTCCGACGGACTTGTGTACATACGATTGGAAAGTCCGACAACACACATTTGTTGGCGGAAAACTTGAGAACCTGCCATCCAACATTTGTTGGCAGAAAATCCGACAACAATTGTCCAATCATACTCCTACTCCATCTATGTGGATGGTTACCGCAGACGTGACATCTTTGTACACGATAATACCCCATGATCTAGGCCTCTTTGCTGTTGAGTACTATCTGAGGTGAGATTCGGGGTTGTATGACAAACAAATTAATTTTATTATGGACCTTTTGAGATATGCGGCGTCACACAACAATTTCTGGTTTGACAAACAGTTTTATCGTCAAGACCGGGGAGTGGCTATGGGAGCTAAATATGCCCCCAGCATCGCTAATCTCTTTATGGCCTTGTGGGAGGAGGATGTCGTCAATGCTTGCCAGAGGCCCCAGCTTAAGCTGTGGGCCAGGTACATTGAGGACGTCCTCCTCCTGTGGGATGGGCCACGGAATGAATTAGATCTCTTCATGGAAGACCTTAATAGGAACACCAGGGGGATTTTTTTGAATTTTGAGGCTAGTCAATCTGATATTAACTTTTTAGATTTAAATATAACCATCTGTCATAACCAGTTCACCACCTCCACGTTTTTTAAAAGCACGGACCGCAACCCCTATATATCTATGGCTAGTTGCCACCATAAATCATGGCGCCAGTCTGTGCCTAAGAGCCAGTTTACGCGTCTCAAGCGGAATTGCTCGGATGCTACAAAATTTTTGGAACAGGCAGATGTACTGATTGAAAGATTCCTGGAGAAGGGTTACCCCCTAGAATCCTTGAAATCCGCTTTGGAAGCAGTTAACAATTTGGATAGAAATGAACTTTTGGGTGTTAGGCCATCTCGTGAGTGGGATTCTTCCTGTATCCCATTCATTACTACCTATTCTGTGCAGAATAATAGCATTAAAAACTTGATATGGAAACATTGGTACATTTTGGAAAATGATCCTATCCTTAAATCCATCTTACCTACCAGACTGCAGGTGGTATTTAGAGGAGCATCATGTCTTAAAGACAGATTGGCCTGCAACATCTTGGATCCCCCTGTTACAAAACCCTGTTTTTTGGTAATCTGACAGGATATTATAAATGTGGTAGATGTCGAGTGTGCTCCATTAATATAGGCACACAAAGACGCACCCACAGGCTTACTGCTCATAGCACACAAATGGAACATGATATTGAGCCATTTATTACATGTTTGACGGAGGGGGTTGTCTATCTGCTCCAGTGCCCTTGCGGGTTACCGTATGTGGGCAGGACTGGGCGACCCCTCTCTGTCAGACTAAACAAGCATATTACTAATATTAAAAATGGATTCCCAAAACATTCAGTCTCTAAACACTATTTAACTACACACAATAAGGATCCCTCCAATACTATTTTCTTGGGGATTGATAAATATCGAACACATTGGAAGGGTAGCTCTCTCGTCAGGAGTATCTCCAGACTTGAGATGCTATGGATCCACAAAATTAAATGCTATACCCCGTATGGACTTAATGTGGATATTGACACAAATGCCTTCATAGACAACTCTTGAGGGCGTTTTCTATCTGGGGTAGGGGGAGGAGTTTACATCTGTACCTATCGGGTGTTTCATTTCCAAACTATTATTGTACCTTTTCTAATTTTCCCTTTTATTCTTCATTATGATGAATTTTCTACTTTTGCTTGCTATCTAATCAATTGGATAATTTAATATATGTTTTCTATAGGTTTTGTTATCTGACCCATTTTTGTGTTACAAACCAGACTCGATGTGGGCCATAGGAAATTATTTTTGTTCTTGTTACTGCATTAATGGGGTGACAGTTTTTCCCAAGGATTATTATTATTATATGTTTTCCTTGCGGGGGGGTGGAAGTTAGGGTCCACTTATCTGGTATATGTTGTTTATTCACATAGACCATTTTGGAATCTATCTAAATAGGATTTTTGCACCACCACTCAATGTTGTGCTTAGGGAGTTGTTTGCCTACTATTTGATAAACACCCTATTTTATAGTATTATTCCCCATTTTTATTAGTATCCCTAGGTTTTTATTATGTTTTCTCGTCCTCTTTAACATTCTATTTTTAATTTTTTTAAATAACTGTTCATTAGTAATCCCGAGCAGTCCCTATGGTTTTCTCTCGATGTTAAAGCCTAACACAATTGGTGCCATGTAGTTACTAATTAATTTACATGGGGGACTATGCTTCTAACATCTTTGGGTTTGTTTTTTACCATTTGTCTGACCTGCCGTAGGTGTTCACTTTTCCAGTGTCCAATATGGCGGATCGGGACTCTTGCCATGCTCTTAGGTGGAACGCTGGATGATTTCCTAGTCTGGACTCACATCAAGGCTTGGTTTATTTTGTTGTTATTTATACGCGACACATCAGTGCGTCGCCCGTGCCCCAGACGACGTCATTGTGTGACGAAACGCGCGTCGGGAGGAGCTGACGTGCTGACGTCTCGCGTGGTGTGTTAGAGGGATGGGTGTCCGTACAAGCCGGCCGGCTGATTTGTTTTTACTGCTTCAATACATTGTAAGTGGCTTTCTTTTATCTGAATAAACGATGCATAAACAGTATTATGCTATGGTGATCTTTTTTTGTTCTGGGAACATCTGAACACCACCATATTCCATCCTGTCACGGTCTTTGGCTGATGAGTTTTGGCGATCCCCATGCTGATCATCTAGAAGGGTTTTTCCTGAAGTTTTCCTGTGGCCCCTCATTTGGATAAAGGCCCTGGCCGGGTGTAGGTCGCAAGCGTTTGTAGCTTGCCATCTGGTAAGCGAGAATCTTTTTATCACTGGTGGTGCGGTGGAGGACGAAATTCATTATTTTGGACTGTATTGCAAACTTTTTGGTTGATCCTTGCAGCACTACTTACTCACATTCATGGACGTCTCATATTGTTCTTTATACTATTGATTTCATTATTACTGGTGTATGTTATTTAGTTTATTTAGCGCTGCTACTCATTATCTATTTAAGCTTGTGTGTATCTCACTTTTAGCAGCAGCTCTTTAGGATTTTTATTATTATTTTTTTTTTTTTTGATTTCTTGTCAACACAATTAATTGGTTTATTGTATCACAGCGCGGTATTTCTTGTTTGTTAATTGTCCGATGGAGCGTACACACGGTCGGATTTTCCGCCAACCATCTCACATCCAACATTTCCCGTGGGAAAGTCCGATCGTGTGTACGGGGCTTAAAAGGTCAGGGACCCACATCCCAAATTAGAGAATTTAAGAGAAAATGGAAAGGGGGATCTTCATCGTGCCACAAGTATAGACAGGGAATGTAAATATCATGAAATGATTTTTATTAATATCCAAATAAAAAAAGGGAGTAAACAATGTTGACTCTCAAGAATAAAAAAATACATATAAAATGATCACAAATGATAAAAAACAATAATGTGCATCTAAAGTTATATGTATCTATATAAATGCCTGTTGGGCTCTACATGTTTCACTATATTGCTTCTTCAGGAGCTGTAAAGGCATATATTGGCTACAAAGAAATACAAAAAGAATATGTAAGGTATACAAAATACATGACAATCAAATACAAAATCATAATATACAAATGGGTTTTCATACAATGAAATATATGGACAAAAATCCAACAGGGGGGGGGGGGTGAATAATAAACGCCCCACTCAGATGGTCTCTGGCTGTATGGATCTCACAGAGGGGAATAAGTGTGATGGCAATAAAGACCTACCCATCATATACAGTAGATGATAAGTAGATAATATTTTAGAATCCTGTTGTTCAGATAAAAGAGGCAGATAAGGGAGCATCAAAATCCATCAATGGTAATCGCAGGTTGAGCACCAGAAAAAAAAATATCAGGATCATTCCTAAATATAAATATATATATATATATATATATATATATATATATATATATATATATATACACAGGGGGCTTTTTTTCTCAGAGAATAGGTGCAGGGACTCCCCCCGTTTGAGTCACCCCTTCTCTCTGCCCCCTACCCACCTCTGACCACCGTCCCTTGATTCCACCCCCTACCCACCTACCAGTACTGCCCCTTTTAGAGAATACAGAACCAAGTATAATTTTGTGGTGCTAAATCATTTGTATGGAACATTTTAATGATAAAAAGAAAAGCAGTAAAATAGATCCCCTGCAGCCAGCAACAATAGAATCCCAGCAATAGATCCCCACACAACAATAAACTCCCCCCAGCAACAATGGTCTCCACCCCAACAACAATAGATTCCCTGCAGCAACAGTGAACCACCCACAACAAAATATCACACCCAAGAAACATTAGACCCCCTCAGCAGCAACAACAGATCTCCCAGCAGCCAGCATCAATAGATCCTCCAGCAGCCAGTAAAAATAGACCTCTCCCTCATTAGTAGATCCCTTCCAGCAACATAAGACCCCCCAGCAACAATAGATCCACATCAGCAACAATAGACCCTCACACAAAATCAGATCTCAGCCAACGAGTGACAATAGATCCCCCAGCAGCCAACATCACTAGGCCCTTCAGCACACCCCACACCCCATGCTATTACATACATTCAGTGCTGGAGGTGCCGGAACTGCGTTCCCCCGCGTTCTCGCTAAAAAAAAAGCCCTGTATATATATATAATACAGAAATGAGGGTCAATCCCCCTTGTATATTTACAAAAACTACTCAATATATGAGACAAAATTGGGAGGAGGGGGGAGGGACCGGTGCCATTTGTCGCATGACAAGTCACACCCCATTGTCAGGCAATGGAACCGGTCAAATTGCCGCAACTCATGTCGCAGCTACTTTTTTTCTGATTTCATTGCAACTTGCATAGACTTTTGCTAACCGCTTGTCGACTGCAAAACATACCTAGTACATGATCCAGCTTAATCCCCATGATTAAGCTCCAGGGAGCGTAGCAAAACGCGTTGGGGGCATGAGCTGGGAGGAGTCCAGGCTGAGGTTGCCACTTTGATTACCACCATAGGACCATACAGATGTGCGGCACCAGGGATTACCTCTTTTCTCTTCCTTGAGCCACAGCAAGATACCATGGGTCACATGATCCAGCACTCCCGGGTAGTGGGCACACGCGGCAGACCCGCAGCTGTGCTGTAATTAGACACAGCACAAGCTGATCAGCGGGTGCCGGCAATGGATGTCCGCTGGCACCCAATGGTCGGCGAGGAGACAGGCAGGTTGGAGCTCTGCCTATGTAAATAAGGCAAAGCTCTGTCCTGTCAGCGGGGATGTGCTGGATTTTGTTTCCTTGCAAAGCACATCCCTTAGTAAAAGTGGCACACACAGTACACATAAACACTGGTTAGGCACACATTTAACCCTTTGATGGCCCCAGATGTTTAACCCCTTCCCAGCCAGTGTCATTAGTACAGTGATAGTGCATATTTTTAGCACTGATCACTGTATTGGTGTCACTGGTTCCCACAAAGTGTCAATAGTGTCAGTTAGTGTCCAAATGACGACCGCAGTATATCACAGTCCTACTATAAGTCACTGATCGCCGCCATTACTAGTATAAAAATAAATACATTAATAAAAATTCCTGTATATCCCCTATTTTGTAGACACTATAACTTTTCCGCAAACCAATCAATATACGCTTATTGGGATTTTTTTTTTACCCAAAAAATGTAGCAGAATACATATTGGCGTAAAAATTTTTTTTATTGGATGTGATTTATGGCAGAAAGTAAAAAACTTGTTTTTTTTTTTCAGAATTGTCGCTCTATTTTTGTTTATAGCGCAAAAAAAAAAAACGCAGAGGTGATCAAATACCACCAAAAGAAAGCTCTATTTGTGAGAAAAAAAGACATACATTTTATTTGGGTACAGCGTCACTTGACTGTGCAATTGTCAGTTAAAGCAATGCAGTGCCGCATCGCAAAAAATGGCCTGGTCATGAAGTTAGTAAATCCTTCTGGGGCTGAAGTGGTTAAACCACCAAATCAGCTCACCATCACCAATGCTCATCAATGCAGCCTCACCAGTGCAGTGCCCATCATCAGTACAGACAGTGCCTAGGCATCAGTGCAACCTGATCAGTACCGATCAATGCAGCCTCACCAGTGCAGACACTGCCCATCAGTGCAGCCTCATCAGTGCAGACAGTGCCCATCAGTGCAGCCTCACCAGTGCAGACCGTGCCCATCAGTGCAGCCTCACCAGTGCAGACCGTGCCCATCAGTGCAGCCTGATCAGTGCAGACAGTGCCCACCAGTGCAGACTCACCAGTGCAGTGCCCATCAACGCAGTCTGATCAGTGTCCATCAATGCAGCCTCATGGTTACCAGTTTAGACAGTGCCCATCAGTGCCCATGGGATGTGGGGGTCAGCTGGGGCCTGGGTCTGTCTCACAGCCCTCTATACAGAACTGGGAGCTCAAAATCTCTCCAGCCAATTGAGAGAATGCATTCTTGTGGGATAGCGAACTCACAGTTCTACAGTATGTAGTATAGCAAATCTCTGCACGTCTGTCCTAGCCCTCAGTGCCCACTGCCCAGAGTCCAAATACACTTCGATGTGTGACTGGGTTATATTCACATGAAGCACTGAGGGCTCCGTTCAAAACAGCAGAACCAAAATGCAGTGGTGACCCATTAGGGGAGCCCAGGCGCCGCCCCCTCTCTCCTCTTCACCCCCTATATGCAGTGGATAGATTAATGCCTAGCATGAATCTATGCACTGCCGCCCCTATTCATGCGCCTGGTCCCTTTCGGGTCACCGGGCACATGAATTACAGCGGCCAGGTTTTTTGTTTTTTAAGCACCTGATTAAAGCTAGGTGATGGGGTAAGTCCCGGGCAGACAGTGGGCAGGGGTCCTCTTGGATCAGTCTGTTCCGCTGACCAGGTGGGGGAGGTCGGGGTGGCTATGTGCGTCTGTGGTCGTGGGTGGGGGGCTGTGTTGCTTGATGAGTCCGCTGGCGGGGGGGTTGTTGGATGAGGGGGGGTTGCTGGATGAGTCCGCTGGGGGGGGTAGCTGGATGAGTCTGCTGGCGGGGGGGTGCTGGCTGAGTCGGCTGACGGAGGTGGTGCTGGCTGAGTCCGCTGGCGGGGTGGTGCTGGCTGAGTCCGCTGGCAGGGGGGTGCTGGCTGAGTCCGCTGATGGAGGTGGTGCTGGCTGAGTCCGCTGGCAGGGGGGGTGCTGGCTGAGTCCGCTGGCGGGGTGGTGCTGGCTGAGTCCGCTGGCGGGGGGTGGTGCTGGCTGAGTCCGCTGGCGGGGGGGTGCTGGCTGAGTCCGCTGGCAGGGGGAGTGCTGGCTGGGTCTGCTGACGGAGGTGGTGCTGGCTGAGTCCGCTGGCGGGGTGGTGCTGGCTGAGTCCGCTGGCAGGGGGGTGCTGGCTGAGTCCGCTGATGGAGGTGGTGCTGGCTGAGTCCGCTGGCAGGGGGGGTGCTGGCTGAGTCCGCTGGCAGGGTGGTGCTGGCTGAGTCCGCTGGCGGGGGGTGGTGCTGGCTGAGTCCGCTGGCGGGGGGGTGCTGGCTGAGTCCGCTGGCAGGGGGAGTGCTGGCTGGGTCTGCTGACGGAGGTGGCGCTGGCTGAGTCCGCTGGCGGGGGGTGGTGCTGGCTGAGTCCGCTGGCAGGGGGGGTGCTGCTGAGTCCGCTGACGGAGGTGGTGCTGGCTGAGTCCGCTGACGGAGGTGGTGCTGGCTGAGTCCGCTGGCAGGGTGGTGCTGGCTGAGTCCGCTGGCAGGGTGGGTTCTGGCTGAGTCCGCTGACGGAGGTGGTGCTGGCTGAGTCCGCTGACGGAGGTGGTGCTGGCTGAGTCCGCTGACGGAGGTGGTGCTGGCTGAGTCCGCTGACGGAGGTGGTGCTGGCTGAGTCCGCTGGCAGGGTGGTGCTGGCTGAGTCCGCTGGCAGGGTGGGTTCTGGCTGAGTCCGCTGACGGAGGTGGTGCTGGCTGAGTCCGCTGACGGAGGTGGTGCTGGCTGAGTCCGCTGGCAGGGGGGGTGCTGGCTGAGTCCGCTGACGGAGGTGGTGCTGGCTGAGTCCGCTGACGGAGGTGGTGCTGGCTGAGTCCGCTGGCAGGGTGGTGCTGGCTGAGTCCGCTGGCAGGGTGGGTTCTGGCTGAGTCCGCTGACGGAGGTGGTGCTGGCTGAGTCCGCTGACGGAGGTGGTGCTGGCTGAGTCCGCTGACGGAGGTGGTGCTGGCTGAGTCCGCTGACGGAGGTGGTGCTGGCTGAGTCCGCTGGCAGGGGGGGGTGCTGGCTGAGTCCGCTGACGGAGGTGGTGCTGGCTGAGTCCGCTGACGGAGGTGGTGCTGGCTGAGTCCGCTGGCGGGGTGGTGCTGGCTGAGTCCGCTGACGGAGGTGGTGCTGGCTGAGTCCGCTGGAGGGGTGGTGCTGGCTGAGTCCGCTGGCGGGGGGTGGTGCTGGCTGAGTCTGCTGGCAGGGGGGGTGCTGGCTGAGTCCGCTGACGGAGGTGGTGCTGGCTGAGTCCGCTGGCGGGGTGGTGCTGGCTGAGTCCGCTGGCGGGGGGTGGTGCTGGCCAGGGGCGAACTGATAACTCATGGGGCCCCCGGGCAATAGGAGATTATGGGGCCCCCAGGCAATCAGAGATTATGGGGCCACACAGTATACACACACACAGTATACAATTACACAGTATACACATACATGTGCACACAGTATACACAGACAGATGTAAAAAAAACACAGATTTATACATACTGTCCCTGGTTTTACTGAGGCTGGCAACCCTGATGGGGCCCCCTAGCGACCCAGGGCCCGAGTGGCTCAATGGTCAGTCCGCCCCTGGTGCTGTCTGAGTCCGCTGGCAGGGGGGGTTCTGGCTGGGTCCGCTGACGGAGGTGGCGCTGGCTGAGTCCGCTGGCGGGGGGTGGTGCTGGCTGAGTCCGCTGGCAGGGGGGGTGCTGGCTGAGTCCGCTGACGGAGGTGGTGCTGGCTGAGTCCGCTGACGGAGGTGGTGCTGGCTGAGTCCGCTGGCAGGGTGGTGCTCGCTGAGTCCACTGGCAAGGGGGGCTTCTGGCTGAGTCCGCTGACGGAGGTGGGGCTGGCTGGGTCCGCTGGCGGGGGGGTGGTGCTGGCTGAGTCCGCTGATGGAGGTGGTGCTGGCTGAGTCCGCTGACGGAGGTGGTGCTGGCTGAGTCCGCTGGCGGGGTGGTGCTGGCTGGGTCCGCTGGCGGGGTGGTGCTGGCTGAGTCCGCTGGGGGGGGGGTGGTGCTGGCTGAGTCCGCTGATGGAGGTGATGCTGGCTGAGTCCGCTGGTGGGGTGGTGCTGGCTGAGTCCGCTGGCAGGGGGGGTGCTGGCTGGGTCCGCTGGCGGAGGGGTGCTGGCTGGGTTCGCTGGCGGGGGTGGCGCTGGCTGAGTCCGCTGGCGGGGGGGTGCTGGCTGAGTCCGCTGGCAGTGGAGTGCTGGCTGGGTCCGCTGGCGGGGGGGTGCTGGCTGGGTCCACTGGCGGGGGGTTGGTGCTGGCTGAGTCCGCTGGCGGGGGGGGGTTGGTTGATTGCCCACGAGCCGCCACTGCCAAACTTTAAAATTGTCATGATGACTACTATGCTATGCATCATTTCTTAATTTTACTACTGAAGGGGATTTTCTACAGTAAATCAGTTTTATTACAGGGGTCACCACACCTTACTTCAGGCTGGGGAGGGCTGTGTGTTTCAGTGGAGAGCCAGGTCCTTGCACCTCTTCGGGGAGGGGTGATGACTCTTTCTGTCACGTCTTCTCTTCTCTGCAGCCACTCCTCAAGCCAGCGCCCGGGCCCAGGCCACAAGCTCAGCAAGTCACGCGTGACGTGACGTTCGTGACGCCAATCGTCCCCTCCCCTGACGTGCCACACGACCTGCCTCTGAGACTCCTGGGAGGTGGGAGTTGCAGTTTGCTGCGCTGATAAGTTCCTTACCTTTAGCGCGGCCGGACTACAACTCCCACAATGCAGCGCAGCCTGAGCAGCAGCAGCCAGCTAGCCAATCGGCGGCTGCCGCGGCCGACTTCTAGCAGTATAACCCAGGCCGCCCATCACAGCCTGGAAAAAAAAAAAAATAACAGACAGCCAGCGGCCGTTTTAAAGATAATGTAGGGGCCTGGGGGGAAATTTCCACCCTGCCCCCCCCCGGCCCAGCCCCCGCCCCTGCTCAACACACTCTATGTGTATTTTTATAGCACCAATTACAGATTTTAACGTTCTACATACATGATCTCATGCTAGCTTTTGGCTAACAATATTTATGTACAGGTATGCTCATTTAAGATTAATAAGAGAGTCCATGTGGTGACTACAGTATTATATATTATATGGAATTAGTATAAACGCCGCTTATAAAAATAGCAGAAAAGCAAACAAATTCGCTTTTTTTGGTGTTGCTATTTATATTGTGTGTGGGGGAGGGGGGGGGTGCTTTTGTATTAAAATAATTAGTAAATTCTAAGGCAAGGCACATTGTATTGCATAGAGGAAATCCTGAGTTTATTGCCCCAAGCAAACAGAGCAGCCTTTCTCCATATTTTATACCCTGGTGGAACCTTTACAAATATTTTCGGGTCTCAGGGGACCCCAGCAAAAACAAATGAATCAGGATTAGTGGGAAGTATGTCCCTTGCATTGATGGTCAGTGGGAAGAATGCACCCCTTACAGTTGTAGTCAGAAGGCCAGCCTTAAGCCTCGTTCACACGATCAGATTTTCCGCAGACAAAACCTCAGACTTTTGTCCGAAGGCCTGTGCCTGGATTTTGTCTTGCATACAAACAGTACACAATTGTCGGCCAACAAACACGAACGTAGTGACGTACTAGACGTGCTACGAGCCCAAAAAGAGGAAGTTCAAGTGTCAGGCGCCACCCTTTGGGCTCCTTCTGCTAATTTTTGTGTTAATAGAAGTTTGGTGAGTGATGATTCGCGCTTTTCATTTTGCACTTTTCAGTTTGTTTCCGAGCGGCCGTTCGTCAACCAGCCACGTTGCAGAATCGGAGGAGATAACGTGTTATTTATTATTGGCCTTGGAGTTATTGCTTTGACTCAAATCCAGTCCAGGAACAGCAGGAGGAGGATTTCTTGGACCAAAAATTGGTTGTTTTATTAATGGTGACCAATTATATCATATGCCTTTGCTGCAGGAGCTCCAGGAGAATAATCCGGATGATTTTCAGAATTATCTCCGGATGACGGACCCCTGCTTTCACCAACTCTTGGCATTGTTGACCCCCTATATTAAGAAGCAGGACACATGCATGAGGCTTTTATTTTATTTTTTTGGTTGAATAATGATTTGATTTGTTATATTTTCTATATTATTGGATGCATAGAATGCACTTTTTGGTTCAGTTCTATTGGCAGATATCATGTCTAATTTTATTTGTTTTCTTTTTTTTAAGCACAATAAAAACAATTGTGTAGAATAATACTTGGCTATGTGTTTTACTTCAAATGACAGTTTGGGAGTCGGCAGTTACATTTTAAAAAAATACAATGTAAAATTAACAAGGAACACCAACATAGTTGTATCTTTGATCTTAAAAACTACGGGATAATGGTGTTGTGGTAACTTGCACCAAAAAAAAAAAAAATTACAAGCATAATAATATTATTCTTGATATCACTAGAAAAAAAAGCCTTTAAAAATTTGTTTGCAATAACTCCATCAGTATCACCAGCAAAGCAGCTTCATTATTATCCCATTAAAGAAGAAGAGAATTGTGCGCTGCATTTCGAGATTTCATAATTTGCCGCGTCACGAATGTTAATTCTCCATTATCAACGCTAGTTTACAAGACCGGCCGCTTCTGGCTCGTCCTTGTTTCTGAGCATGCGTGTTTGTACTTTGGACTTTTGTCCGACGGACTTGTGTACATACGATTGGAAAGTCCGACAACACACATTTGTTGGCGGAAAACTTGAGAACCTGCCATCCAACATTTGTTGGCAGAAAATCCGACAACAATTGTCCAATCATACTCCTACTCCATCTATGTGGATGGTTACCGCAGACGTGACATCTTTGTACACGATAATACCCCATGATCTAGGCCTCTTTGCTGTTGAGTACTATCTGAGGTGAGATTCGGGGTTGTATGACAAACAAATTAATTTTATTATGGACCTTTTGAGATATGCGGCGTCACACAACTATTTCTGGTTTGACAAACAGTTTTATCGTCAAGACCGGGGAGTGGCTATGGGGGCTAAATATGCCCCCAGCCTCGCTAATCTCTTTATGGCCTTGTGGGAGGAGGATGTCGTCAATGCTTGCCAGAGGCCCCAGCTTAAGCTGTGGGCCAGGTACATTGAGGACGTCCTCCTCCTGTGGGATGGGCCACGGAATGAATTAGATCTCTTCATGGAAGACCTTAATAGGAACACCAGGGGGATTTTTTTGAATTTTGAGGCTAGTCAATCTGATATTAACTTTTTAGATTTAAATATAACCATCTGTCATAACCAGTTCACCACCTCCACGTTTTTTAAAAGCACGGACCGCAACTCCTATATATCTATGGATAGTTGCCACCATAAATCATGGCTCCAGTCTGTGCCTAAGAGCCAGTTTACGCGTCTCAAGTGGAATTGCTCGGATGCTACAAAATTTTTGGAACAGGCAGATGTACTGATTGAAAGATTCCTGGAGAAGGGTTACCCCCTAGAATCCTTGAAATCCGCTTTGGAAGCAGTTAACAATTTGGATAGAAATGAACTTTTGGGTGTTAGGCCATCTCGTGAGTGGGATTCTTCCTGTATCCCATTCATTACTACCTATTCTGTGCAGAATAATAGCATTAAAAACTTGATACGGAAACATTGGTACATTTTGGAAAATGATCCTATCCTTAAATCCATCTTACCTACCAGACTGCAGGTGGTATTTAGAGGAGCATCATGTCTTAAAGACAGATTGGCCCCCAACATCTTGGATCCCCCTGTTACAAAACCCTGTTTTTTGGTAATCTGACAGGATATTATAAATGTGGTAGATGTCGAGTGTGCTCCATTAATATAGGCACACAAAGATGCACCCACAGGCTTACTGCTCATAGCACACAAATGGAACATGATATTGAGCCATTTATTACATGTTTGACGGAGGGGGTTGTCTATATGCTCCAGTGCCCTTGCGGGTTACAGTATGTGGGCAGGACTGGGCGACTAAACAAGCATATTACTAATATTAAAAATGGATTCCCAAAACATTCAGTCTCTAAACACTATTTAACTACACACAATAAGGATCCCTCCAATACTATTTTCTTGGGGATTGATAAATATCGAACACATTGGAAGGGTAGCTCTCTCGTCAGGAGTATCTCCAGACTTGAGATGCTATGGATCCACAAAATTAAATGCTATACCCCGTATGGACTTAATGTGGATATTGACACAAATGCCTTCATAGACAACTCTTGAGGGCGTTTTCTATCTGGGGTAGGGGGAGGAGTTTACATCTGTACCTATCGGGTGTTTAATTTCCAATCTATTATTGTACCTTTTCTAATTTTCCCTTTTATTCTTCATTATGATGAATTTTCTACTTTTGCTTGCTATCTAATCAATTGGATAATTTAATATATGTTTTCTATAGGTTTTGTTATCTGACCCATTTTTGTGTTACAAACCAGACTCGATGTGGGCCATAGGAAATTATTTTTGTTCTTGTTACTGCAGGGGGGTGGAAGTTAGGGTCCACTTATCTGGTATATGTTGTTTATTCACATAGACCCTTTTGGAATCTATCTAGATAGGATTTTTGCACCACCACTCAATGTTGTGCTTAGGGAGTTGTTTGCCTACTATTTGATAAACACCCTATTTTATAGTATTATTCCCCATTTTTATTAGTATCCCTAGGTTTTTATTATGTTTTCTCGTCCTCTTTAACATTCTATTTTTAATTTTTTTAAATAACTGTTCATTAGTAATCCCGAGCAGTCCCTATGGTTTTCTCTCGATGTAAAAGCCTAACACAATTGGTGCCATGTAGTTACTAATTAATTTACATGGGGGACTATGCTTCTAACATCTTTGGGTTTGTTTTTTACCATTTGTCTGACCTGCCGTAGGTGTTCACTTTTCCAGTGTCCAATATGGCGGATCGGGACTCTTGCCATGCTCTTAGGTGGAACGCTGGATGATTTCCTAGTCTGGACTCACATCAAGGCTTGGTTTATTTTGTTGTTATTTATACGCGACACATCAGTGCGTCGCCCGTGCCCCAGACGACGTCATTGTGTGACGAAACGCGCGTCGGGAGGAGCTGACGTGCTGACGTCTCGCGTGGTGTGTTAGAGGGATGGGTGTCCGTACAAGCCGGCCGGCTGATTTGTTTTTACTGCTTCAATACATTGTAAGTGGCTTTCTTTTATCTGAATAAACGATGCATAAACAGTATTATGCTATGGTGATCTTTTTTTGTTCTGGGAACATCTGAACACCACCATATTCCATCCTGTCACGGTCTTTGGCTGATGAGTTTTGGCGATCCCCATGCTGATCATCTAGAAGGGTTTTTCCTGAAGTTTTCCTGTGGCCCCTCATTTGGATAAAGGCCCTGGCCGGGTGTAGGTCGCAAGCGTTTGTAGCTTGCCATCTGGTAAGCGAGAATCTTTTTATCACTGGTGGTGCGGTGGAGGACGAAATTCATTATTTTGGACTGTATTGCAAACTTTTTGGTTGATCCTTGCAGCACTACTTACTCACATTCATGGACTTCTCATATTGTTCTTTATACTATTGATTTCATTATCACTGGTGTATGTTATTTAGTTTATTTAGCGCTGCTACTCATTATCTATTTAAGCTTGTGTGTATCTCACTTTTAGCAGCAGCTCTTTAGGATTTTTATTATTATTTTTTTTTTTTTTTGATTTCTTGTCAACACAATTAATTGGTTTATTGTATCACAGCGCGGTATTTCTTGTTTGTTAATTGTCCGATGGAGCGTACACACGGTCGGATTTTCCGCCAACCATCTCACATCCAACATTTCCCGTGGGAAAGTCCGATCGTGTGTACGGGGCTTAAAAGGTCAGGGACCCACATCCCAAATTAGAGAATTTAAGAGAAAATGGAAAGGGGGATCTTCATCGTGCCACAAGTATAGACAGGGAATGTAAATATCATGAAATGATTTTTATTAATATCCAAATAAAAAAAGGGAGTAAACAATGTTGACTCTCAAGAATAAAAAAATACATATAAAATGATCACAAATGATAAAAAACAATAATGTGCATCTAAAGTTATATGTATCTATATAAATGCCTGTTGGGCTCTACATGTTTCACTGTATTGCTTCTTCAGGAGCTGTAAAGGCATACATTGGCTACAAAGAAATACAAAAAGAATATGTAAGGTATACAAAATACATGACAATCAAATACAAAATCATAATATACAAATGGGTTTTCATACAATGAAATATATGGACAAAAATCCAACAATGAAGAGAAAAGATAAACCCGGGGGGGGGGGGGGGGGATAATAAACTCCCCACTCAGATGGTCTCTGGCTGTATGGATCTCACAGAGGGGAATAAGTGTGATGGCAATAAAGACCTACCAATCATATACAGTAGATGATAAGTAGATAATATGTTAGAATCCTGTTGTTCAGATGAAAGAGGCAGATAAGGGAGCATCAAAATCCATCAATGGGAATCGCAGGTTGAGCACCAGAAAAAAAATATATCAGGATCATTCCTAAATATATATATACAGGGGGCTTTTTTCTCGGAGAATAGGTGCAGGGACTCCCCCCGTTTGAGTCCCCCCTTCTTTCTGCCCCCTACCCACCTCTGACCACCGTCCTTTGATTCCACCCCCTACCCACCTACCAGTACTGCCCCTTTTAGAGAATACAGAATAAAGTATTATTTTGTGGTGCTAAATCATTTGTATGGAACATTTTATGATAAAAAGAAAAGCAGTAAAATAGATCCCCTGCAGTCAGCAACAATAGAATCCCAGCAATAGATCCCCACACAACAATAGACTCCCCCAGCAACAATGGACTCCACCCACAACAATAGATTCCCTGCAGCAACAGTGAACTACCCACAACAAAATATCCACCCAAGAAACATTAGACCCCACCCAGCAGCAGCAACAGATCTCCCAGCAGCCAGCATCAATAGATCCTCCAGCAGCCAGTAAAAATAGACCTCTCCCTCATTAGTAGATCCCTTCCAGCAACATAAGACCCCCCAGCAACAATAGATCCACATCAGCAACAATAGATCCACATCAGCAACAATAGACCCTCACACAAAATCAGATCTCAGCCAATGAGTGACAATAGATCCCCCAGCAGCCAACATCACTAGGCCCTCCAGCACACCCCACACCCCATGCTATTACATACATTCAGTGCTGGAGGTGCCGGAACTGCGTTCCCCCGAGTTCTCGCTAAAAAAAAAGCCCTGTATATATATATAATACAAAAATGAGGGTCAATCCCCCTTGTATATTTACAAAAACTACTCAATATATGAGACAAAATTGGGAGGAGGGGGGGGACCGGTTCTTATTTGTCACATGACAAGTCACACCCCATTGTCGGGCAATGGAACCGGTCAAATTGCCGCGACTCATGTCGCAGCTACTTTTTTTCCGATTTCATTGCAACTTGCATAGACTTTTGCTAACCGCTTGTCGACTGCATAACATACCTAGTACATGATCCAGCTTAATCCCCATGATTAAGCTCCAGGGAGCGTAGCGAAACGCGTTGGAGGCATGAGCTGGGAGGAGTCCAGGCTGAGGTTGCCACTTTAATTACCACCATTGGACCATACAGATGTGTGGCACCAGGGATTACCTCTTTTCTCTTCCTTGAGCCACAGCAAGATACCATGGGTCACATGATCCAGCACTCCCGGGTAGTGGGCACGCGCGGCAGGCCCGCAGCTGTGCTGTAATTAGACACAGCACAAGCTGATCAGCGGGTGCCGGTAATGGATGTCCGCTGGCACCCGATGATGGGCGAGGAGACAGACAGGTTGGAGCTCTGCCTATGTAAATAAGGCAAAGCTCTGTCCTGTCAGCGGGGATGTGCTGGATTTTGTTTCCCTGCAAAGCACATCCCTTAGTAAAAGTGGCACACACAGTACACATAAACACTGGTTAGGCACACATTTAACGGCCCCAGATGTTTAACCCCTTCCCAGCCAGTGTCATTAGTACAGTGATAGTGCATATTTTTAGCACTGATCACTGTATTGGTGTCACTGGTTCCCACAAAGTGTCAATAGTGTCAGTTAGTGTCCAAATGACGACCGCAGTATATCACAGTCCTACTATAAATCACTGATCGCCGCCATTACTAGTATAAAAATAAATACATTAATAAAAATTCCAGTATATCCCATAGTAGACGCTATAACTTTTCCGCAAACCAATCAATAAACGCTTTTTGGGATTTTTTTTTTTTACCCAAAAAATGTAGCAGAATACATATTGGCCTAAAAATTTTTTATTGGATGTGTTTTATGGCAGAAAGTAAAAATCTTGTTTTTTTTTTTCAAAATTGTCACTCTTTTTTTGTTTATAGCGCAAAAATAAAAACTGTAGAGGTGATCAAATACCCCCAAAAGAAAGCTCTATTTGTGAGAAAAAAAGACATACATTTTATTTGGGTACAGCATCACTTGACTGTGCAATTGTCAGTTAAAGCAATGCAGTGCCGCATCGCAAAAAATGGCCCGGTCATGAAGTTAGTAAATCCTTCTGGGGCTGAAGTGGTTAAACCACCAAATCAGCTCACCATCACCAATGCCCATCAATGCCGCCTCACCAGTGCAGCCTGATGAGTGCCCATCAGTGCAGCCTAATCAGTGCCCATCAATGCAGCCTCACCATTGCAGTGCCCATCATCAGTGCAGACAGTGCCTAGGCATCAGTGCAACCTGATCAGTACAGATCAATGCAGCCTCACCAGTGCAGACAGTGCCCATCAGTTCAGCCTCACCTGTGCAGACAGTGCCCATCAGTGCAGCCTGATCAGAGCAGACAGTGCCTACCAGTGCAGACTCACCAGTGCAGTGCCCATCAACGCAGTCTGATCAGTGTCCATCAATGCTGCCACATGGTTACCAGTGCAGACAGTGCCCATCAGTGCCCATGGGATGTGGGGGTCAGCTGGTGCCTGGATCTGTCTCACAGCCCTCTATACAGAACTGGGAGCTCAAAATCTCTCCAGCCAATTGCGAGAATGCATTCTTGTGGGATAGCGAACTCACAGTTCTACAGTATGTAGTATAGTAAATCTCTGCACGTCTGTCCTAGCCCTCAGTGCCCACTGCCCAGAGTCCAAATACACTTCGATGTGTGACTGGGTTATATTCACATGAAGCACTGAGGGCTCCGTTCAAAACAGCAGAACCAAAATGCAGTGGTGACCCATTAGGGGAGCCCGGGCGCCGCCCCCTCTCTCCTCTTCACCCCCTATATGCAGTGGATAGATTAATGCCTAGCATGAATCTATCCACTGCCGCCCCCTATTCATGCGCCTGGCCCCTTTCGGGTCACCGGGCACATGAATTACAGCACCTGATTAAAGCTAGGTGATGGGGTAAGTCCCGGGCAGACAGTGGGCAGAGGTCCTCTTGGATCAGTCTGTTCCGCTGACCAGATGGGGGAGGTCGGGGTGGCTATGTGCGTCTGTGTGTGCGGCGGGGGGGTTGTGTTGCTTGATGAGTCTGCTGGCGGGGGGGTTGCTGGATGAGGGGGGGGTTGCTGGATGAGTCCGCTGGGGGGGGTTGCTGGATGAGTCTGTGGGCAGGGGGGGTGCTGGATGAGTCTGTTGGCGGGGGGGTGCTGGCTAAGTCCGCTGGCGGGGGGGGTGCTGGCTGAGTCCGCTGGTGGGGTGGTGCTGGCTGAGTCCGCTGGCGGGGGGGTGCTGGCTGAGTCCGCTGACGGAGGTGGTGCTGGCTGAGTCCGCTGGCGGGGTGGTGCTGGCTGAGTCCGCTGGCGGGGTGGTGCTGGCTGAGTCCGCTGGCAGGGGGGTGCTGGTTGAGTCCGCTGGCGGGGTGGTGCTGGCTGAGTCCGCTGGCAGAGGGGGTGCTGGCTGGGTCCGCTGACGGAGGTGATACTGGCTGATTCCGCTGGCATGGGGGGTGCTGGCTAAGTCCGCTGACGGAGGTGGTGCTGGCTGATTCCGCTGGCGGGGGGTGGTGCTGGCTGATTCCGCTGGCGGGGGGTGGTGCTGGCTGAGTCCGCTGGCGGGGGGGTGCTGGCTGAGTCCGCTGACGGAGGTGGTGCTGGCTGAGTCTGCTGGCGGGGGGGTGCTGGCTGAGTCCGCTGACGGAGGTGGTGCTGGCCGAGTCCGCTGGCAGGGGGGTGCTGGCTGGGTCCGCTGACGGAGGTGGTGCAGGCTGATTCCGCTGGCGGGGGGTGGTGCTGGCTGAGTCCGCTGGCAGGGGGGGTGCTGGCTGAGTCCGCTGACGGAGGTGGTGCTGGCTGATTCCGCTGGTGGGGGGTGGTGCTGGCTGAGTCCGCTGGCAGGGGGGGTGCTGGCTGAGTCCGCTGACGGAGGTGGTGCTGGCTGAGTCCGCTGGCAGGGGGGGTGCTGGCTGAGTCCGCTGACGGAGGTGGTGCTGGCTGAGTCCGCTGGCGGAGGTGATGCTGGCTGAGTCTGCTGGCGGGGGGGTGCTGGCTGAGTCCGCTAGTGAGGGGGGTGCTGGCTGAGTCCGTTGGTGAGGGGGGTGCTGGCTGAGTCTGCTGGCAGGGGGGGTGCTGGCTGGGTCCGCTGGCAGGGGGGGTGCTGGCTGGGTCCGTTGGTGAGGGGGGTGCTGGCTGAGTTCGCTGGCAGGGGGGTGCTGGCTGGGTCCGCTGGCAGGGGGGGTGCTGGCTGGGTCCGCTGGCGGAGGTGGTGCTGGCTGAGTCCACTGGCGGAGGTGATGCTGGCTGAGTCTGCTGGCAGGGGGGTGCTGACTGAGTCCGCTAGTGAGGGGGGTGCTGGCTGAGTCCTCTCGCAGGGGGGGTGCTGGCTGGGTCCGCTGGCAGGGGGGGTGCTGGCTGGGTCCGCTGGTGAGGGGGGTGCTGGCTGAGTCCGCTGGCAGGGGGGGTGCTGGCTGGGTCCGCTGGCTGGGGGGTGCTGGCTGGGTCCGCTGGTGAGGGGGTGCTGGCTGAGTCCGCTGGCAGGGGGGGTGCTGGCTGGGTCCGCTGGCTGGGGGGTGCTGGCTGGGTCCGCTGGCAGGGGGGGTGCTGGCTGGGCCCACAAGCTCAGCAAGTCACACGTGACATGACGTTCGTGACGCCAATCGTCCCCTCCCCTGACGTGCCACACGACCTGCCTCTGAGACTCCTGGGAGGTGGGAGTTGCAGTTTGCTGCACTGATAAGTTCCTTAACTTTAGCGCGGCCGGACTACAACTCCCACAATGCAGCGCAGCCTGAGCAGCAGCAGACAGCTAGCCAAACAGCGGCCGCTGCGGCCGACTTCTAGCAGTATAACCCAGGCCGCCCATCACAGCCTGGAAAAAAATAAAAATAACAGACAGCCAGCGGCCGTTTTAAAGATAATGTAGGCGGCCTGGGGGGAAATTTCCACCCTGCCCCCCCCCGGCCCAGCCCCCGCCCCTGCTCAACACAATCTGTGTGTATTTTTATAGCACCAGTTACAGATATTTCCGTTCTACATACATGATCTCATGCTAGCTTTTGGCTAACAATAAAAGGAAACATTTCCGTCTCTTTATGTACAGGTATGCTCATTTAAGATTAATAAGAGAGTCCATGTGGTGACTACAGTATTATATATTATTTGGAATTAGTATAAACGCCGCTTATAAAAATAGCAGAAAAGCAAACGAATTCGCTTTTTTTGGTGTTGCTATTTATATTCTGTGTGTGTGTGGGGGAGGGGGGGGGGCTTTTGTATTAAAATAATTAGTAAATTCTAAGGCAAGGCACATTGTATTGCATAGAGGAAATCCTGAGTTTATTGCCCCAAGCAAACAGAGCAGCCTTTCTCCATATTTTATACCCTGGTGGAACCTTTACAAATATTTTCGGGTCTCAGGGGACCCCAGCAAAAACAAATGAATCAGGATTAGTGGGAAGTATGTCCCTTGCATTGATGGTCAGTGGGAAGAATGCACCCCTTACAGTTGTAGTCAGAAGGCCAGCCTTAAGCCTCGTTCACACGATCAGATTTTCCGCAGACAAAACCTCAGACTTTTGTCCGAAGGCCTGTGCCTGGATTTTGTCTTGCATACAAACAGTACACAATTGTCGGCCAACAAACACGAACGTAGTGACGTACTAGACGTGCTACGAGCCCAAAAAGAGGAAGTTCAAGTGTCAGGCGCCACCCTTTGGGCTCCTTCTGCTAATTTTTGTGTTAGTAGAAGTTTGGTGAGTGATGATTCGCGCTTTTCATTTTGCACTTTTCAGTTTGTTTCCGAGCGGCCGTTCGTCAACCAGCCACGTTGCAGAATCGGAGGAGATAACGTGTTATTTATTATTGGCCTTGGAGTTATTGCTTTGACTCAAATCCAGTCCAGGAACAACAGGAGGAGGATTTCTTGGACCAAAAATTGGTTACTTTATTAATGGTGACCAATTATATCATATGCCTTTGCTGCGGGAGCTCCAGGAGAATAATCCGGATGATTTTCAGAATTATCCCCGGATGACGGACCCCTGCTTTCACCAACTCTTGGCATTGTTGACCCCCTATATTAAGAAGCAGGACACATGCATGAGGCTTTTATTTTATTTTTTTGGTTGAATAATAATGATTTGATTTGTTATATTTTCTATATTTTTGGATGTATAGAATGCACTTTTTGGTTCAGTTCTATTGGCAGATAACATGTCTAATTTTATTTGTTTTCTTTTTTTTAAGCACAATAAAAACAATTGTGTAGAATAATACTTGGCTATGTGTTTTACTTCAAATGACAGTTTGGGAGTCGGCAGTTACATTTTAAAAAAATACAATGTAAAATTAACAAGGAACACCAACATAGTTGTATCTTTGATCTTAAAAACTACGGGATAATGGTGTTGTGGTAACTTGGACCAAAAAAAAAAAAAATTACAAGCATAATAATATTATTCTTGATATCACTAGAAAAAAAAAGCCTTTAAAAATTTGTTTGCAATAACTCCATCAGTATCACCAGCAAAGCAGCTTCATTATTATCCCATTAAAGAAGAAGAGAATTGTGCGCTGCATTTCCAGATTTCATAATTTGCCTTGTCACAAATGTTAATTCTCCATTACGAACGCTAGTTTACAAGACCGACCGCTTCTGGCTCGTCCTTGTTTCTGAGCATGCGTGTTCGTACTTTGCACTTGTGTCCGACGGACTTGTGTACACATGCTCGGAAAATCCGACAACAGACATTTGTCCGCGGAAAATCTGACAACAATTGTCCGATGGAGCGTACAAACGGTTGGATTTTCCGCCAACAGCCTGACATCCAACATTTCCCTTCGGAAAATCTGATCGTGTGTACGCGGCTTAACAGACAGCTAAAAAGATCATTGGTGTCATACTGCCAACTCTGGTAAGTGGTGATGGACCTGGAATTATGTAGGGACCAACAAATGAGAGGTCAATCAACCACAGCTCAAGGAACCCCTAGCAACTAGGGCTGCACCGATACTGGTATTTATGCCAATAGTAAGCATTTGCATGAGTATCGGTACTCGTCCAAATGTTCTGATACCTGAAACTGATACCTTCAGGCTTGGTTCTTTGGTTTTTGCAGCTGACAGTGGGATTCCACCGCTGACAGCTGAAATGTAAACCAAAAAAAAAAGGCAGCAATTACCGGTTGTTTAAGAAAAAAGCAACAAAAGTGGGACTTTAAATGAAAAGCGTGAAATGTCCAAAAAACAAAACCGATGGACTACTAGGAAAATTTTATTGAATTCATGAAAGTAAAACATGCATATAAAATTATATATCAATCACAAATGGAGAGAAATATCAGCAATAATAGCAGCAAATATACATGATTCAATGAATAAAACAATTCTCCATGGTACATCAGTAGGATATTAATGCACAACCATAAAAGAAGAAATATTGCCTACAAAATAAGCCTCCAAAAAACTCAGAAAATTAGGAATGGTATGACGCTGGTAAGAAACGCGACAATGATAGCTCTACGCGTTTCGTGGCTTCTTGTGCCACTCGTCAGGAGCAAGCGCGTATCTTGATCTAAAAAAAAGGATATAAAAATGAACTGGTAATTATAAACATGAAACGGAGGTGGGGTAATTGAAAAACCCCACACAGAGTACATGCTTATATATTGTGGTTCGTGAGATGGTGGCGGAGGCCATACATCGCTCGGCAATCGGAGACACCACCCCCCCGGGAGCTGAGGTGGACGGACCAATGGGGGCAGCCCCACAGGGCACCATCCAAGGTAGGCCAGGACCCCCGAGGCAAACCTGGAGTGGGAGGTGCAGATGAGAGATTAAATTAGCAACCCAACCGTGGAGGTGAACAGCTGAGTGTGAAAGGAGAATGCAGGGGTGAAATGGAAAAAGGATGAGTGACCATGAGAAGGACAAGGAAAGAAGGCTGGATAGAAGCATCCAAGCAAAACCACCAAAAGAAGAACCGACACCACAGAGCGAAAATGCAAGAAAAAGGGGAAAGAACCAGAGAGTGAAGCATGGATGGAGATACCTGGTATGCAGGGTAAAGCATCGTGGAGGAAGAAAGACGGTGTGTGTTGCCAAACATACATGACACCCAGTGGAGTGGGCCGCCTCGAGAGCCAAACCCGCCAAGGCTGCGCCCATATGAGCGCCACCACCGGAAACGCCCACCAACGTCACGCCGCACACACATGGGAGGGGCGCACGGCATAACCAATCGGGCACCGACGCCCGGCCAGCAGACGTCCACGCCCCTTCCCAGTAGTGTGCGTGAAGGAGACCATCCAATCGAGCGCGCCGGCATCCAGAGGGGTGCGCATGCTCAATGGGGAGTGCGTGACGCTGACGCGCAGTGGCGGCGGATCCACCCCTCCCTACGGGGAAGGGGGAGGGGCCGACAGGCGCGTCACAGCTCCCAGAAGGGGGGAAAGAAACCAAAAGAACAAGCGGCGTATTGAGGCCAAGGGGGCCACCACTAAAACAAACGAACCCTCTATAAAAAGCTGGTGTCAAGATCTACATCATAAATAATTATCCAAAAATGGTTCAAAAATAATGATAGTAAAATTATATAATCGAGCAATTGAAAGAAGAGGCGAATGAAATTTTAAATAAATCACAATGAATGTGATGGGATTGAAAAATGGAACCATTTCACGCTTATCCATCCCTGTACATTTAGGTTAGAGAAGGGTTTGGGATTGTCCATCCCGTGGGACTTTAAATGAAACCATGACCGGATGAGGTCATGCGTTTCCATCCCTTTACTAGTCTAAGAAAAAAGCAACAAAAGTGGGACTTTAAATGAAAAGCGTGAAATGTCCAAAAAACAAAACCGATGGACTACTAGGAAAATTTTATTGAATTCATGAAAGTAAAACATGCATATAAAATTATATATCAATCACAAATGGAGAGAAATATCAGCAATAATAGCAGCAAATATACATGATTCAATGAATAAAACAATTCTCCATGGTACATCAGTAGGATATTAATGCACAACCATAAAAGAAGAAATATTGCCTACAAAATAAGCCTCCAAAAAACTCAGAAAATTAGGAATGGTATGACGCTGGTAAGAAACGCGACAATGATAGCTCTACGCGTTTCGTGGCTTCTTGTGCCACTCGTCAGGAGCAAGCGCGTATCTTGATCTAAAAAAAAGGATATAAAAATGAACTGGTAATTATAAACATGAAACGGAGGTGGGGTAATTGAAAAACCCCACACAGAGTACATGCTTATATATTGTGGTTCGTGAGATGGTGGCGGAGGCCATACATCGCTCGGCAATCGGAGACACCACCCCCCCGGGAGCTGAGGTGGACGGACCAATGGGGGCAACCCCACAGGGCACCATCCAAGGCAGGCCAGGACCCCCAAGGCAAACCTGGAGTGGGAGTGCAATTACCGGTTGTTAAGGAGCGGGACTGCCACGTTTTTAACAACCGATGACTCATTCAGCTGTCAGTGGGGTTCCCCTGCTAACAGTTAAAGTGTAAACAAAAAGTCCCCCCCCAAAAAAAAAAAAATCAGCCTGACAATGTTTATCAACAACATTGCTCAGCTGCTAAAACAGAGCAGCAGGGGGAAAAAAAGCAAGATCACACATTTAAACCTTCGATCGCCCCTGATGTTAACCCCTTCCCAGTCAGTGTCATTACTACAGTGACAGTGTATCAGTGTGATGTCAGTGGCAGTTAGTCCGTCAACACCCCCCCCCCAGTGTCACTTAGTGTCAGATTGGCCACCGCACTATCGCAGTCCCCTCATAAGTCGCTGATCGCCACCATTACTAGTATAAAAAAATAAAAATAAACATTCCAGTATATATCCCATAGTTTGTAGATGCTATAACTGTCAGGCAAACCAATCAATATACACTTATTGGAATTTTGCTTTTACCAAAGACATGTAGCAGAATACATTTTGGCCAACATTTATAAAGAAATTTAGTTTTTTAATTTTTTTTTTTTTATTGGATATGTTTTATAGCAGTAGAAGTAATTAAATATTGGTTTAAAATTTTTTATATGGTTTAGAAGAAAAAAACTTCAGTAATACAAACCAAAGAAAATCCAAGTAAACATGAGCCTTTCAGAGTCCTCCCTTACTTCAGAGTTCCTATCAGAGTCTGTCTCTACCTAACCTATTCACAGGGCTGTATTAATGCATGGGCACCCCTGGGCACTGCCCATGGGCACTGCCCCTATACTGTGCCCTTCTGCCTCCACCTCTCTACTATGCCCTTTTGCCTTCACCACTGCACTGTGCCCTTCTTCCTCCACACTTGTACTATGTCCTTCTGCCTTCACCCCTGTACTGTGCCCTTCTACCTCCACCCCTGTACTGTACCCTTCTGCCTCCACCCCTGTACCCTGCCCTTATGCCTGCACCCCTGTACTGTGCCCTTCTACCTCCACCCCTGTACTGTGCCTTCCTGATCCCAGCATTGTACCCTTCTGCCTCCACCCCTGTACCGTGCCCTTCTGCCTCCATCCCTGTACTGTGCCCTTCTGCCTCCACCCCTGTACTGTGCCCTTCTGCCTCCACCCTTGTACTATGCCCTTCTGCCTCCACCCTTGTACTGTGCCCTTCTGCCTCCACCCTTGTACTGTGCCCTTCTGCCTCCACCCCTGTACCGTGCCCTTCTGCCTCCACCCTTGTACTGTACCCTTCTGCCTCCACCCCTGTACCGTGCCCTTCTGCCTCCACCCCTGTACCGTGCCCTTCTGCCTCCACCCTTGTACTGTACCCTTCTGCCTCCACCCCTGTACCGTGCCCTTCTGCCTCCACCCCTGTACTGTGCCCTTCTGCCTCCACCCTTGTACTGTACCCTTCTGCCTCCACCCCTGTACTGTGCCCTTCTGCCTCCACCCTTGTACTGTGCCCTTCTGCCTCCACCCTTGTACTATGCCCTTCTGCCTCCACCCTTGTACTGTACCCTTCTGCCTCCACCCTTGTACTGTGCCCTTCTGCCTCCACCCTTGTACTGTGCCCTTCTGCCTCCACCCTTGTACTATGCCCTTCTGCCTCCACCCTTGTACTATGCCCTTCTGCCTCCACCCTTGTACTGTGCCCTTCTGCCTCCACCCTTGTACTGTGCCCTTCTGCCTCCACCCTTGTACTATGCCCTTCTGCCTCCACCCTTGTACTATGCCCTTCTGCCTCCACCCTTGTACTGTACCCTTCTGCCTCCACCCTTGTACTGTGCCCTTCTGCCTCCACCCTTGTACTGTGCCCTTCTGCCTCCACCCTTGTACTGTGCCCTTCTGCCTACACCCTTGTACTGTGCCCTTTGTGTTGATTATTCTTTGATTTGTGGAATGCTTTTTATATTGTTTAAAATGGATTTTATTGAAAGTACTAATAAATATATGTTTAACTTTATCAACTAATTATACTTCGATTCTTGAGAGTAGGTGCATACATTGGGGCAGTCTGGTAAGGGCCCAGTGCATTCATTTGCCCAGGGGCCTATGATGCTATTAGGACAGCCCTGCCCTTTCACAAGAGTCCCCATCAGAGCCCCCCATAACATGAGAGTCCCTATCAGAGGCCCCCTTTACTATGATAGTCCCTATAAGAATTTCCTCTTACATGAGAATCTCAATAAGAGTACCCCCTTACATGAGAGTGCTCTTCAGAGTTTCCCCTTACATCAGAGTCCCCCTTACATGACAGTGGTGTAGTGGATAGCACTTTCGCCTAGCAGTAAGAAGGGTCACTGGTTCGAATCCCAACCATGACACTACCTGCCTGGAGTTTGCATGTTCTCCCTGTGCCTGTGTGTGTTTCCTCCGGGTACTCCGGTTTCCTCCCACACTCCAAAGACATGCTGGTAGGTAATTGGATCCTGTCTAAATTGTCCCTAGTATGTATGAATGTGAGTTAGAGACCTTAGATTGTAAGCTCCTTGAGGGTAGGGACTGATGTGAATGTACAATGTATATGTAAAGCGCTACGTAAATTGACGGCGCTTTATAAGTACCTGAAATAAATAAATAAATAAAATAAAATTCCTCATCAGAGTCCCCCTTACATGGCATTCCTCATCAGAGTCCCCCTTACATGACATTCCCCTTCAGAGTCCCCCTTACATGACATTCCCCTTCAGAGTCCCCCTTACATGACATTCTCCTTCAGAGTCCCCCTTACATGACATTCCCCTTCAGAGTCCCCCTTACATGACATTCCCCTTCAGAGTCCCCCTTACATGACATTCCCCTTCAGAGTCCCTCTTACATGACATTCCCCTTCAGAGTCCCCCTTACATGACATTCTCCTTCAGAGTCCCTCTTACATGACATTCCCCTTCAGAGTCCCTCTTACATGACATTCCCCTTCAGAGTCCCCCTTACATGACATTCCCCTTCAGAGTCCCCCTTACATGACATTCCCCTTCAGAGTCCCTCTTACATGACATTCCCCTTCAGAGTCCCCCTTACATGACATTCCCCTTCAGAGTCCCCCTTACATGACATTCCCCTTCAGAGTCCCCCTTACATGACATTCCCCTTCAGAGTCCCTCTTACATGACATTCTCCTTCAGAGTCCCCCTTACATGACATTCCCCTTCAGAGTCCCCCTTACATGACATTCTCCTTCAGAGTCCCCCTTACATGACATTCTCCTTCAGAGTCCCCCTTACATGACATTCCCCTTCAGAGTTCCTCTTACATGACATTCCCCTTCAGAGTCCCCCTTACATGACATTTCCCTTCAGAGTCCCCCTTACATGACATTCCCCTTCAGAGTCCCTCTTACATGACATTCCCCTTCAGAGTCCCCCTTACATGACATTCCCCTTCAGAGTCCCCCTTACATGACATTCCCCTTCAGAGTCCCCCTTACATGACATTCCCCTTCAGAGTCCCCCTTACATGACATTCCCCTTCAGAGTCCCTCTTACATGACATTCTCCTTCAGAGTCCCCCTTACATGACATTCCCCTTCAGAGTCCCCCTTACATGACATTCCCCTTCAGAGTCCCCCTTACATGACATTTCCCTTCAGAGTCCCCCTTACATGACATTCTCCATCAGAATCTCCCCATTACATAAAAGTCCCAATTAGAACCCCCCTTACATCAGAGTCCCTTCCTACCTCAGAAGGCCAAGTAAAATCTTGCAGCAGGTCAGATTTGGTCCACAGGCTGCTGAATTAGTAATTAAAAAGCTGCACTATTAGTGTTTTGTTTTTTACATTTACATGAAATCCAGCTTAAAGAATAAAAAACAAAAAAAAGCAGAGATTATGTTCACATATCCCTATTAGAACACAGATTGTGAAATCCTTTACGTAAAAGTCTGGTCTTAGTTGCACTTAAATATAGGTAATCAAAACCACATAATAGAAAAGGGATTAATAATTACAAGCATGGACCCGGCCAGCGGAGCGTTATTAAGTCTCTACCATACTGTTTAAACAAAGCATGACTGCCATAAAGACCCAACTGTGCTGTGCAAAGACCGTACAGCTCTGCAAAGGTTAGAAAAACAGCTTCTTACGTCTCTTCAATATTTTCCAGGCCCTTTTTTAAACCAGAGATCAGCTATTGTACTTTGGAAGAAAAGGAAAAAAAAAAAAAAAATAATTATTATTATTAACTGAACATGTGTATAGTGTTTTTCTTGGGGAACAATGCTAAAAAAAAAACTGTTTAATGTGGTCTGAATAGACCCAAGGACACAACTAGAACTATAGCAGGTTGGCATGTGACCAAGCAAGCAAGTGACCCTGTGATGTCTGGCTGCAGAACGACGTTTCTAAGCTTGCAATTGCAATTATCAAATCATTTTCAATACATACACTATATTGTCAAAAGTATTGGGACGCCTGCCTTTAAACGCACATGAACTTTAATGACATCCCAGTCTTAGTCCGTAGGGTTCAATATTGAGTTGGCCCACCCTTTGCCGCTATAACAGCTTCAACTCCTCTGGGAAGGCTGTCTACAAGGTTTAGGAGTGTGTCTATGGGAATGTTTGACCATTCTTCCAGAAGCCCTTTTTTTTAGGTCAGGCACTGATGTTGGACGAGAAGGCTTGGCTCACAGTCTCCGCTCTAACTCATCCCAAAGGTGTTCTATCGGGTTGAGGTCAAGTCAAGTTCCTCCACCCCAACCTCGCTCATCCATGTCTTTATGGACCTTGCTTTGTGCTCTGGTGCTCAGTCATGTTGGAACAGGAAGGGACCATCCCCAAACTGTTCCCACAAAGTTGGGAGCATGAAATTGTCCAAAATGTCTTGGTATGCTGACGCCTTAAGAGTTCCCTTCACTGGAACTAAGGGGCCACACCCAACCCCTGAAAAACAACCCAACACCATAATCCCCCCCTCCACCAAATGATTTGGACCACTGCACAAAGCAAGGCCCATAAAGACATGGATGAGTGAGTTTGGAGTGGAGGAACTTGACTGGCCTGCACAGAGCCCCGACCTCAACCCGATAGAACACTTTTGGGATGAATTAGATCTTCTCATTCAACATCAGTGCCTGACCTCACAAATGCTCTTCTGGAAGAATGATCAAACATTCCCATAGACACACTCCTAAACCTTGTGGACGGCCTTCCCAGAAGAGTTGAAGCTGTTATAGCTGCAAAGGATGGGCCAACGCAATATTGAACCCTACGGACTAAGACTGGGATGCCAATTAAAGTTCATATGTGTGTAAAGGCAGGCATCCCAATACTTTTGACAATATAGTGTAGATGTACGGTTCAATCAGATGACTTCTATGAACTGCTAAGCAGTGTTATGCCCTGTACACACGGCCGGACTTTCCAACGGAAAATGTGCGATTGAGCTTGTTGTCGGAAATTCCGACCGTGTGTGGGCTCCATCGGACTTTTTCCATCGGAATTTCCGACACACAAAGTTTGAGAGCAGGCTATAAAATTTTCCGACAACAAAATCCGTTTGCGTAAATTTCGATCGTGTGTAGACAATTCCGACGCACAAAGTGCCACGCATGCTCAGAATCAAGCAGAAGAGCCGCACTGGCTATAGAACTTAATTTTTTCTCGGCTCGTCGTACGTGTTGTACGTCACCGCGTTCTTGACGTTCGGAATTTCCGACCAACTTTGTGTGACCGTGTGTATGCAAGACAAGTTTGAGCCAACATCCGTCAGAAAAAATCCGATGGATTTTGTTGTCGGAATGTCCGATTGTGTGTACGGGGCATTAGATATTGTTCTAGAGGTATCTGCAGTGGAATTGCCTCTAAAATTGCCAATGCATATTATAAGAGTTCTGTGCCTTAACGGTATTAGAAGAGTTGGTTGTCATCTAGGGTCATAGGCATGTGCTCAGGGTTTGCCTGGGCACACCCTAATCACCCTGTGCAGTACCCATTTCCCCTGCTTCCTGGCACCCCCTGTTGCCCCCTGCAGTGCTGCCTGCTTCCCTCCTCTCCTTTCCCGATGGCTGCTGTGGGGGATGTTTCAGAATGGAGAGTGGGGAAAGGGGCTGGTAAATATATAATTTACCGGCCCCTTCCTTTTTTGAACGGACACAGTACATACACTGTAGCGGTCGCTCCTGTATTCATTCTTAACAGAAGCATAGTAAACTATGTTTACTATGCTTCAGTTTGTGAATAAACAGGAAGCCGCTTCAGCACAGAGCACTTCCCATTCATTCACTGTCCAGGACAGCTGAGGCTGCAGAGAAAGGGACTTGGGAAATCTCTGTCCTCAGTCCCTTTCTCTGTCTCAAAAGTGAGACATCGGGGATCTGTTTAGAGCAGGGGTCTCAAACTGGTGGCCCTCCAGCTGTTGCGGAACTACAAGTCCCATCATGCCTCTGCCTGAGGGAGTCATGCTTGTAACTGTCAGCCTTGCAATGCATCATGGGGCTTGTAGTTTCGCAACTGGTGGAGGGCCGCCAGTTTGAGACCCCTGGTTTAGACCCTTGATATTTCACCAAAGCCCCCCAACGGGGTATCTAAAAAATAATAATAAATAATTAAAAAAATAAAATTGTAAAAAATAATAAAACTAAAAACTACTGACACCAATCTCTGCTCTACTGACACCGCCCACTGCTCTGCTGATATACACGCATGCAATAGGCTGTGCACACCAATGCATAGGGTTCTCACTTAAGCAGGTGGAGGGGCTCTGGGATGTCTGTTCTGAGTGCAGAAATGTTTTTTCTTCAGGACTAGTAACTACTGGATTGGGTTCTGGAGTCCCAAGACTTTGTAGAGACTTGGAGGATTGAAGCCTCTAACCCAGGGCCCTCCAGCTGTTGCAGAACTACAAGTCCCATCATGCCTCTGCCTGTGGGAGTCATGCTTGTAACTGTCAGTCTTTCAATGCCTCATGGGACTTGTAGTTTCGCAACAGCTGGAGGGCCGCCAGATTGAGACCCCTGCAGTCTAACCCTTAGTCCATAATTTGCTGGAAAACAGCACCCTTTTAGCATAGGAGTTGTCTATGGTTCAGGGCTTCTTTCCCTGGGGATAAGCTGTAGTGGAAGTGTCTCTAAAATTGTCATTACATATTGTGACAGTAATGTACCTTGTCTCGGTGTCAGAAGGGTTGAATGTTACCCAGGGTTCTCACTTAGAGCGGTGGTAAACCGCAAATAAGAACAGAAAAAAGTCTTCTCCCAGCAAGTTAAGAGCATAACGTGCTAGTATGCATTGCATACTAGCACATTACGAAAGACTTATCTGAAAACAAGTGGCGTCACTAGGGGGTGGCTTTTGGGGCTATAGCCCCGAGTCTCTGCAGGGGTCCCCAAGGGGAGGGGAGCCTCTCTGGGGACTCTGATGTAAGTGGGGGGCTCTCTGGGGACTCTGATGTAAGTGGGGGGCTCTCTGGGGACCCTGATTTAAGGGGGAGGCTCTCTGGGGACCCTGATGGAAGGGGAAGGCCTTCTGGGGATATATATACACACACACACACGTATATTATATACCGTATTTATCGGCGTATAACACGCACCGGCGTATAACACGCACCTCAATTTAGGAGGGAATTTTAAGGAAAAAAAACTTTTAGGAGGGAAGTTGAAGGGAAAAAAACTTACATTTAAATGCCCATCATTGCAGCCTTCTCAGTGCAGCCTTGTCAGTGCAGCCTTCTCAGTGCAGCCTTGTCAGTGCAGCCTTCTCAGTGCAGCTTTGCCCCAGTCCAGCCTTGCCCAGTGCAGCCATGTCAGTGCAGCCTTGCCAGTGCAGCCATGTCAGTGCAGCCTTGCCAGTGCAGCCATGTCAGTGCAGCCTTGTCAGTGCAGCCATGTCAGTGCAGCCTTGCTAGTGCAGCCATGTCAGTGCAGCCATGTCAGTGCAGCCTTCCCCAGTGTCCAGTCCAGCCTTGCCCCAGTCCAGCCTTGCCCCAGTGCAGTCTTGCTGAAGCCTCTGAGCTTCAAAATCGCCGACCGCGTTTTGAAAATGGCGCCGCCGGCGCCGAAATACACAGAGCCGGTCCTCGGCTCTTCTCGGCTGCTCTCGTTTACTTTCGCTTCCACTCGGACGGTGAGCGGAGCTATCCGAAACTAGCCGAGTATACTCGGCTAGGTTCGGGCGGCGCTCGAGTGAAACCGAAAGCCGCCGAGAAGAGCCGAGGACCGGAACTGTGTATTTCGGCGCCGGCGGCGCCATTTTCAAATCGCGGTCAGCGATTTTTTAGTTCTGACAGGTCAGGATCGCAGGGGATCGGCGTATAACACTCACCCGCGATTTTCCCCTGATTTTAAGGGGAAAAAAGTGCGTGTTATACGCCGATAAATACGGTACATGTGTATGCCCGCCCAAGCGTACGACTTTCTTCACTACGCTGCTATGGGCTCTAGTCCCAGATCTTTTGTAGACCTAGCAACACCCCTGCTGAAAACAAATCCCTCCAGCGGAGCGCTGTCGCAACTTCCTGGGGGGCTTCCATCTTCACCCGGTCTTACTTCCGGGTTCACGGGCTTGACTGGGCAAGCCGTGATGATGTTACCCCCGTGCATGCGCGCGGGAGTCACGTCCGCGACACGGCTGTCTCTATGGATGGCATGCCACCCATTGAATGTGCGGTACGCATGTGCCGGTGACATCACCGACACCGCTGAAGTAAATGTCTCCTAAACCAGAGTTACTGAATTACAATCCACAGAGGTCTGGTCAGTAAAATTTTCTTCCAGCCGAGGTTCGAATCACATGTTTGTGCAACGACTAGACGTGCACTACTGAAAAATTTATTTATTTTCGTTTCATTCGTTTTTTATGATCGGCATTCGTTACTTCAGATAATTGGTAACTTCGGATGCATTCGCATTCGTTACGTCCATTCGTTTAGATCCGGCATACGTTACTTTGGATAATTCATCATTTCGAATGCATTTGTATTCGTTACGTTCCCTTTTGCCGCGTACACACGATCGGAATTTCCGACAACAAGTGTTGGTGGGATGGGAGCTCGTTGTCAGAAATCCAACCGTGTGTAGGCTCCATAGGACATTTTTTGTCGGAATTTCCGACAACAAATTATATAAAAGTGTAGCGCTACAAATTGACAAACATAAAAATTAAGTGCATAAATGCAATGAATAGTCCTAGAGTAAACTAGGTAAGACCATAAATATGGATTATACAGTATGTATGTGCTAACCTGCAAGAAATATAAACCAATAAATAATAAACCTGATATTGGTAGAAGCAGTGACTAAAAATGAAAATAGTGACAACTCCAAAAAGTCCTTAATTAATTATAAGGAAAAAACGTGACAGTCCATAGTATAGATTTATAGAATAAGTGAGAAGACACCACCAAAAAGTCTATAAAAGTTGCGCGTGGCACAAATTGGACAGGTGATTCCCAGGTTCACAGGTGAGTAGATAATTGGTTCCAGGATCTAGCGGTGAGTCAAAACTGGGATGACCACAAGTGAACAGAAGATCTAAATAGGTGCCGGGGCCATCACCAAGAACAACAAGAGGCTTACCGTAAATAAATGACCTGAAATGACATACGTCATACAAGTTTAAAAAGCTTATTGACCACCTGGTCAAAACTATATAATCTGTCAGATGTCATCAGCATACGGTGGGAAGGGGAGGCAACGTCACAGCTTTCACATCCATAGGCAATCCGACACAAGCCAAACGAATAGTTCACATGCCATGCGAGAGGAAAAAAAGCTCACATAGCGTGATAATGTTTAAAACAATGGTTTATTTAAAAATTAATAGGAAACAAACTCACATGTTGGAAGATCAAAAACAGCTTAAAACATCATATAGCGGCCATCGTGAGGGGTTCCGACTATTTCCGACAACAAAAATTTGAGAGCTGGTTCTCAAATTTTTTGACAACAAATTCCGATCGTGTGTACACAATTCCGACGCACAAAATTCCACGCGTGCTCGGAATCAAGCAGAAGAGCCGCACGTGTTGTACGTCACCGCGTTCATGACGGTCGGAATTTCCGACAACATTTGTGTGACCGTGTGTATGCAAGACAAGTTTGAGCCAATATCCCTTGGAAATAAATCCAGGATTTTGTTGTCGGAATGTCCGATCGTGTGTACGCGGCATAACAGTTACTTTAGCCAAATTTGAAAGGAAATTCCAATACCTATAATTTAATAATTTATAATAATAAATAATAAAGCTCTCCATCTCTGTTTTCGCCCCTAGATAATCGTCCACCATGTGATGCAGACACTGCCGATGGGATGTGGAAGCTAACAGCCCTGGGCGGCGAGGACTAAAAAAATTCAGAAATGCATCATTTAGGCAGCCACCTTCTTCACAGCTCCTCTTTTAACCAACAGAAGCCTCAAAACTACGTTTTCCACGACACTGTAACCTACCAGAGTCGGGAAAAGCATTTGATAAACTCCTCTTTAAGGTGTCCTCAAGAGATTTATTCTTCTGCACTCTCTGTGGGGACAGGATGAGTTCTGAGACTTTACCCTTATAATGGTGGTCAAGGAGGGTTGCTAACCGATAGTGATCCTTTCCCTTTACGACACGTATTATTGGGTCCTTTCGCAGGCTTTGAATCATGAGGGAGCCCATGCAATGCAAATTTGTGAAGGCTTGAGAAGAAGACTCCTTGGGGTCACTGAGGATTATAATATCTGGAACTGCCTCCTCCCAGCCACGTACTACTCCCAAGGGTTCTGCGGATGGAAGACCATCTTACTGTTTGACGTATGTCTTCCTCTGCTTCAATGCCTCCAAAATGGGCCAGAATCCTCCTCCTCCTCCTCTCTCTCCTCTTGTGTGTTCTGTGGCATAGGAACAATGGTGTCTGCATAAAGTGGGCCTTGAGAGGAAAGGAAGTCCTCCTCTTCATTCCGCTGCTCTGCCTTGAGTGCCCTGTTCATAATGCCACGCAGAGTCTGCTCCAGCGGGAGCACAACAGGGATTGTGTCACTGATGCATGCATTGTCACTGCTCACCATCCTTGTGGCCTCCTCAAATGGTGACAGTACATGCATCCTTTATGAGCAGCCATTAGCATGGGGAAAAAAAGCCGAGCCGGCCTGCGCTTTCATTGTGCCATACTCCTTGACGGCTCTCTGCTGCATATGCAGCTGCTGCAGCATTGCCAAAGTCAAGTTCCACCTGATGGGCATGCCACAAATCAGACGGGTTACGAGCAGGTGAAATTCCCGCTAAATTTCAGCCAACCGAGCACTGGCACAGACTCTTCTGGCCTGCTTTAGTAGATCTTTCAACCCTGGGTACCTATTTAGGAAACGCTGCACCACCAAATTGAAGACGTGTGCCAGGCATGGCACCTGTCAACTTTCCCTGTCTAAGGGCGGACAGGAGGTTTATGCCATTATCACATGCCATCATTCCTGGTTCCAGCTGGCGTTAGCGTGAACCACCTCTGGGAATGTCCCTGCAGAGCTGCAAGAATCTGCTCCGGTGTGGTTCCTGTCCCCTAGACACACCAGCTGTAGCACTGAATGGCACCTTTTTAGCCTGACTCATTGAATAGCCCTTTGAACGTTTAGGGGGTACTTAAGGTTCATAGGAAAATTCAACAGAGGAGGGTATGGAGGATTAGGAGTAGGAGGAGTGGGTAGAGCTGACAAATCTGGCATCATCACCAGCTGTATGGAGACGTGGGGGCACAACAAGCTGCAGCACTGAGCCCTGTCCTGCCTTCTTCCGAGTTGCAAGCAGAGTTACCCAGTGCGCTGTTAAACTTAATATGTCGTCCCTGCCCATACTTGCTGGACCATGTGTCAGCAGTAACGTGGACTTTGTGGCTGACTGCCTTGCCCAACGATGCCACAATATTCCCTTCCATATGATGGTAGAGAGCTGGAATGGCCATACTTGAAAAGAAATAGCGACTGGGAACCTGCCATTGTGGTACAGCACATTCTGCAAATTCACGGAAGAGGGCAGAATCCACCAGGCGGAAAGGCAGAAGTTGTAGAGCCAGCAGCTTTGACAAGCTTGCATTTAGAACGCTGGACATGTGGGTGGCAGGGACTGTATTTTTTTTTTTCCACTGCAGCAGATGCGGCCAAGAAATTTGCCGGCTATAGTCTACAGCTGGTGGTGTGCTGCAGGCAGATGTGCTGCAAGGACCTGGGACACTCTGCGCTATACCATCATCCCTGTCAGTGGAGGCTGCTGAGAGGTCATGAGGTATAGCAGGGACAGACTGAGGTGAGTAAGGAAGAGGGGCAGATTTGTGCCCCTTTTTTGTGGCTTTTAGGTGCTCTTGCCAACAGGCTGAGTGGTTGGAGGTTAAATGCCTTGTCAAGTATGTGGTACTCAAATAGTTGGTGTTTTTGCCACGCTTGATGTGCTTGAGACAAAGTTTGCAAATAGCAACAGTGCGTTCGGCTCCACATGTACTAAAAAAGGTCCAGACAGCTGAGCTGTGGGAAGGGGGTCGGGAGATAACAGCTCCACAATGTCATGGAATAGGGTGGCTGCTCTCTACACTTCCACAAGGGCTGCCTCTTTGGTGTTGTGCCTCACCCTCACTTTCCTCCTCTGCTCTATCCGGCACCCAAGTCGAGTCAGTGACCTTATCATCATCATCTCCTCCATCCACATTACCACTGGAGACAACTTGGCAATATGCTGCGGCTGGGGGAACATGAATGCCAATTTGTCGGCCAGTGTTCTCCCCTCTCTGTAGGCTCATGTTCCCGCCTTCCTCAACCTCAGAACCAACATCTGAATTAAGTAATGGCTGTGCATCATCAAGGAACAAGTGGCTGACGCTGTTCACTGTGTTCAAATAACTCAGCTGACTCCTCCATGCCTGATGCTGGGGCTATGGCAGGAATAGCTGTGAACAAGGAGGCAGGTTTTGCCACTCTGGCAGCTGCAGCGGACTGTGCGCTAGTCTCTGCTTGGGTGATGGATGATGAGGAGGATGAGGACGGTTTAGTAGGCCAGTCCACCACCTCCTCTGCATACTGTGGTTGGATAGCATGGGCAACTTCACTAAACAGAGGAAATGATGTCCTGCCTGAAGACTGACAACGTCTACCTTTGCCTGTGGACACATACCCTGCTGTCCTTCTTACAGTGCCATGGGAATGTCTGCCTCTCCTTGCTGTCCTCCCAGACATTATGGGGGGAGTGGGCGGTGCTTATTAACAACATTTAATAAATATGTGTAGATTTGTACGTGGATGCGCTTTATTCAATGGAAAGTAGTGTTTGGTGCAATTTAATTTGAATGTTCACGACACAGACACACTCCACGGATACACTATAATATACTGCAATATACTGCATCAAACGTGCAGTAACGCACAGAACTATATGGCATTAAACTTGCAGTAACATAATGAAATATATGGCGTTAAACTTACAGTAACACACAGAACTATATGGCATTAAACATGCAATAACGCAATTAAATATACAGCGTTAAACTTGCAGTAACGCACAGAACTATACGGCATTAAACTTGCAGTAACGTACAGAACTATATGGCGTTATACTGGCAGTAACGCAATGAAATATACAGCGTTAAACTTGCAGTAACGCAATGAAATATACAGCGTTAAACTTGCAGTAACGCACAGAACTATACGACATTAAACTTGCAGTAACACACAGAGCTATATGGCGTTAAACTTGCAGTAACGCAATGAAATATACAGCGTTAAACTTACAGTAACGCAATGAAATATACAGCGTTAAACTTGCAGTAACGCACAGAACTTTATGGCGTCAAACTTGCAGTAACGCAATGAAATATACAGCGTTAAACTTACAGTAACACAATGAAATATACAGCGTTAAACTTGCAGTAACGCAAAGAACTATACGGCATTAAACTTGCAGTAACGCACAGAACTATATGGCGTTATACTTGCAGTAACGCAATGAAATATACAGCTTTAAACTTACAGTAACGCAATGAAATATACAGCGTTAAACTTGCAGTAATGCACAGAACTTTATGGCGTCAAACTTGCAGTAACGCAATGAAATATACAGCGTTAAACTTACAGTAACGCAATGAAATATACAGCGTTAAACTTGCAGTAACGCACAGAACTTTATGGCGTCAAACTTGCAGTAACGCAATGAGATATACAGCATTAAACTTGCAGTAACGCAGTGAAATATACAGCGTTAAACTTGCATTAATGCAATGAAATATACAGCGTTAAACTTGCAGTAACGCACAGAGCTATACAGCGTTAAACTTGCAGTGATGCACAGAACTATATGGCGTTAAACTTGCAGTAACGCAATGAAATATAAGGCGTTAAACTTGCAGTAACGCAAAAAAATATACTGTGTTAAACGGTCACTACACTCACAATGACTGAACCATCCCTACATTCACACTAATGTAAAGATAAATGGTCGCACTACACTCACACTGAACTATCCCTAGATGCACACTAAACTGATATTCTGACAATAGAATAGAATAGAATAGAATCAGCATAGCACACTATAGCACACTAACTGTCTAATAGCACTGAACAGAGCCCTGTTCTATCTCTCTCCAGGCCGCTATCACACTACAAATGGCCACTATGGAAAGAATACTTTTATAGTGTGGTGCGGGATTAAGAGTAAAAAGCCATGATTGCATAAAGTCATCATGACAGCGTCCAATCATGGCTCTGACAGTGCTCTGTTCCCTGACTGGGCAAAGTTTTCATTGCTTTAGTTAATCAGGGCTTTCAATGCACTGTGTGGCAGTGCAGTGAATTGTGGTCGTTCATGCTTGAGCCGAACCGTTCCCTAGACGTAAGCATGACCTTCAGGGTTTTTGAGATCATTCAGCTGCAAGTAGAGTATGGAGGGTTTGAGGCAAAGGGGTGTGCATTAACAAATGTGTTCTAACAAAGAGAGGACAACTGTCCTTTTCGAGGCAACTGATGGAATCCCCGAGGGATCAAATCCCTTATGAGACTAATGTTCCCATGTAATGATGGCACAAGGCCACCTACCAGTGGGAACGCTACCTGCACCTGCCTACATGATGGGTACTATAGCCAGTTGTGTCAGAGGAAGGAGCAGCAGGAGAGCGCTGGTAAGGTCAATACAAAGGGGCTTCGCAGAGGCTGTCACTCTGTCACTTGTACCCTCCATGGGCAAGCACTTATGAAAAATAACTATAATTTGTTGCATTTTTCTTTTTTTTTTTCCACTAGCAATCCGCTTAAACTTTACAAGTTGTCAGAAGTCTTGCAATCAAGTTTCTACTTTAAATATCTCAGTTTTCATAATAGACTTTTAAATTACACACAGATATGTAATTACATGCATCAGTAGGAGAACCAGCACCTTAAGAAGTGGGTTTTGTGAATCCTACTTTAATTACCATGATAATACCAAAGAGACGAGTAAAATAATATGCACATTCACGTATTATAGGTAAGAATATTAAGCAGTTTTTTTTGGAGGGGGGGGGATTTGCCGGAAAGCAATTTTCAGTGGATATCCCGATTTATAAACCATTTCAGTATAATCGTGTGTCAATCAAAATGAATGATGGGCTGATTGAACCACTTATCCCAAGGCGTATCTCGCATTTTACAAATTGACTTTACATGGCCCTTGAGTAGTGGAGATGAGCACTCGGGTGCAAGGCGAGTGCTTAGAATTCACTGCCGGTTTTGGAGGTCTGCAATGATAGATGCAGCTCATTAAAAACATTCTGCAAAGCCCAAAAATGACACAGCTGCCTAGCAACTCATAAACAGAAATGAAGATAATAGGTAGAGATTCTATCTTTTTTTTTTTTTTTGGCTGCCATTGTTATCATTTGCATGATTTTCTCCTGAAAGAGAATAACAGAAACCAGCAGTGAGGGTCTAATCATACGTAAGTATTCTATTGCTGTACATTAAAGCATACACATTAACCACTTTAGCTACGGACGGTTTACCCCCCCCCCTTCATGACCAGGCCATTTTTTGCGATACAGCATTGCTTTGCTTTAACTGACAATTGCACAGTCATGCAACGCTGTACATAAATAACATTTATGTCCTTTTTTTCCCCACAAATACAGCTTTCTTTTGATGGCATTTGATCACCTCTGCGGTTTTTATTTTTTGCGCTATAAACAAAAAGAGTGAAAATTTTGAAAACAACGTTGAAAAAAATATATATACGGTATCTCACAAAAGTGAGTAAACCCCTTACATTTTTGTAATATCTATCTATCTATCTATCTATCTATCTATCTATCTATCTATCTATCTATCTATCTATCTATCTATCCTGCACATATATATATATAAATATATATATATATATATATATATATATATATATATATATATATACGGTATTTATATATATATATATGTATATGTATGTATGTGTGTATGTATATATATATATACATACACACACAGTATATACATATACAGTATCTCAAAAAGTGAGTACACCCCTCACATTTTTGTAAAAATATATCTTTTCATGGGACAACACTGAAGAAATGACACATTGCTACAATGTAAAGTAGTGAGTGTACAGCTTGTATAACAGTGTAAATTTGCTGTCCCCTCAAAATAACTCAACACACAGCCATTAATGTCTAAACCGCTGGCAACAAAAGTGAGTACACCGCTAAGTGAAAATGTCCAAATTGGGCCCAAAGTGTCAATATTTTGTGTGGCCACTATTATTTTCCAGCACTGCCTTAACCCTCTTGGCCATTGAGTTCACCAGAGCTTCACAGGTTGTCACTGGAGTCCTCTTCCCCTCCTCCATGACGACATCACGGAGCTGGTGGATGTTAGAGACCTTGTGCTCCTCCACCTTCCGTTTGCTCAATAGGGTTTAGGTCTGAAGACATGCTTGGCCAGTCCATCACCTTTACCCTCAGCTTCTTTGGCAAGGCAGTGGTCATCTTGGAGGTGTGTTTGGGGTTGTTATCATGTTGGAATACTGCCCTGCGGCCCAGTCTCTGAAGGAAGGGGATCATGCTCTGCTTCAGTATGTCACAGTACATGTTGGCATTCATGGTTCCCTCAATGATCTGCAGCTCCTCAGTGCCGGCAGCACTCATAAAGCCCCAGACCATGACACTCCCACCACCATGCTTGACTGTAGACAAGACACACTTGTCTTTATACTCCTCACCTGGTTGCCGCCACACACGCTTGTCACCATCTGAACCAAATAAGTTTATCTTGGTCTCATCAGGCCACAGGACATGGTTCCAGTAATCCATGTTCTTAGTCTGCTTGTCTTCAGCAAACTGTGGGCTTTCTTCTGTATCATCTTTAGAAGAGGCTTCCTTCTGGGATGACAGCCATGCAGACCAATTTGATGCAGTGTGTGGCGTATGGTCTGAGCACTGACAGGCTGACCCCCCACCCCTTCAACCTCTGCAGCAATGCTGGCAACATCCATACATCTATTTCCCAAAGACAACCTCTAGATATGACGCTGAGCATGTGCATTTAACTTCTTTGGTGGACCATGGCAAGGCCTGTTCTGAGTGGAACCTGTCCTGTTAAACCGCTGTATGGTCTTGGCCACCGTGCTGCAGCTCAGTTTCAGGGACTTGGCAATCTTCTTATAGCCTAGGCCATCTTTATGTAGAGCAACAATTCTTTTTTTCAGATCCTCAGAGATTTTTTTGCCATGAGGTGCCATATTGAACTTTCAGTGACCAGTATGAAAGAGTGAAAGATATAATAAAATATTTACAAAAATGTGAGGGGTGCACTCACTTTTGTGAGATACTGTATATATTTTTTTACTTTCTGCTATAAAACATATCCAATAAAAAAATGTAAAAAAACTAATTTATTCATAAATTTATGTCAATATGAATTCTGCTACATATTTTTGGTAAAAAAAAAATCCCTATAAGTGATATTGATTGGTTTGCACAAAAGTTATAGCGTCTACAGACTATGGGATATATTTATGTAATTTTTATTTTTATTTTTTTTTACTAGTAATGGCGGCAATCAGCAACTTATAGTGGGACTGCGACATTGCGGCGGACAAATCGGACACTAAATGACACTTTTGACACTTTTTGGGGACCAGTGACACTAATACAGTGCTAAAAATATGCACTGTCCAGTGGTGGCCTGCGCATTGTGGGCGCACGGGCGTCGCCCCCCCCAATACCTCCGCCGCCCTCCCTACCAACAGAACGGCAGTCTGCCTTGTTTACATAGGCATACCGCTGTTTTGCTTGTGTGCCGAACGATTGGCGAGTCCTGGCGGACATCGAATCTGCCGGCTCCTGCTGCGTCCAATCACAGTGTGCGCGCCCCAGACCCGGAAGTGCAAGATCATGTACTAGGTACGTGATCCTGCACAGAAGAGCCACCTTGATTTTTTTTTTTAGATAGAGTAGACAGCGGAGTTCCACCCTCAAATTTTTTTTTTAAAGTCAGCAGCTAAAAACACTGTAGCTGCTGACTTTTCATAAGGGCACGTACCTGTCCTAGGAGCTCGCGATGTCGCCCCCCCCCCGAGGCCGATCTGTCCGTCGGATCAGGTGCAGGCGCCGCCATTGTAACTGTCAGAAACCACGAACCAGACCGAGACAGGAGTACAGTTAAATCACACTTGTTTATTAATAAAAAATAAAAAGGTAAATACAGTAAGCGTAGTCAAAGCATAGCCAGTCCAGTAACCGGATCGGGTAGTCAGCCAAGCCAGAGTTCAGCAACCAGATCGGGTAATCAGCCAAGCCAGAAGTCAGGGATCCAAGTGGAGGAACAGCAAGCAGGATAAGGAGCCAGAAGGGATGTCAGCAAAGCCAGTCTTTAAAAACAGGAACGCAGGAGATGGTTTCTTGTGATGTGACCAAGGCGAAGGCAGGAAAGAAGTGAGCTGGACGTCTTTAAGTAGGCAGGACTGACGAGCAGATCCACAACAGCTGGTTAACTGTGGAGAGAGGAGAGAGCTGGCAATTAGCCGACAGCTGAGCGGCCAGCTCAGAGAAGGAAGAGCTGAGCCAGTACTGACAGTACCCCTCTCCTCAACGACCCCTCAGAGGACCACCGGGCTTGAGGGGAAAAGGTCTATGGAAATCACAGAGGAGGGCAGGGGCATGTACGTCCGAGGATGAGACCTAAGAGCGTTCCTCCGGACCGTACCCCTTCCAATGCACCAGGTACTGTATGCACCCACAAAATCTACGAGAGTCAACAATGGATTGTACCTCATACTCCTCATGGTTCTCAAGGTGGTAAAGCGTTGCAGACCAATGGTTTCAATAAGGAGACATGAAACTCATTAGAGATGCACATACTAGGAGGAAGGTCCAATGCGTAAGCCACTGGCTTAATCCTGCAAAGGATACGGAAAGGCCCAATAAACCGAGGTGCGAAATTCAGTGAGGGAACACGAAGTTGGAGGTTGCGAAATGACAGCCAGACCATGTCCCCAATCTGGTAGGAAAGCGCAGGCAGGCATCTGTGGTCAGCATGGAGTCTGTACCTATCATTAGCATGACGCAAAGCCTCCTGGACTTGTGCCCAAGTGGAACAAAGACCTTAGAGATGCTCCTTTAGCGCAGGAATACTCTGCGGAACAAACGAGTCAGGCAACATGGAAGGTTGTAAACCATAATTCGCCATAAACAATCGGGAAGCAGAATTCAAGGCACTGTTGTGAGCAAACTCTGCCCATGGTAATAGGTCTGACCAGTTGTTGTGATGGTCAGAAATATAGCAACGTAGGAATTGCTCCAAGGACTGATTGGCTCGATCTGTGACCCCATTAGACTGCTACGCAGAGGAGAAAGCAAGCTGAATTCCCAGCACAAAAGAACCGGGACACAAACTGACTACCCCTGTCCGAGATAATCACCTTGGGTAGCCCATGTAAGAGAAAGATCTCCCGAGCAAAAATGGAAGCCAGTTCCTTAGAAGTGGGCAACTTTTTAAGTGGAATACAATGACACATCTTTGAGAACCAGTCAACCACCATAAGGATAACCGTGTTGCCTTGGGAGTTGGGCAACTCCACAATGAAATCCATAGACAGGTGGGTCCAGGGCCTCTCTCCATTGGGTATGGGCTGTAGGAGGCCCACTGGAAGGTGTCGTGGAGTCTTACTCTGAGCACACACGGAACAGGCAGCTACGAAGGCAGTTACATCAGCACGTAGACTAGGCCACCAGAATTGTTGGGAGATGGCCCAAATGAGTTGATTCTTCCCAGGGTGGCCAGCTGCATTGGGAGAATGGTAAGTCTGGAGCACGGCAGTACGGAGGCACTCTGGGACAAAGCAGCGGTCACAAGGTTTCTAAGGAGGAGCATCGACCTGAGCAGCAAGAATTTTGTCACCCAAAGGAGAAGTAAGACTGGTGCGAACCGTAGCCAGAATACGAATCTGGCGGCGGCGCTCGGCTCCGCTCACAGTCACGCCCAGTCCCACCATTGGACCTGTGTTATGTCCATCATAGGGCGGGACTGGGCAGGACTGCGAGAGGAGCCGAAAAAAGCCGGCAGGAGCCGAGATACACAGGACCATATTTAAACTGCAGTGACACTGGCATGTCACTGCAGTTTAACTGCAGCCTGGGCAAGGCTGCAAATGACACGGACAAGGCTGCAGATGGACACTGATAAGGCTGCAGATGGAGGCTGCAAAGCTGCAAATGACACTGATAAGGCTGCAAGGCTGCAAATGACACGGACAAGTCTGCAGATGGACACTGATAAGGCTGCAGATGGAGGCTGCAAAGCTGCAAATGACACTAACAAGGCTGCAAATGACACTGGACAAGCATGCAGATGGACACTGTGCAAGGTTGCATTGATGAGCATTTAAATGTAAGTTTTTTTCCTTAAGTGCTAGTTCACACCATGCAGTCAGTTTCCAGTCAATTTCTGCACCGGAAACTGACCGGATACTGACTGCATGGTGTGAACTAGAGCCATTGGAATACATGGAAAACACTGTGCATGCATTTTGAGTGCAGAAAAAAAGCGCACGGAACTGAACGGAACTGCGTCTGGTGTGAACTAGCACTAAATAGTTTTCTATTTTTCTATTTCCTTAAAATTCCTTAAACTCTTATCTTGAGGTTTGCTGATTGGTTATTGGCAGTTATGTAGTGCCTCGTTTACTGCCGTTGAGAAACCTGTGTGCATTAGACAGTGATGTAATGGCAGACAAACGGTATCAGAGTGGCGCGCTTAAAAGAAAACTAAAGGTTTAAAGTAATGTATAGAAGGTAGGACCCGAAAGTGACTCAAGCCCAGGGGCCCCCACCACCCTAAGTCCTGCCCTGTACATGGTGTATATATATATATATATATATATATATATATATATATATATTGCCTGCACTGTATATATAGTCTAAACTGACTACACTGTATATATGTGTATATATATATACTAAACTGCCTGCACGCCACTAACTAAGCTGCCTAATCTAGCTCAAGTTCTCTCAATCTCCTCCACTTATCACACTACATACGGCCGCCGTGTAAGCAGCCTTATATAGTGTGGGGTGTGGACTTAACCCCCTGAGCCATGATTGGCCAAAGACACCCTGCCTTTGGCCAATCATGGCTCTCACAGCGGATCGAGCTGTGATTGGCCAAAGCAAGCAAGTCAGGTGCATGCTTTGGCCAGTCAGCGGCCTTCAATGCACTAAGATCTCGCAGTGCATTATGAGGCACTCTGCGGCACTCTAATTTGCCGAGAAAGCCCCATATGTTCGGTTTATCTGCGAACAAATGAACAACCGATGTTCAAAACGAACTTACATTCGATTTGAACATCGGGACATCTCTATTCAGGAATATTCCGATTTCCACAAGTAAAACATGCTACCGTGCTTCCCCGAAAATAAGTCCGGGTCTTATAATAATTTTGGCAACCAAAAACACAGTAGGGCTTATTTTCGGGGTAGGGCTTGCCATTCAATGTGCTATCTTCTCTCCCCCTCTCCCTCCCTGCCTGTCAGGAATCCCCAGTGTGAACATAGTAAAAGTGCTTGTAAAATGCTGGAATCCTCTATTACAGTATTGTGTAATGTGGAGGGTGTGCGTTTCTGTGGTATGGTTGTACAAGAACCTTCTTATAGCGCCTTCCTGCCTTCCATGGCCCGCCTGAGCTCTCTTCCACTGCTCCGAGCACTGCAGAGGGAGGGGGGCTGAGATGCCTCTCTGACAGCTGGGAGAAGAGGAGATCAGCCGAGCGGCGATGTACCGAGGGTTTTTGATACGGTTTTATTGCAGAGGCACACACCTTTCTGTAGGAGAGTGGATTCTACCATTTTTCAACCAGTTTAAAACTAGGGCTTTTTTTGGGGGGGTAGGGCTTATATTGCAGCCCTCCCCGAAAATCACAGTAGGTTTTATTATCGGGGTAGATCTTATTTTTGGGGGAAACACGGTAGTAAACATAGAGCAAGTAAATGTAATTTGCCGCTCACAGTTTATTGACAGCTTTCATCTATACACTTCACAGTCATCCGAGGTGTGATCGCAGGGAAGCCATTTATCTTTAAATTAAATAATTGACATTAATAATATTAAGAAGGTGAGAAACTGAAGGAAATGGACCAGGCAGGAAAAAAATGAACATTTCCAGCTGTGTTGTGAATACCATAAACGTGAGAAATTTCTCAGCCGAAAAACAGGTGAGAAAGGAAGATATTGATGACTTTAATCTAAAAGTACATGAAGATCAGGTCCATATTTACTGGATAAGTCAGTGGAATGTTGAGTTTAGCTGTTAAAGGATAAAACACGTCTTCATGTGCATTTTCTGAACTCAAGAACAGCTACACTTAGCAATGTTCATAATAGGACCACATTACTCAGCTATAGAGATGGAGTCGTTTTTACCTGTCGGTTCTGCCCAGATCTAAAACCGCATTTGCACACTGTGCGGGGACCGACCTGTCAGAGCGCCGATCTCCTCTATGGGGGATCGGATGAAGACGGACCATAGAGTCTGTTTTCATCCCATACGCCAGACAGATGAAAAGATAGGGTTTCCATCCATCACACTTTAGTGGATCGGAGCGGGTCGGATGTCACCGCTGACATCCGTCGCTCCATAGACCTGTATAGAGCGTCCATTCAGGTCCGCCTAAAAGACTGACAGGCGGACCTGAACCGTCCACCCGTGTGAAAGGGGCCTAATAGTCCTTTCAGTTCCACTACAACCCCTCCTTGTAGTTCTTTAACACTGAGCTCCCGGTCTCTCACTAGACCCTCTGATTCACTGACTCTGAATCCTTTGAGCTCCTCCAAGGTTTGCGGTGGTATCTCCCTCAAGCGTCACCCACGCTTCCCCGCTGGGTCCCTAGCTTGGCACTCCAGATACTTCTCAAGCTTCACCCCTGCTAACCGGTGAGGTCCCTGTCTTGACACACAAGGTTGCTCTGCAAGCGTCTCCTCCGCGTGTTGGGTCCCTGACTTGGTCACCACCTGAAGTTTCCTGATTCTCTACCGTGCCCGTTCGGTGAGAATATGGTTCCGGTACTTGCTTCAGTTACTCACTGTGGTCCCTGGTAAAGGTGGTTAGTCCCTTTTGTGGCGACAGCTTCCCTCCAACCACTGACAGGTTCTCCGGCTGACAGAACCGTCACTTCTGGTTGGACTGCAAGCCGCAATCCCAACCCTGCGCTGCCCTCTTACTTCTGGATAGACCCTCAGACAGCCTGGCAGCCAGATGCCCCCGGGATAGGCCCAATCTCCGGCCAAGCAGCCTGTGATGTACGACACCCAGACAGCCATTCAGGTGGCACAGAACACCTCACCCAAATATATAGGTTCTCCCAGCAGGCCAAGGGATTCAAGAAAACCCCTGCCCATTGGCTGAGATACCCCCATATACTCATAACCTGACCTTGGGTTGCCCTTCTCATATCTAATACCACCAAGTACCCGGCCACCTAGTGGTACAAGAGAAAAGTGCAACAAGGCCAAACTTAGGGAGAAATCAATAGATCTCTATCAATCGACCAAGATAACTACTCCTGGCAAGTACATATGTGAGGAGCTCCCTGACTAAACCTACATATTTTTTTAACTAATTCGTTCTATTTGCTAGCGTGTGCTTCATGTAAAATTCCCACTTCTCGCTTTTTCCCCCAATATCTTACCAGATGTTGCACTAAGGCCTCTTTCACACGGGGCAGATCAGTCATGATCCGCCCCGTGAACATCCGCTTGCTCAGCGGGGATCGCTCCGCCGATCCCCGCTGAGCAGGAAGATGACAGGTGCATCGCTGCACACTGTGCAGCGACGGACCTGTCAGAGCGCCGCTCTCCCCTATGGGGGGATCGGATGATGACGGTCCGTAGTGTCCGTCGTCATCCGATCCGATCCGAAAACGGAGGGAAAAGTAGGTTTTTCCTCCGTTACACTTTTCGGATCGGAGCGGGGTCGGATGTCAGCGGACATGTCACCGCTGACATCCGACGCTCCATAGGGATGAATGTATGTCCGTTTTTCATCCGAAAACGGAAGGATGAAAAACGGACATACGGATCCCTCATGTGAAAGAGGCCTAATACTGTATGACATAAAAATCTGAAACTACCACTATTTTATTTTCAAAGAGCTCTGCTTTCAGAAAATATATCACAGTTTGGGGGGGTTTTAGGCAATCTTCAGGCCTAAAATGTTTTTATTTTTAAACGTGTGCAAAAAAAAAAGGCTCTGGCATTGAAAGGGTTATTGATTACAGACCTGCATTCATTTGTGTCTTTTATATCTGCCGGGGGTTCAGATTTAGGAAAGTAACGAATATAACATTCTAAAGAACTGAGACTCTGAACAATAAACAAAATCAGAGACGGCTGATTGGAGGATTGAAAGAATCAGACTATGCGGGGGTGCAGTAATGAGTGTTTCCTTTGTTATTGCACAAAAGAAGATCTTCCAATGTATCAAATATCTGGGTGGCTCGCTGTCAATCATTCCCACTTTTTGAAATAAAAAAAATTAACATGGAAGGGAGCTTTGACAGTGAAAGGATTGCATCCATCCAATAGCTCGTATAGGGAGAAGGTTGTCTGCTATCCGGGTGGTGGTGGATGCCTGAGGTTTCACTGTCAGCTGTGCTTGGACATTAACCACTTGACCTCCGGAAGATTTACCCCCCCCCCTTCATGACCAGGCCATTTTATGCGGTACGGCACTGCGTTACTTTAACTGACAATTGCGCAGTCGTGCGACGCTGCACCCAAATAAAATTTATGTCATTTTTTTCCCACAAATAGAGCTTTCTTTTGGTGGTATTTGATCACCTCTGCGGTTTTTATTTTTTGTGCTTTAAACAAAAAAAAAAGACAACAATTTTGAAAAAAAAAACCTATATTTTTTAATTTCTGCTATAAAACATATCCAATAAAAGTAAAGGAAAAAAAAAATCAAATTTAGGGCAATATGTATTTTGCTACATGTTTTTTGGTAAAAACTATCCCAAGAAGCGTAAATTAATAGGCTTGTGCAAAAGCTATAGTGTCTACAAACTATGGGATATATATTGGAATTGTTATTTATGTATTTTCTATACTAGTAATGGCGGTGATCAGCGACTTATAGCGGGACTGTGATAATCAATCAGATCGGGCATCCGAGGAGCAGAGGCAGCGATCGGGCATCCAGGCATCACCCAGCGGCTCTTCTTCTCCTCGCTTCAGCCATGCGTCTCCTCCCCTCCTACTAGGTGTCCAATAGGATCACCTGTCTTTTCAACCAATCGGGTGACGGGTATCAGACCCGCTTCCCGATTGGCCGGGAGGAGGATCAGTGTTGCAACAGCAAATATTCATTCGTGGTTGCAACACAACTGGATGGGCTCCAGACACAATGCTCTGCGTCCCGAGCCCCACCCTATTTTGAAGCCTATTAGAGCCTCTGGCTCTAATCAGGTGCTTAATTAAAAAACCCTGTAAGTAAGTCATGCACCCCGCGTCCTGAAAGGGGCCGGGTTCATGGATAGGGCATGGATAGCGGGGCTGCATCCCAACGCCCACAATGTACGGGTCGCCCCTGGGAGGCATGATGGGACTTGTAGTTGAGCTTTAGGCGTTTGGCTTCTGGCATTTTGGAGTGAAGATGTGAACCATCTCCATAGAGAATTATTGATTTTTTTCCCCCTTAAGCATTTTGTAGCTTCAGGCTTCAAGCTACAAAATGCTCAGGTGTGAATGGGGTCTAAGGGGCCAAGCCCAACCCCTGAAAAACAACCCCCACACCATAATCCCCCCTCCACCAAAAGATTTGGACCAGTGCACAAAGCAAGGTCCATAAAGACATGGATGAGCGAGTTTGGGGTGGAGGAACTTGAGTGGCCTGCAGTCAAGAAATTTTATTTATTTATTTTGGATATGTTTTGTAGCAGAAAGAAAAAAAAAATTCAGGCTTTTTTCTGTTGGGTACAGTGTTGCATGACTGTGCAATTGCCAGTTAAAGTAGCGTGGTTCCAAATAGCAAAAAATTTCCTGGTCAGGAAGGGCGGTAAAAGCTTTCAGAGCTGAAGTGGTAAAAGGTAAACTTATCCTTTTTAACAAATAAATAAATAAAAAAAAAGATCCTTGGTGTCATTAGGTTACATACAGTGGGGACGGAAAGTATTCAGTTACACTGAATTGCCAATAGATGTCATCACCAGGAGATTCATACATACTGTATGTAATAAAATCCAGCGCAATAGTGATGAATATACAGTGGAGACAGAAAGTATTCAGACCCCCTTAAATTTTTCACTCTTTGTTATATTGCAGCCATTTGCTAAAATCATTTAAGTTCATTTTTTCCCTCATTAATGTACACACAGCACCCCATATTGTACACACAGCACCCCATATTGTACACACAGCACCCCATATTGTACACACAGCACCCCATATTGACAGAAAAACACAGAATTGTTGACATTTTTGCAGATTTATTAAAAAAGAAAAACTGAAATATCACATGGTCCTAAGTATTCAGACCCTTTCCTCAGTATTTAGTAGAAGCCCCTTTTGATCTAATACAGCCATGAGTCTTTTTGGGAAAGATGCAACAAGTTTTTCACACCTGGATTTGGGGATCCTCTGCCATTCCTCCTTGCAGATCCTCTCCAGTTCTGTCAGGTTGGATGGTAAACGTTGGTGGACGGCCATTTTTAGGTCTCTCCAGAAATGCTCAATTGGGTTTAAGTCAGGGCTCTGGCTGGGCCATTCAAGAACAGTCATGGAGTTGTTGTGAAGCCACTCCTTCGTTATTTTAGCTGTGTGCTTAGGGTCATTGTCTTGTTGGAAGGTAAACCTTCGGCCCAGTCTGAGGTCCTGAGCACTCTGGAGAAGGTTTTCGTCCAGGATATCCCTGTACTTGGCCGCATTCATCTTTCCCTTGATTGCAACCAGTCGTCCTGTCCCTGCAGCTGAAAAACACCCCCACAGCATGATGCTGCCACCACCATGCTTCACTGTTGGGGCTGTATTGGACAGGTGATGAGCAGTGCCTGGTTTTCTCCACACATACCGCTTAGAATTAAGGCCAAAAAGTTCTATCTTGGTCTCATCAGACCAGAAAATCTTATTTCTCACCATCTTGGAGTCCTTCAGGTGATTTTTAGCAAACTCCATGCAGGCTTTCATGTGTCTTGCACTGAGGAGAGGCTTCCATCGGGCCACTCTGCCATAAATCCCCGACTGGTGGAGGGCTGCAGTGATGGTTGACTTTCTACAACTTTCTCCCATCTCCCGACTGCATCTCTGGAGCTCAGCCACAGTGATCTTTTGGGTTCTTCTTTACCTCTCTCACCAAGGCTCTTCTCCCCCGATAGCTCAGTTTGGCCGGACGGCCAGCTCTAGGAAGGGTTCTGGTCGTCCCCAAACGTCTTCCATTTAAGGATTATGGAGGCCACTGTGCTCTTAGAAACCTTAAGTGCAGCAGAATTTTTTTTGTAACCTTGGCCAGATCTGTGCCTTGCCACAATTCTGTCTCTGAGCTCTTCAGGCAGTTCCTTTGACCTCATGATTCTCATTTGCTCTGACATGCACTGTGAGCTGTAAGGTCTTCTATAGACAGGTGTGTGGCTTTCCTAATCAAGTCCAATCAGTATAATCAAACACAGCTGGACTCAAATGAAGGTGTAGAACCATCTCAAGGATGATCAGAAGAAATGGACAGCACCTGAGTTATATATATGAGTGTCACAGCAAAGGGTCTGAATACTTAGGACCATGTGATATTTCAGTTTTTCTTTTTTAATAAATCTGCAAAAATGTCAACAATTCTGTGTTTTTCTGTCAATATGGGGTGCTGTGTGTACATTAATGAGAAAAAAAATGAACTTAAATGATTTTAGCAAATGGCTGCAATATAATGAAGAGTGAAAAATGTAAGGGGGTCTGAATACTTTCCGTCCCCACTGTATATGAGAAATAGAAATTGCTCAAGGAACCCCCTAGGAATCTCTGGAGGAACCCTAGGATTCCACAGAACCCTGCTTGAAAAAAAAAGCCTGATCTAAGAGGACACTGTACTTTGCTCTTCTCCTTATTGAATACACATTCGTTCAATATTCCTTCAGAAGCTCATTATAGAACTTCCCTACAGACAAGTCTGCCGCTCAACGAGAAAATGGCTGTTTGAGCTGTAAATTGTGCGAGTACAGCCCCTGCATATTAACCCCATGGGGGGTGCTCTCTTAAGACCATTTTGCTTTACGGAAACTATTCCAACAGGTTAGCTTTACATTGAAGTTCTAAGAAATCTGGAATTTTGTTAATGGCGCGTCCCCATGAGAAGCTCCAACCGTATTTGATAGATTGTGTTCTACCTGCAGGGCTGGTGCATGTGTCACTTCCACTTTACAGAATTATTTCTTGATCAGTGAGTTCACACCGTCAGGCAGCTATGTGATCCAGCGGGAAAAGTACTTGGATATTCTTTTTCAGGATTACTCTGAAATATTTAATCTTGTCTATTTCAATGTTTACAGTACGCTATGTATACGCCTATACGTCTCTATCTATCTATCTATCTATCTATCTATCTATCTATCTATCTATCTATCTATCTATCTATCTATCTATCTATCTATCTATCTATCTATCTATCTATCTATCTATCGCAATTTACTATAGCTCTGCAGCACTAGTTAGTGCGAATTAGAGCTACCGTATTTAGCGTTAATCACGCTAATTTGCGCTAAAACGGTAATCACTATAGTGCTGGTAAAAAAAATACTCCCAAAATCAGATTTACTATAGTTCCCTGAAAACAAATAGCGCCCAAACCCTTACTCTGCTAAAACCTGGAGTAGTGCACATAAATAATGTTTAGAGCATGATATAGTTGCCTAAATGGTACTGAGATGTGCGGTATATTGTTTAATGATAATCTGCTTTTAAACTGTGTGAAAAAGTGATTTCTACACTTAAATATCTTTAAGGCCCTATTCATACCTAAGTGTTTTGTAGCTTGAAGCCTGAAGCTACAAAACGCTGGAGGGGAAAAAATCAATTATTCTCTGTGGAGACGGTTCACATCTCCACTCCAAAACGCCTGAAGCCAGAAGCTCCAAAACGCCTGAAGCTCAAACAAGTTCTGGAACTTTTTCTTTAGGCAGATTTGGGCGTTTTTCTGCTTTTTACGTTGGTGACCTTTTGACCTGCACAAAAGCGCGGCAAAAACGCAGTAAAAAATGCGGCAAAATCGCTGTAAAATTACGCTCAGGTGTGAATGGGGCCTAAAAGTCTTATGCCCTGTACACACGGTCGGATTTTCCGACGGAAAATGTGTGATAGGACCTTGTTGTCGGAAATTCCGACCGTGTGTGGGCTCCATCACACATTTTCCATCGGATTTTCCGACACACAAAGTTTGAGAGCAGGATATAAAATTTTCCGACAACAAAATCCGTTGTCGGAATTTCCGATCGTGTGTACACAAATCCGACGGACAAAGTGCCACGCATGCTCAGAATAAATAAAGAGATGAAAGCTATTGGCTACTGCCCCGTTTATAGTCCCGACTTACGTGTTTTACGTCACCGCGTTCAGAACGATCGGATTTTCCGACAACTTTGTGTGACCGTGTGTATGCAAGACAAGTTTGAGCCAACATCCGTCTGAAAAAATCCTAGGATTTTGTTGTCGAAATGTCCGAACAAAGTCCGACCGTGTGTACAGGGCATAAGAAGAGATAAATTCCTCCGTCTCTGTACAACTAGGTGCCAACACAACTGAGCATGCTCAGACCTGCAAATAGCTCTCATTTTAGCTCCATTGTCTTTTTTACAGGGCGCTATAGTAAATACTAGAATGAGCGCCATGTTAAAGCGGGATTCCAGCCAGGATATTTTTTTTTTAAAAGTCAGCAGCTACAAACACTGTAGCTGCTGACTTTAAATAAGTACACTTAGCTGTCCTGGGTGCCCGCGATGTCGGCCGCCCAAGGCCGACCCGTACCTCAGCTCTCGGGCCTTGGCATCGCCATCCTAGGTAAGGGAAACAGGCAGTGGAGCCTTGTGGATTCACTGCCAGTTTCGCACTGCGCACGCGCGAGCGGCACGGCACTCTGTGAATGGCCCCGTGGTTTTCTGGGAACACACACAGCTCCCAGAAGGCAACGGTGCTGCAGTACACGCCACGGAATAGGAAGAGGCAGATAAGGAAGACTGCCTAGCAACAAGGGTTTCAGGTAAGTTAAAAAAAAAAAATTTCAAATTTTTTTTTTTTATATTTTTGGTGCAATTTTTATCTTTAGGGTGGCCCTCCACTTTAAAGAGGGTTTTTTGGGAGTGAAAATCTGTGTTATTATAGTCAAATGCAAGTTTTAGCCATTGATTCTAATAGTACAATCAATTATAACTTCCCAAAATAAATCCTTTTAATGTTGAGATGAAACGTATCGTTCTCTGAAAAATGTTTTCCTTTGCAACATTGTTGCTTTTACTTAATCTATTTTGTTTTTAAGAATGCTAGAATGTGAGTGAGTTTGGAGTGGAGGAATTTGACTGACCTGCACAGAGTCCTGACCTCAACCCGATAGAATACCTTTTGGCTGAACTAGAGCAGAGACTGCGAGCCAGGCCTTCTCATCCAACATCAGTGTCTGGCCTCACAAATGCACTTCTGGAAGAATGGTCAAACATTCCCATAGACACACTCCTAAACCTTGTGGACTGCCTTCCCAGAAGAGTTGAAGCTGTTATAGCTGCAAAGGGTGGGCCCTGTTCATGTGCGTGTAAAGGCAGGTGTCCAAAAACTTTTGACAATATAGTGTGTGTGTATATATATATATATACACACAGTATATATTTTTGTCTCTACTCGTTCCTGTGTGGTCTGCGAACAGTTTGCAAGCTTGCTCTCTTTTATGTGATATATTGAGAAATACTTTGAGATGATGATTTACACACAATGTTCTTATATGCATTCTTTTCATGTTAAAACAGAAGTAAAGGTTTTTGTCATTTTTAGGAATCATACTTACCTAGGTAGATGCAGCAGTGTCCCCCGGAGCCTCTGCACTGAGAACTGAGCAACGCTGATCGCTCGGTTTTTAGAGCTCCCCGAACAGAGAGCTGTAGACTGACAGTCACAACTCTCTTCTCTGCTCCCTCCTCGCTCTTTGGAGCGTTGGGCTGTGGTGGTGGCAGGGGCGGCTGGCTCAGACTCTCAGCGGTTCTCAGGAGGCTAAGAGAACAAAACACGTTCTTCTTTTTGGGCTTCCTCCCCCAAACAACTGTCTGGGAGGCCAAAGATTCCTCTGCACCAGTAGTACTCAACCACCACTGGTTCTCACCCCCTATCCCAGCCAGCAGCAAATCTCTTAACCTCGCACAGTGCCTCACAGCTCCCATAATGCCCCTCAACTTCCCATAGTGGCTCACGGTGCTCCCAGGCCCCTGATAGCCATCAGTCTTGACAGTGCCCCACAGCTTTCCACAGTGCCCCCCAATCTCCCACAGTGCCCCCAGTCTGCGGCTGAGCCTCCAGCTTTAGCAGTATACCACAATGTTCCACAGCCCTCTCCAGATACCTCATCATCTACAGGGCAACCAAATCAGCTGTAGAGTCCCATAACCCACTTCCACCTCCCACAAAACACCTAGACCCATCCAGAGCCTTCCAGCATTTTGGTAAATATTTTGCATTCCCACACTTACTGTTGGGGCATGACACGTTTTGGGAGAATTTACTAGACCCTGGTCTCAAAAAGGTTGAGAACCCCTGCTCTACACAGATGTCTTCACCAGGTAAAGCCTGGGAGGCAAGGACCCTTCATGGCTGCATCCTCACAGACTCCACCTGGGAGAAAAAGACCCCTCTTGGCTACATCCTTCACAGACTCCACCTGGGAGAAAAAGACCCTTCATGGCTACATCCTTCACAGACTCCACCTGGGAGGCATAGACCCTTCATGGCTACATCCTTCACAGACTCCACCTGGGAGAAAAGGACACCCTCATGGCAACATCCTTCACAGACTCCACCTGGGAGAAAAGGACCCCTCTTGGCTACATCCTTCACAGACTCCACCTGGGAGAAAAAGACCCTTCATGGCTACATCCTTCACAGACTCCACCTGGGAGGCATAGACCCTTCATGGCTACATCCTTCACAGACTCCACCTGGGAGAAAAGGACACCCTCATGGCAACATCCTTCACAGACTCCACCTGGGAGAAAAGGACACCCTCATGGCAACATCCTTCACAGACTCCACCTGGGAGAAAAAGACCCTTCATGGCTACATCCTTCACAGACTCCACCTGGGAGGCATAGACCCTTCATGGCTACATCCTTCACAGACTCCACCTGGGAGAAAAGGACACCCTCATGGCAACATCCTTCACAGACTCCACCTGGGAGACAAGGACCCTTCCAAATATTTACCCTTTTCCTCAGGCCAAATCACTGAAATAAACTCCTCAGTGATTGGCCTAAGGCAGGATACATATTCATAGCCCAGTACATTGTGGCTTCTCACTCTACTGGAGAACATTCAATAGCAGCAGGCAGAAGCAATCATTGCCTTGGGGCTTTGGAGAAAGTCAACAAACACAGATAGCATAAACAAAGTTGCGGCTGGATGCAAACACTAAATTTGGTTGGAGACACTCCAGCTTTAGGCAGGGTCCCTAAACCTTTCCTTAGACTGTTGGATTCTCATTTACCAAGAATACGAACAAAACAGAGCAGAATTGCTCTATTAAGTTACCAAATGAAAAATACAAAATACTATTGCTCACCCTTTCCCAACCATTTTAACCTAGAGGAACCTTTGAAATAATTCTCAGGTCTCATGGTACCCCTGATGAAACCAGTTCTCTGATGGTCAGTGTGGGAAAAATTCCCCTTAAATTAGTGGTCAGTGGGAAGAATGCTCCATACATTGGAGATCATTGGGAAGAATGTTCTTTACATTGACGGTCATTGGGAAGAATGCTCATTACATTGGAAGTCATTGGGAAGAATGTTCCTTACATTGGCGGTCATTGGGAAGAATGCTCATTATATTGGAAGTTATTGGGAAGAATGTTGCCTACATTGGTAGTCATTGGGAAGAATGCTGCTTATATTGGTGATCATTAGGATGAATGCTCTTTACATTGGTGATTTGTGTGAAGAATGCTCCATACATTGGTGGTCAGTGAGAAGAATGCCCCTTACATTGATGGTCATTGGGAAGAATGCCTCTTACATTGGTGATCAGTGAGAAGAATGCTCCCTACATTGGGGGTCAGTAAGAAGAATGCCCCTTACATTGATGGTCATTGGGAAGAATGCTGTTTACATTGGTCGTCAGTGAGAAGAATGCCCCTTACATTGGTGGTCATTAAAGCCTCGTACACAGGCTTAGCTTTTCGGATGACCGAATGTCCGTTTTTTGTGGCATGCTATTCTCTTGTCGAAAGTGAAGAGGTTACTCTCAATACAAAAATTTTCGTACGACACAATACAATGCCAGACAGGGCTGGACTGGGACAAAAATTTGGCCCTGGACTTCCTCATGACCGGCCCACTTTAAACTTGAGTGTCCCCAACAGTGTCTCCCTTTCATCAGAGTGTCCCCAACAGTGTCCCCCTAACATCAGAGTGTCCCCAACAGCGTCCCCTTTACATCAGAGTGTCCCCAACAGCGCCCCCCTTACATCAGAGTGTCCCCAACAGCACCCCCCTTACATCAGAGTGTTCTCAACAGCGTCCCCCTTACATCAGAGTGTCCCCAACAGAATCCCCCTTACATCAGAGAGTCCCAATCAGCAGCCCACTTCACATCAGAGTCCCCATCAGAGAGTCCCCACCAGTAGCTCCCTTCACATCAGTGTGTCCCCATCAGAAGCCCTTCACATCAGAGTCCCCACCAGCAGCCCACTTCACATCAGAGTCCCCACCAGCAAACCACTTCACATTAGAGTCCCCACCAGCAGCCCACTTCACATCAGAGTCCCCACCAGCAACCCACTTCACATCAGAGTCCCCACCAGCAGCCCACTTCACATCAGAGTCCCCACCAGCAGCCCACTTCACATCAGAGTCCCCATCAGCAGCCCCCTTCACATTAGAGAGCCCCCATCAGCAGCCCCCTTCACATCAGAGTGTCCTCCCCCTCCCACGTGTACTCACAATTTTGAAGGCAGCTTCTCGTTCTTCTCTCCAGTCATGTGATAACAAGTGCTAAGGGGAGAGAGGAAGGAAAGTCTACCATTGGTCTATCTCCCCCTGCAGGCTGGAGGGAGCAGAAAGCCTAATGCTCTCTCCAGCATATGACGGAAGCTGCTCCTCCTGACAGGAGTGAAATTGCGATCACTCGCTGTCAGAGAGGAGCGGCTCCAGGACTGCACCTGACTGGCCCACAGAGCCATCGGCCCACCGGGAATCTCCCGGTAGTCCCGATGGCCAGTACATGCCTGATGCCAGATGTGACGTAATGTGTTGACTAGCTTTGTATGTATTCTTTCATTTTTTTGAGCATGAGTAGTCTTGCTCTTACGATTTTATTCATTCGAAAACCGTACTAATGAAACAAAAATTGGACGTTGAGTTCACACCCGACAAAAATTTTACAGTCTGCACATCCAGCTTTTGTCTGACGAAATTTTCATATCCTGTGTGTACAGGCCTTGAGATGAATGCTCCTTACATTGGCGATTAGTGGGGAAAATGCTCCATACGTTGGTGGCCAGTGTGAAGAATGCCCCCTTAACAGTGGTGACCAGAATGTCACTCTTACAGAAAGCTAAAAAGATTACTTTGGTGTCACGGCCCTGTCTCTGCCAAGTGGCATTAGTCTCTGAACTATGCAGACACCATGAAATGGGGAAGTGAATCAGCCACAGCTCAAGGAACCCCTAGCAACCACTGGAGGAACCCTAGGGTTCCATGGGACCTTGGATAAGAACGGCTGCTATAGATTATGAAAAATTAGCCATGTGGAGTAATTTCTCAATGCATTTGTTGTTGACCTTATTTTTATTGCACTGTATTATGTACATGGCGAGTTCAGAACAACCCTAAGCTTCTCTAAACGGGTCTCTGACAGCATTTTATGTTCCCTCAAGTTGGCTCGGTAAATAATGGCACAGCTGTTATTTTTCTTCTAATGTGATCCAATACATCGCAGTGACTTTCAGCTATTCACTGTCCTATTTATCAGTTCAAATGAGATCATGTCACATATGTTCCAGTAAGTTCTTCCTAATTAAATCTTCCTCTTTAAGGCTGCAAAAGACCGCGGCCCTAAAGAGCAATGTTTGCAAATAATGAATTGCATTGAATGGAAGCGAGGTCTAATTTGCTTCTATTTGTTAATGCTGTAGAGCTTCTGGGCAACTTTAAATAACATCCTTCAGATTACTTTTCATTTATTAGGAAATCATTTCATATATATACTGCATATGTTTATAGATGACTTTTATAAGTATCTTCAAATCTAGCTTTATATAAAATTCCCATAATCCTTAGCAAAGTTCATTTACCAAAGGCTTTCCACATGCTTCTTAAAGCCGAGTTCCAGCCTGTAAACAAAAAAAGTCAAATACTGTAGCTGCTGACTTTTAATATAAGGACACTTACCTGTCCAGGTATCCCGCAATTTCAGCACCCCTAGCCGATTCGTCCATTGGCTCCAGGTGCAGGCACCGGCATCTTCACTAAGGGAAACAGGAAGTGAAGCCTTGCGGCCTCACAGCCTGTTTCCAACTGCGCATACGCGAGTCACGCTGCGCTTTCTGAATGGTCCCTCTGTCTTCTGGGATCTGTGTGTCTCCCAGAAGGCAGCGGGGGGAAGGAGGAGGGGCGGGGGAAGGAAGAGGGGCGGGGAATTTTGTAGATTGCCACAATCGTGAGACCTGTTTTCTGACTGGCCAAAAAGAGAAGACTCCCGATTGGCCGCCGAGGAGGGGGGGGGGGACGGAAGCCACCGCCGCTGTGATGACCAGGAGAACGGGAGGCCACCGCTCAGGGTTGCCAACTGCCAGTAAATTTACTGACAGTTTGAAAAAAATTGTGATTTTTTTTTTTTTTTACAACTGCCAGTAAATATCAGAGGCTGATAATTTCATGGTGTGTTGACTTTTTAAGTGTAAATGAAGCAAATTACTTTGTTATAGGTATTGTCAGTGTTTCCATATCATGTTTATACTGTTCAAATATTCACTGTGTTAGTTCTCAATAGTTCTGTAATTTCTCAGGTTGCCAGTAAAAAATGTGCTCCGCCAGTAAAATGTCCATGTTTTGCCAGTAAAAAATGCTTCGGGAGGAAGGCAAGCATGGGGTAAGTGCTACTGACCAATGGGGGGGGGGGGGATTGGGGGTTGGCATACTGTTTGCCACCCCCCCCAAAAAAAAAATTTCCACCGGCCGCCACTGCTGCCATGACTGTCTATAACCAACAATTGAAATTGCAGACATGATCTGTCACCTTTAGACGTTTGTTCTGGCAAAGGAATCGACGATCATGCTCCACAGGCCTATGGGACATATCAGGGAAAACGTGGCTGGTGGAATTCAGTGTTTCCTTAGCCGGGGATGTGGATGGGAGGTAAAAATACTACATGGCGGGCTACTAAAAAAAAAACAACTTTTAATTCAAATACACACATAATATATCTGGGCAGATAAAGGACGGGTACATCTGCCTCTGCATCCTGCCAAATGTGTTTTAGTCTGTTTGCTTCGTATCCTCATATGACATGAATCCATTCTGTACTATTTCTTGGATTTCCATGGATTTACTTCATCTTGGGCTAAATTAAGGACATTTCCAATCTTTACAAACTTAAATTCGACCCTTGTCTGCAGCCAAAAGTATTGCCCCTGGGGGAAGAGTTTCCTTTTTGAACGTATCAGTAGCCCTGACCTTCTAGTGGGAATCCTTTTTCAAACATTTTATTAAAAGCTTGATGATATCTCTATTTTCTGTCAAGGTCTAGCTTGTATTCCGTCATCCAATTCTCAATAGCATATAGTGAGGAAAAGGAAAGCCAAGTTAACACCACAAATAGATTCAAGGGAAGTGTTACAGTAATATAATAATAATAATAATAATAATAATAATAATAATATAATGATAAAAAATAATAAAACAGATCAAACCAAAAGAATGGATTTTTGTATGATGAGTTGTTGGAATGTTTTGTTGGCAGTATAACTAATCAGATGACACCCAGTGTGGTTTGTTGTATTTGATAAAGATACCCAAGAGAGTCTCTTAATAGATCTTGTTAAAGGCGGGGCTTTTTTTTTTTTTTCAGCAGGAACGCGGGGGAACGCAGTTCCGGCACCACCAGCACTGAATCGGGGGGGAGGGTCTATTGGTGCCGACTGCATTTCCAAATTAGAATAGTACTGAATTTAAATTAATCCGAAATAAGGTAAAAAAACACTTGGACGAAATTCGAATTTGAATCGTTTTCGATTACTTTTCGAATTCAAATAGTTTTCCGAATTCCAAAGAGAATAAAATAGAGTAGAAAATAAAGTAATAGAATAGAAAAAAATATATACTACTTTATTTTCTCTTTGGAAATCAGAAAACTATTCAAATTCAAAAAAATTTAATCGATTTGAAAACGAATAAATGAAATGAATTCCGAAAACGAATGAAACTAATTTAACTAAACTAATTTAAGTAAATAACGGATCGAAACTAAACAATTTTTTTTTCGTTCTGCACATGTCTAATATTATTCCCTGTTGAAACACTGATCCTCAATCCAGCCAATCAGAAGCGGGTGTGAGACCTGTTCTCTGATTGGCCGAAAAGAGAAGACTCCCGATTGGCTGCCGAGGAGGAGGGAGGAAACGGAAGCAACCGGTGCCGTCGCTGTGATGACCAGGAGAAGGGGAGGCTGCCGCTGCCGCTGAGCAGGGGAAGCCACCAGTGATGGGGTAAGTGCTACCGACTGACCGACGGCACTGAATCAGGTGGAGGGTCTATTGATGCCGACTGCAGGGGGATCTATTGTCACTGGGGGTCATTTGCTGCTGGGGAGGTCTATTTTTGCTGGTGGGGGATCTATTCATGCTGGGGGGGGGATCTTAAGTTAGTTGGGGGTCAATTATTTGCTGGGAGAGATCTCCTGCTGAGGGAGGGGTCCATTGTTGCTGTCTGTTAGAGAGTCTGCTGATGCTGGCTGCTGGGATATCTACTGTAATGTTACTGGCAGGGTTTATTGTTGCTGGGGAGATCTATTGTTGTTGGGGAGGATCTGTTGTTATTGGCAGGGGTTCTATTGTTGCTGGTTGGGATCTTATGTTGCTAAGGGGTCAATTGTTGCTTGGAGGGATCTGCTGTTGAGGGAAAGGTTTGTTGATGCTGGCTGCTGGGAGAGCTACTGTATTGTTATAGGGGAGGTCTATTGTTATGAGGGGGGGGGTCTATTGTTGTCGGGGGTATTTTGCTACGGGGGATCAATTGTTGCTGGGGATTTATTGTTGGTGGTGGGGGATCCTATTGTTGCTGGTGGGGATCTTATGTTGCTAAGGGGTCAATTGTTGCTGGGAGGGATCTACTGTTGAGGGAAGGGTCTGTTGATACTGGCTGCTGGGAGATCTACTGTAGTGTTATATGGGAGGTCTATTGTTACTGGGGGGTATTTTGCTACAGGGGATCTATTGTTGCTGGTTGGGATCTTATGTTGTTAGGGGGTTAATTGTTGTGGGTTCTACTGTTGAGGGAAGGGTCTGCTGGTGCTGGCTGCTGGGAGATGTACTGCACTGTTATATTGGGGCACTATTGTTGCCGGGGGATCTATTGTTGTTGGGTATTTTGCTACTGGGGATCTCTTGTTGCTGTGGGATTTATTGTTGCTGGGGGTATTTATTGTTTCTGGGGGATCTATTGTTGTTAGGGGATCTATTGTTGCTGGAGGGGATTTATTGTTGCTAGGGGGGTCTTAAGTTGCTGGTTGCACAGGATCATGCTCAGAGGTGAGTAGGGGGCAGAGACAAGGGGTGACCTGGATAGGGGAGTACCTGCACCTATTCCCTGAGAAAAAAAAGCCCTGGTTAAGGGTATTTGTTGCAATACTTTTAACTACAATGGGGCTACCTCCAAGCTAAACCTGCTCTCAATGTATTCATTGCTATATGTATGATCCAGGTTGGGTGTCCTATAGTTCAGGTGAAGACCACATTTCGCAAAGGTACCTTGGCTGGGCAGTGTGGCTTTACATACATTAATATTTATATGTAGCATCCTCTTAGATAGGTGTTAGGAATTACAGTGCCTTGAAAAAGTATTCATACCCCTTGAGATTTTCCACATTTTGTCATGTTACAACCAAAAACAGAAATGTATTTTATTGGGGTTTTTTTGTGATAGACCAACACAAAGTGGCATATAGTTGTGAAGTGGAAGGAAAATGATAAATGGTTTTCAACATTTTTTACAAATAAATACGTGAAAAGTGTGGGGTACATTTGTATTCAGCCCCCTTTACTCTAATACCCCTAACTAAAATCTAGTTGAACAAATTGCCTTTAGAAGTCACCTAATTGGTAAATAGAGTCCACCTGTGTGTAATTTAATCTCAGTATAAATACAGCTGTTCTGCGAAGCCCTCAGAGGTCTGTTAGAGAACCTTAGTGAACAAACAGCATCATGAAGGCCAAGGAACACACCAGACAGGTCAGGGATAAAGTTGTGGAGAGGTTTAAAGCAGGGTTCAGTTAAAAAATATCCCAAGCTCTGAACATCTCACAGGGCTCTGTTCAATCCATCATCTGAAAATGGAAAGAGTATGGGACAACTGCAAACCTACCAAGACATGGCCGTCCACCTAAACTGACAAGGAGAACATTCATCAGAGAAGAGCCAAGAGGTCCATGGTAATTCTGGAGGAGCTGCAGAGATCCACAGCTCAGGAGGGAGAATCTGTCCACAGGACAACTATTAGTCGTGTTCTCCAAAAATCTGACCTTTATGGAAGAGTGACAAGAAGAAAGACATTGTTGAAAGAAAACCATAAGAAGTCCTGTTTGCAGTTTGCGAGAAGCCATGTGGAGGACACAGCAAACATGTGGAAGAAGGTGCTCTGGTCAGATGAGACCTAAATTGAACTTTTTGGCCTAAAAGCAAAACGCTATGTGTGGTGGAAAACTAACACTGCACATCACCCTGAACACACCATCCCCACCGTGAAACATGGTGGTGGCAGCATCATGTTGTGGGGATGCTTTTCTTCAGCAGGGACAGGGAAGCTGGTCAGAGTTGATGGGAAGATGGATGGAGCCAAATACAGGGCAATCTTAGAAGAAAACCTGTTAGAGTCTGCAAAAGACTTGAGACTGGGGCGGAGGTTCACCTTCCAGCAGGACAACGACCCGAAACATACAGCCAGAGCTACAATGAAATGGTTTAGATCAAAGCATATTCATTTGTTAGAATGGCCCAGTCACAGTCCAGACCTAAATCCAATTGAGAATCTGTGGCAAGACTTGAAAATTGCTGTTCACAGACGCTCTCCATCCAATCTGACAGAGCTTGAGATATTTTGCAAAGAAGAATGGGCAAAAATGTCCCTCTCTAGATGTGCAAAGCTGGTAGAGACATCCCCAAAAAGACTTGCAGCCAGGCCCGGATTTACTCCCTTTGCCGCCCCAAGGCCAGGTCCTTCAATGCCGCCCCCCCCCCCCCCACACACACACACACCACCATTCTCGTCCTTTATCGATGACTGCTACAATAGATCAATTAAAAACATATCTCCACACCAGAGAACACTGAAAATAACCAGCTTTAATTGTACAGACTGAAAATACTTCAGGGTAAGTGCGCGAGGGGTAAGGATTTTTCGCGGGCAATGGCTGGTGTTAGTGCTTCAATCATCCCCGGCACCATGGTTGTTATGGTGTCAGGATGATTGAAACGCATTATTTCTATCATTACATTGTAATATAAAATGAAATAGTTCAACTCACCATAATGAAGAATCATTGGGAGCCCTGAGCGTGTCACTTGCCACTATGCCTGCCACCAGATGAGGATGTCACTTGCCACGCTACCTGCCACCAGATGGAGATGTCACTTGCCACGCTGCCTGCCACCAGATGGGGATGTCACTTGCCTCTATGCCTGCCACCAGATGGGAATGTCACTTGCCACGCTGCCTGCCACCAGATGGGAATGTCACTTGCCACACTGCCTGCCACCAGATGGGAATGTCACTTGCCACACTGCCTGCCACCAGATGGGGATGTCACTTGCCACGCTGCCTGCCACCAGATGGGGATGTCACTTGCCACGCTGCCTGCCACCAGATGGGGATGTCACTTGCCTCTATGCCTGCCACCAGATGGGGATGTCACTTGCCACACTGCCACCAGATGGGGATGTCACTTGCCACGCTGCCTGCCACCAGATGGGGTTGTCACTTGCCACCATGCCTGCCACCAGATGGGGATGTCACTTGCCACACTGCCACCAGATGGGGATGTCACTTGCCATGCTCCCTGCCACCAGATGGGGATGTCACTTGCCACCATGCCTGCCACCAGATGGGGATGTCACTTGCCACGCTGCCTGCCACCAGATGGGGATGTCACTTGCCACGCTGCCTGCCACCAGATGAGGATGTCACTTGCCACGCTGCCTGCCACCAGATGAGGATGTCACTTGCCACCATGCCTGCCACCAGATGGGGATGTCACTTGCCACCATGCCTGCCACCAGATGGGGATATCACTTGTCACTATGCCTGCCACCAGATGAAGATGTCACTTGCCACTATGCCTGCCACCAGATGGAGATGTCACTTGCCACTATGCCTGCCACCAGATGGGGATGTCACTTGCCACTATGCCTGCCACCAGATGGGGATGTCACTTGCCACTATGCCTGCCACCAGATGGGGATGTCACTTGCCACGCTGCCTGCCACCAGATGGGAATGTCACTTGCCACACTGCCACCCGATGGGGATGTCACTTGCCACACTGCCACCAGATGGGGATGTCACTTGCCACGCTGCCTGCCACCAGATGGGGTTGTCACTTGCCACCATGCCTGCCACCAGATGGGGATGTCACTTGCCACACTGCCACCAGATGGGGATGTCACTTGCCATGCTCCCTGCCACCAGATGGGGATGTCACTTGCCACACTGCCACCCGATGGGGATGTCACTTGCCACGCTGCCTGCCACCAGATGGGGTTGTCACTTGCCACCATGCCTGCCACCAGATGGGGATGTCACTTGCCACACTGCCACCAGATGGGGATGTCACTTGCCACGCTGCCTGCCACCAGATGGGGATGTCACTTGCCACGCTGCCTGCCACCAGATGAGGATGTCACTTGCCACACTGCCTGCCACCAGATGGGGATGTCACTTGCCACCATGCCTGCCACCAGATGGGGATATCACTTGCCACTATGCCTGCCACCAGATGAAGATGTCACTTGCCACTATGCCTCCCACCAGATGGAGATATCACTTGCCACTATGCCTGCCACCAGATGGGGATGTCACTTGCCACTATGCCTGCCACCAGATGGGGATGTCACTTGCCACTATGCCTGCCACCAGATGGGGATGTCACTTGCCACGCTGCCTGCCACCAGATGGGAATGTCACTTGCCACACTGCCACCAGATGGGAATGTCACTTGCCACACTGCCACCAGATGGGAATGTCACTTGCCACACTGCCACCAGATGGGAATGTCACATGCCACGCTGCCTGCCACCAGATGGGAATGTCACGTGCCACGCTGCCTGCCACCAGATGGGGATGTCACTTGCCTCTATGCCTGCCACAGATGGGAATGTCACTTGCCACCATGCCTGCCACCAGATGGGGATGTCACTTGCCTCTATGCCTGCCACAGATGGGAATGTCACTTGCCACCATGCCTGCCACCAGATGGGGATGTCACTTGCCACACTGCCACCAGATGGGGATGTCACTTGCCACACTGCCACCAGATGGGGATGTCACTTGCCACACTGCCACCAGATGGGGATGTCACTTGCCACACTGCCACCAGATGGGGATGTCACTTGCCATGCTCCCTGCCACCAGATGGGGATGTCACTTTCCATGCTCCCTGCCACCAGATGGGGATGTGTGTCACTTGCCATGCTGCCTTCTATCAGATGGAGGAGGGCGGAACAGCGGTGCGGGCAATGAGAGATGTCATCTCTCTCCCCGGCTGCCGTACCGCTGACATTACATTGATTTTTTCAAAAATGGCGCTGGGCTGCGCAATCACGCTACTGCGCATGCGCCGCCCGGCCGAGCGCGTACGAGCTTTCCCGAGCCCAGCCGGCTTCGGAACGGCGCATGCGCAGTTGCGTGGTTGGCTCGCGGCCATCTTTTCTATGGGCACCGGTGCCCCTAATAGAGTTTAATGGGCAGCCCGAATAGGGGGGCGGCCGCGAAGTCGCCGCAGGAGCGGCGCCGCCCCTGCACCACTGCCTGGCCTCGGTGGCCTTGTGGCAAATCCGGCCCTGTTGCAGCTGTAATTGCAGAGAAAGGAGGTTCTACAAAGTATTGACTCAGGGGGGCGCCATACAAATGTACACCACACTTTTCACATATTTATATGTAAAACATTTTGAAAATCATTTATCATTTTCCTTCCACTTCACAATTATGTGCCACTTTGTGTTGGTCTATCACATAAAATCCCAATAAAATATATTTACGTTTTTGCCTGTAACATGACAAAATTTGGAAAATGTTAAGGGGTGTGAATACTTTTTCACTTAATTATGGACATTACCACACACCTCTGTATCCCCCCACCCCCTTTTTTTTTATATTTTCATATACAGGATATAGAAATAACCCCTTGTTTTTGGTGATAGCGGAGCACCGCCAAGAGATATCAATAAATAGATAAATATTGAAAATGTTCGACATATAGAACCGATGATAGATTATAATAATGTCACATTATAACTATTATATAATTTGTCATAACCGGTCTATCATTGTATTTCATGACAACACAAACAAATATGTATATTTTATTACACCTTGCACCTTGTAATATGTCATTGCTAACCCATTCACTTCTTTCTTTTCTGCAACCCCAAAAAATGTTACTTTTTTCATTTGTTCAATAAAAACTGATTATGCATAAAAATTAAAGATTATTTACTTATTTATTGGTCCTGATCAATTTACAGTAAATAAATCATTGTATAAAAAATCATCATACATTCCATTTAACAGAGTGTTAATTTAGATTTACCGTATATACTCGAGTATAATGCCGCGTACACACGGTCGGACTTTTCGTCTACAAAAGTCCAACGGACGCCGACGGACTAAAGCTGGCTGGTAATCCGATCGTGTGTGGGCTTCTCCGGACTTTCAGCAGACTTTTTCAGCCTCAAATCCGACGGACTTTAGATTTGAAACATGCTTCAAATCTTTACGTCGTAACTACGACGGACCCGAAATCCGCTCGTCTGTGTGCTAGTCCGACGGACAAAAACCCATGCTAGGGCAGCTATTGGCTACTGGCTATGAACTTCCTTATTTTAGTCCGGTGTACGTCATCACGTACGAATCCGTCGGACTTTTGTGTGATCGTATGTAGGCAAGTCCGTTCGTTAGAAAGTCTGCTGCAAGTCCGCCGAAAGTCCGCCGGAAGTCTGTCGGACAGGCTGTCGAACTTTTGTAGACGAAAAGTCCGACCGTGTGTACGTGGCATAAGCCGAGTTTTTCAGCACATTTTTTTTGTGCTGAAAATGCCCCCCCCTCGGCTTATACTCGAGTCAAGCACTTTTCTGGTGCAAAGAATTACATTTTCCGAATCGATTTTGGGGCCCCGTATCTCGGGGCCACTTGGTGCTAGGAACCCCAAATTTGGTGTGCAATCCCAGTGGAACTAGCACTACAACATATCCAAAGCTGCGGTTCATAGTACCAAGTGGCCCCCAAGATACAGGGCCCCAAATTTGGTTCGGAAAATGGCATTCTCTGCTGCAGAAGTGCTTGACATTTTCCGAACCTATTTTGGGGCCCCGTATCTCTGGGCCACTTGGAGATAGGAACCCCAGCTTTGGATATGTTGTAGTGCTAGTTTCACTGGGTTTGTACACCAAGTTTGGGGTTCCTAGCACCAAGCACCAAGTAGCCCCGAGATACGGGGCCCCAAAGTCGGTCAACTGTGTCCATCTGCAGCAATGTTATTTCGGGACCCTTTGGGTCCAGAGACCCCAAATTTTGGCTGCAGCTAGGGGGCATCTAGGAACCCTTGACTACTGAGTTTGAAGTTTGGGGGACCTATGGCTGCAAATGGGCACAGTGAGGCTGCAAATGGGCATTGTTGACCCTCTTTTCCACTTACAGTAGCTACGCATTTCTCACCCTAGGCTTATACTTGAGTCAATAAGTTTTCCCAGTTTTTTATGGTAAAATTAGGTGCCTCGGCTTATATTCGGGTCGGCTTATACTCGAGTATATACGGTACTTGTCCCACTGTATTGTAGTTAGACAGGGATATTGCCATTGTCCAATGCTAATGATGGCATACTCTTATTTATGTGTACTGTAAACTGTAGGAAGAAAAAATAAATATTTGGTCCAGACTATGGTAATGGTATGAAATGTCCACACAACCCATCGGCTAGTTTACACCATATCATGTGAATAATATTATTAGATTCACTAATGGCTTTGTTTACTTCACACACAAATGCATAGCAATTTTTCAAATGACATCATATCCCCGGGGACACGAGGGAAATTGCTGAATAGTGAGGCTAAAATCTGCTATCATTTTCTCAATTCTGTTATGTGTCTGTGTCAGTTTTTTATCAGACTCTGGCACATCTGAGCTCTATGACCTCCAAGCAGACTCTGTTCTATGGTGAGTGCCTCCTCCCTGTCCCTCCCTTAAAGTGAATTCACCATGTTCCAAAAACTGAAGCTAGCAATGTTGCTAAAGGCCATACACCTTGTGGCTCCTCCCAGAATCTGATAACATTCAAAGCAATTCCTGCATCCCCGTGGAAGCACTAGGTTCCAGGCCCGCTACTGGATCTCTTGATTTCTGTACAAGTTGGCCACCTTATGATGGTAGGCCCCGTGCACACAATTGAGGAGCCAGTGCCAGTGCCTCTACTGGTCATCGAGGTTCTGTCATTGGACTGTTGAATATTGAAAGCTTAATGCCCCGTACACACGATCGGACTTTCCGACAACAAAACCGTGGAATTTTGACCGAAGGTTGTTGGCTCCAAGTTGTCTTGCATACACACGGTCACACAAATGTTGGCCAACAATTACGAACATAGTGCCGTACAAGACGTACGGCGAGCTGCTAAAAAGGAAGTTCAATAGTCATGCACCACCCTCTGGGCTCCTTCTGCTAATGTTGTGTTTGGTGAGCATTAATTCCGAGCATGCGTGTTTGTACTTTGGACTTTTGTCCGATGGACTTGTGTACACACGATTGGAAAGTCCAACAACACACATTTGTTGGCGGAAAATGTCCGATGGAGCATACACACAGTCGGACTTTCCGCCATCAAGCCATTTGTTCTAGGAAAATCCAAACGTGTGTACGGGGCATAAGAGTGGGAAGGGGGTGGGCCTTAGTGATGACTTGGACCAAAGTCAAGGTTCAGTCTGCCCCTAGAATAAAGGGGCTACACAGGGGCTCAGGGCTTGCTTTGAATGTTATTAAAGCCAATTTTTAGGACCCAACAGGTTCACTGAAACATCATAAATGGTTCTGGAAGCCCTAAAATACCGTAGCAGCAGGAACTGCTGCTCTGGGATCCCATGGTGGTAGATAATCTGTTCAAATGCTTATGTCAGGACCTAGGTCTGAAACTGTGACCTCTGCTGTGTCTGGCAAGGTTTCGTTTTGCTGAGCCACCTGGGATGCTGGACAGCTCCCTGGACAATTCCTTGAACGACCTTCCCTTGAACCTTGTTTCTCTTGGACCTTGAACCCTTTGGTCCTCCCATGAACTTCCTATTTAAACCATGCCTTTGCACTGTCTGCCAGATTATTGTGCTCTCTCCAGCCAATATCTTGCTCTTGTCACTCCTGCTGCCATTTGTATCTCCGCTACCGACCTTTAACTTGTTCCTTGACTATGCTTCTGCTTGATCCCAACCCGAGACTTCTTGTTGCCGACCATTGTCTTGTTTACTGCTTACAGAGTATTGGTACCTGTAAGCGCAAACACACAAGTCCATATATAAACAGGAGATATAAAGGGCTGAGCAACTTAGTCCATAGGGGACAGGCTGGAAGTTCAAGGGTTAAGTGGTAACTGGTAATGTAATGGTTGAAGTAGGCTGGTAGGCTAGGCGGCTGCTGTCTTCAGAGAGCTGGCTCTGTGATGGATGAGAGAGGGGTAGAGAAGGAAGCGCCACCTGAGTGTAGTATTAACAAATGATGTTTAACCACTAGGCGTCCGCGCTATAGCCGAAAGACGGCTACAGCGCAGACTCCAATTGCCGGGAGGGCGTCCCTGGACGTCCTCCTGTTCACTTCCGCGATGCACGCTCCCGGGAGCGCGCATCGGGGAAATTCTGCTCTGGCCGTGTCCCTTGGACACAGCCAGTCACAGATCGCTATAAATGGCCAATCACAGCGGCCGTTTACAGCGCGATCCGAGCTTCCAATGAGAGATAATCTCAAATGTAAACATATGAGATCATCTCTCATTGCCGGCTTTCACTCCTCACACAGAGACCGTGTGTGAGGAGGGAGAGCGATCTGTGAAAACTGTGAGTGCCAAGCTTTTAGTGAAACACCCAACAGTGCCCTTACAGTGCCCATACAGTGCCACATCAGTGCCACAGTGCTCATTACTGTTGCTTCCATCTGTCATCAGTGCCATCTGTCAGTGCCATCTGTCATCAGTGCCATCTGTCATCAGTGCCATCTGTCAGTGTCACCTGCCACATCAGTGCCACCTGTCAGTGTCACCTGCCACATCAGTGCCACCTGTCAGAGTCACCTGCCACATCAGTGTCACCTGTCAGTGTCACCTGCCACATCAGTGCCACCTGTCAGTGTCACCTGCCACGTATCAGTGCCACGTATCAGTGCCACGTATCAGTGCCATCTGTCAGTGACATCTGTCGTTAGTGCCACCTGTCTGTCACCTGCCACATCAGTGTCATCAGTGTCACCAGTGTCACCTACCACATCAGTGTCACGTATCAGTGCCATCTATCGCCAGTGCAATCTGCAGTGTCACGTGTCATCAGTGCCACATATCAGTGCCATTTTTCATCACTATGTCACAAAGAGTATATTCAGCCGAGGAGGCATATAATATTCTTGCGGCCGACGAGAGCAACGGGGAGCTCTCCGCTTCGGATTCCTATTCAGATTCTGAGTCTGACGTGGACTACGAGCCTGTCCTCAGCAGTGGTACACTGACAGCCTCAGAGGAGGATGAGAGTCCGCCCACCAGACGAAGACGTACTGGTGAGGATGCAGTGCCATCCACCAGCACCGCAATGCCATCCACCATCACCACAATGCCATCCACCATCACCGCAGTGCCATCCACCAGCACCGCAGTACCTCGACAAAGGCCACGTACCAGTGGGGTGTCACCTCAGGCCCAAAGGGTTAGGTCCCATGCCAGCCTTCCCTACTCCCTTGAGAACCCCTTATGGCTTCCTCCTAATTCAGGAGAAGCTATCATTCCCCCTTTTACTGCCCAGCCAGGAGTCCAGGTGGACACAAAACATTTTTCACCAATAGATTTTTTCAACCTTATTTTTACTGAGGACATGCTTGCATCGATTGTGGCCCAGTGCAACCTATATGCCCAACAATACATAGCAAGTAACCCAACATCCTATTGTGCCCGTCCCTACGAATGGAGAGCCCTAACAGTGGAGGAGTTTAGAATTTTTTTGGGCCTCACATTCTGTATGGGACTAACCAAAAAAAATGTATTACGTTCCTATTGGTCTACCCTCCCCATCCACCACATGCCCATCTTTTCCTCTGTAATGCCCAGGATCAGATATCTCATGATTATGAGATTCCTACACTACAATGACAATACCCAGTGCCCTCCCCGAAATGACCCAAATTTTGACAAACTTTATAAAATTCGCCCACTACTAAAATATTTTTCTGATATCTTCCCCCAGTTATTTACCCCAGACCAGCACATATGTGTGGATGAGTCCCTGGTCAAATTTAGTGCCAGGTTGGGCATAAAACAATTTATTCCCACCAAAAGGGCCCACTATGGTGTGAAAATGTATAAATTATGCGACCTAGCTACAGGGTATACCTATGCCTTCATGGTATACGAAGGGAAGGACACCCAGCTACATCCCCCTAATTGCCCAGAATACATTGGATCGAGTGGGAAAGTTGTTTGGGAACTCATAAACCTACTCCTGGAGAAAGGCTACCATCTGTATGTGGACAATTTTTACACTAGTCTGCCCCTGTTCCGCAATCTTCACAGACAGAAGACTCCAGCATGTGGCACCGTAAGGAAGAACCGGAAGGGCTTTCCTCAAAGCCTTGTGAACAAAAAGCTAAGAAGAGGGGAGATGGCGAGCTTACGGAATGAGGAAATTCTGGCTGTGAAGTGGAGGGACAGAAGGGATGTCTACATGCTTTCATCAATCTACAATAATACCGTCGTGGAGATAACCAGGAGGAATGGGGTAATCCAAAAGCCAACATGTATCTACGAATACAACAAGTATATGGGGGGTGTCGACTTCAAAGACCAGATGCTCGAACCCTACCTTGCCACGAGATGAACATACCAATGGTATAAAAAAGTTTCAATTTATTTGTTCAATTTGGCCATATATAACAGCTACATTATTTATCATAAATCCACTGCAAGCCCCAAATCCTTCCTTGGATACCAGGAGGAAATCACCACTGCCCTTGTATTCCCGAACGACCCACCAGAAACCATTCGATCTGATGTAATTAGTAGACTCTCCGAACGCCACTTTCCCGAAAAAATCCCCCCCCAGACCAACAGGCCAAAAACGGCAGAAAAAATGACGGGTGTGCACCAAAGGAGGAGTGAGAAGAGACACTACTTTTTATTGTCCCCAATGTCCTTCCCAACCAGGCCTCTGCATAGTTGACTGTTTCCACCGTTGCCATACTTCACTAAATTATTAGTGAAGTATGGTAAACATAACCCTCACTTCCTGCCATTTACCTTCACACCCCTTATGCCTCTGCTTGCTCTGTAACTGACCCTGGCTTGTTTTTCCGACCACGCTTCTGCCTACCGATTCTGTTTATATCTCTGCCTGATCTGGAACTGACCCTGGCTTGTTATTCGACCACGCTTCTGCCTACCGATTCTGTTCATACCTCTGCCTGATCTGGAACTGACCCTGGACTGTTTGACCATCCTTTTTGCCTGCCTCTTGGACTGATTTGTATCCTGCCACTGGACTAGTGGGATTCATAACACAGGGGTCTCACATATGTGAGGGGCTCCAGAATTGTTTTTCTGGATGAAGAAAACATTTTTTTTTGTTTTCTCATTTCTAGATTAGGGTCCGGAGACTCGGAGGCTTCAAAGAGATTTGGGTGGGAGAAGCCTCTACCCCTGTCCCCATTCTGTCCTGAACGAGGCCCTACTTCTGCCTGCTGCCTGTAGGACCTATGCCATCATGCCTCTGCCTGTCGCATGAACTGACCACACCACATGGATGGACCATGTTCCTGCCTACTACCAGGATCAATATTTTGGCACTGCTGACAATCTCTGCCTGCACTGACCCTGGACTGTATATGGACAGTATCCCTGCCTGCTGCCTGTACTGACTATGGACAGTGTTCCTGCCTGTTGCCTGGACAATTGCGTTCGCTTTTGCTGACCAAGTCCCTGCCTACTGCCTGGACCAGTGCTTTCCTCCTGTGGACAACTGTGCTACTAAAACCACAGGTAAACTTTTTTTTTACCCTTTGCTCAGCAGAATGTATTTTGGGGTGTAATTCTTGGTATGTGCATGCTATGTGTCCCTAGAACACCTGACGGTGTTCCGTGTATGTGGCCAGGCTGTGTAAAAGTCTTATACATGTGGTATCGCTATACTCAGGAGGAGTAGCAGAATGTATTTTGAGGTGTCATTTTTGCTATGTACATGCTATGTGTTGGAAATAGCTTATAAATGGACAACTTTGTGTAAAAAGAAATGCATTTTCATTTTTTTCCACATTTTCCAAAAACCTCTGGAAAAAAACGAACCGTTCAAAAGACTCATTATGCCTCATAGATTATACGTTAGGGTGTTAGCTTTCCAAAATGGGGTCATTTTGTGGGCGTTTCCATTGTCCTGGTGCTCCAGGGCCTTCAAAAGTGTAATAGGTAGTTAACAAGTTAGATGTGTCATTTATGCTCTTAAAACAATTGATGGTGCTCCCTGCATGTTGGGCCTCTCTATGTGGCTAGGCTGTGAAAAAGTCCCACACATGTGGTATCGCCATACTTAGGAGGATTAGCAGAATGTATTTTGGGGTGTCATTTGTGGTATACACATGCCATGTGAGAGAAATAACCAATTACAATGACAATTTTGTGGCAGGAAAAAAAAAAAATCTTCATTTTGCAAAGAATTGTGGGAAAAAATGACAACATCAAAAACCTCACCTACTACTGATCTACTTTCAAAAAAGGGGTCATTTGGGGGGTATTTGTACTGTCCTGACTTGTTCGGGTCACAAGAAATGAGATAGGCCACCAGTACATCAGGTGTGATCAATTTTTTATGATTTGCACCACAACTTGTAGACTCTATAACTTTCACACAGACCAAATAATATCCACTAATTTTGGTTATTTTTACCAAAGATATGTAGCAGTATAAATTGTGGCCAAAATTTATGAAGAAAAATTAATAATTTGCAAAATTTTATCACAGAAACGAAGAAAAATGCGTTTTTTTTTCTAAATTTTCGGTCTTTTTTCATTTATAGCGCAAAAAATAAAAAGCCCAGAGGTGATCAAATACCACCAAAAGAAAGCTGTATTTGTATGAAAAAAAGGACACAAAATTCATATGGGTACAGTATTACATGACTGAGTAATTGTCATTCAAAGTGTGAGAGCGCTGAAAGCTGAAAATTGGTCTGGTCACGAAGGGGGTTTAAGTGCCCAGTTGTGAAGTGGTTAATGACACCAGGTAAAAACACACTTACAGGATAAAAACATATAAAAGGCTCATCTGTATAGGTATGTGGTCCTCGGTGTTCCCTCTGATCCTGTGGTGGTGACGCTGCAGGGATGCTGGGCTGCAGAAGGTGGATTACCAAACCTACTGCTGATAATTCATTTATACACTATGATAGCTGCCACCATCCGAGATGGGTCAACAACATCCCCCGCAGCCAATTCTGCCGCCTTCGAAGGAATTGTACTAGAGACTCAGACTATGACACCCATGGACAACTTCTGTCAAAAAAATTCCTAGACAAAGCATACCCCACCCCACTTATAGACGCGGCCTTCCATCATTACCGAAGTCTATCCCCAGGCCCTAACCGTCCTCCTACCACTGGTAAACAACCTACCCGCTTCATCACGCAATTTCATGACAAATACAAGAAAATGGAGAAGATCCTGGCTTCACACTGGCCTATTCTGTTGGAAGACCCCTATCTCAGAACCACAGTCGATACCAAACCTAAAGTGGCATATAGAAAATCCAGAAACATTAAGAGTAAAATTGCACCCAGTAGAATTAAGCCTACCCAACCCACCGGCGTGAGCCGGTCGGCAAGTGGTTAAAGAGAAGTTTCGCTTTGAGGAAAAAAAAATTAAAAGTCAGTAGCTACAAATACTGTAGCTGCTGACTGTTAATATATGGACACTTATGTGTCGGCGCCCCAGCTGCTTTTCGGATCAGCTGTCATGTGCTGCCAACGCTATTCATCGTAAGGGAAGCCAACAGTGAAGCCTTTCGGCTTCACAGCCAGTTCCCTACAGCGCATGCGCGAAGCACACTGCACTTTTTCTAACTGGCCCAGTGCCGGAGGAAGGAGAAGGGGGGCCAAGCTTCTGAGGTACCCTTTCCCCTCTCCCCCGTAATAAGTGCCAAATGTGGCACCGGAGGAGAGAAGAAAGCAGATAAGCGGAAGTTCCACTTTTGGGTGGAACTCCGCTTTAAAGAGGGGTGGGCTCCTTCCAGGCTCATCTGCCCTCTGCATCTCCATTAAAATGCATGTGCTTCCGTTTTTCGGGTCATTTGTTATGATCGAAATTTGCAAATTCATAAATTAGAAAATTTGAGAATTCGTAAATTCGAAAATCCGTAAATTTGAAAATTTGTAAATTCGAAAATTTGAAAAATTCAGAGATTTGAAAATTCAAAAATTCGTAAACTCGAAAATTCATAAATTCTAAAAGCAGGAAATTTGAAAATGTGAAAATAAAAAAGAAAATCTGCAAATTCGAAAAACGGAAAATTCGAAATAATAGCTAACTAACTAATAATAACTAAATATTAAATTATAGGTATTGGAATTTCCTTTCAACATTGGCTGTTAGTCAACGTAACGAATACGAATTTATCAGAAGTTACGAATTATCCAAATTAACGAATACCATATCTAAACAAATGGAACATTACAAATTAATAATAAATGATAATAATAATAATAAAAAGTTATTATTATTATTGTTATTTATTATTACTAATTTGTTACGCTCCATTCGTTTACATACGGCATTCTTTATTTCGGATAATTCGTATTTAATACCTATAATTTAATTGTTAGTAATAGTTAAGTTATTATTAGTTAGTTATTATTTCAGATTTTTGAATTTTCGGGTTTTAAAATTTTCGGATTTTCCATCTTATTTTCAGATTTTCATTCTTTTGAATTTTCGTTCTTATTTTCAGATTTTCGGATTTCGAATTTTCCGATTTTCCGAATTTTCAAATTTCCGAAACTTTAAATTCGAATTTTTGAATTTTCAAATTTTCGAATTTCCGAATTTCTGGGTTTTTGAATTCCGAATTTACGAATTTTTGAATTTACAAATTTTCGAATTTTCGAAGATTCGAATTTACGAATTTTTGAATATTCAAATTTATTAATATTCAGAAAAATTTGTTAAATAGGTTTCCGTTAAGTCAGATATTTCCGAATTAACGAATTTGTCGAAATTTGTTAAACAACGAATTTGGAACGAAACTAATTACACATGTCTAAAACCCCTTTCACACTGAGGCGCTTTACAGCCGCTATATCTCTAAAAATATCGCCTGCAAAGCGCCTGTAAAGCGCCTCTCCTCTCACTCCAGTGTGAAAGCCTTCTTGCGGTGTGCTGGCAGGATGCTAAAAAAAAGTCCTGCTGTAAGAGTGGTGTATACACCGCTCCTATAGCGCCCCTGCCCATTGAAACCAATGGGCAGCGCTGGCAAAGCGCCGCTGTAGCTGCGCTTTTAACCTTTTTTTGGCTGTTAGCGGGGGTTAAAAGCGCCCTGTTAGCGGCTGAGAAGCGCCGCAAAAACGACGGTAAATCAATGCTACTTACTGCTGATGTCCCCAACGTCCCCATATGAAAGGGCTCTAACACATATTATTAGACAGGATAATTAGGTTGGTCGCTGGCCGATTGGTAAGTTTGAGCGTGGAAATCTCTCTGTATTTGTTTGAGATAGGTCGCCCTTCCAGTGCTTCTTGTTGCAAAGACCAGTTATAGGTCAAGGCGGTGACCACTTGTTTGTTCTATATCTGTTACTGGACCCCGACTTGCTCACCTTCTGGTGGGGCGATCCTGAGGACTGCAACCTGGTTCTAACACGCAGCAAAACCCATCTCAACCATCAGGAGCTCTGGTGAACACCGGTGCTTTGATTCCGCACCTCAGGTGAGCCTGTGTCATCCGTTAGGTCGACCTACTCTTGCTGCACTTCTGGTCAGTGGGAGCTTCTCTTAACTGGAGCTCTACTGGTCTCTAAGCCTGACCCCTGACTGTGACAGTCTAAAGTGTTTTCAGAACATTTGTTAATGGTTAGCGGGGTCACATCGACGATTGTTTTTGATAGTAGACAAAAAATTCAAAGGAGAAGAATGGAAAATTTTTCTCAAACAAACACACTGTTTTAAATAGCTTTTTTTTTTAAATGAAATGAAGCCAGACAATACATGATATGCATATGTACACATACTGTATGTTTACATTACAAGTAGTCAGGACAGCACCTACAGTATATAAAATGTTTAAATTCTTTAAAATCATATTTAAAATAAAAATCCCTCCTCTACATTCCACGTTTGCAAACCCCAAGTATCTCCTTTACACTTAAAAGAAAAAGATCAACAAAAAAAAGTTGATCTTTTGCTTTTAAAAAACAAAAAATCCATAACGTCACTTTCGGTCCAGGCTGGAAGTAAACAAGTTTGTTTTTTTAAAGCAAAAGACGGAAAAAAAAATCTTGATCTTTGGACCGCAAGTAATGTCATGATGTTGCCCCGGCCTTCCAAGGCCATAGAGGCGATCAAAGTGGATCTACTCTTTGATCGCCTGTGTGACCAGCCCGAGAAACACCAGCGAACGGTAGGAGGGGGGCGACCCCTCCCACCGATTTCGGAATGCGCCCCCCACAGCGGCTCATGAGCCACTTGGAATCCTTTCATGAGAAAGCCAGCAGAGAAAAAAAAATACTGGGGTTATGGCTGATATCTTCAGTCATAATCTTGGTAAATCACTTGCAAACCGCAACGTATATATACATATTGCGGTCAGCAAGTGGCTATTTTTGAGCTCATTCAAGTCAGAGGGTTATGGTGGAACATAAACATATTGTTTTACATATTCCTACAAGAAAAAGTTACAGGATGTAACGTCTGGAGATCTTGGGGGAGTGTAGTGCCAAGTATTGGCGTCCCGTGCGACCTATCCAATGTTGATGCAATGTATCATTTAGAAACGGACGAACGTGGTTGTGCCAATGTGGCGGCACTCCGTCTTGCTGAAAAATGAAATCTTCAGAGTCTTCATTAAGTTGTGGGAAAAGCCAGCCCTTCAGCAATTCAAGATAGGATTGTCCCATTACAGTGTTTCCCTCAGAACAGAAAGGGCCATAGATCTTTGTAAACGCAACCGCACAAAACACATTCATTTCTGGTGAATCTTGCTCATGCTGTAGATGTTTGTGTGACTTCTGAAGTCCCCATATGGGAACATGGTGACGCAAAACTTTATTGCTTAGATGAAACTTTGCATCATCACTAACAATCAATTATACCAACGATGAATGTTCTTTGCCACTGGTGGATCAATCCTGAAACTGTCATCTCCTGCTCATCGGTCAAGCCCACAGCCAGCCCCTTCTGGCTATTAAAACTGCCTTGGTCAACATATCTAGAGACTCTCTGCTGTGTTCCTGTTGAAGACTTAACTGGCTGACATGCCTTCTGGTTCCTGATCCTGTCTGTTGCCTCTGACTACGCTGATCTCTGGCTTCCTGATTTTCTGGCTTGTTCTTACTACCTGATTTGGCTACCGAACCTTGGCTATGTTTTGACTACGTTCACCAGTTGTACCTTTTTTTACAATTTTATTAAAAGGTGTGATTTTTACTGCATTTATTGTCTCCGCCTGTTTCATGGTTCCTAACAGTAGGTGAAGGTCATGAATTCAAAAAATGCAGCAAAAATCACACCTTTTAATAAATGGTAAAAATGGTACAACTGGTAAACGTAGTCAAAATATAGCCTAGGTTTGGTAGCCAAATCGGGTAGTCAGAACAAGACAGGAAATCAGGAAGCCAGGGATCAGCGTAGTCAGAGGTAGCAAACAGGATCAGGAACCAGAAGGGGCGTCAGCCAGGCAAGTCTTCAACAGGAAGACTTGCTGTTGAATATGTTGGCCAAGGCAAAGGCAATTAAATAAACAAGGCAGTTTAAATAGCCAGAAGGGGCTGGCTGTGGGCTTGACTAACGAGCAGGAGATGATCAACAGGTGAGCCACTGTGGAAAGATGAGTTCTGGCAATTAACCGACAGCTGAGCAACCTCAGCGCAGAGAAGGAAGGGCAGAGAGCCCAGCCCTGACAGTAACACTTTCGGAATGAATGGTGCACCGTTATTACGAACGCGGTCTTGCTAAGTTGGAGAACACAAAACCCCTTGTGTTGCATAGACGCCATCTTGTTAACCGCTTGCCGACCAGCGCACGCCGATTTACGATGGCAGAATGGCACTGATGGGCAAAAGAGCGTACAGGTACGTCCCCTTTAAGAAGCGGTGATGCGGGCGCGCACGCTCGCCCGCCGCGGTCTCAGGGACCGTGACTGCGGGTCCCATGAACTCGATGTCTGCTGGGTGCCGACGATCGTGTCACTGAGAGGTAGAACGGGGAGATGCTTTTGTAAACAAAGCATTTCCCCGTTCTGCCTAGTGACAGGACAGAGATCACTGCTCTCTGTCATCGGGAGCAGTGATCGCTGTCACGCTCATTGTGATTTTTTTTTTACCAAAAATATGTATAAGAATACATATCGACCTAAACTGAGGAAAAAAATAGTTTTTTTTTATATATTTTGGGGTGATATTTATTATAGCAAAAAGTAAAAAATATTGCTTTTTTTTTCAAAATTGTCGCTCCTTTTTTGTTTATAGGGCACAAAATAAAAACCGTAGAGGTGATCAAATACCACCAAAAGAAAGCTCTATTTATGGGAAAAATAGGACGTCAATTTTGTTTGGGTGCAACGTCGCAATTGTCAGTTAAAGCGACGCAGTGCCGAATCGCAAAAAGTGCTCTGGTCAGGAAGGGGGTAAATATATCCGGGGCTGACGTGGTTAAAGTGGAAGTAAACCCTCCTATCATTTTCAGCCAAGGAAGCTGCCATCTTGGACTCTGTTTAATCTTCAACTGCCATGATGTACATCTGATTGGTTATGACACCAGCCAATGGAATGTCTGACAGCTTGGTTGAGAGCACATCCAATGTGATAGTTAGCATTTCCAGCATGCCGGGAATGTAACTGTTTTTTGAAACTATTAAATCGATGGGTTTACTTACGCTTACACTTTAACGACTGAGGTTGTTGTCTATTTGGGCACTAGTAGTGGTATATAGCGGCCGTCATTTGAAATTCTAGTCCACGCAAGTTCAAGTAATATAGCTTTCACTCATTGGCGGTGCGTGGTTGCACAGATATAAGGTTTTAAAATCGGATCATTCTTTTTTTAAACACGCACCATCAAGACGCTAATTTGTGGGCTGTAATTTGAGACATGCCTGCCATTGAAGAACCTGAAAAAGAAACAGTGTTCAAAATATTATATATCATTTATAAAATGAAAATGAAATTTATACTGAACACATTTTATGGATGAGGTGTGGTGTTCTCTACGTGAATTGTGGACCACATAGTAACAAAAATAAAGCAGTTTGACCTCCACGGCTCTAATCTTTTTTCAATGCCTACAGTGAAGCAATTTGTATTTTAGGCCTTTTAACTCTAAACTACAAAGCTAAATGCAGGCTTATTGAAGAAGACAGCACGGTTCTATACAGTGCCTTGCCTTGCAAAAGTATTCACCCCCCCCCCCCTGGCTTTTTACCTATTTAGTTATATTACAGCCTTTAGTTCAATGGGTTTTTTTTTATTTGAATTATATGTGATGGACCAGAACACAATAGTCTGAGTTGTTGAAGTAAAATTAGAAAATATATACATAAAACTATTTTTCAGAAATAAAAAAACTGATAATTGGCATGTGTGTTGTTATGAGGCCCATAAAACCAATTACATTCAGAAGTCACATAATTGGTGAAATGATGTCCACCTGTGTGCAATCTAAGTGTCACATGATCTGTCATTACATAGACACACCTTTTTGAAAGGCCCCAGAGGCTGCAACACCTAAGCAAGAGGCACCACTAACCAAACACTGCCATGAAGACCAAGGAACTCTCCAAACAAGTAAGGGACAATGTTGTTGAGAAGTACAAGTCAGGGTTAGGTTATAAAAAATATATCCAAATCTTTGATGATCCCTAGGAGCACCATCAAATCTATAATAACCAAATGGAAAGAACATGGCACAACAGCAAACCTGCCAAGAGACGGCCGCACACCAAAACTCATGGACCGGGCAAGGAGGGCATTAATCAGAGAGGCAGCACAGAGACCTAAGGTAACCCTGGAGGAGCTGCAGAGTTCCACAGCAGAGACTGGAGTATCTGTACATAGGACCACAATAAGCCGTATTCTCCATAGGAGTTGGGCTTTATGGCAGAGAGGCCAGAAGAAAGACATTACTTTCAGCAAAAAACAAAATGGCACGTTTTGAGTTTGCGAAAAGGCATGTGGGAGACTCCCAAAATGTATGGAGGAAGGTGCTCTGGTCTGATGAGACTAAAATTGAACTTTTTGGCCATCAAAGAAAACGCTATGTCTGGAGCAAACCCAACACATCACATCACTCAAAGAAAACCATCCCCACTGTGAAACATGGTGGTGGCAGCATCATGCTGTGGGGATGTTTTTCAGCAGTCAGGACTGGGAAACTGGTCAGAGTTGAGGGAAAGATGGATGGTGCTAAATACAGGGATATTCTTGAGCAAAATCTGGACCACTCTGTGTGTGATTTGAGGCTAGGACGGAGGTTCACCTTCCAGCAGGACAATGACCCCCAACACACTGCTAAAGCAACACTTGAGTGGTTTAAGGGGAAACATGTAAATGTGTTGGAATGGCCTAGTCAAAGCCCAGACCTCAATCCAATAGAAAATCTGTGGTCAGACTTAAAAATTGCTGTTCACGAGCGCAAACCATCCAACTTGAAGGAGCTGGAGCAGTTTTGCAAGGAGGAATGGGCAAAAATCCCAGTGGTAAGATGTGGCAAGTTCATAGAGACTTATCCAAAGTGACTTAGAGCTGTGATAGCCACAAAAGGTGGCTCTACAAAGTATTGACTTTAGGGGGGTGAATAGTTATGCACATTGACTTTTTCTGTTTTTTTGCCCTATTCGTTGCTTGCTTCACAAAAAAAAAAACAAAACAAAAAAAACCATCTTCAACGTTGTGGGCATGTTCTGTAAATTGAACGATGCAAATCCTCAAACAATCCATGTTAATTCCAGGTTGTGAGGCAACAAAACACGAAAAATGCCAAGGGGGGTGAATACTTTTGCAAGGCACTGTATAGTCTGATTGGGAAGGTGCCTATCTTTATATTGCAGTTCATTTCCTGAAATAGAACTGTGTACTGTGTACCAGCCGAGTATAATGGCATGTGCAATGCCCCAGAGCTCTACAGGGAATACAATGCTGGTTCTAAAAATAAAAAGCAACATGCTGCTAGAGATAAGAATTGATACCATACTCAGATCAAAATACGATCAGTTATATTTTCATATACTGTAACATTATCTAGTGAAGTGGTTCTAAAAGCAGAAGGTTTTTTTATCTTAATGCATTCCATGCATTAATATAAAAAGCCTTCTGTGGGAAACAGCCCCTAATACTTACCTGACCAGGACTCACCTCCTCATTGGCCGAGACAGCAGCGTGGCACCATTGGTTCCCGCTGCTGTCAATTAAAGTCAGTCAGCCAATAAGGAGAGAAAGAGGGCAGGGTTGGGCCGTGGCTCCATGTCTGAATGGACACAGGGAGCAGCGGCTTGGCTCGGGTGCCCCCATAACAAGCTGCTTGCTGTGGGGGCACTCAACGGGAGGCAAGAGGAACTGGGCAAAACCACTGCACAGAGCAGGTAAGTATGGCATGTTTGTTATTTTTAGCTAAAAACAAAATTAGACTTTACAATCACTTTAAGGTTCCGCTTTAGTGTAGGTGAAATTTAAAGTGCTGTGAACCTCAGGCATGAAATACAAACAAAGCATATCCCTCTATAGTGTGTACTTGCCTCTATCCAGAGCAGGAAGTGTCAATTCTCTCCGCTGCCTCATTTCTCTTTTCCTGTTACCAAGAGATAAAAGGTGACAGGGGAGGGAGCTCCAGCACACAGCCTGTGATTAACAGCCTTAGCTCTGTTCCTGTTTGTCTCAAGACCCGCTTTCTGACTGGCCAGAAGGCGAATCAGGAAGACAATAACAAATATTAATTCGCTATTGTCACACAACTGGGTGAGCTTAGGGCGCAGTGCTCTGTCCCCTGAGCCCACCCTTTTTTTAAGCCAATTAGAGCCTCAGGCTCTAATCATGTGCTTAAAAAAAAAACTCCCATTGAAATCCATGCGTCTGGCACCCTAGATGTAGATTAGGGGCCAGACGCATGTATTAGGGGGGCAGCGCCCCTGCGCCCCGTATGGACGGGCCGCCACTGCACTAGACCCTGAATTGAAATGTCATCCCACTAAGCCACTTGGGAGTTCCAAACTGCCTCTAGGGTGTGAGGGGGTGCTTCACTAGACCCTGAATTAAAATATCATCCCACCAAGTCACTTGGGAGTCCCAAACTGTTTCTAGGGGGTGAGGGGGTGCTTCACTAGACCCTGAATTAAAATGTCATCCCACTAAGCCACTTGGGAGTCCCAAACTGCCTCTAGGGGGTTAGGGGGTGCTTCACCAGACCTTGAATTGAAATGTCATCCCACCAAGCCATTTGGGAGTCCCAAACTGCCTCTGGGGGGGTGAGGGGTGCTTCACTAGACCCTGAATTAAAATGTCATCCCACTAAGCCACTTGGGAGTCCCAAACTGCCTCTAGGGGGTTAGGGGGTGCTTCACCAGACCTTGAATTGAAATGTCATCCCACCAAGCCATTTGGGAGTCCCAAACTGCCTCTGGGGGGGTGAGGGGTGCTTCACTAGACTTTGAATTGAAATGTCATCCTACCAAGCCACTTAGGAGTCCCAAACTGCCTATAGGGGGTGAGGGGGTGCTTCACTAGACCCTGAATTGAAATGTCATCCCACCGAGCAATTTGAGAGTCCCAAACTGCCTCCAGAAGGGGAGGGGGTGCTTCACTAGACTAAGAGCTGAATGTTTGCTATTGGTCACTGAACATTAGATGTCATCATTGCTCTTTGCACAAAGAGCGGTGTAAGCTCAAATTTCCATTAGCAGAATATTTTGTCAAAGTACTTGAGCATTCTGTCCTGAGATGCCCCATTATATGTCCTATCAATTCACAAAGCCTTTGGACCATTTTCATCACCTGTCTTGTCATGTAGGCACAAACAAGCATGTGTTATAATCCCGCATCCACACACTCTTTTGAATTCTAATTCTACCTCTTACTCTGTCATGCGTCACCTCTCGGGATCCTATTTGCCGACTGTCAAGTTGTCAGAAAATCTTCCAATGTTTGTTGATCTATTAAAATGTTCACATTTTATTAAGCTGTTTGTCTGTGTGAGCCACCGTGGCTTTTGTTAGCAATGTTTGTTGTGATATTATATTAATCGATGATATTAGGCATGGAAGGTGTAGGAGCCAGTGGCTTATATGATTATTACTTCATGTTACTGTGAGGTTCAGGCAAATCACTGGGGAGCCGCAACCAAATACAAGGCTGGATTTAGGAATATCTGGCCATGAACACCTGGGATTCAATTAAACTGATTGCTCTTCTTCCATGAATTATAGATAACGTGACTGTCACAAATTGAGACTTCACCATTAGATGCAGCCCTGCTACACAAGGATATTTTAAAGGTCATTGACCATCAGCTCCAAGCTATAGACCAGCCCCTTTCTCAATGACCATCAACACCAAGACATAGACCAGTCTTACTCAACCTTTTTACCCCAGAGGAACCCTTGAAATAATGTTCAGGTCTCGGGAAAATCCTTCTAAAAAATTATACAGTATCTAGGCATGTTATCAGTACATTATAAATAAAACAAAAAGGAAATGAATATGGCATATTTGACATGACTAGGGTAGTCAGATACCTTACTGCCCCACCAATACATGTAAAACTTATACTCTACCTTTAATGACGCTGACACTTGAATGAATGTAAATGGCCTTTACGGCCTTTATTAACAAAAACCAATAAAACTGTAACTTTTTATTTCAAATATTTAAAATTGAATTTACATATTCAAAATATTCAAAGAGATTTTAAACTCTAACTCCCAGTAATTTTTGTTTTTTTCTGATCCCTGACAACCCTTAACTTTTGAGCCTGTAGCCCCTTTTGTTAGCATCTGCCCCCAGCCGCTAACTCGCCTCGAGGACACACTAACTGACCACAGACCCCCACTTGTTACCCGTTGGTCAAAAAAACTGGCACTAGACCAACCGGACTACTCCATCCTGGGATGTGTCCCATCGTTTTCAAAACCTCCTTTTCATATTTATCTATATATCCATAGACATATATATACTCCTGTCATCAAGGACCTAATGCCATTACTCTCTGATAAGAACCATTTTTTGACCACATGCCTAAGGGCGGGAGGGAGGGAACGTTCTTCCTAGCTATCTCTCCCATGACTGATCATCCCACACCCCCCAGTTACTTCCCAAAGTTACACACTCCTCCCCTATACACTAATCCCCCAATCCCAACAGGGCACTGAATTCCCTAAACCACTCCTCATTTTTAACCCACTAAGTTGCTTGCACCCTGTCATGGCTGCACTGCGCTTCCTCTTCATTACAGCTCCGTACATGTCTCGCCTGGTGGATCAATTTAACAGTAAAATGTTCAAAATAGGAAAAAAAATCGTTACATTTCAATTTTAACTGTTTATTAGTCACCTACTGCTTATTTCATTATGGTTTATTTCATTGTGAAGTATGCAGATTTTTGATAGACAGAACAACAGCCATCAGCAAAACAGTTTTCGGCAGTGCTGTGGAATCCCACATACTGTCAGGATGCTCCTGGTTCCAGCATCCTGGTTTTGGCTGTGGCATTCTCCTTGTCTGTCTGTCCACCTGCAAGGCGATTGATGTGGCCAGACTCTGGGTGGAGAAACAACCTGATTTCAGCCAGCCAAGCCTGCAGTCTCATTCAAGCTACCTGTTTGTCTACTCTGCTGATTGGATCTCCCTGTTTTTGACCTTGAATCGGATGTAGCACCGCCCTCCTTGAGGCTTCTGCCACCTCTGACACCCTGTGTTCAAACATCTTTTCCTTTAAACAGCAGCAATAAGGAAATACACCAGAATTAGTTAAATCAGGAATAGTTTACTCAATGAGATGAATGGGGAAAGAATCTAAGAACAAACCTGAATTTAACCCCAAAAAGTTTATCTTACAAAGGAGATTATTGGTAGCAAAATAATTATCACCTTTATGATTCAAATAGTCAACAGTGCACACTAGAGCTGCACAATTCTGGCCAAAATGAGAATCACGATATTTTTGCTTAGAATAAAAAGATCACGATTCTCGCGACGTAAAATCTTTCGCATTATACAAAAAAAAATTGGGCTAACTTTACTGGTTAGTTTTTTTTTTTTTTTTTAATTCATTGAAGTATTATTTAAAAAAAAAAAATGCATTTGAAAGACCTCTGCGCAAATACAGTGTGACATAAAATATTGCAACAACCACCATTTTATTCTCTAGGGCAGAGATATGCAATTAGCGGACCTCCAGCTGTTGCAGAACTACAAGTCCCATGAGGCATAGCAAGACTCTGAAAGCCACAAGCATGACACCCAGAGTTGGAGGCATGATGGGACTTGTAGTTTTGCAACAGCTGGAGGTCGGCTAATTGCATATCCCTGCTCTAGGTTCTCTACTAAAAATATATATATGATGTTTGGGGACTCTAATTTTCTAGAAAAAAAAAACGATTTTAGCTTGAAACCAACAAATATCAGAAAAAGGTTTAGTGTTTAAGTGGTTAAACTTTCCTCATTTACATACAAGTCTATTCCTTTGACAAATTGTTACAATGTTTATACTTTAGTTCCACTGCTAAAGAATGTTGTGATTCTGCCCCTTTTTTTTCTTCCTTTCTTTTGACGGCTGTCGGTCTTCGGCTATCAGTCGCTCACCACAGTGGAACAGAAGAGATTGATGACGGTGATAAGGATGACAATGATGATGATGAGAATGAAGATCTCTCAGGAATGTGGCTTAAGGGATGACCTCCGGTCTCCGCCGCACCGCACCATGGCTCACGCAAATCCAATATCCCTGCAGGGTAGATGGAACAGGAGCGGCCTCCAGGCTGTCGCCAGACAGTGGAGAGGAACTGTCCGCAGGTGTCCTTCCAGATATCCGCTGGGTAAATCCTCAGAGAAAGCCAGCTCTGTGAACAGATAAGGAGGAAGGGAAGACACAAGAAGCGCTACCTCAGTGTAGTATTAAAGCAAAGTTTTAATCACAAAGTATATGTAACACTCACAAGATGGAAATAAATAACAAGCTCATCTGTGTGGTGAAAGTGGTATCTCTCCAGGCGTCCGAGACCATCATCCGGGCATCAGGGAGCTGACATGGGGTCCATTTGGGAAGTCCTGTGGCCACCAGGAAGTCGGCCAGAACCAGCGTGAGGCCTGTAGAAGGAGCTGAGCTCCAAGCACGTAGCCTGCCTATTCTGACCATCTAGAACAGGGATGTCCAAACTACGGCCCTCCAGCTGTTGCGGAACTACACTTCCCATGAGGCATTGTAAAACTCTGACATTCACAGACATGACTAGGCATGATGGGAGTTGTAGTTCCTTAACAACTGGAGGGCCATAGTTTGGACACCACTGATCTAGAAGGTCTCTGCATGGTTTTCTGATCACTTCCGGTGTCATCACTTCCTTGCGTTCCACGCTGGTTCCAGGCCGACTTCCTGGTGGCCACAGAACTGCCCAAATGGACCCAATGTCATCTCCCTGATGCCTGGATGATGGTCTCGGACGCCTGGGGAGATACCACTTTCACCACACAGATGAGCTTGATATTTACTTCCATCTTGTGAGTGTTACATATACTTTGTGATTAAAACTTTGCTTAAATACTACAAGGGATGACCTCCGGTCTCCGCCGCACCGCACCAAGGCTCACGCAAATCCGATATCCCTGCAGGGTGGATGGAACAGGAGCGGCCTCCAGGCTGTCGCCAGACAGTGGAGAGGAATTGTCCGCAGATGTCCTTCCAGATATCCACTAGGTAAATCTGCCAGAGCAGGCCGCAAAACAGCTGCAGCTCACCCTGTAACAGATTCCCTGCATGCAGATCCAGAAAAGAGAGAATCTGACAGAGAGTAGATTAGGATGGCATGCCACATCCCATAAATCTAAAAGAAACCAACGATTCCCCTATAGCGGGATTTTAGAGGCACTACCATAAACATCAATAGGGTATAGATAAAACATGCAGATCCACACCGGTCCCAGGAGAGCATGCCAGGCCCCAAGCCCATCTCTTATAGTCCCTCCCAGTGGCCTGCTCTTCTCCAGCTTCCAGGTAGTAGTTGTAGTTTCGCATTAATTCAGCCAGATGGCGAATCCTATCTGTATGGACTACATGTCCCAAGATGCTTTGCTCTGTCTTGTCTCTGATTTAGAAAGTAACAGGACATTCCAGCTTCCTCTGAAACAATGCACACAGCTTCTTCTGATTGCAGGAATAAACATATATCCAGCTACTGGCTACACGGAAAGAGACTATTCTCTAAACTCTGCCTGCCTTTTGACAATGACTTGGACCCCAACTACTCTAAACCTTGCCTGCCTTATACCTGGACTGTTAATGAAACTATCTGCCTGTCTGCCAACCGCAAGAACCTGTTTTCTGTGCTCAGTTTGCACCTCCCCCAGCGTGGTGGCCAGGCACTATGACATTGTGTATAAGACCTGGGGAGACTGAGTACCGGTAGGCCCGCTTGCCTTATGAAAAAGGGGGCTGCTATAGTTGAAGAACACAGAAGCTGACTATAGTGCCTGACCACCTGCATTAAGGGTACGTGTGACACTTACAATACACAAGTGTAGGAAAAGAAACTGTAAGTGCAGAGATGGAGTGACTGTGAACATATGATAGTGAACCAATAGTCATATAATAATACAAGTCCATTAGTCCCAGAGGGCGCACATGGGCGCCTGCTGCGCGTGGCCCGCGGGCACGATCTCCGCTCTGCCACGCGCGACCGCGTGCACGAGCGCCAGCACGGGGATTTGTGTGTGTAAACACACAATTCCCTGTGCTGTCAGAGGAGAGGAGCCATATCGTTTGTTCCTACTAAGTAGGAAAAACAATATGTCTCCTCTCCTAGTCAATCCTATCCCCATACAGTTAGAACACACTGAGGGAACACACATTTAACCCCTTGATCGCTCCCCTAGTGTTAATCCCTTCGTTTCCAGTGATATTTACACAGTAATCAGTGCATTTTTATAGCACTTCCCAGCCTGTTACAGAGAGTTGTGCCCCTGAGCATGCTGGGTGCTGGTATTTACATTTAGCGAGCATATGGGATCTGAGTCTTCCTTCAGAGAGAGAGAGAGAGGTCCAGTTGGGGAGGGGGTCTGTTGCCTCTCCCCAGCACAGGCTGCCATGCAGCCTCAGGTGGGCGACCTAAACAGTGAATGCTGAAACCCAGAGTTCTCCTGAGAGCTGACTGAGGGAGGATGTCCATGGATCCTGTCTTGTATCACGGAAAAAGGTGACCTGTGACCAGGGCCTTGTGACTACAGACCTCCTAAAGGGATCCTAGAGACTGGTGTTGGTGAATCTCCCTCTGAGTGCTAGAACCTAGCTGCTGGGTGTAGGCTAAAGGGGACTCCAGGAGGTGTATTGAAGAGCAAGGTCCACTCAACTCCTTCTATTAGAGAGGGACTTTGCCCCATTCTGTACAGTCTACTACACAGTTCTACTGAGAAAGCTGTCCTCAAGTGCGAATAGCTCAATTGGAGTATCCCACTATACACCCTTCTCTTATCCAAGTTCTTAAACTAAAATGAAACAACAAAAACACTACAACCCCTAGACTAGTCTGTGAAGTAATGAGTGGAAGTTGTGCACCTGGCTGTGGGAAATACTGTGTGGCTGGCTGCAGGGCTGAAATAAGGGAAGACCTGGAAAAATACCAGAGGCTCTTTGGTGGAGTGGTGATACATATACGTTGTAATATGATTCTAATAAACCTTGGATCTTTTGGATATGTGGTTCGAATCTCTCCACCATGGTCAAGACCAAAGAGCTGTCCAAGGATGTCAGGGACAAAAGTGTAGACCTACACAAGGCTGGAATGGGCTACAAGACCATCGCCAAGCAGCTTGGTGAGAGGGTGACAAAAGTTAGTGTGATTATTCACAAATGTAAGAAACACAAAATAACTGTCAATCTCCCTCGGTCTGGGGCTCCATACAAGATCTTGGAGTTTCAATGATGATAAAAACGGTGAGGAATTAGCCCGAAATCTCAAGGCAGCTGGAACTATAGTCACCGAGAAAACAATTGGTAACACACTATGCCTGCAAGGTCCCCCTGCCCAAGACAGCACATGTACAGGTCCGTCTGAAGTTTGCTAATGAACATCTAAATGATTCAGAGGAGAACTGGATGAAAGTGTTGTGGTCAGATGAGACCAAAATCGAGCTCTTTAGCATCAACTCAACTCACCTCATGCTTGGAGGAGGAGGAATGCTGTCTATGACCCCAAGAACACCATCCCCACCGTCCAACATGGAGGTGGAAACATTATGCTTTGGGCGTGTTTTTCTGCTAAGGGGACAGGACAACTTCACCGCATCAAAGGGAAGATGGACAGGGCCATGTACCATCAAATCTTGGGTGAGAACCTTCTTCCCTTAGCCAGGGCATTAAAAAAGGGTCGTGGATGGGTCTTCCAGAATGACCCCAAACACACAGCCAAGGCTACTAAGGAGTGGCTCAAGAAGAAGCACATTAAGGTCCTGGAGTGGCCTAGCCAGTCTCCAGACCTTAATCCCATAGAAAATATGTGGAGGAAGCTAAAGATTTGAGTTACCAAACGTCAGCCTCGAAACCTTAATGACTTGGAGGGGATCTGCAAAGAGGAGTGGGGCAAAATCCCTCCTGAGATGTGTGCAAACCTGGTGGCCAACTACAAGAAAGGTCTGACCTCTGTGATTGCCGACAAGGGTTTTGCCACCAAATACTAAGTCATGTTTTGCAAAGGGGTCAAATACTTATTTCGCTCATTAAAATGCAAATCAATTTATAACTTTTTTGAAATGCATTTTCTGTATATTTTTGTTGTTATTCTGTCTCTCACTGTAAAAATAAACCGACCATTAAAATTATAGACTGATCATTTCTTTGTCAGCGGAGGATCGAGTACTTTTTTCCCTCACTGAGCCCTTTAAAAGAAAACAAGGCTTAGTTATTAAAGTTTATCTAAAGTCATGTTTTCCAAAAAAAAAGGATAGAGGGATTAGAACCTCTGTAAAGTTATTGTTGTCTTTGTCCTTGGTGGGGAGATTTCTTTTCTCTGTTGTTTTTAGTCTGTCACCAGGACTAAAATTAATGGGAAATCAAAAAGTTTTAGTTGCTACTAGTACAGTAATAAAGGATAAATTCTTCAAAGAGGACACGTGTTTCAGTGACAGCTTTCTAAGAGGGCATTTACCCCACTTTGGAAAAAAATCCTCTGACTTTCTGTTGCGTCTATGGGCAATGCTTGATTACCAAATAGGCAGAATAGGCACCAGTCTATGGGCCCCACGCCGTTTAAGGGGCCCCACAACAACAGATCAAAATAATATTGATTTGATCTTGAAAGAAAATTACAGTGAAGCTTTCTTAAATTGTTTACAAAAGACACAAAAAATTATTTAACTCAATGAAACTAAAACTATATATTTAAAGGGTAACTCCACTTATGTGGGGAAAAAAAAGAGCAAATAAAAAATAAGCGTACAGAATTGCGTGACAAGTCATATTGTAATTGAATGTTACTAAAAATTACCTTTCCTTTTCAATCTGCAGCCGCTGTAATTTTTCTGTAAATGCAATATGGCTACCTGGAGGTGTTCTGTATACAGAATGTGTACAGAACGCCCCCCCCCCCCCAGAAACACCATTTCCTGCTTGTGTGATTGGCTCACTGATTTTCCCAGAAGTCTTCACTAAGATACAAGTCAGATTTCAGGCATCCCCTGCAACAAAAATGCAATTTTTGGTGAGCTACTCCCAATAGGAAATCATGTCTAAAGGGATGCAGACCCTGACACTTTCCTCATTAGAGCCATTCAGGTGCAGCAGCTGATTGATAATTATGACACCACTCCCATTAGATTCACTTTCCACATGGACACAGAGGAAAACACAGAAGGATTTCTTCAGAATAGCAAAAGGTAGGGATCTGCAACAAAGTTTGTTCAAATCCCTGCAATGTACAGAGATCATCCGGAGGGGTAATGCTTTTTCTCAACAAAGGTGGAGTTACTCTTTAACCACTTCAGCCCCGGAACAATTTACCCCCGTTCCTGACCAGAGCACTTTTTGCGATTCGGCACTGCATCGCTTTAACTGACAATTGCTTGCGATGTTGCACCCAAACAAAATTGACGTCCTTTTTTTCCCACAAATAGAGCTTTCTTTTGGTGGTATTTGATCACCTCTGCGGTTTTTATTTTTTGCGCTATAAACAAAAAAAAAAAAGCGACAATTTTGAAAAAAACTGAATATTTTGTACTTTTTCCTATAATAAATATCCCCCTTTTTAAAAAAAAACAAACAAATGTCTTCCTCAGTTTAGGCTGATATGTATTCTTCTACATATTTTTGGTAAAAAAAAAATCACAATAAGCGTTTATTGATTGATTTTCTCAAAAGTTATAGCTTCTACAAAATAGGGGATAGATTTATGGCATTTTTATTATTATTATTTTTTTTTACTAGTAATGGCGGCGATCTGCGTTTTTTTTTTTTTTGTGACTGCGACATTATGGTGGACACATCGGACAATTTTGACAGATTTTTGGGGCCATTGGCATTAACACAGCGATAAATGCTATAAAAATGCACTGATTACTGTAAAAATGTTACTGGCAGGCAAGGTGTTAACACTAGGGGGGGATGAAGGGGTTAACAGTGTTCCCTAGGTGTGTTCTAACTGTAGGGGGAGGGGACTGACTAGAGGAAGTGACGGATTGTGGATCCTAGCTAATAGGAACACATGATCTGTCATTCCTCTCAAAACAAAACACGGATTTGTGTGTTTACACACACACTTCTGTGTTCTGTACCTCCTGCTTGCGATCACTCGTGGCCGGCGGTCATCGTGACCGTTGGCCACGAGCATCGGCACCCCCGCTGTGCAGAGGGAACGCGCGCGCCTGCTATCCTGACCCCGCTAGCCGACGTATAGCCACGACGGCTCGCGCAGTATAACTGCGGCGGCTGGTCGGGAAGCGGTTAAAGCTCTATAGAGTAAATACTGTAATAATGTAATGCACCCAATAAAAAAGTTAAAGTGCATCAAACGGAGACATCAGGTTCACATTACAGTTTGTCTCCTAAATACTCATCTTCTTTCAGCTGTCAGTTTGTAAAAAATGTTGGCGCAACCTACGTACATGTAATGTACAGTGGTGATTGGCCATCTCTATCTAGCGGCTGTAGAGCGCACTACTTGGTTCAATGTTATCCCACTAGAGGGCGCACATGAGAAACCTCTAGAAACCTGAGAGAGGGGAGAGGGGACTATGGTTTTGACTGCCTGGGGGCCTCCACATTATACCGGTACTGTCTATGGGGAAGGAATTATTATTAATATTATTATACAGGATTTATATAGCGCCAACAGTTTACGCAGAACTTTACAACATAAAAGGGAGACAATGCAGTTATAATACAATAAAACACAAGAGTATTAAGAGGGCCCGGCTCAGAAGAGCTTACAATCTAATAGGGTGGGGCAGGTGGTACAAAAGGTTGTGACTGCGGGGAATGAGCTGTTGGAAGTGGTAAAAGATTAGTTGGAGGTGTGATAGGCTTCCCTGAAGAGATGAGTTTTCAGGGATCGCCTGAAGGCAGCAAGAGTAGGGGATCGCCGGACAGATTGAGGTAGCGAGTTCCAGAGGATGAGAGAGGCTCTGGAGAAATCCTGGAGACGAGCATGGGAGGAGGAGACGAGGGTGCTTGAGGAGTAGGAGGTCTTGAGAAGAGCGGAGAGGACGGTTTGGGTGATATTTGGAGACAAGGTTGGTGATGTAGCTCGGGGCAGAGTTGTGAATGGCTTTGTATGTTGTGGTTAGTATTTTGAATTTTTTAATTCGCTGGGGGATCGGGAGCCAGTGTAGGGATTGGCGGAGAGGAGTGTCAGTTACTGAACAGTTGATAAGGTGGATAAGTTTGGCAGCAGTATTCATAATGGACTGAAGAGGAGATGGAGAGGTAGGCCAAGGGAGCAATAGTCAAAGAATGAAGGGAATTCTCTGAAATTGGACAAAGATGGCAAAAAAAAGGCCGTGGGTTTATGCATTTCCTATTCTATCCATAATAGAACAAAATATATATTTTTTATTTTAGATATACCTAATCTGGTGAAAAAACAAAACGGAGAAACTCAACTAAACACAAATTAACCACTTCCCGCCCATTCTATAGCAGAATGACGCCCGTTCGGTGGTTCAGTCATCCTAACTGGGCGTCATATGACGTCCAGCAGGATAACAGCCACCGCTCGCCCGTGGGGGCGCGCATCGCGGCGATCGGTGGAGCGGTGTGTCAGTCTGACACACCGCTCCACCGATCTTGGTAAAGAGCCTCCGGTGAAGGCTCTCTACCACATGATCAGCCGTGTCCAATCACGGCTGATCACGATGTCAATAGGAAAAGCCGTTGATCGGCTTTTCCTCACTCGCGTCTGACAGAGCCGATTGGCGGCTCTCCTGACAGGGGGGGTCTGCTCTGATTGTTTATCAGAGCAGGCCCCCCTCAGATGCCCACACTAGACCACCAGGGAAGGGGGCAACATGTGGATGGCCAGGTATGTACACCATGGCCATCCTCATGTGAAAATTATGCCCGAACTGTCCCAATCAGTGCCCACAAATGGGCACTGACTGGCACCATTATATATCAGTGATGCCCAGCAATGTCACCCATCAGTGTCATCAGTGCCACCAGTGTCATCAGTGCCACCCATCAGTGTCCATCGGTGCCACCTGTCAGTGCCCATCTATCTGTGCCCATCAGTGCCACCTATCAGTGCCACCCTTAAGTACCCATCAATGCCACCTACCAGTGCCCATCAGTGCTGCCTATGAGTGCCCATCAGTGCCGCATACCAGTGCCACCTATCAGTGCTCATTAGTGCCGCCTGTCAGTGCCCATCCTCAGTGCCCGTCAGTGCCACCTCATCGGTGCCACCTCATTGGTGCTTATTAGTGCCCGTCAGTGCAGCCATATCAGTGCCCGTCACTGAAGAAGAAAACGTACTTATTTACAAAAATGTTTAACAATAACAAAGAAAAACTTGTTTTTTTCAAAGTTTTCGGTCTTTTTTTATTCGTTGCGCAAAAAATAAAAACCACAGAGGTGATCAAATACCAACAAAAGAAAGCTCTATTTGTGAGAACAAAATGATAAAAAATTTGTTTGGGTACAGTGTAGCATGACCGCGCAATTGTCATTCAAATTGTGACAGTGCTGAAAGCTGAAAATTGGCCTGGGCAGGAAGGTGTATAAGTGCCCGGTATTGAAGTGGTTAACATAAAATCAAAGCAAGCCAATAATGTAATAACAATGAAATACAGCTCATCAAAATATGTAGCAAAACATGAGAAAACACGATTACAATGTACGGTTCATAAAATTAAACTCCCAGCCATTAAGAGTTAACATAGCTAAGAAATACAGCTTTAAGCTTTCATAAAATGAAATAAAGATCCATGTATTATTGAGCTCTGCTGTATCTCAAGGTCCCAGTCTCCAGGTCATTTACTATTAGGCAAGGCAGAGGCAATTAGCGTGCCTCATTTCGTACTGGTCATGCCCCAGTGAGCAAAACAATTGTCATTGGCTTTGTTCGCCCTTTGAACCTTGTGGCCCCTACAGAAGAATGTTCCTTTTGCTGTAATAACTTGTATATGTGGAGCTATCTCTCCTGAAGACCATTACTTTGACTCTCCCTGGGGGGGGGGGGGGGGGGGGGCCTGAAGCAGTAGATCGTACAACAGGGCCTTCAGTGCCCAAAATGAATTAAAATAACATTTTTCAACTTTAACATACACTATATTTTTAAAAGTATTGGGACGCCTGCCTTTACAACACACACATGAACTTTAATGGCATCCCAGTCTTAGTCCGTAGGGTTCAATATTGAGTTGGCCCTCCCTTTGCAGCTATAACAGCTTCAACTCTTCTGGGAAGGCCGTCCACAAGGTTTAGGAGTGTGTCTATGGGAATGTTTGACTATTCTGCAAGAAGTGCATTTGTGAGGTCAGGCACTGATGTTGGATGAGAAGGCCTGGCTCGCAGTCTCCTCTCTTATTCATCCCAAAGGTGTTCTGTCGGGTTGAGGTCAGGACTCTGTGTAGGCCAGTCAAGTTCCTCCACCCCAAACTCACTCATCCATGTCTTTATGGGCCTTGCTTTGTGCACTGGTCCAAATAATTTGGTGGAGGGGGGATTATGGTGTGGGGGTTGTTTTTCAGGGGTTGGGCTTGACCCCTTAGTTCCAGTGAAGGGAACTCTTAGGGCGTCAACATACCAAGACATTTTTGGACAATTTAATGCTCCCAACTTTGTGGGAACAGTTTGGGGATGGCCCCTTCCTGTTCCAACATGACTGCTCACCAGTGCACAAAGCAAGGACCATAAAGACATGGATGAGCGAGTTTGGAGTGGAGGGACTTAACTGGCCTGCACACATGAAATTGTCCAAAATGTCTTGGTATGCTGACACCTTAAGAGTTCTCTTCACTGGAACTAAGGGGCCAAGCCCAACCCCTGAAAAACAACCCAACACCATAATCCCCCCCTCCACAAAATGATTTGGACCAGTGCACAAAGCAAGGTTCATGAAGACATGGATGAGTGAGCTTGGGGTGGAGGAACTTGACTGGTCTGCACCTCAACCTCATAGAACACCTTTGAGATGAATTAGAGCGGAGACTGTGAGCCAGGCCTTCTCATCCAACATCAGTGCCTGATCTCACAACAAATGCGCTTCGGGAAAAATGGTCAAACATTCCCATAGACACACTCCTAAACATTGTAGACAGCCTTCCCAGAAGAGTTGAAGCTGTTAGAGCTGCAAAAGGTTGGCCAACTCAATATTGTCTTATGCATATTTCACAAGTCTCAAACACAAGGCCTGGGGGCCTAATCCGGCCCTCTAGGCAATTTCATGTGGCCCTTGCACCTCTCCTGCAGCTGCTCTCCTGCAGCTGCAGCAACCCCCTCATTGTTGCCCTCACCTTGTCTTAGTAGTAGAGAGGAGGACAGAACTCCTCCATCAGATTCTGTACTTATCCATGCAGCCACGGAGAGGCTCGTATCCCTCCCCTTTCTCATATTAGCAGTCAGCAGCAGAGAGGGAGACAGGACTCCTCCTACAGATCATGTGCCTCTCAGTGCAGCCGCAGCACCCCTTCCTCTTCATCTCCCCTGGTCTCAGCATTTCAGCAGACTTTGACCCTCCTCTGGTCCTCCTCCAGACCCTGCACTTTCTGCTTCCCAGCTCTGCCCACAGCTTCTTCCCAGCAGCAGCAGCACAAGATATGGGGGTGCACTGTGATGAAAGAGAGGGTGAGGGACTCTTCTGATGGTGGATGGGGGGGGGCTCTTGACATCTGATGTAAGGGAGGGTGGGGTTCCCTGGACATCTAGTTTTACAGATGTAGCATCCTAGTCCTAAACAGGGCTGCTAGTAAATTACATTGTGCTAGGTGGTAACTAGCCTGGCTAATTTTTGGTCTTTGATCAAATGGTTTTTCTCCTAAGCTTGAGCTTAGCTGTGATTTCTCTCTTCTGTCAATAGGTGGCACTGTTGCCTTTGGCATTAGAATGATAGATTACAGTGAATTCAGGGTATGAGTGAATACGCTTTTCTCAGCCAAATAGCGGGAGTTTCTTTGACCGCTGGGGCTGCTGGGGTAGTCTATTTATTTGGACAGAGTCAAGTGATCGGGGTTCTTTCCACCCGGGCTGCGGCCTGGGTGGGTGTGTGTGGAGCAGCAGCTGAGGTGTAGGCCTGAAGCCTGAGGAATAGCCACGTGTACAGAGGCTCTGCCGCGCGGGGAGCCTGATCATTCCCGGAGGCAAAGGAGAAGCCGTTGCCAGAGAGACAACCACTCTTGTTGCCAGAGGTAAGTGCAGAAGGGATGAAGTTCTGAAGGAGTACCAGAGCAGACGCTTCACTAGCCGGGGACGGTGAAGTAAGTGGGAAAGCTTCAGGAGAGAACTCATCCAAGACGTACAGGGGCTAGCTGTGAGCAAAGCTTGACCTATCTAGCGTGTAGCTTTGAGTCCGAGGAACCCAGTGAGTAGCGTGGGTGAAGCTTAAGAACACAGCGGCTAGCTATGGGCATAGCTCCCAACTGTCTCTGATTTGGAGCAATGTCCCTCTGTCCCCCATTCCACCTCATTTGTCCCTTATTTTGGTCTGATCCATATAGTTGTATATAAAATGCGTTTTTTATCTTTCAAAAAGTGTTTCCCAGTGCTAAACCTTTCATCCAATTTCTAAATTGCTGCATTTGTACATTTTAAAAGCCAATATAAAGGAATAGTAGTGGTAAAAAAAAGTCCTTGTGGATTTAATTAACCTTTTTTTTGGTTAATTCTCCTTTAAGGGCATGTGACAGGGGGCGTGTCCTATGCCTACATACATTTGTTAGTAGGTGTCCCTCATTCCCATCTCAAAATGTTGGGAGGTGTGGCTGTGGGTGAAGCTTGAGAAGTCCAGCAGGTAGCCGGGAGCTAAGCTTGAGGATCAACAGTGGGATACTGTGAGTGAAGTCGTTGCCATAGGAGACAGCAGTTGCTACAAGATACAGATTCCATAGCTCCCAACTGTCCCTGATTTCGAGGGAAGGTCCCTGATTTGGAACAATGTCACTCTGTTCCTCTTTCCCCCTCATTTGTCCCTTATTTTGGTCTGATCTGTATAGTTGTATATACAATCAGGTCTATAAATATTGGGACATCGACACAATTCTAATCTTTTTGGCTCTATACACCACCACAATGGATTTGAAATGAAACGAACAAGATGTGCTTTAACTGCAGACTTTCAGCTTTAATTTAATGGTATTTACATCCAAATCAGGTGAACGGTGTAGGAATTACAACAGTTTGCATATGTGCCTCCTACTTTTTAAGGGACCAAAAGTAATGGGACAGATTAACAATCATCCATCAAACTTTCACTTTTTAATACTTGGTTGCAAATCCTTTGCAGTCAATTACAGCCTGAAGTCTGGAACACATAGACATCACCAGACGTTGGGTTTCATCCCCGGTGATGCTCTGCCAGGCCTCTACTGCAACTGTCTTCAGTTCCTGCTTGTTCTCGGGGCATTTTCCCTTCAGTTTTGTCTTCAGCAAGTGAAATGCATGCTCAATCGGATTCAGGTCAGGTGATTGACTTGGCCATTGCATAACATTCCACTTCTTTCCCTTAAACTCTTTGGTTGCTTTCGCAGTATACTTCGGGTCATTGTCCATCTGCACTGTGAAGCGCCGTCCAATGAGTTCTGAAGCATTTTGCTGAATATGAGCAGATAATATTGCCCAAAACACTTCAGAATTCATCCTGCTGCTTTTGTCAGCAGTCACATCATCAATAAATACAAGAGAACCAGTTCCATTGGCAGCCATACATGCCCACGCCATGACACCACCACCACCATGCTTCACTGATGAGGTGGTATGCTTTGGATCATGAGCAGTTCCTTTCCTTCTCCATTCTCTTCTCTTCCCATCACTCTGGTACAAGTTGATCTTGGTCTCATCTGTCCATAGGATGTTGTTCCAGAACTGTGAAGGTTTTTTTGGATGTTGTTTGGCAAACTCTAATCTGGCCTTCCTGATTTGAGGCTCACCAATGGTTTACATCTTGTGGTGAACCCTCTGTATTCACTCTGGTGAAGTCTTCTCTTGATTGTTGACTTTGACACACATACACCTACCTCCTGGAGAGTGTTCTTGATCTGGCCAACTGTTGTGAAGGGTGTTTTCTTCACCAGGGAAAGAATTCTTCGGTCATCCGCCACAGTTGTTTTCCGTGGTCTTCCGGGTCTTTTGGTGTTGCTGAGCTCACCGGTGCGTTCTTTCTTTTTAAGGATGTTACAAACAGTTAATTTGGCCACACCTAATGTTTTTGCTATCTCTCTGATTGGTTTGTTTTGTTTTTTTAGCCTAATGATGGCTTGCTTCACTGATAGTGACAGCTCTTTGGATCTCACATTGAGAGTTGACAGCAACAGATTCCAAATGAAAATAGCACACTTGAAATGAACTCTGGACCTTTTATCTGCTCCTTGTAAATGGGATAATGAGGGAATAACACACACCTGGCCATGGAACAGCTGAGCAGCCAATTGTCCCATTACTTTTGATCCCTTAAAAAGTGGGAGGCACATATATAAACTGTTGTAATTCCTACACCGTTCACCTGATTTGGATGTAAATACCCTCAAATTAAAGCTGAAAGTCTGCAGTTAAAGCACATCTTGTTCATTTCATTTCAAATCCATTGTGGTGGTGTATAGAGCCAAAAAGATTAGAATTGTGTCGATGTCCCATTATTTATGGACCTGACTGTAAAATGAGCTTTTTATCTTTCAAAAAGTGTTTCCTAGCGCTAAACCTTTCATCCAATTTCTAAATTGCTGCATTTGTACATTTTAAAAGCCAGTGTAAAGGAATAGTAGTTGTAAAAAAAAAGCCCTTGTCAATTTGATTTACCTTTTTTTGGGACAGTATGTAAAAATCTGTGTTTTTTAAAAAATCCCAAGATTATAGCTGCCCCACCTCTCCAGTACCTTTTCAGTGTGTGTATGTGTATTCTGTGTGTGTATATTGTGTGTCTGTGTGCGTATACTTTATGTGTGTGTATACTGTGTGTGTATACTGTATGTGTGTAAACTGTGTGGCCCCATAATCTATTGCCTGGGGGCCCCATAATCTCCCATTGCCTGGGGGCCCCATAATCTCCTATTGCCCGGGGGCCCCATAATCTTCTCCTATTGCCCGGGGGCCCCATAATCTCCTATTGCCCGGAGGCCCCATAATCTCCTATTGCCCGGGGACCCCATAATCTCCTATTGCCTGGAGGCCCCATAATCTCATATTGCCCGGAGGCCCCATAATCTTCTCCTATTGCCTGGAGGCCCCATAATCTTCTCCTATTGCCTGGAGGCCCCATAATCTCCTATTGCCCGGGGGCCCCATAATCTCCTATTGCCCGGGGGCCCCATAATCTCCTATTGCCCGGGGGCCCCATAATCTCCTATTGCCCGGAGGCCCCATAATCTTCTATTGCCTGGGGGCCCCATGAGTTGTCAGTCCGCCCCTGGGGAGACCGCTACACAGATACAACTGCCCCTTTGAGGGGAACCGCAATGCTGACGCAGCCCACAATGAAATTGAGTGTGACAACCCCGGCTTATTTGATGATAAATCAGGCAAAGCCTCCGGTAATGTCTATAATTTGTAGGTAAAATAATCTACAAGCTTTACATAATCTGCATTGAGATTTTAAAAATAAATCCAAAGTGGAAAATTGAAACTGCCAACAGAGACACCGAGGCTGGAGAACAAAGAAAAAAAAAGAAGAGAAGAACCTGTTTAAATAATGACTTTGTTTAGAGAAAGACTTTGCGAAGTCTCACATTTATTTACAGTAGGTCAACATTTCAAAGTCACATAAGTGGAATTCTGTGCCACCTGAAGGACAAGGACTTTTCAAAACAGCAGCAAAACAAGAGCCGCTGGTGACGACTGTTTATGCGGAGAGGTATGAATGCCTCCACGCTTTTATTTAATAAAGGTCATAAGAAAATAGAGATGTTTTTTCTACAGTCTTTATTACCATCGCACACCCATTATGTAATGACAAGGACAGCCTACGCACCATTGTCTCATTTCAGGAATGCGTCAAATATATTTGTCAAGCTTTTATTCCTGATGCACAGGGGCTTATAATCATTATTTAGTGGCGGCTGGTGCTCAAAATTTTTTTTTGGGGGGGGACGCAACATTTTTTGAAAAGAAATCATCAATTGCAGCCACTGTGCCCATCAAACGTTGCCACTGTGCCCAACAATTGCAGCCACTGTTCCCATCAAACGCTGCCACTGAGCCATAAAACACTGCCACTGTGCCCAACAATTGCAGCCACTGTGCCCATCAAACACTGCCACTGTGCCCAACAATTGCAGCCACTGTGCCCATCAAACGCTGCCACTGTGCCCATCAAACGCAGCCACTGTGCCCAACAATTGCAGCCACTGTTCCCATCAAACGCTGCCACTGAGCCATAAAACACTGCCACTGTGCCCAACAATTGCAGCCACTGTTCCCATCAAACGCAGCCACTGTGCCCAACAATTGCAGCCACTGTGCCCATCAAACACTGCCACTGTGCCCAACAATTGCAGCCACTGTGCCCATCAAACACTGCCACTGTGCCCAACAATTGCAGCCACTGTGCCCATCAAACGCTGCCACTGTGCCCATCAAACGCAGCCACTGTGCCCAACAATTGCAGCCACTGTGCCCATCAAACGCTGCCACTGTGCCCATCAAACGCTGCCACTGTGCCAAATTGCAGCCACTGTGCCCATCAAACGCAGCCACTGTGCTCAACAATTGCAGCCACTGTGCCCATCAAACGCAGCCACTGTGCCCATCAAACACAGCCACTGTGCCCAACAATTGCAGCCACTGTGCCCATCAAACGCAGCCACTGTGCCCATCAAACGCTGCCACTGTGCCCAGGTTGCCCATCAAACGCTGCCACTGTGCCCATCAAACGCAGCCACGGTGCCCATCAAACGCAGCCACTGTGCCCAACAATTGCAGCCACTGTGCCCATCAAAAGCAGCCACTGTGCACATCAAACGCTGCCACTGTGCCCAACAATTGCAGCCACTGTGCCCATCAAAAGCAGCCACTGTGCACATCAAACGCTGCCACTGTGCCCAGGTTGCCCATCAAACGCTGCCACTGTGCCCATCAAACGCAGCCACGGTGCCCATCAAACGCAGCCACTGTGCCCAACAATTGCAGCCACTGTGCCCATCAAAAGCAGCCACTGTGCACATCAAACGCTGCCACTGTGCCCAACAATTGCAGCCACTGTGCCAATCAAACGCAGCCACTGTGCCCATCAAACACAGCCACTGTGCCCATCAAACGCTGCTGCTGTGCCCAGGTTGCCCATCAAACGCTGCCACTGTGCCCATCAAACACAGCCACGGTGCCCATCAAACGCAGCCACTGTGCCCATCAAACGCAGCCACTGTGCCAATCAATTGCAGCCACTGTGCCCATCAAACGCTGCCACTGTGCCATCAAACACTGCCACTGTGCCCAAACGCTGCCACTGTGCCATCAAATGCTGCCACTGTGCCCATTAAACGCTGCCACTGTGCCAATCATAAGCTGCCAGTGTGCCCATCAAATGCTGCCAGTCTGCCCATCATATGCTGCCAGTGTGCCTATCGAATGCTGACAGTCTGCCCATCATATGCTGCCAGTGTGTCCATCAAATGCTTACAGTGTGCCCATCAAATGCTGCCAGTGTGCCCATCAAATGCTGCCAGTCTGCCCATCATATACCGCCAGTGTGTCCATCAAATGCTGCCAGTGTGCCCATCAAATGCTGCCAGTCTGCCCATCATATACCGCCAGTGTGTCCATCAAATGCTGCCAGTGTACCCATCAAATGCTACCAGTCTGCCCATCATATGCTGTCAGTGTCACCCCGCTCACACGACCCCCCCCCCCCCCGCGCGCGCGCGGGTCGACTCGAACATCCGGTGTTCACTCGTTTACTGAACAGCGAACAATATGCGGCGTTCACGGCAAACGTAGTTAAAGTCTATGGGACACCAACATGAAAAATCAAAAGTGCTCATTATAAAGGCTTATATACAAGTTATTGCCATAAAAAAGAGTTTGGGGGCCCGAGTCCTGCCCCAGGGGACATGTATTCAAGCTTTCACCGCTCCCGCAATGCCCCAAAGATGCTGCTTGCAGGACTTTTTTCCCATCCTGCAAAAGCACTTGGGCTGTCACACTGGAGAGGCAGGGGAGGCGTTTTTCAGGTGCTTTACAGATGCTGTTTTTTAGCCCTTTAGCGCCTGAAAAAACGCCCCAGTGTGAAAGCAGCCTTACTGACTCTTTTTCGAAACCAGTGACACTAATACACTGATCAGTGCTAAAAATACGCACTGTCACTGTACTAATGACACTGGCTGGGAAGGGTTAACATCAGGGCGATCAAAGGGTTAACTGTGTGCCTAGCCAGTGATTTACCCTTGCCAGTGTTTGTGTAGTGTGGGGGGAGGTGCTTTTACTAGGGGAAGACATGGATCCTAGTCCCTGCCTTGCAGGAACACAGGATCAATGCCTTCCCTACTGATAGAACAGCGATCTGCCTTGTTTACATGCTACTGTAACAAACTATCAGCAGGTGTCGGCGGACATAGAGTCCGCGGTACCCACTGTGATTATGCACAGCGGGTACCACGGACTCGCTGTCTGCCGCCACCCACTTTTGTGCCCGCTACCCAGAAGTGTGGGATCACGTATATATACTGTATACATGATCCAGCGCACAGCAACCGCCCTGTAGTAGTAAAATTGCTATAGGGCAGTCGTCAAGTGGTTTTAATAACAATGCTTACATAGAAATCACATTAATATTACAATTGTAAGCGGTACATAGGGGGACTGGTTTCTTATCAGGGTCCAAGGAATATGAGTACTTGGCAGAAGAGCTGGAAGGACTTTGGCTGCAGTAGACAAAGCATACAAAATACAATTCTGTACATGTATATACAAAGTTTAAAGGAGAACTCCACTCTCTAAATCAACATTGACTATTTTAATCATCATACTGTTAGCATTAGTAAATAGATAGCAAAGTACAGTGCCTTGCAAAAATATTCACCCCCTTGGCATTTTTCGTGTTTTGTTGCCTCACAACCTGGAATTAACATGGATTGTTTGAGGATTTGCATCATATAACTTACAGAACATGCCCACAACTTTGAAGATGTTTTTTTTTAATATTGTGAAGCAAACAACAAATAGGACAAAATAACAGAAAAAGTCAATGCGCATAACTATTCACCCCCCTAAAGTCAATACTTTGTAGAGCCACCTTTTGCGGCTATCACAGCTCCAAGTCACTTTGGATAAGTCTCTATGAGCTTGCCACATCTTACCACTGGGATTTTTGCCCATTCCTCCTTGCAAAACTGCTCCAGCTCCTTCAAGTTGGATGGTTTGCGCTTGTGAACAGCAATCTTTAAGTCTAACCACAGATTTTCTATTGGATTGAGGTCTGGGCTTTGACTAGGCCATTCCAACACATTTACATGTTTCCCCTTAAACCACTCAAGTGTTGCTTTAGCAGTGTGTTTGGGGTCATTGTCCTGCTGGAAGGTGAACCTCCGTCCTAGCCTCAAATCACACACAGAGTGGTACAGGTTTTGCTCAAGAATATCCCTGTATTTAGTACCATCCATCTTTCCCTCAACTCTGACCAGTTTCCCAGTCCCGACTACTGAAAAACATCCCCACAGCATGATGCTGCCACCACCATGTTTCACAGTGGGCATGGTGTTCTTTGGGTGATGTGATGTGTTGGGTTTGCGCCAGACATAGCGTTTTCTTTGATGGCCAAAAAGTTCAATTTTAGTCTCATCAGACCAGAGCACCTTCCTCCATACATTTTGGGAGTCTCCCACATGTCTTTTCACAAACTCAAAACGTGCCATTTTGTTTTTTGCTGAAAGTAATGGCTTTCTTCTGGCCACTCTGCCATAAAGCGCAACTCTGTGGAGCGTACGGCTTATTGTCGTCCTATGTACAGATACTCCAGTCTCTGCTGTGGAACTCTGAAGCTCCTCCAGGGTTACCTTAGGTCTCTGTGCTCCTCTCTGATTAATGCCCTCCTTGCCCGGTACGTGAGTTTTGGTGTGCGGCCGTCTCTTGGCAGGTTTGCTGTTGTGCCATGTTCTTTCCATTTGGTTATGATAGATTTGATGGTGCTCCTAGGGATCATCAAAGATTTGGATATTTTTTTTATAACCCAACCCTGACTTGTACTTCTCAACAACATTGTCCCTTACTTGTTTGGAGAGTTCCTTGGTCTTCATGGCAGTGTTTGGTTAGTGGTGCCTCTTGCTTAGGTGTTGCAGCCTCTGCGGCCTTTCAAAATGGTGTGTATATGTAATGACAGATCATGTGACACTTAGATTGCACACAGGTGACATCATTTCACTAATTATGTGACTTCTGAAGGTAATTGGTTGCACCAGAGCTTTTTATGGGCTTTATAACAAAGGGGGTGAATACATACACACATGCCAATTATCAGTTTTTTATTTCTGAAAAATAGTTTTATGTATATATTTTTCTAATTTTACTTCACCAACTTAGACTATTGTGTTCTGATCCATCACATATAATTCAGATAAAAAAAAAAAACATTGAACTAAAGGCTGTAATGTAACAAAATAGGAAAAAAGCCAAGGGGGGTGAATACTTTTGCAAGGCACTGTATATCATATTTACTGGTTTTAAACTTTTTTTTACAATTTCTTTAGTTACTTCCTGGTTTCCAGACCTAGGCAAATTATGTCATATATCCCAGGAGTCTTCAGGAGGGGATGAGGGGAGGAGGGGTTTTCTCAGTACACCCCCCCCCCCCCCCCCGTCTGCATGCCTGAGCCAAGGGCTGAATCCAGGAAATAAATAATACATGAACCATCTGCCCTTACTCAAGATGGCTGTGGCTAGAAAGGTTGGGAGGGTATAATAAATAAAGCATAATAAAGCATGGAGACATGGATGGATGGGGGGGGGGGGTTGCTTTGAATATTAAAAACAAATTAAATAGTGTTTTTGGTTTTTGGTGCTCAGTTGCCATGTAGTTCCACTTTAACATGTATTTAAAGGGACCCCACTACAAGGGTTATTTTTTTTTTTATTTTCCTGGGGTTGGGCTTTAAAGTCGTTTTTTTTTTTTCTTTCTTAATTACTGCCACATTTTTAGAAATGTCATTTTCCTATTTTTACTTTGTCCTGACTCTTCTATTGCTCCCAACTGGGGTTCCAATACCTCTGCAGGTATCCCCCAGCTGGGGAATACCTCACACTTCTTAGGCTACATAGCTGCAAAGAGGGCCCCAACCAGTCCCAGGAGGGGGGGGGGGGGCAACTCCAGCAAACACCTTTTTTCTGTTCTACATCTCCACCCAAACTAACTCTATCCCCCTGTACACACAATTTATAAGCTACCAGAGGGTGCCACCTAGTGTTCAAAAATGGGAATTGAGCCAACACCCCCCTTACAAACATAGGTGACGTGGATCTACATCACTCTTGGATTTGAGCTCCTTTGATTCTTTTGGTTCTACATGTTTATGCTGCCATGTGCTTCAAAACTTCTTGTATCACCCCAAATTCTTCTACTGAGCAATTGAACAAATATAAAAACCTTTTGAGAACCATTAATACTGAAAGAACTTTGTCTCTTAGGTAAGTGAATGATGGCTGCAGTTAAGTGGCTAAATACGTTCTGATTGGGTTTTCTTTGCAATCTAACAAGCTTCAAGTTGACAAAATCATCACTGTTGTTAATGTGGAACTTATCCCATCTATTTAAGGGTTTCCCAAAACAATTACAGTCAAGGCCTGCCATGAACAACTGTCGCAGTTGCTTTTGTTCTCAAATGAACTGTCAAGTCATGAAATGGCTGGTGTGATAACTGATCCCATGCACAGCACCATGTCAAGTGCAGATCAAAAAGAGGCTAAGATGGCGGTGTTCTTGGTTGTAAAGCATAGGAGGGGTTTAGTTTCACTATAACCACTTCAGCCCCGGAAGATTTTACCCCCTTCCTGACCAGAGCGTTTTTTGCGATTCGGCACTGCGTCGCTTTAACTGACAATTGCACGGTCCTGCGACATGGCTCCCAAACAAAATTGACGTCCTTTTTTCCCCACATATAGAGCTTTCTTTTGGTGGTATTTGATCACCTCTGTGATTTTTATTTTTTGCGCTATAAACAAAAAAAGAGTGACAATTTTGAAAAAAATGCATTATTTTTTACATTTTGCTATAATAAATATCCCCCAAAAATATATAAAAAAAACATTTTTTTTCCTCAGTTTAGGCCAATCGTATTCTTCTACATATTTTTGGTAAAAAAAAATCGCAATAAGCGTTTAATAATTGGTTTATTAAATAGGGGATAGTTTTATGGCATTTTTATTAATAATTTTTTTTTTTTACTAGTAATGGCGGCGTTTAGCGATTTTTATTGTGACTGCGACGTTATGGCGGACATGTCGGACATCTTTGACACATTTTTGGGACCATTGTCATTTATACAGCGATCAGTGCGATTAAAAATGCACTGATTACTGTGTAAATGGCACTGGCAGTGAAGGGGTTAACCACTAGGGGGCGGGGAGGGGTTAAGTGTGTCCTAGGGGAGTGATTACTAACTGTAGGGGGATGGGCTGTATGTGTGACGTCACTGATCTCTGCTCCAATGACAGGGAGCAGAGATTGAGTGACACTTGCTGTTTACAATGGCATCTCCCCGTTCGTCCTCTCCGTGAGGCAATCGCTGGTATCCCCGCGGTGATCGAGTCTGCGGGACCCGCGACCCGACTCACGGAGCTCCCGGCGGCGCTGCACGCAATGGCACGGCGGGGAATTCAAATGGACGTACAGGTACGCCCATTTGCCCAGCCGTGCCATTCTGCCGACGTACATCGGCGTTCGCCGGTCGGGAACCGGTTAATGTGCCTTAGTCCCTGATGTGCGTCACCAAAGGGGGATAACTAAATTCCACTCAGATCCAATGTTACATCAAGTGGCAATCATAGCCGTGCGCACAGGGTGTGCCAGGTGTGCTTGGGCACACCCTAATAACCTCATGTGGTGCAGATTCCTGCTGTTTGGACCCCTGATATTTCACCAAAGCCCCATAATGGGGCTCCTAAAAAAATTGTAAAAAAAATAGTAATAAAATAAATACAATTGTAAAAAATAATAAAAAATAAAATAATAAAAGTAAAAAATACTGACACCAGCCACCGCCCTACTGACACTGTCCATTGCTCTACTGACACAGTCAGTATATATATACACATGGACACACACGCAAATGTGTTTGAGATTTGGGGTGAACACCCTAATGCAATAAGGAGCAATATACCTGCAATATTGTCCTGTATATTATATGTATATTATAGTAATACAAATATTGTATAATATAGTAATATATATACATTAATATGTATACTGTATATGGAAAATGCTATGCATACGTTGTCATGTATGTAGTGTCTTATGTTATAGTTTATCATAAATTTACCTCTAATATACTCCTGAAATAGTAGCAATTATAGCACTTATTAAAGCTGTGAAATTTGTAAGGTTGCCGCGATTCCACTGAGGATGCAGCATTATTATGGAAAAATTTGAATGTATCATAACAAGTATAAAATGAACCTTGTCATGGTGGTTTGCAAAGGATTGTTGGTCAGTGAGAATTGGGCTGCTAAGGTAGGAAGGTCTGTTTAGAGCGGCTTTTCTCAACCTTTTTACATTACAGCAAACTTAAACTAAACTAACTAATGTATATATAAATAATTTGTTGCAAGAGTTGCCACAAAAGTCCAAACGTTTCTGTACATCTACACATGTGGCACCATGTTCAATACTTTGGATACTATATAGAGTAATACTTAAAAATAAGATGGTTACATTTGCCTTCCCCTTTCCATTTAAAAAAGAAGAAAGAAATTCTACAGCAATCAGAAGTCTTGCTGAATCTGAAAAATGAAGTTTGACGGTAGTCAGCCTATTCTGCAGTCTTTATTAGTCAGTGCTTCGGTGTTCTAGAATTTTTCACATACACAGATGCAAAACAAAATCTAAAAACTGATAGATATGAAATACTCCACAGACATGGTTTGCATGGCCTATTGTCACATCTGTCACTTCGTGTGCAGCCTGCCTTGGCCCATTAACTTTCCATATGTAATATCCTTTCTTCACTATCACAGATCATTGGGAGAGCATATGACGTAACACTTCTCATGTGGCTGGCAAGTAAACGTTTGCATGTCCAATCCCAGGAACACTTTTTTTTCTTTTAACCAGCTTTTATAAAAGCTTCTCAAAGTAACCTTCTATTGTCATTCAATATATTGTATATTAAGTTGAGTGCTGCACCTTGTCATGGAATGAAAAGAGTTAGGTGGCACCCAGGGTTCTGACCCATACAGGTTGATGGGCTCCCATGGAGAAAACTAGCTTTTCATTTTTCAATAAGGTTGCCAAAACTTGGGTTATGGTCCTGGACCCTGGAGGCCTTGTAGAGTATTGGTTGGGATGAAACCTCCAACCTTGGGACCATTATTTGATGACAACTAGCAAATTTATTGTGCAGGTGACATAGCCTTTTTAGTAGGGGGGGTGACTATGGTTCAGGGCTCCCCCAAAGTGCCAAAGGAGGTGTCCGCTCAGGGGTCAGGGTGTGGGCCAATACAGTTGAGAGCTTATGAGACAGTGCATGGGTGCACAATGGTGTGTTTGAGATAGACAAGGGCCTGAAGCCTGTGGGGACAGAGAAAGCCAGGTGGCTGGTATTTGTTTTTGCTGAGGATTTTTGAAAACCCCTGCAAGGATAACCCTTTATGTGAGTTTTGGAACTTTCTGTGAATAAAAGTGGGCATGAAAGCCCTGAAACAAAGATTTGGGTTTGTAGGCTGTGTCCTTGGAAGCACTATATTTGAGCTAGTTCACACTATATATATATATACTCACCGGCCACTTTGTAAGGTACACTTGTTCAATTGCTTAGTAACACAAATTGCTAATCAGCCAATCACGTGGTAGCAACTCAATGGATTTTGACATCTATACATGAAGTGAAGACGACTCGCTGAAGTTCAAACCTGAGCATCAGAATGGGGAAGAAAGGGGATTAAAGGGACTTTGAACGTGGCATGGTTGTTGGTACCAGACGGGCTGCTCTGAGTATTTCAAAAACTGCTGATCTACTGGGATTTTCATGCACAACCATCCGAGAATGGTCCGAAAAACAGAAAATATCCAGTGAGCGGCAGCTATGTGGAGGAAAGTGCCTCGTTGAGGTCAGAGGAGAATGGGCAGACAGGTTGGAGATGATAGAAAGTGAACAGTAACCCAAATAGCCACTTGTTACAACCAAGGTTTGCAGAATCTTGAAGCAGAGGGGCTACAGCAGCAGAAGACCACACCAGGTGCCACTCCTGTCAGCTAAGAACAGGAAACTGAGGCTACAATTCGCACAGGCTCATCAAAATTGGACAATAGAAGATTGGAAAAATGTTGCCTGGTCTGATGAGTCTGGATTTCAGCTGCGACATTCAGATGGTGGGATCAGAATTTGGCGTAAACAACATGAAAGCATGGATCCATCCTGCCTTTTATCACCGGTTCAGGCTGGTGGTGGGGGTGTAATGGTATGGGGGATATTTTCTCTGCACACATTGGGTCCCTTAGTACCAATTGAGCTTCGTTCAAATGCCACGGCCTACCTGACTATTGTTGTTGACCATGTCCATCCCTTTATGACTACAGTGTCCCCATCTTCTGATGGCTCCTTTCAGCAGGATAATGCACCATGTCACAAAGCTTCAATCATCTCATCACTGGTTTCTTGGACATGGCAATGAGGTCACTGTATAGCTCTAGTCACAGTGCTGCCCCAACCTTTACTTTTGTTGTGCCATTAAATGCTTAAATACTATAGTGCAAGACTAAAAAAACTGCTTTGCTAGTCTAATTACATATATCCATATGTGCAAATAAAGGTGAAATTACTGCGCTAAATCACTTTAGTGTTAAAGAAAAAAAACAGAAAGCAGCTAACACTCAAACAAAGTCCAAATGAAATAAAAATATACAGTGTAGCGCTATAGACAAGGAGACATGAACTGTGATGTCCTGTAAAAAAATGATAAATACACAAAAAAGTCCAATGTTCACTGAAGGGGACTGGAAAATAATAGTTCAAAGATATGTCCATCCCATGCTTGATAGTAAATCTTCAATTGGACACAATACAAACACAAACAATATGCAAATAACCGTGCAATTGTGAAGAAATCCTCTATGGGAAGAATAAGGCGGGTACTCTTACTGGATAATGTGGACCCACTTAAGGTTTGGTAGTGGGTCAGTCAGGCTTATGTGGACCAAGTGCCACAGGGTTACAGTTGGTTAGAAGATGGTCTATGAGGGATAATTCCACTCCTCGTCCGTGTTGGTCAGGTCAGAGAATCCTGGTTCTTTATGGTTCTCCAATGTGGTAAAGAACTTCCACCCACGGGGGGGGGGGGGGGGGGGCTGTCCAAAGGTTGTTGTTGCACACACAAAGGACTCAAACGGACTGCGACAAAGTACCCCGAATTAGGGGGTCCTACTCTATCCATAAAATGGAAGATCCTGCTTCTTGAGAGAATATGAGGGATAATTCCACTCCTCATCCGTGTTGGTCAGGCCAACCTTGGTCAACCTTTAGACAGAACCCTCACCCCCCCCCCCCCGTGGGTGGTAAAGAACTTCCACCTACGGGGGGGGGGGGGGGGGCGTCTAAAGGTTGTTGTTGCACACACAAAGGACTCAATCGGACTGCGACAAAGTACCCCGAATTAGTGAGTCCTAATTAGTGAGTCCTACGCTATCCATAGAATGGAAGATCCTGCTACTTGAGAGAATATGAGAGATAAATCCACTCCTCATCTGTGTTGGTCAGGCCAACCTTGGTCAACTTTTAGATGAAACCCCCCCCCTCCGTGGGTGGTAAAGAACTTCCAAGAAGCAGGATCTTCCATTCCATGGATAGTGTAGGACCCACTAATTCGAGGTACTTTGTCGCAGTTCGATTGAGTTCTTTGTGTGTGCAACAACAACCTCTAGATGGCCCCCACCGTGGGTGGAACTTCTTTACCACGTTGGAGAACCATAAAGAACCAGGATTCTCTGGCCTGACCAACATCAGGAGTGGAATTATCCCTCATAGAGTGACCATCTTCTAACCAACTGTAACCCTGTGGCACTTGGTCCACATAAGCTTGACTGACCCACTACCAAATGGTAAGTGGGTCCACCATATCCGATAAGAGTACCCACCTTATTCTTCCCATAGAGAATTTCTTCACAATTGCACAGTTATTTGCATATTGTATGTGTTCGTATTGTGTCCAATTGAAGATTTACTATCAAGCATGGGATGGACATATCTTTGAACTATTATTTTCCAGTCCCCTTCAGTGAACATTGGACTTTTTTGTGTATTTATCATTTTTTCACAGGACATCACAGTTCATGTCTCCTTGTCTATAGCGCTACACTGTATATTTTTTACATATATCCATATACATGAAATAATCCAAGTGTATTGGGAAAGTTAAACACATCATGCTAAAGTGCTTCAAAAAAAATATATAAGTGCTCCAGTGCAAATCAGTTACTACAATTCAGTCTACAGGCGTGCCATGTCCATGTCTATAGAAAGCAATCCATATGTATTCGGCACAGTGGTGTAGTGGTAGCACTCTCGCCTAGCAGTAAGAGGGGTCACTGGTTCGAATCCCAACCATGACACTACCTGCTTGGAGTTTGCATGTTCTCCCTGTGCCTGCGTGGGTTTCCTCCGGGTACTCCGGTTTCCTCCCACACTCCAAAGACATGCTGGTAGGTTAATTGGATCCTGTCTAAAATGTCCCTAGTATGTATGAATGTGAGTTAGGGACCTTAGATTGTAAGCTCCTTGAGGGTAGGGACTGATGTGAATGTACAATGTATATGTAAAGCGCTGTGTAAATTGACGGCGCTATATAAGCACCTGAAATAAATAAAAATAAATAAATAAATATGTATTCAATTTCCTCAAATTCCATTAAAGTGCTGCAGGGAACATTCTTCTTATGGCATTCCTTATTCAAAAGTGCTCCAATGAAAAAACTTCTATGCAACAAAGTACTTCTGTACAATCTGTGAGTTTATTGTACTTCCTTCACCACTCTGATAAAGTAATGATAAAGTAATGTACTCACATTTGCAAGGCAAAAAGCAAACATAAAAGAAAGCGTTGGTCCTGTCATGAACAGCCTGTGTTCATTAGACTGGAGGTGCTGCAAGACGTCCGTAAGTCCCGCCCTACGCGCGTTTCGTCATCAGACTTCTACTGGGGCCCCAGCACCTCCAGTCTAATGAACACAGGCTGTTCATGACAGGACCAACGCTTTCTTTTATGTTTGCTTTTTGCCTTGCAAATGTGAGTACATTACTTTATCATCTATAATAAAGTTTACCAATACGGTTTTACACTATGGTCATCCCTCCTTTCTTTTATATGTAAATCCGAGAAACATAGTTACATAGTAGGTGAGGTTGAAAAAAAGACACAAGTCCATCAAGTCCAACCTATGTGTGTGATTATGTGTCAGTATTACATTGTATATCCCTGTATGTTGCGGTCATTCAGGTGATTATCTAATAGTTTCTTGAAGCTATCGATGCTCCCCGCTGAGACCACCGCCTGTGGAAGGGAATTCCACATCCTTGCCGCTCTTACAGTAAAGAACCCTCTACGTAGTATAAGGTTAAACCTCTTTTCTTCTAATTGTAATGAGTGGCCACGAGTCTTGTTAAACTCTCTTCTGCGAAAAACAACATTTAAAAGCACAGACCGGGGACATCCAGGAGTGCTACACAGTGGCCAATACTGTGACTGCCTGTACCCCTGCAGGGGAAAGTGAGTCCGGTGAGTGCAAGCAGTATAAGAGCACGCTGTTGAAGCACCATCATCTAGCCAGCACCTGGACAAGAAGTTTCCCATATCAATTTGTTCCCTACGAGGGGTTCCCCTCAGAACCACTCTAAAGAATTTTGCAATTAATGGAACTTTTTTTATCCAAAAATACTGGTTTTGGAGCACATAAGTCACTTTTTGTATAACTCAGCACAAGTCACTTTGATTGCATTATCAGCACCATTTGCACAATGTTATCTCTCATATAGATAATAAAATATAAGACTGTGGCACTTTACTTTGGAATTTCACCCATATTATAATGAGGTAGAACTATGCCTTATGCCCCGTACACACGGCCGGATTTTCCGACGGAAAACGTGTGATAGGACCTTGTTGTCGGAAATTCCAATCGTGTGTAGGCTCCATCACACATTTTCCATCGGATTTTCCGACACACAAAGTTGGAGAGCAGGATATAAAATTTTCCAACAACAAAATCCGTTGTCAGAATTTCCGATCGTGTGTACACAAATCCGACGGACAAAGTGCCACGCATGCTCAGAATAAGTAAAGAGATGAAAGCTATTGGCCACTGCCCCGTTTATAGTCCCGACGTACGTGTTTTACGTCACCGCGTTCAGAATGATCGGATTTTCCGACAACTTTGTGTGACCGTGTGTATGCAAGACAAGTTTGAGCCAACATCCGTCGGAAAAAATCCTAGGATTTTGTTGTCGGAATGTCCGATCAATGTCCGACCGTGTGTACGGGGCATAAGAGTGATAATAGAACCTGTAACCTTGTAGTAACAAATAATCATCGATTTTGATCCAAATCATCCACAGATTTCATTTTGGAACACATTCTGATAAGAAATCATTATTACTTATTTTCGGTATACACAGGGATTCATTTATATATATATATATATATATTTTTTTTTTTTTGTTAGTTTTTTTGCTAATTTTTTTATCATATATACACATTATTTAAGAAATTAAGTAATCACATTAAGCACTAAACAGGGTAATTGATCACCAATATTTTATCCCATAAGAGCAGCGCCATATCTACTATTGCTTTCCACACAAAATAGAATATAACCCTCTTCCGAAATTCGAATTTGGAATAGAATAAATTTGAATTTGAATAGAATAGATTAGAAAATAACAGAAAGAATATAACTGTCTTCCGAATTTCGAAGAGAATAAATTAAAATATAAAATAGAATAGATTAGAATAGAATAGAAATGAATAGAATAGAAAAAAATAGAACTGAAAAGAGTGAATATAACAAGCTTCCGAAATTCGAATAGAATAAATTTGAATTCTAGTAGAATAGATTAGAAGATGATAGAAAGAATAGAATAGAATAGAAAATAAGAGAATAGAATAGAAAAAAAACAGTAGAATAGAATAAAATAAAAAGAATAGAAAACGTCTTCGGAATTTCAAATAGAATAAATTAGAATTTAAATAGAATAGATTAGGAAAGAATAGAAAATTAGAATAGAATAGAAAATAAGAGAACAGACTATAATAGAAAAAAACAATAGTATAGACTAGAATAAAATATAAAGAAAATAACCCTCTTACAAAATTAGAATTTCAAATAGAATACGTTTGAATTCAAATTCTGGTTAGAATTTTCCGAATTCCGAAAACGAATTAACCTAAATGAAATTAGTTTAGGACGTAGATAAATAACATAAAAAACAATAAAGAGGCATCTTTGTGTTAATAATTTTATTTGTCCTTTGGATCTGTGATGAAAGCACAAAGTTACAGCTGGAAGAAACACCATGCCACAAAATTGCATAGAATTTTTACCCCAAATTTAAAATCATTTGTGAACTATATACTGATTGGAAAATGAACAGCCGAATGACATAGGTACCTTTTTTTAATTCCTATGCCTCTGACATACAAATCACAAAGTCTAATAAACCACTTACAATATTAATACCATGTTTACTATAACATTCATTTTGCAAATTTTAGACAATGTCCTTTTAGTGTGTGATCTTTTCATGAACATAAAAAAAAACAAAAACAAAAAAAAACTGGAGTATGATAAATTCAAAATGGCCGGCATTTGCGTAGAGACAATTTTTTTTCTTTTTTTTATTGTGTATCGACTTGGAAAATCCAAGTGGTTCTCAGTAGTATACAGATATCCAAAGTATACAATCAAGAATATTCATTGTATATGTTCTATTTTACAAGACAGAAAATTCACTATGAACTATTTCACATGTTCAACACGTAACAAGGCAAACACGGAAAAAGGCAAAAAGACCAGTACATGAGAAAAACCCTTCCTTAATTTTTTTTTTTTTTAATTTTTTTTTTACATTTTTTAAACTAGTTCAAGTAAAATTAAAGTGCGCCTGTTGCCTATAAGCAATAGAGACAGATATTTTGGACCTCATGTTTGAAAGTGTATAGAAGAAACTTTCTGTTGTGTATCTAGCAACCAAATGGATCTTCAAACCCTCTCATAGTCAGGTCGGTCGTAAGGAAATTGAGAGTATTCAGGGTGGTCACAAGGTAACAGAAGAGGTCAAAAGTCCATCTGGCTTAATAATCTAATTTATTTTCTTTAATTATAATTTTTTTAATTTTTAATTTATTTTATTTGCACTCAGGTGTCTACTGTAGATGACAATGTTGCTGGGGTTGCTCATTCAGTTGAGGACGGTGGGTGCTTTATGGAGGAACCTGCAGCCAGCACACACACGAAATAATAATAATATGCTATATGATCAAATGTTTGTGGAAATTTGACCATCACATCCAGTACATGAGCAAAATGATGGAATTCAGGTATTTCCATGGTTAATATTACAGTATACAAAGACATTTTAGTCAATTGTGAGCCTCCAACCTTGTGACAACCGTTTGGGGAAGACCCCTTTTCTATTCCAGAATGGCTGTGCTCCATAAAGTAGACATCTGCTGTTCGTTTCGTTCCAAATCGAAAATTTGGAGGAATTTTTTTTTTTATTCGGATGCATCCGAAGTTCCGAATTTCAATAGTAATGAATTTAAAAGAATCCAAAATAATGAAAAGAAATTCAGAAGAAATTCGAATCCAATTAGAAAATGAATTTGAAATAGAATTTTAAAAGTAGGAGAAAAAAAAAAAGGAATAGAATAGAAAAAAATAGAATAAAAAAATAAAATGAATAAAAGAGAAAAGAATAGATTTGAAAAAAAATAAATAAATAAAATAGAAAAAAATGTAACCCTCTTCCGAAATTTGAATTTGGAAGAGAATATATTTGAATAGAATAGATTAGAAAAGAACAGAAAAAATAGAATAGCGTATAATGGAATAGAAAAGAAAGAATATAACCAACTTCTAACATTTGAATTTCGAATAGAATAAATTTGAATTCAAATAGAATAGATTAGAATAGAAAATAATAGACAGATTAGAATAGAAAATAAGAAAATAAAAACGAATAGAATAGTAAAAAAAAATCATAATAAAAAAAAAAACAGACTAGAATAGAAAAGAATAAAATAAAAAGAATATAACCTTTTTTCCGAATTTCAAATAGAATAAATTAGAATTTGAATAGAATAGATTATAATAGCATAGAAAATAATAGAATAGAAAAGAATAGAAAATAAGAGAATAGTATAGCATAGAATAGAAAACAAGAGAATAGTATAGAATTAGAATAGAAAAACAATAGCATAGAATAGAATAGAATAGAAAAAAATAGAAAGAATATAACCGTCTTACAAAATTTGAATCTCGAATAGAAGAAATTCTAATTTGAACGCCAATTCAAATTTGAATGCTGATTCAAGTTTTCTGAATTCAGCCGAACTGAATTCAATTTGCCCGAATTTGGAAAACAAATTTAACTAAATGAAATTATTGAAATAACGAATCGAAACAAATTTTTTTCATTCTGCACATGTCTGTCTAACATAAAGACATGCTTGGATGAGTTTGGTGTAGAGGAACTCCAATGGCCTGCAACGAGCCCCTGCCCTATTGAACACCTTTAGGATGAATTGGAAAGGGTTGACAGCCACCTCACCCACTCTTTTTGGCTGAGTGGGCACAAATTTCCATAGGCACACTTAGGGCTCGTAGCCCTGGTGGTAAAAATAGGAGGTTTAGTGTTTTACCACCGCCTGACTGCCTTCCCTCAACCTTACGCAGTGGCTGAAGTGGATTGTACACATGCTGCAGCAACATTTCTGCCCGCTGACGCATTTGGCGGGCAGTACCACCAGCAAACGTGACCTAGGGTTAACAGGTGGTAAGGAGGCGACAAATAGCCTCACAGTCATTAGTCAACTGACCTCTGAAAAGCCATCAATGGTGGCAAGGGCTGCCGCAAGGGTACACTTTGGGGTGTGATGCCAATGAGGCAAATGCCTTAGATGGAACTTGGTGGGGAAAAACACTGAGTGTGGTGTGTCCATACTGGACATTCCATCCTCACTGCAGCTCATTGCCCTGGTTGCTAGTAGGCTGGGCCACACAGGGTCATTGTTTGACCACCTGAACCATAACAGGCAATGAAGTCAAAGACACTGTACAACCAAACTGCCTGCAACCTAGCAACCAATGGCACATAGAATAATTAGTTACTAGAATGCAACTGGCTGGATCCCACCATTATTGGTAGCTCTGTCAGCATCTTAGCAACCAAAGGGGGGGGGGGAGCAAAAATGGGAGGGCATGGGGACGTATGGGTGGAAACCCTGAGGGGGACAAAAAAAGCCACCTCAGACAGCAAATCACCTAGACACATTACAGAGCACACTCCAAAACCCTGTGGTGCCACATCTCAAGGTTTAGGAGCATGCTCTATAATGTGTCTAGGTGATTTGCTGTCTGTGGTGGCCTTTTTTGCCCCCATCCCCTCAAGATTTCGAACACCTCAACCTCCCCATATGCCCATAGTTTTGGAATTAGATGTCCCACAAGGAAATATAATTGTGATGGTATTCAGGGGTCCGCAAACGTTCGGCCATATAGTATGTCTCACTGGTTACGAGTGCTCTTGCCTGCCTCCTGCCAAAACTGAGCCATCAACCAAAATTTGCTTCTGCTAGTCCTTGGTCTACATTTCCCTGGAAACCATCAACTTAATTGCATCCACCCTAGGTTACAAAAGGGGAGAATCTATTTGGTTGCTACTAACAATACAGACATTTCCTCCTTTAGAAAACTTTCATACCAAAGGCCTTTTGTGTCTAGAACTACATTGTTCAGTTCAATAGAAACTAATGACATCTGTGAGGAAAAAATATTAAATACTGACACCACTGAGGTATCACAAATTGCCCCAGGCTTCAATGGCAAGTCCCCAGTGTACTGAGAGGAGACAATTTCATTGATATTGGTTCAAACAACACCAGGCCTCAGGAAGATGACTGAGTAAAGAACTATCCAACAGTCCGTGTTGTCATAGCCTTCAACCAAATTGTTCTCATTATTCCATAATGTAGTATGAGAAGGAAACAGAGAATTTGGTTAGCTCGGGCAACACACTCGGTCAACTCTCATCTCAAGCACTTTTATTAAATGAGGTTCAATATCATTTCCTTCACTGTAGGTGACAGGGTCTCCTTATGATCCTTACTGATAATTGTTTATAGCGGTTATAGCCAAAACAATGCAAGATATGTAGCACATTACATTACAGTTGCAAAAAAAAAGTGTCACTTCATATAGATACAGTATAAAAATGTATATATACAGTAAACGACGAGAACAACCGCTTTTCAAAAGTAGTACAGTCAATATACACGTCTCTTCTAAACTGATATTTTATTTAGAAATAAAAGGTTGGTCTGTGTCAGAGTTAGTAGAACGACTATTTACAAAAAAAAAAATGTTGTCATTGGGATTTGAAAGTGAATTGTTAAGTTCCTCAAAAAAGACTTTTCTATGATATTTTATTCTATAGTATCAATATGTTACAAATTGTTGTACAACTTTCTGGCAGTGAATACGTCAGTAGAGTAACACAGCTTAAACAAATTCAATAACACAGAGGTAACATGATTGTATATCATCAAGGTGACAAATGTATTTCTTATGGAAAATGAGGCCACACCTTCCTTTCCACCTTAGCTAGGCTTAAGCAAGCCCGGCAAATAGAAATGACGAGAGCCTGTTAGGCAAATGATAAGCCATATAGAGCCAGAGAATAGAAAATGGCTACCACAATGGTACACCTCTCTTGGGCCACCACAATGGTACACCTCTGTTCGGCTACCACAATGGTACACCTCTTGTTTGGCCACCACCATGGTTCCATCTCTGTTGGGCCACCACAATAATACACCTCATTTGGGCCACCACAATGGTACACCACTGTTGGATCACCACAATCATACACCACTGTTGGACCGCACAATGGTACACCTCAGTTGGGCCACCACAATGGCACACCTCAGTTGGGCTACCTCAATGGTACACCACCACAATCTTACAATATTGTTGGGCCACCACAATGGTACACCACAGTTGGACCACCACAATGGTACACCTCTATTGGGCCACAATTGGACAACTCTGTTTGGCCACCACAATGGCACAGTTCTTGTTTGGGCACCACAATGGTACACCTCTTGTTTGGCCACCACAATGGTACACCTCAGTTGGGCTATCACAATGGTACACCACCACAATCTTACAATATTGTTGGGCCACCACAATGGTACACCACAGTTGGACCACCACAATGGTACACCTCTATTGGGCCACCACAATTGGACAACTCTGTTTGGCCACCATAATGGCACACCTCTTGTTTGGGCACCACAATGGTACACCACGTTTGGACCACCACAATTGTACAATACTGTTGGGCCACTACAATGGTACAGCTCTGTTTGGCCACCACAATGGTACACCTCAGTTGGGCCACCACAATGATACACCACTGTTGGACCCCCACAGTTGTGCAATATTGCTGGGCCACAAAATATAAGTGTGTGATGCATTTTGTATTTAATAGAACTGCTATTTCCTTCAGAGTGGAATTTTCTCTTTTAAGAATTATAAAGTTTAATTACATTTGAAAAAAAATAAATGTACAGGTATAATGAAGTGCATTTTCAGTTAAAATGAATTGTATGTGTTATCCCTTTTTTTTTTTTTTTTTTTTAAATAATACGTAAAAAAAAAACTTTGCCCTTCACAGTACTGTACATCTGGGAGTTTACTAACAAAAAAAAATCTGATATGAAGATGTAGGATATATGCACAATAGTATCTTATTTGTTATCAATGAAGTCATATCAAACTCTCAAGAATTCTTTGGGCCTGCCCTCTGGTAGCAAGCCTGATGCACTTAAAGGCCTTTTCCATTTTTTTTTTTTACGAGGTTGGTCGCTAGGTCTTGCCTCAACCCTGCTGGGACCAGCATGCAGAAAGTCGTGACACGTCCATAGACAATTTGTAAAAACATTCTAGCCCAATTAACCTACCAGAATGTCTACAGAGTGTGGGAGGAAACCCACACAAGCACATGGAACATGGAAACGCCACACAGGTAGTGGTCCTGGTTGGTATTTGAACTTGGGAACTCAATTTACAAGGCAGAGGTACAAAGCACTAGGCCACTAGCTATACTAGGAAACTTGTTCTAAGGAAAGAGGTTTGTGAGGGTTCACAGAGGCTCTTTTGTTCCTTCAGAAGGCCAGTTCCTTCAGAAGGCCAGTTCTAACCTGGTGGTCACCTAATCCTAGGTTTATTACCCATACTAGTAGAAAACATATTATTAGGTGGTGGCTAATACAGGGGGCTCATTCCTAAAGAAAAAATAAGGTACTTCCAGTGACTTTGGTTTTTTAAACCTCCTATGCAACGAATCCGTTTTTTTAGGAGATCTTGGTGTCCAGCGAAAAATAAGTTGCTAGCAGGTATGAAGTGCAGGAAACTAGGGGCACCATTGAAGCAGCCCACTATAGTGATGGAGCAATATGGAATATGAGTCTTTACTCAACCCTGCTCATTTGTATGGGCTTGGGACTGGCATGCAGTACTCACGCATAGCCAATTTATAAGACAAAATTACTAGGGTCAATTACCATACCAGCATGTCTTTGAGGTGTTAGAAGCAACCAGAGCAGCTGAAGGAAAACCACATAAGCACAGTGTGAACATGCAAACTCCAAATAGATGGTGTCCTGGCTGAGATTCAAAAAAAGGACTCCAGTGCTGCAAGACATAAGGGGCGAACCACTGGGTTAGCAGTATCAAACCATTTTACAAACCCTTGTCAGCTATGCTGTACCTATTAGTAATAGACTGGTCCAAGAAATGTGAAGAGGAGGGTCGGATGACTTTATAATCTACCAACTGAAAAAAAAAATACACAGAGCTCTCTGGATGGTGAAGGTGCTGAGCAAGTGACTTCTTGCGCTCAGTGTGCCGAGGGTAAGCCACTGGAGCAGCACCTCGAATTTATTGTCTATCATTGTATGTAGTGTATCACTGTGTGCTACTAGCGTGGTTTCCAGTATGCCCAGCAGCTTTTCAATTATGGATAATTACATCATACCAAGGTGGACCCATGGAGGTTGGCAATTAATATAATTCCCAGGGATCCGCTTTAACATCTTTAAAGCTGAGCTCCAAACAGATATAATTTCATTAATGCACTTGTGTACTCATTAAAAAAGATTAAATTAATTTTTAAACACAACTAGTGATGGAGTTTGACTTTATTTTGCTATCTTGTAGACCACTATACATTAGAAATTTGAGATTAGGGTAGGGTGGGGCAGCACTGGGAACCAATCAGATGTGCAAATATACAGACAAGGAATATGTTTACAGGAGGAGAGTGCACTCTGCTGAGCTTCTTATGCCCCGTACACACGATCGGACTTTCCGACAACAAAACCGTGGATTTTTGTTCGAAGGTTGTTGGCTCCAACTTGTCTTGCATACACACGGTCACACAAATGTTGGCCAACAATTACGAACGTAGTGACGTACAAGACGTACGTGATGTCTCCATTACGAACGCTAGTTATATCTCCGGCTCGTACTTAATTCCGAGCATGCGTGGCCTTTTGTCTGACGGACTTGTGTACACACGATCGGAAAGTCCGACAACAAAAATTTGTTGGCGTAAAATTTGAGAACCTGCTAGCCAACATTTCTTGGCAGAAAGTCCGAGAACAAATGTTCGATGGAGCATAAAAACGGTCGGACTTTCCGCCAACAAGCTCACATCCAACATTTGTTGTCGGAAAATCCGATTGTGTGTACGGGGCATTAGTGTTCTGCTGCTCCTTCATGGTCCAGTCATAGGATGGGGGTGGAGACATGATTATTACTTCACTGCAGTAAAGAAAAGTCAGCCCACCAGCTAATGTGGAGTTTAGCTTTAAGGTGAAATATCAAGTTTAGGTTGTAGATTCACTACAGGCAGGCTAGAATACTATTATTTTAAACAAAACTGAGCCTAAATGTTGAGAATCGAATAAGGAGTGAAGATCTGGACCGTAATTGTAGTTAGATGTACAGTAGCTCTATCCAACATTTGAAAATAGATGTATAAGAGCCGCGCACAACAAATCTCTTCCTTCTGAAGATCCTTTATTGTGTCATCAGTGTAATAGCTGCTTCTATAGTGTGCCTTGCCCAAAAATCACCTTTCCTTGACGCGTTTCACTGAAACGGCTTGATCGCAAGGAAACACAGCATTGTCATCAAAGAACATATGTGGCCTACAGACAGACACTCACACATTGCAGCCAGAACTAAGGTTGTTTAGTCAATATTCTCTCTAAAAAAGCCTACAGTCAACAATTAACGAGCAAGTACTACTTCATACATTGTAGCCACACGAAAAACATGACTCCCAATATCTCCTGAGCTATGAAACCGTTAACAGCTCATTAGAATATTGTGCTGTCTGAAATCATGGCTGCTGTTATGTTGGGCAGGGTGGCCGGGAGTTCACAATTTGATCCGTCACCATTGACATTCTCTTCAAGAAAAGGCTACAGTCAACAATTAACGAGCAACTACTACTTCATACATTGCAGCCGCAGCAAGAATGTGGCTCCCGATATCTCCTGAGCTATAAAACTGAAACAGCTCATTAGAATACGGAGCCGTCTGAATGGCTGCCGTTGTGTTGGGCAGCGCGGCCCGGGAGTTCACAATTTGATCTGTCCCCATTGTAAATTCTACGAACATGGAACCATGTCACCTATAAAACGGAACAATTTGATCACTTCACGGAAGCTGCAACATCGTACAGCTTAATCTCCGTGTTTTGTTTTGTTTTTTTTATAGCACAATGTTTTTTTTTTTTTTTTTTTTTGTATTGTTTCCATAAAAGTTTACATAAACTATAATACTTTAATATTTTTGATCCTGCAAAATATATTTATATATTTATATATATATCTATATATTTTTTTTGTATTAATTTATATCCAAAGACTACTTCAACGTACAATACAACACTAATACCACAGAAAAAAAAAAACTGTTACACCTATTTTTATTTTACTAATTTGCAGAATCTAACCAAGAAGTTAGTCTTCTTTGTTCCGACATGCACAATTGGCTCCCTTTTTCTTCTCCTGAGGGTTCAGTTCCCCATAAATAAAACCCACATGCTCAACACCTCTGAGGTATAACTGTGGGCACACGCATAAACTGATAAATACTTCCTGCGATGGCCTCCGAAGCTTTGACCACGGTCAAGACGTAACTGTCATTACTTATATAACAAGTACATAAAATATCAAAAAAAAAAAAAAGGGCAAGCCACCAGTGCTTGCAAATCAAAAGGTTTCATCTTTCAGTGCAAACGTAAAGCAAATATTTAGCTATTCAGGTGCAGTTCAAAAAAAGGACGGTCGGGCTTACTTAATAAGGCAATGCAACGTGCAGTAAGCCATAGCAGCCAATTTACAGTTTATGGAGATCAGTAAAAACAGACCCCTGATTGGCCGCCGGGTAAATCGGGCTTTGCACAATAGAAATGCGCAGGACACTGCTTTAGTGAGTAAGCCAAAAAATATCTGTCAATCACGGTGTAGCCCGAAAACCAACATAAATGCTGGTCTGTAGTCTTCTGAACGTAGACTTCAATAAAAGCTCCTTAGAACACACCATACTGATCTGTTTTGCCTATTTGGTAATGAGTGTTTGGCTGGAAGCTACTTTCAGTTGTGCAATACCAACAAAGAAGCAATACAGAACTGAATGCATGTTAATTCCTACATAGAAACTCTTCCAAGACATAGAATAGTGTTAAATAGTTACAAAAAAAAAAAAATTACTGCTGAGTGCAATACAAATCTACTTCTTCTGGAAGGGTGCATTTAAAAGAGCACTTAAGCTTCCGACACTGACCACTAGGGGCAGCGTTCACAGCGCACACAATAAGTAACAGGCGATGTGTAGGCGCCCCCGCCCCCCTACCAGCACAATAAGGTATTGCCACGTTGCAGTCAACATTAAAGTGAAGTGTCAAAAGACTTTTCTGGAGTTCCGGCCTCTCCTTCCTCCTCGTGGTCCAGGCTTTTATGGTTTCCAGAATTGGGAGATTTGCCACTGTCGGGCGTTAAGAGTGCAGAGCTATGTTCACCATCCTCACTGAATTTTCCCTTCATAGCTTCCTGGACAAACTCCTGGATTTCCATGGGAAGTCGTTTGAATTTGTCTTGATATTCTTGATCAAGTTCAACCTGCAACTGGAACACAGGCAAAGGATATAAGTACAATGTTTGCGGCCTTGCTGCTGTTTGATTTGCATTTTTTAGACTATCATTATATATTATATAAACAAAACATTATATAAACAAAATTAAAGTTATTATTATTATTTCTTATTTTTTTATTTTTTTGCACCCTTCTAACAATCACATGAGCATTCAAAACCTTGCCATAAGACTGATTACACTGGGGTTGATTTACTAAAGGCAAATAGACTGTGCACTTTGCAAGTGCAGTTGCTCCAGAGCTTAGTAAATGAGGTGAAGCTTCACATTTTCAAAGAATATCCAATCACATAGAAGGAAAATAAAAAAACAGCATTTTTGCTTGCACATGATTGGATGACTGAAGTCAGTAGAGCTTCCTCTCATTTACTAAACTATGGTACAACTGCACTTGCAGAGTGCAACCACACTTACAAAGTGCACAGCTTATTTACCTTTAGTAAGTCAACCCCACTGCATTTTTTGCATTTCTTTAGACATGCTGGATTGTCCAAGGATGAAAGATCAAGTGCAGCAACCAATGCACATTGCTGTGGACCCTTACTTCATGCAACAACAGGGGAGTAGATACGGGGAGGATATGGGGGTCCAAACCATCCATGAGAATCCTGGCTGGTGGCTGCTATAAGGCGCCAAAGTTACATACCCTGAACATTCTGCTGTGCCTACTTGTCCCACTGTTCTATCAGAAGTGGGGAAAATACATCAGTACCCTATACATGGGTATACCCAGGGCTTTTTTTCAGGGGGAACTTTGTGGAACTCAGTTCCACCACCTCTAGCTCAGACCCTTGGGGGGGGGGGGGGGCTGCTCACCACAATCACTTGCTTTCAAGTGTGTCAAAATTTGACTGACCACACCCTCTATTTTATGTGATTTGGAGGGTGTGTGTGTGGGGGGGGGGGAGGGTTTTGGGGGGTCGTGGTTGAGTTCCAGCACCTATTGTTTGAGAAAAAAAGCCCTGGGTATACCCATGCACAGCCATTCATGTCTTTGGTCAACTGTACACAAGACCTGAGCTCTGAGCTTGTAGTTATCAATGGAAAACAAGTGCTGTGATCACCACACTTGTCGTCCATTGACAGCAGCTCAGTAACTGAAAGTCCATACCTCAGTACAGACCAACAGCCATAGAAAGAACCTCCAGGAGCCTGTGAACTGAGACTAAAATCCAGTGAACATGGTTGCAATGCTTTGCAGGCTCCTTTACAAAATAAAAAGATAAAAGAAAACATGCACATTACATTTTTTTTGCAAGAGCGCGCTTAGCTTCAAAGATGGAGTACCCATAGGGCCAGTGTACCTCCCATCTAGTAGTCTGTTAGTATTAGACTTCTCCTATGATGACCACTAGTATAAAACATTATATTATAGAAATAACTAAACATCACTTCTGAAGATTTTTTCAACAAACAGCCACACATCATAGATATTCCTCGATCTTGATTAGTTCAGTAGCACAATCTTCAGCTTGCTACATTCAGAGGTAATATAAGGTTTTCCATGTCTGCTCTATATTTAGTATAATTAAGTGTCCATAAAAGGTAGCGAGCGGAATGCTATAAAAACTAAACTACTTCCTGTTTGCAAAACAAATATAGCTCAGGTCCTACTGGTGACAAGTGACAAGATTCCCACGACTATTCTGCTAAATGCTGTATGCATGCCTGCACTAGAAAAATATGGAGTCTCAGGACACATTTGAGGCATAAAACAAATATAAAGTACATAAAATTTTGCCTGTAAGATAAGATTAACAGGTTTAATTGTTAGTTGAAGGGTATGCTAGGAAAACAGCTAAATACACATACTTGTAGAGTTGCTGTTTTACCTGAATTTGTAATATTGTGTGAGTGTGCGATACACACACATCTGCCGCAAAGCACAGCCAGGAAGGTCAGTCTAATACACTTTTAATAAAACTCCTGGCTCAGATTTACCACTTCCTGAAAAGAGGTGATAAGACTTTTTTTTTTTTATCTAGATGGACTTGTGTCTTTTTTCAACCTAACTATGTAACTGTGACTGATACATTTTATAATGGCATGTGGTGATGTGGTGAAGACCAAAAATACCCATAAAATGGCAGGAGCGCCCCCCGAGGGACGGTAATAGATATGGTTTGGACAAATATCAGTTGGCGTGGAAAAGATACATTTAATGGACATTTCTAACAGACCAGACAACCTAAAGCATCTAAGTACAACCATTGTTTTCCTAAAGAACAGCATGAAAAATATACATTTCTTTGACATTTGGGGGTTGCATTTACTAAAACTGGGGAGTGCAAAATCTGGTGCAGCTGTGCATGGTAGCCAATCAGCTTCTAACTTCAGCTGGTTCTTGACATAAAAAAATGGAAGCTGATTGGTTGCTGTATGCAGAGCTGCACCCGATTCTGGATTCTCCAGTTTTAGTAAACCAACTCCTTGGTGTCCACGGCTACTGATATTTGTCCAAGCCTTATCTATTACCATTCTTTGGGGTTCCTCTACCATTTGATGGGAATTTTTGATCTAGACCATGTGACATTATCTACCAGACCAACCTACCTACAGCATCTGAATGCAACCATGGTTTCCTAAAGAACAGCATGATAAAGATACATTTATTTGACATTTGGTGTCTATGCCAACTGTTAAATGGTCAAGCCATATCTATGACTGTTCCTTAGGGCACCTCCTCCATTTGATGGGTATTTTTGAACTTCATCATATGACTTTAGCTACACAACCAACCAACCCATAGCATCTGAGTGCATCCACTGTTTCTTAAAGAACTGCATGAAAAATATACGTTTATAGGACACTTGGTGCCCACGTCAACTGATATTTGTCCAATACTTATCTGTTACTATTCTTAGGGTGCAGCTACCATTTGATTGGTATTCTTGATCTTCACTATATGCCGCTATCGACCAGACCAACCAACCTAGAGTATCTGAGTGAAACCATCATTTCCTAAAGAGCCGCATAAAAAAGATACGTTTATTGGACATTTGGTGTCCAACTGATATTTCTACAAGACTTATCTATTACTATTTCTTGGGGTGCTACTGCCATTTGATGGGTATTTTTGATCTTCACCATATGACGTTATCTACATGGCCAACCAACCCAGAGCATCTGAGTGCATCCACTGTTTCCTGAAAAACTGCATGAAAAAGATATTTATTGGACATTTGGTGTCCATGCCAACGGATATCCGTTGGCATGGACACCAAATGTCCAATAAATATCTTTTTGTCTAATGCCGCATACACGCGAGCGGACTTTTCCACCGCACTGGTCCGACGGACCAAATCTGACGGACAATCCGACCATGTGTGGGCTCCATCGGACCTGCAGCTGACTTTTTCGTTCGAAAATCTGACGGACTTTAGATTTGGAACATGTTTCAAATTTGTCCGACGGACTCGAGTCCGGTGGAAAAATCCACTCGTCTGTATGCTAGTCCAACAGACGAAAACCGACGCTAGGGCAGTTATTGGCTACTGGCTATCAACTTCCTTATTTTAGTCCGGTCGTACGTCATCACGTACGAATCCGTCGGACTTTGGTGTGATCGTGTGTGGGCGAGTCCGTTCATTAGAAAGTCCGTCGGAAGTCCGTCAAAAGTCCGTCGGAAAGACTGTCGGACCTTTGTTGCCGAAAAGTCCGCCGTGTACAGGGAATAAGACTTATCTATTACTATTCTTTGGGGTGCCTCTGCCATTTGATGGGTATTTTTGATCTTCGCCATATGACGTTATCTACCAGACCAACCAACTCAGAGCATCGGAGTCCATCCATTGTTTCCTAAAGAACTGCTCGGAGACAGAAGTATTCTCCACACGTGTATGATAAAGGTTGCCTTACACAGCTTGCAGTGGTTGTTCGCAACCTCAACGGATGTGAGTTAATAAATTTTTTCTTATCTACTTTTAATTTAATACACATTTAATACTCAATTTTTCCATATCCTACTAGTCAAAAGCCATTACACTCCTGTATTTTTCTCTTTCCAGATTGTACTGCAAGTCTCCTCTTTTTTGTGAGGTAGGTGAGTCATTTCTGCTTTATCCATTTTTATAATGAGCAGGCTTCCCATGCCCTTTGTTTACCAATAGCTTGCTTATTAGCCATACAAATGACCAGAATTGAATAACAACTCATAGACTTCAACAGGGTTTAAGAACTTTGAACCAAAGTTGAGAAACTGTTCGAGAACCTAACCAAGGAAGATCTGATCACCCTTATTAGCTACAAGTAGAGAACACACAGTTCTCTTCATGCCTTTCTTGAAATATGGACTCTGTTAGCTGTACACTGGAAATAAACTGTTCCACTGCTTATATTTTTCTGAAATCTAATAAAATATACAAATTTCTTCACAGCTCCTTCTCATAATAAATGTAGAAATAGAGAACAAAGGCCCTTTGATGGAGATCCTGCAAATCCATAGGTTGAGTGAACAGTCAATGAAATATGACATGAAAATAAACTGCAGTTATAAATAGGGAATGTCTTCCTATTAGAGGAGGTAGAGTTCTTCTATTCGGGGATCTGAAAATCTTCTTTAATACCTCTAGTAAACACTTGAGGTATTTATATATTCATCTTTTGCCTTCCTAAAATAAAGCAATCTTTCAGTGTCAGCAACAGACAGCAAAGCCCCGTGAGCAGTCTGTTTCCCCCTATGGAAATCATCACTACTTCTTAATTCCTTCTTACTTTGGTGTCACCCAACCAGAGTTGGTCTCCCATGGGGCCTGCTAGCACAGCTGCTCATTTTGTCTTTCATCTTTGCTGCTTCTCACTGTTTGCTATCCCCTTCTCTCGAGCTATAATAAAACCAGCAGCACAAGGATCTACAAAATCAATTCCCTTGGCTCTACCAGCACCAGTTAAATTGGCGTTAAAACCCAAAACTAAATCTAATATGCTGTAACTTTCAGATATTTAGATGTTGTTTCCTTAGTTTTTTCTATAGGGCCTTTTTTCCTTTATTTTCATCTGGTGATCTGGCCAGTAACACACTTCTTGTCTTAGGGTGTCTCCATTCTGGATGGAAAAGCAACGGGGACACTTTTGATTAGCATTGTCAGTTTGACGAGAGGGTTGTGATAGATGGACTAGCAGATTTAGAACAGGAGTTATGTTTGCAAAGTAGAGCCTACAGTATCTCACAAAAGTGAGTACACCCCTCACATTTTTGTAAATATTTTATTCTATGTTTTAATGTGACAACACTGAAGAAATGAAACTCTGCTGCAATGTAAAGTAGTGACTGCACAGCTTGTATAACGGTGTAAATTTGATGCCTCCTCAAAAAAACTCAACATACAGCCATTAATGTCTAACCAGCTGGCAACAAAATTGAGTACACCCCTAAGTAAAAATGTCCAAATTGGGCCCAAAGTGTCAAAATTTTGTGTGGCCACCATTATTTTCCAGCACTGCCTCAACCCTCTTGGGCATGGAGTTCACCAGAGCTTCACAGGTTGACACTGGAGTCCTCTTCAACTCCTCCATGATGACATCACTGAGCTGGTGGATGTTAGAGACCTTGCGCTCCTCCACCTTCCTTTTAAATAGGGTTGTCCCTAAATTACCCTTGGAATTTTACACAACCTATAGTGAGAGTCTAATTCCCAAACTTCATGAATTATTCACACACATATTTGAATCCGAGAGTCTGCCCTCTTCCATGTCAGAGGCAAATATTGTACTCATTCCTAAACCTGGCAAAAACCTAGAACACCCAGAATCCTACCGCCCAATCTCTCTTCTTCAGCTAGACATCAAAATTTTGGCCAAGACCCTGGCGCTTCGTCTGAATAGCGTCATCCATACACTGATCCACCCAGATCAAACTGGGTTCATGCCAGCTAAGAATACGGCATATAACCTACGTAGACTTCATATGAATATCCAGGCCAACCATGACTCCCTAGGCTCCAGAGTTGTGGTGTCTTTGGACGCCGCAAAGGCGTTCGACTCTGTTGAGTGGACGTATCTTTGGGAATGCCTTGCTAAATTTGGTTTTGGGCCCAGGTTCATTAAATGGATTAAACTGTTATACCAGAACCCACGCGCCAGGGTCTTGGTCAATGGTAAAGCCTCCGATTTTTTCCCCTTATCCAGGGGCACGAAGCAGGGATGCCCACTCTCCCCCCTATTATATGCACTCGCGGTGGAACCCCTTGCCTCGTCCCTTAGGACTCATCCGGGTATTCAGGGACTAAGCCGAAGAAATATGCTAGAAAAAGTCAGTCTATACGCAGATGACATGTTATTATACCTGTCAGACGCCGGCCCCTCCCTACGGGTGGCTTTAGAAGTGATTCAAAAATTCGGTAGATACTCGGGCTTAAAGATCAATTGGGATAAATCCCAAATCCTCCCATTAGATATAAGTGCCCCCACTGAGTTGCAGACCAGCTTCCCACTCGTCAGGGTCAGTGCCATGACATATCTGGGAATTGTGGTGACCCGCTCCCCGGAAGATTTTATTCGCCTTAACATAGAACCTTTAATAACTAACTATTTTGAAATCGAAAATGCAAAATTGGGCCAAGCTGCCGCTTGGGTTGATGGGTCGTTTGAATCTAATCAAGATGGTACTCCTCCCCAAATTCCTCTACGTCCTCTGGCACGCCCCACTGTATATTCCGCTAAGGATATTTAAATCAATCGAGACTATTCTTAATTCCTTTGTCTGGGGATCGGGTCGCCACAAACTGTCCTGGCAAGCATTGTAAAATCCCTCGGAGTTGGGAGGACTGGCGCTACCTGACTTTAATTTGTACTACCTGGTGGCGCACCTCTCCCACTTCTTCCACTTAGACAAACATGACAAGGAACGATACTTATCCTTAATAAACTCCCCCTTTGGACATAGCTTCACACATCCCTTCCAAATTCTATTCCGAGGCCCCAGTAAAATAGACAATAAGAAAGGGTTACTGTACCACTATTGCAGAATATGGGAGGTGGTGCAACGAAAACTCAAAACGCCGGCCACCCACTCTCATACCCCATTATGGAATAATCCGAGCTTAAGGGAACTGCTAGAAGTGCCAGGTCATGAAATGTGGTTGGACCATGGAGTGGGGTTCTTGTCAGATGTTTATGTTGATAATGTGCTAAAATCATTCCAACAAATCAAAGAGGAGTTCAATCTCCCTAACAACATGCATTTCCATTACCTCCAACTCCGACACGCCCTAAGAGCAAAATTTAGTGATAACCCCCCGGAGCTAGAACAACTAGATATACTTTACATTATGCTAGACTCAGATCACCGTAAACTGATCTCAGGATTTTATAATTCTCTGCTACGACCTACAGCGGTGCACATTGCATATAGGCTAAAAATTCCCTGGTCTGAAGATGTGGGTGGGCTGGAGGATGATGAATGGGAAGATGCCTTAGATACTTGCAAAAAAGTCTCCACAAAACTATCAGGCCGCCTAACACAACTCTATATTATGCACAGGACGTACCTGACCCCTCTCCATCTGGCTAAATATAAACCCAACCAGAACCCGCAATGCCCCAGGTGTGACAGCCCCTCTAGTACGTTTTTTCATCTCCTCTGGTCATGTCCAGCAATACAGGATTATTGGTCCCAAATAGTGAAATTCATCCACGATGAAATGGGCTACCCTCTCACATTATGCCCTAAACAATGTCTGCTGGGAATATTTCCAGATCCTGACTCAGATAAGTTTCATACGATCTTTTTTCAAGAAACACTCTTCATGGCCAGATTATTGATAGCCAGGAAATGGTTGCAACCCATATCTCCGACACTTCAAGAGTGGATCTCGGCTGTAAATAATGTCTTACCATATAAGAAGGAAATATACGTTCATAGGGGTTGCCCTGCAAAATATGGCAAAATTTGGGACACCTGGATGGGTAATGCCTCTACCTGTAATGCAATATCTGAATAAAATACCCAAAATATGCAAATAACGAATGCCACTAGACATAATGGGTAGTGACTATGTAATGTAGATTTGTTGTACAGCACGTTGTTTCATTCAATACCGCATATTGTGCACCTATATCTCATTTGCTACTCCTTTTTTATACCGATATTAAGTGTATATCGACCAAAATGTTAATGTACTGCTGTCTGAACATGCACTGTATGTAACTTACTCTTCCAATAAAACACCATATTGTTTTGGAAAAAAAAAAAAAATAGGGTTGTCCCGATACCACTTTTTTAGGACCGAGTACAAGTACCGATACTTTTTTCAAGTACTCGCCGATACCGATTACCGATACTTTTTTTTTAATGTCACGTGACAGTTTTTTTTTTTTTTTTAACAGTGTTTTCTTTTTTTGGGGGGCGGGGGGAGGGGTTGAACGGTGTATGTGTGTGTGTGTGTGTTTTTTTTTTACAATTTTTATTTTTTACAATAATATTTTTTTTATTCTTTATATGTTTTTTTTTTTTTTTTTAATCAGCCCTGTTGGGGGGCTTTGGTGAGATATCAGGGGTTTTAACAGACCTCTGATATCTCCCCCTTGAGACAGAGAAAGAGACAGAGGATAGAGATTCCCCAGTCCCTTTCTCTGCAGCCTCAGCTGCACTGAGAATGAATGAAGAGAAGACAGCGGCTCCTCTCCATTCATAAACTGACACATCGTAATCACAGGAGATTACAATGTTTCAGTTATGTGAATGGACAGAGTCAGCTGACTCTCTCCATTCACACAGCGGAGAGAGACAGCAGAACGGAGGGGACGGAGAAGGAGAGGGGAACAGAGGGGACAGCGGAGAGACACAGCAGAACGGAGGGGGACAGAGAAGGAGAGGGGGACGGAGGGGACAGCAGAGAGACACAGCAGAACGGAGGGGGACAGAGAAGGAGAGGGGAACGGAGGGGACAGCGGAGAGACACAGCAGAACGGAGGGGGACAGAGAAGGAGAGGGGAACGGAGGGGACAGCGGAGAGACACAGGGAAGGAGAGAGGAACGGAGGGGACAGCGGAGAGACACAGGGAAGGAAAGAGGAACGGAGGGGACAGCGGAGAGACACAGGAAAGGAAAGAGGAACGGAGGGGACAGCTGAGAGACACAGGGAAGGAGAGAGGAACGGAGGGGACAAGGGGAGAGACACAGGGAAGGAGAGAGGAACGGAGGGGGACAGCGGAGAGACACAGCAGAACAGAGGGGACAGCGGAGAGACACAGCAGAACGGAGGGGACAGCGGAGAGACACAGCAGAACGGAGGGGACAGCGGAGAAGGACAGAAAAGGAGAGAGGAACGGAGGGGACAGCGGAGAGGCAAAGAGAAGGAGAGAGGAATGGAGGGGGACAGCGGAGGGGGACAGAGGAACAGAGGGGGCATGGAGGAGGATGCAGTGACAGTCAGCGGTGAGCGATCACCGCTGTATGTCACTAAAGCCGCTGAAAGCCGCTGGGGGAGAAGCTTGTAACTCCCCCACGCGCCGATCACAGCTGACTTCCAGGTATCGGGGGAAGCATCGGGAGCATTTGCCCGAGTACAAGTACTTGGGCAAATGCTCGGTATCGGTGCCGATACCGATACTAGTATCGGTATCAGGACAACCCTACTTTTAAAGGATGCCCCACAGATGCCTAATAGGGTTTAGGTCTGGAGACATGCTTGGCCAGTCCATCATCTTTGCCCTCAGCTTCTTTAGCAAGGCAGTGATCGTCTTGGAGGTGTGTTTGGGGTCATTATTATGTTGGAATACTGCCCTGCAGCCCAGTCTCTGAAGGGAGGGGATCATGCTCTGCTTCAGTATGTCACAGTACATGTTGGTATTCATGGTTCTCCCAATGAACTGTAGCTCCCCAGTGCCGGCTGCACTCATGCATCCCCAGGCCATGACACTCCCACCACCATGCTTAATGTAGGCAAGACACACTTGTCTTTGTACTCCTCCAATGGTTGCCCCCACACATTCTTGACACCATCTGAACCAAATAAGTTTATCTTGGTCTCATCAGACCACAGGACATGGTTCCAGTAATCCATGTCCTTAGTCTGCTTGTCTTCAGCAAACTGTTTGCAGGGTTTCTTGTGCATCATCTTTAGAAGAGGCTTTCTTCTGGGACGACAGCCATGCAGAGCAATTTGATGCAGTGTGCGGTGTATGGTCTGAGCACTGACAGGCTGACCCCCCCCTCCATCCTTTCACCCTCTGCAGGAATGCTGGCAGCAGGCAGCACTCATATGTCTATTTCCCAAAGACAACCTCTGTATATAAGGCTGAGCAACTTCTTTGGTCGACCATAGTGAGGCCTGTTCTGAGTGGAAACTGTCCTGTTAAACTGCTGTATGGTCTTGGCCACTGTGTTGCAGCTCAGTTTCAGGGTTTTGGCAATCTTCTTATAGCCTAGGCCATCTTTATGTAGAGCAACAATTCTTTTTTTCAGATCCTCAGAGAGTTCTTTGCCATGAGGTGCCATGAGGTGCCATGAGGTGCCATGTTGAACTTCCAGTGACCAGTATGAGAGAATGAGAGACGATAACACCACTATTGGGGCACTATTCCTCCCATTGACATCAATGAAGGAATTGATATTAGTGGGATTCCTCCCACTAATACCAATGCTGAGGCACTATACTCCCACTAATCCTAATAATGGGACACTATGCATCCCACCAATACCAATGCCGGGGCACTATTCCTCCTCGTACTGACCACAGGCTCTATGTAATTTTTTTCACTCCCACTGAACACCAAGCTGGAGACACTGTCTACTCCCACTGATGCCGGGATATTTTCTACTCCCTCTGGCACAGTCCTGAAGTCTGAAGGACAGAAAACTGGCCCTTTGCTTAGAAAGTTTGGAGACCCCTACCCTATATTAATTAATGTATTGACCACATTGGAACGCTTTCATCAACATAAAGAGTAAAATGTTTTGCATTCCCTTTCTTTGGTTGCCAAAACAACCCGATTTAATTAGAACATATTTTAATTATTCCCATCTTAGCCACTGGCTTTTGAACAGCTCTGAAAAAGCCTGATCCACTTCAGAACGCAGCAATGTAGGCTTAATTAATACCGTATATCCTCCCCTGCTGCTAATAACAGCTTATCACTCCTGTTATTTCCCTTTTTTAAATAGCACAGAGAAGAAAGTGTTTCCTTTATCCCTTAACCTCTTGTAGGAAGGAGCATGTCTGTGCACAATGGCGGCTGGGGAAGAATATATGAAAATATCAGTGACATCTGTACCACCACCAAGTGATCAATCAGTAATGGGTGGACACCTAAAGAACCAATGGCTTCTCAAAGCTTTCTGGGGTGATGAGTTTCCTTCCTGCTGCTGAATAGGGATGGGCCGAGCGGACCCCTGTTCGGTTCGCACCAGAACTTCCGAACACCGCAAAAGTAACGAACCCCATTAAAGTCAATGGGACCCAAAAGTCAAAAATCAAAAGTGCCCATTTTGAAGGCTTATATGCAAGTAATTGGGCATACAATGGTTATAGGGGTCCGGGTCCTGCCCTGGAGACATGTATCAATAAAAAAAAAAAAAGTTTGTGAAAAAACTAATTCTTAAATGAGCAGTGATTTTTTGATTTTTAAAGTGAAAGCCTAAAAATGAAAAATTCCTTCCAATATAGTGCCAGTGGGGTCCCCTTAGTCTACCTGTAAAGTGGCACATCTGTACCAGGTCTAGAATCTGCTGCAGCAATAATTGCATTTATAAAGCCCTAAAAAAATGATATTTTCCCTGCAAGCTGCTTTTATTTTGCTCAGCAACAGCTGGGGAGCCAGTGTGTATGATGAGGCCACAATGTAGTGCACTGGGAACAAGATTAGAGATTTTTTGGATACATTCTGGTGTCACTTTGACTTTGTATAGAAGTAACGGGTGCGTAAAAATTGTTTTTTGGGTGTCGGTGGCGCCTTCCCACCGTAACCCTATAGAGGTATTCTTGATAAAAACAAGAATTGGCCTTGCTGTAAAAAATTTCAGTGATATACACCTGTCAAACAGGTGCTGAAAAATTACTCTTTGGGTGTCGGGCGCACCTTCCCACCGTAACCCTAAAGAGGTGCTCTTGATGAAGGCAAAAAAAAAAATTGCAATGATATGCATATGGTTGGTGTTTTTGCCACGTTTCATGTGCCTGAGACACAGTTTGCAGATAGCAGCTGTGTGATCTGCTGTAGAAGTGCTGAAAAAGGCCCAGACAACTGAGCTGTGGGGAGTGGGCCGGGAGATAACAGCTGCAGAATGTGATGGAATAGGTTGGCTGCTCTCTACCCTTTCTTGATGTCGGCCTCCTTGGGGTTGTGCTGCCTCACCTTCAGTTTCCTCCTCTGCTCTATCTGGCACCCAAGTCACAACAGTGACCTCATCATCATCTCCTCAATGGCCGATATTGGGGCTATGACAGGAATAGATGTGGACAAGGAGGCAGGTTTATCCACTCTGGCAACTGCAGGGGACTGCACACTTGTCTCTGCTTGAGTGACAGAGGATGAGGAGGAGGAGGAAGGTTTAGTAAGCCAGTCCACCACCTCCTCTGCATGCTGTGGCTGGATAGCATGGGCAAACTCACTAAACAGAGGAAATTATGCCCTGCCTGAGGACTGACCACCACGTCCACCTTTGCCTGTGGACACATTTGTTGCTGGCCCCCTTACAGTGCCATGGAAACGTCTGCCTTTTGTTGTTGTCCTCCCAGACATTATTGGGAAGGAGGGGGCGGTTACTTATAAGCAAATGTAAAGAAGAATTTGAAATCTGTACGTAGATGCACTTTAATCAATGTAAAGAGGTGTTTGACACACTCCACGGATACACTATAATATACTGCAATATAATGCGCCAAACGTACAGTGACGCACAAAACTATATGGCGTTAAACTGGCAGTAACACACACAAAACTATATGGCGTTAAACTGGCAGTAACGCAATCAAATAGACGGTCTTCACTACTCTGATGCTATCTAAACGGTCCCTACTCTAGCTATACACTAATGTAAAGATTACTGACACGGTCTCTCTACACTACACTGAAACTATCTGAGCTGTCCCTACTCTACACTAATGTATGTATGAATGACACGGTCTCATTACACCACAGTGAAACTACCAGAGCTGTCCCTACTCTAGCTGCACACTATGCAAAGCTGAATGATGGTCCTCCTCACTACACTCACACTCTCCCTAGACAGACACTAAACTAATATTCTACAATGACAATTGAAGCAAAATAGCACAGTATAGCACACTAACTAACTAATAGCACTGAACAGAGCCCTGTTCTATCTCTCTCCACGCCAAAATCACACTGAAAATGGCTGCCATTGAAAAAAATACTTTTATACTGTGGGGTGGGAATGAGCCATGACTGGATAAAGTCCAATCAGGACTCTGACAGTGCTCTGTACCCTGATTGGCTCAAGCTTTCACTGCTTCAGCCAATCAGGGCTTGCAATGCACTGTTCAGCGCCGCAATGCATTGTGGTCGTTCGGGGGGGCTGAACAAACGGTCGAATGACCCGTTTGTTTGACTGTTCATCGAACTTCCGAACAGCTAAAGTTCGGCCCGAACTTATACTGGAGCTGAACCGTTCGCTCATCTCTACTGCTGAATGAAAGAGGGATATCTGAAAAAGACTGCTTAAACAAAGGTGTGCCACATCCCAAGAAAATATGGAAATGGAGGAACCCCCTAGGGGTGGGACTTTAAGGGCACTACCACAACGAATAATATAAAATTATATAAAGTTTTTATTGTACACATGGAAAACACATAATAAACACATGTAGAAAGGATGCATAGTAATGTACAAATGTAAGCAAAATGACATGGTACAGTATCCTAAACCCAACGATGCTTCAGAGATGAGTTGTGGTCTCCATCAGGGGTTTTCACAGAAAGTACAGTGTATCATGCTCGCTAAAAGCATACATGTAAGCATCCAAAAATATTAAAAGTGAGGAAAAACATCATGGCATGGAGTCTCCCGCAGATCCTGTCCACCAATTGATGGTCAATAGGAAGAGAAAAGGGAGGCCATGGAATGGAGGGGGATGACTGTCCCCATCCTCACAACGACAGCCCCACTGGATTCTGAGTGATCAGACCAGCAGTGGGCTGGCATATGCACTGGGGCCCAAAAAAATGAGTCTAGATCAAGAGATAGGAACACTCACAGACTGGTGGATAGATAAGGGAAGACGGCTAGGAGGTCTGGGGAACCAAAAGGCTGAAAGGACCGCTGTCTGGTGAGAATGCCAAGCAGCCCACGTCCCAGTCACATATTCCTCCAAAGAGGGTCCTACCCCTGGCCCAGACAGCGGTCCTTTCAGCCTTTTGGTTCAAGCCATCTGGTCTCGGTGACTTATTAATGTTACGTTTTTCAAGGTCCTTATGGAACTCAGTCAAGTAATTGCCAGACCATTATTCCTAATTTTTAAGAACAGTCTACTGACTGGAATGGTACCAGCAGATTGGAGAAAAGCCAGCGTAGCCCCAATTTTAAAAAAGGCCAAGAGACATCCCTGGAAATTACAGACCAGTTAGCCTGACATCAATAGTATGCAAGCTCTTGGAGGGGATGACAAGAGACTATATACAAGATTTTAGTAATGACAACGGTATCAGCATGGATTCATGAAGAATCGTTCTTGCCAAACCAATCCATTACCCTTCTATGAGAAGGTGAACTGCCATCTAGATAATAGAAGACCCGTAGACATGTTGTATCTCGATTTTGCAAAGGTATTTGATACAGTTCCCCACAAACCTTTACTGTACAAACTAAGGTCTGTCGGCACAGACCATAGGGTGAGTACATGGATTGAAAACTGGCTACAGAAGCAAGTTCAGAGGTTAGTGATGAATGGGGAGTACTTGGAATGGTTCGGTGTGGAAAGCGGGGTCCCCCAGGGTTCTGTCCCGGGACAATTTGTGGGCCACATTAAGACTCCAGCCTTGGCATTTTATCTGGCAGTTGCATATGTTTAGAGACCTGAGAGGGTCTCTGTAATGGAAGAACTTGTGTGACGATGTCATACAAAAGAGGTTGACTGGGCTGAATGTTATTTTTTCGAATACTGGGATCATTTCACTAGGATATCTTTAGCTCCAGCTATGATCCCCAGATACAATTTGCCTGTGCACAGCATCCAACATTAACTCACTATCACCCTTTAGGTAATCTGTTTTTAAAATAGAAACTGCCACGCTGCTCTAGCAACCTGTAAAACTGGTTTAAAAATAAAAGAAAGTATAAGGAGCTGAAAGCCTTTACACCCTTTATGTAAACATTCACTATGTAGTTGTATAATGTATGTGTCAAAAGTATGCTCCAGACCAAGGTCACATACTTCAAAGTTTTTTTTTAATTCCTTTATGATGAGAAAGCTTAGCCTTGCGTCAGCTGCAATCGGTGCAAGGGTTCTGCCAAAATAATGTCTTTGTGGGCTTTAATGAGTATTTGGAGAGCTCAAAGACCTAGTATATAGAAAAAAAGGTAACATTTTTACAAGTATACCTTGTAACTAGAGTAAAATCTAAAGTCAGGCCTTGAAAAGAAGCATGTTGCTAATACACAGCTGGCTCTTTGTTCAATACTTCCATTGAAAGCCGAAGAACAGTCAAATCCTCCTTTAGTCTAGGGCAGGTCTCTCCAAACTGTAGCCTTCCAGTAGTTGAGGAACTACAATTCCATCATGCCTCATGCCTGCGGCTTTCAAAGCCTTGCAACGCCTCATGGGCCTCATGTGGCTTGCAGTTCCTCAACAGGTGGATGGCAGTAATTTTGAGACCCCTGGTCTAGAACAGCGGTTCCCACCCCCAGCCCTCAAGAACCTCCAACAGGGCATAATTTTGGTATTTCCTTCACCTTGCGTAGGTGCTGTTGATCAATGTCAATGGTTTGGCATTTATGATAGCTAATTTATCTTAGGGAAATTTCCAAAACATGGCCTGTTGGGGGTCTTGGGGAACTGAGGCTGGGAACCGCTAGTCCACCCTCTGCCTCTCTTTGCAATGGCAATCTTTTTAACTGCTAATCCAGTCCCAGAACGTGAATGGGACCTCAATGTTCTCATGCACAATGCAGGGCTCCTGTTCCTGCATTATATGTAATGGTAATGGCGAGCAGACAGATGGACACATGGCCAGAGATAAAGTCTAGGGTGGAAGTTAAGGAGTGCCAACAATTACAAAAGTTCTTAACACTCAGGGGTGTATTTGAAATGTTTATTAATTAAGAGAATCAAGTAAAGCCAATGTGTTTCATGGAATTGTGTATCCATCAGAACCTAGCCCCGCCTCCATTAGTCCAACGCTATCATATACAGAAGAGTGGCTTTGTGGGACCAGTCATGCATTTTGGAATTAGCAAGGAAGGAAATCCTGTGGGACCAAGGAATGGGATACATAATCATCTCTGTTATATATTTCCCTAGACCAAATGACCATTAGACCCATAGTATACGAGGAGGGGATACTCCCCCCTCAAACCCCGTATGAAAGGCCCCTAAACTGGAAAGCATGATCACTTTTAATCAATAACAATAGTAATGAACATACTTGACAAATCGAGAAAATGAATGATTACCAAAAGCCACCTATGAATACCCAGTCATGTAAAAGTGTAACAAATTATGAAAAATAGATGCTTACCACAAAATGACTGTTCATTACAAAGACCTCTCGACAAACACGATTGTGTCATGTGAAAACAAAAAAGAAACACAAGCGTTATAGCATTATTGCAGACATTTCTTGAACCAATTGAAAACATTTAATGATGTACATAAAGAATATCAGGCCTACAAACACCTTCTAAACATGCATGGCCCCTCCGCCAAACAGTTACTGTACGTGATGCATGTAAGTGTTGGTCACACATTCAGGTTTCAAAGAGGTCGAAGAGGTCAGGTGTTGGCTTGTCTCAAGGGAAATCAATAGTGGTTGGCTGAAATAAGTTCTCCTGAGCAGGCTCAGCCAGGGAACATTGGGGAGATCCTACAGACCTAAGATGCATTCCTGATCCCACATAGTTAAAAACCTTTATGGGGTAGAGCCCTTACGTAAAGGCTTTTAACTATATGGGTCTGCATACCAGTTACAATATATTTGTGCATTTACATCACTACAGTCTTTTGTGCATAGGCTTGCATGCATATTATAAAAGACTGTTTTCCTAAATAGTAATTATTGCACTGTATGTTCATTTTAAGTTCTCCATTATCTTGAAATGACCCTGGGAATTGAAATGTTCTGGGAGTGTAATTTACCTAGGCCCCTCATAGAGATAAGCTTAGTGTGTAGACATTCACCAGAACACCCAACGTATAAGGTGTTTGGTGTGAACGAACGTGACAGCTTCCAGCCAACAATGGTTGCTAAGGAGGCAGCAGGTGCTTGCAATCACTGAAGTCACCCAGCCCACATGAGCAAATCAGAGGAGATTTGGGGGGTTTCCTTTATTGTCTCAATTCGGGCACATGGCCACATTTGGGCAATATCATTGCCCCTTTATGGCCATGGCCATATTTTGGCAATGATGTTACCTCTATCCCCACCCCTCTCCTTATATTGCCAATGACCGCTTGAGGAGAATATTTTTTTTTCACAACTCTTTTTCTATCAGCCCAGACAATGGGCATTTTTGATTTGACAGATATAGCTCCAATTGACTTCACTGGGGTTTGAGTTCAGCATTTAAACTCCTTCAAAGTGAACATAGCCCAAGGCAGCTCAGCTCCACCCTAGTCACATGGAGCTCTCACTGGTTCCTCCCTCTAACCTCCCATTGCTGTAGAACAGAGTAGTGATTTGTGGTCTGAGGAAGGAACCAAAAAATACTATGAGGGAGCCAGAAGATCCACACTCCAGGATTGATTGGTTTCCCAGTAGACTTTATAGCAAAGCATCACATCTAGATTCTTTTATATAAAGGTTTATGAACTTTGCTTGGGGAGGGGAAGAATGGATACAAGGGGACCTTCAACCTGGAGCCAAATACGTACTGTGGGGGACCCAGGGAAACCAATAAGCACTGTGGGGGATCCAGTAGATCAACACCCCAGGAATGATAGGTTTCCCAGTAGACTTCAGGGGTTAGATTTTACCGCATCAGAGATAGTTTTTTTTATATAAAGGTTTATGAACTTTGGTTGGGGAGGGGAAGACTGGGTACAAGGAGACCTTCAACCTGGAGCTCAATAAGTACTGTGGGTGACACAGGGAAACCAATAAGCACTGTGGGGGATTCAGTGGATCAACGCTCCAGGAATAATTGGTTTCACAGTAGACTTCAGGGTTCAATTTTACAGCATCAGAGCTCGATATTTTTTTTTTAATATAAAGGTTTATGAACTTTGCTTGGGGAGGGGAAGACTGGGTGTGAGGAGACCTTCAACCTGGAGCTCAGATGTAAGATTATGTAAATACTTTAAATGTGCACAGTCTGGGGACCAATGCACTTTATCTGCAATGTAACACACATACAAAATGACTTTCAAAATGTGTTGATTCTCTTGGACACAATCAGAAAGAACGGTTAGATTTACAATCATTTGCTTTCTCAAGGGACAGAATTAAGAAAAATAAGCATGCACTCAATAACCCTAAGCGGGCTCCACATTGTCTTGTAATTATAAAATAGCCCACATAGTGCTTCAATTACCATAATCACAACACAGACAACATACACATACACTAGTGATAATGCAACTGATAATGGAATGTTAATTAGACCACTAGACATGCTACTAATGTGCACCGGCATTACCTATTCAATGGGCAATATGTTCTAGAATTATTTCCAGCACTTATTGGGCTATTTGTGCTTTTTATTGCCTTTTTCTTATAATTCTCTTTTATGAGCAGGTAAGGCATTCAGATATTTATATACTTTTTAGCCCGGATCCGCTTGTCTTAGAGGAAATCTACTTTTATATATATACAGGTGAACACACAGACCTCTATGATGAGATCTTCACCTCATGCAGGCCACACTGGGATATTGACCTGGATGTAAGGTTAAATAATTTTTAGTTTGTAATGGTAAGCTGAGAAGAACATTCCAGTATGTAACCTCAAAGTTTTTGACTTCCACCAAACACCCTCAACTGACAGCTCAAGGAGGAAGTACAGAGCCAAATGGCTCAATCAACCTAATGAGAGGTGCAGCTGAGGAGCTGGACATGGATCCCCAAATATTTAAAGCCATCGTACAGCTGATGGCTTAAGTTTGGCAGCTCTCTACACAAAAGAGATCCCTCTCGGCAAACAGAGGTTAGCTGATTTGAGAAGTCAATTGACATATGCAATTTGTTTCATTTTTTTTCGGATGAAATTCGGCATTTTCGTTCATTCGGAAGCATCCGAATGAACGAAAGACTCTTTTGACGAATGCATACGAAAATGATTTGTCAGAAAGAACGAAAATCCAACGGATCGAAAATCCTAAAGAACGAAAAACGATTCAACCTATGAGTTTAACGAATCGATTTCATTCGGATAATTTTGGTTTTTCGTTTTTTCTATTATAATTAAATTATTAACTATTATTATAGTTGTCATTATTATTACTATAAGCTTATTAACTATAGGTATTGGAATTCCCTTTCAAATTTGGCTAAAGCAACTGTAATGCCGTGTACACACGAGCGGAATGTCCGACAGAAAAAGCCCGACGGGAGCTTTTCATCATATATTCTGATCGTGTGTATGCTCCATCAGGCTTTTTACGTCGAAAAGTCTGACGGACCTAGAAAGAGAACATGTTCTAAATTTTTCCGACTGAACCAATTCCTATCGGGAAAACCGCTCGTCTGTATGCTGTTCCGACGTACCAAAAACGACGCATGCTCTGAAGCAAGTACGAGACAGAAGTTATTGGCTGCTGGCTATTGAACTTCCGTTTTCTAGTCCTGTCGAACGTGTTGTACGTCACCGCGTTCTGGACGGTCGGAATTTGGTGTGACCGTGTATATACAAGACAGCTTGAGTGGAATTCCGTCAGAAAAACCTTCAGAGTTTATTCTGACGGGAAAAAGCGGTCGTGTGTACAGGGCATTAGTGAATGTAACAAATATCAAGGCATCTGAAATTACGAATTATCCGAAGTAAAGAATGCCGCATCTGAACGAATGGAATGGAACGAATACGAATGCATGCAAAGTTATGCGAATAATCCGAAGTAACGAATGCCAAAAAAACCAAAAAACAAAAAACAAATGAAATGAAATGGAAAGTAAACAAATTTTTCGATAGTGCACACGTCTCGATGTCAATGGGGTTGATTTACTAAAGGCAAATAGACTGTGCACTTTGCAAAGAGCAGTTGCACTCTGTAAGAGCAGTTGCTCCAAAGCTTAGTACTGTATATGAGCAAAAGCTCTGCTAAGTTCCATCATCCAATCATATGAAAGCAAAAATGCATTTTTTTTTTAATTTCCCTTGCATGTGATTGGGAATTCTTTGCAAAGTGAAGCTTTACCTCATTTACTAAGCTCTGGAGCAACTGCACTTGCAAAGTGCACAGTCTTTTTGCCTTTAGTAAATCAACCCCAGTATGTTTGTCCACCAAAGAGAGTGTCAAGCAGTAGTTCCCAGAGTCCAAAAAGGTGTTTTTTGATTCTTCAAATAACAGGGAAAATAACAGAGGAAGTCAGCTAATGTGTTTCAGGGGCTCCAACATCCCTCTTCATCAGGGCTTTAAAATACAGCTTAAATTTCATAGTTACATAGTTAGTCTGGGTGAAAAAAGACACAAGTCCATCTAGTTCAACCTATTCAATTGGACTCTGGGCAGAAATCCTAGATCCCTGGTGCTGAACCTGAAGCCCTTCGGTCCTTCTCGTCAGGGCCATTACAGGGGGGGTGGGGGTGGGGGGAAGGGGCGGCTGCCCTGGGCGGAGCAATTTACTGTAGGAAGGGGGGCGCAGGTGAAGTGCCAGCAGTGTGCTGCTAAAATCCTGCTGGGCAGCAAGTATACTGTGACTACCGCCGGCCGCGCTACAATAGTGCAGACTCAGAGCTGCCTGCAATGATGTGCCGAGTGCGCTCCTGCACCCGGCACAAGACTAGGACCCGGCCTCCCTGGCGAGGCATTATGTTACCGAGAGGGATGGGAGAGTGCCATAGAGAGCAGCACCGTGAGTGCGACTTAGAGAAGGAACCAACCAGGCAGTGCATCAAAACAGTAAGCAGATGGGCATCTACAGAGGAATGGCCTAACTTTGGGGGAGGCGGGGGAGATGAGATTAATTAATTACCAATGGTATTTGTAATATGCAGCACAAAGGGGTTAATGTATTGCCACTGGTCATTAATGCGTTAGTGACCAATGTCAGTTAATTAAGCCCTTTGTCCCACTATAAGTCACTGATTGCCCCCATTGCTAGTATATAAAAAAAAAATTCCAGTATATATTCCATTGTTTAGCAGACACTATAGCTTTCACACAAACCACTATATACACTTATTTTTTTTAACAGAGACATGTAGCAAAATACATTTTGGCCTAAATTTATGAAGAAATTGTTTTTCTTTTTTTTCTATTTTTTTTTTATTGGATATGTTTTTATAGCAGAAAGGTTTTTTTCAAAATTTTTGGTCTCTTTTCCTTTATATAATAAACAATAAGAAACACAGTGGTGTGCAAATACCCCTAAAAAAAACGCTCTATTTATGTGAAAAAAAAATAATATACATTTTGTTTTTGTACAGCGTTGCATGACCGTGCAATTACCAGTTTGTAAAGTAGAGCAGTTCTAAAATGGGCTGATCATGAAAGGGGTAAAATCTTCCAGAGCTAAAGTAGTTAACCACTTCCTGCCCGCCATATAACAGAATGACGTGCGCAAAGTGCTTAAGTTATCCTGACTGGACGTCATATGACGTTCAGCAGGATAAGCAGCGCCCGCGCAGCGTGGCGATCGCTGGTATGGTGTGTCAGTTTGACATACCGCAACTCTGATCATTGTAAAGAGCCTATGACGTAGGCTCTTTACCACGTGATCAGCTGTGACCAATCACAGCTGATCACAGCGTGTAACCAGGAAGTGCCGGTAAACGTCTTTCCTTGGTTGGCGCTGACAGGGAGCGCTGTCAGAGAGGGGGTCTGTGCTGATAATCAGGGCATTGATTATCAGCTCAGCCCCCATCAGAGGTGCCCACCACATCTGCCAATTACTGCTCATCAGCTGCCAGTCAGTGCCCACCAAAGTGCCAATAAGTACCAATCAAAGTGCAAATCAGTGCCCATCAGTAACGTCTGTCAGTGCCCTTCACAGATGCCAATCAGTGCCCATCAGTAAAGACTGTCAGTACCTCATCAGTGCTGCCCATCAGTGCCATCTATTTGTGCCCCTCAGTGCCACCTGTCAGTGCCCATCAATATTGCCTATCAATGCCCATCAGTTCCACCCATCAATGCCCATGAGTACTGCCTATCAGTGCCCATCAGTGCTGCATATCAGTGCCACCTATCCGGGCCCATCAGTTCTACATATTAGTGCCTCCTCATCAGTACCCATTAGTGCCACCTTATCATTGCCAATTCATCAGTGCCCATCAGTGCAGCCTCATCAGTGCCCATCAGTGAAGGCGAAAACACTTTTTTTTAACAGAAACGAAGAAAAACGTTTTTTTCAAAAATTTCGGTCTTTTTTTTAGCAAAAAATAAAAACCCCAGAGGTGATCAAACACCACCAAAAGAAAGCTCTATTTGTGGGAAGAAAATGATAATAATTTAGTTTGAGTACAGTGTTGCATGACCGCGCAATTGTCATTCAAATTGTCCTGGGCAGGAAGGGGGGAAAGTGCCCGGTATTGAAGTGGTAATCAACTAATAATTCGTAAATTGGCACTGGTGCTGGCGGTTATTATTCTGGATACTGAGAGTTGTTATTTTCTAAACTGGCACCGATGCTGGGGGATATAATTGTAGAAACTGGGACTGATGCTGGTGGTCATTATTATCTGCTTGCCGACCGCATCACATGGTACGCTGACTCTGCTGCACTGGATCACATACTAGGTACGTAATCCGGCACTCCCAGGTGGGGGGGGGGGGGGGGGCACACACATGGGACACCAGCGACCCGGCTGTGCTGTGATGATACACAGCAGATGCCAATCAGTGGGTGCCGGCCAATGGATGGCCACCGACACCCACCGACCGTCGGGAAGGCACACAGGACAGACCTCTTCTTATGTAAACAAGGCAGAGCTCTGTCCTGTCAGCAGGGGAAGGAAAGCTGCGTTATTATTACAAAGCACTAATAAGTAACAATAAAATACATCTATTTAAAATGTGTGAGTGAGCTCTGTTTCTATCGAATTAAACCGAATTTAATTTGTATTGTTTTAAGTTTTTTCTTGTTTTAAAATGACATTGACTCTTTCTTTATAGAGGAGGGGCGCACTTTGCCATCGTCGCCTTGGGCACCGGTTGGCCTTGTCCCGGCACAGATTTTTGTTCAGCCCTCGGAGGCCTTCAGAATCTCATATGTGATTCCCTATTGCCCTGTTGTAGTGGTAACCTCTAGTCTCATGTAATGTCTATGTCTCCTGAAGCATGTCCCCAAGTCTCTAACATCTTTGATAGCATTTCCACACTCTCTGACTTATCTCTTGCATCATCCCCATAGTCTTTGACTATTTCTTGTTGTGTGTCTGCTGTCTGTGGCACATATTAAGTGTGGCCCTGTGGCAATGTCAGGGAGAGGACCTAAGGGCCCCCCCCCCCCCCCCCATCAAGAATGTGGACCACCACTGTTCTAGATCATTCAACCCAGTCCAAGAAGTGCAGAGAGATCTCTGTGTTTTCTTCACCTTGGCTGACACAAGCATCTCTCTGCATTTCATTCTTCTGATTAGGGTTCGATCATACTGAGTTTTTGCACTCAGATTCAGTTTAAGTTACCATTTAAAGCCCTGATGAAAGGACATTTTTTTTAGTCCCCAGTAAGCATCTGTTGGCTTTTTTTTTTTTTTCTGTTGTTCGATTTGCAGATTCAATAAAGCTGTCAGGGCCTGAATCACCTGCTGGTGGCACTGTGCACAGGTGTGATTGGAGCTTCATTCTAGATTTGTTGTGCTACAGTGTTGTTAGAGTAATTGGAACATCTATCTTCAATGGCAGGGGTCCCCAACCCCTGGGCTGCGGACCGGTACCAGTACCGGTCGTTGGCCTGTTGATAGCCAGAGGTGAGCGGCGACTGCAGTCCGGATATGATTGTCAGTGATATTTAGAGGACTGCACTGTAATGTAAAGGGGGGCTGTGATGTGAAGAGGAACTGAGGACACTGTGGGGCTGCTTTAACCACTTGCCGACCAGCCGCTGTCATCATACTGCAGCAGGTCGGCACGATCCCGCGAACCGTCGTAGCTGTACGTCGGTTCCTTTAAGCAGGATAGCAGGTGCATGCACGCCGCCAGAGGTGCACGCTCGCGCCCGCTGTACTGCGGGGGTGCTGATACTTATGACTGTGGCTGGCCACGTGCGATCGCGGGCACGAGAGGCAGAACAGGGACATGCGCAAACAAACAAATCCCTGTTCTGTGAGGAGAGATGTAGATTGTGAGTTCCTAATAGCTAGTAACCACGATCTGTCATCTCCTCTAGTCAGTCCCCTCCCCCTACAGTTAGAACACACACTAGGGAACACAGTAAACCCCTTGATCGCCCCCTAGTGTTAACCCCTTCCCTGCCAGTGACATTTATACAGTAATCAGTGCATTTTTATAGCACTGATCGCTGTAAAATTGCAATCATCCCAAAAATGTGTCAAAAGTGTCTGATGTGTCCGCCATAATGTTGCAGTCCCGATAAAAATCGAAGATCGCCGCCATTACTAGTAAAAAGAATAATATTAAAAATGGCATAAATCTATCCCCTATTTTGTAGACGCTTTTTTGCACAAACCAATCAATATACACTTATTGCGATTTTTATTACCAAAAATATGTAGAAGAATACATATCGGCCTAAACTGAGAAAAAAAATTAGCTTTTTTTTTTTTTTTAAAAAAAAAGGGGATATTTATTATAGCAAAAAGTACAAAATATTGTTTTTTTTCAAAATTGACGCTCTTTTTTTGTTTATACCGCAAAAAATAAAAACCACAGAGGTGATCAAATACCACCAAAAGAAAGCTCTATTTGTGGGGAAAAAAGAACGACAATTTTGTTTGGGTACGCACGCCCGCGCAATTGTCAGTTAAAGTGACGCAGTGCCGTATCGCAAAAATGGCCTGGTCATTGAGCAGCCAAATCTTCCAGGGCTGAGTTGGTTAAAGGGGTTACTGTGGACACTGATATCAAGGGGGAACTGTGATGCGAAGGGGGGTTAAGGACCGACTATGTACAGCAGAGCTCAGACTAGGGGAGGGAGAAGCTTTCTATTGAGTTATTCAGTTATGCTGCAGTGATCACAAGGGACATGCTAAGAGGAAGAGGGAGCATAGGGATATAGGGATGAGCTCATCAGTCTGCTGCTTCTCCTTTCAATGTCCAGTCAGGCTGAGGGAGGGGCCTGACCTGTAAGTGGTGCATACATGAAACAGAAAAAAAAATAGGCCTTTTGCCCCGCCAGACAGGGCTGTGCTGAGTTGAAGAGTGGCATAAAGCTTAGGACTGGATGGTCAGAAATGCAGCAAGCTATATATATATATGTATAAATAATTATATAAAGTATTACATAATTATATAAATGATATAATTATAAATAAATAAATTAAAAAAAATAAAATATATATATATAACTTTATATAGTTATGTATACATACAGTATATGTATTGCTTGCTGCATTTCTGACCATCCAGTCCTAAGATTTATACTACTCTTCAACTCAGCACAGCCCTGTCTGGCGGGGCAAAAGGCCTGTTTTTTCTCTGTTGCATGTATGCACCACTTACAGGTCAGGCCCCTCCCCCTATAATATAATTATATAAAGTATAAACAATAATGTTTTATTTTTGTTTTTTTAATCTGTGTATTTCGCTTCTTGTCTGAGGTTCGGCATCACTACGGTCATCAAAGGATGTGCATTATGATTTATTTCTTTTGGCTACATTATAAATGGGTAAGTGCCTAAAGGTTCTATGTAGAAAATAACCAAGTACAGGCAACGTTGACCTGTTTCTGCCATTATCTGCTTTTGACAGATCTATTTTTTACTTTGTCATCTTTTCAGGGAAATAAATGCAGCAAAATAATAATCTACCGGCACCAACTGCCATGACACAATCATTTTATTTTTTTTTTCTTGCCTTTTCAGCCCTGTTAAGGTTTTTCCATTTGATCCATTGTAATCTTTGCAGACAGCTGCTTTGATGCTCCGGCTGATATTGTACACCAGGGAGGTGCTAAATGTACAATTTCATTACTGCGGCATTGTTCCCGCCGCCTGTATCCATGACATAACCATGGTCAACTTTCCATAGTATATTGGAGTTAATCGGATGTTAACTTCTCTTGCCAGATGGCAAAAGGATAAAGCACTTTCAGTCTATACAATGTGTGACCTACTTAAAAGACCAACAATCTGCTGCTACCATAGAGCCGAGCAAATGCAATTTTGCTTCCCGATTTAAAACAAAACATGACATATAGAACACAGCATCTCTCCGGGAAGAAAAAATATTAAACTGTAATACCAATCGCAGAGAGCAGATTATAAAACCAGAATCGTTTATCTGATTTAAAAGATATGTGCAACAATTATTTTATACAATGCAAGATTGCCAAACAAATCATTTTTAAACACAGAAAACATATGTCACACATTTATACACTCTATATATCATTAGATCTTATATGTTATTAATATTATACAGGATTTATATACCGTAGCGCCAACAGTTTGCACACTGCTTTACAAAGTAAAGGGAGACAGAACAGTTACAATACAATTCAACATAAAAGGGTTAGGAGGGCCCTGCTCATTAGAGCTTACAATGTAAAGTAGCATTTCTACACCAGGGCTCCATGGTACCATAGGGTTCTTTCAGAGGTTGCTATGGGTTCTTTGAGCAAAGAGTAATTTCTGCCTGCTTACTGTTCCTCCAGAGGTTGCTAGGGGTTCCTTGGGCTAAGAGCCTATTCTGAGTACCTAGGGTTCCTACAGAGGCTGCTAGGGGTTCCTCAAACAATAAGCAACTTCTGCTTACCTAGGGTACCCACAGAGGTTGCTAGGGGTTCCTTGAGGAAGGAGCAATTTATTCCTCCAGATGTTGCTAGGGGTTCCTTGAGCAAAGAGTGATTTCTGCCTACCTACGGTTCCTCCAGAGGTTGCTAGGGGTTCCTTGAGCAAAGAGTGATTTCTACCTACCTACAATTCCTCCAGAGGTTGCTAGGGGTTCCTTCAGCAAAGAATCATTTCTGCCTACCTACAGTTCCTCCAGAGCTTGCTAGGGGTTCCTTCAGCAAAGAATCATTTATGCCTACCTACAGTTCCTCCAGAGGTTGCTAGGGGTTCCTTGAGCAAAGAATCATTTCTGCCTACCTACAGTTCCTCCAGAGGTTACATATATAGTTACATAGTAGGTGAGGTTGAAAAAAGACACACGTCCATCAAGTCCAACCTATGTGTGTGATTATGTGTCAGTATTACCTTACATATCCCTGTATGTTGCGGTCATTCAGGTGATTATCTAATAGTTTCTTGAAGCTATCAATGCTCCCCGCTGAGACCACCGCCTGTGGAAGGGAATTCCACATCCTTACCGCTCTTACAGTAAAGAACCCTCTACGTAGTTTAAGGTTAAACCTCTTTTCTTCTAATTGTAATGAGTGGCCCTGAGTCTTATTAAACTCTCTTCTGCGAAAAAGTTTTATCCCTATTGTGGGGTCACCAGTACAGTATTTGTAAATTGAAATCATATCCCCTCTCAAGCGTCTCTTCTCCAGAGAGAATAAGTTCAACGCTCGCAACCTTTCCTCATAACTAAGATCCTCCAGACCCTTTATTAGCTTTGTTGCCCTTCTTTGTACTCGCTCCATTTCCAGTACATCCTTCCTGAGGACTGGTGCCCAGAACTGGACAGCATACTCCAGGTGCGGCCGGACCAGAGTCTTGTAGAGCGGGAGAATTATTGTTTTATCTCTGGAGTTGATCCCCCTTTTAATACATGCCAATATTCTGTTTGCCTTATTAGCAGCAGCTTGGCATTGCATGCCATTGCTGAGCCTATCATCTACTAGGACCCCCAGGTCCTTTTCCATCCTAGATTCCCCCAGAGGTTCTCCCCCCAGTCTATAGATTGCATTCAGATTTTTGCCACCCAAATGCATTATTTTACATTTTTCTACATTGAACCTCATTTGCCATGTAGTCGCCCACCCCATTAATTTGTTCAGGTCTTTTTGCAAGGTTTCCACATCCTGCGGAGAAGTTATTGCCCTGCTTAGCTTAGTATCGTCTGCAAATACAGAGATTGAACTGTTTATCCCATCCTCCAGATCGTTTATAAACAAGTTAAATAGGATTGGTCCCAGCACAGAACCCTGGGGAACCCCACTACCCACCCCTGACCATTCTGAGTACTCCCCATTTATCACCACCCTCTGAACACGCCCTTGTAGCCAGTTTTCAATCCAGGTACTCACCCTATGGTCCATGCCAACGGACCCTATTTTGTACAGTAAACGTTTATGGGGAACTGTGTCAAATGCTTTTGCAAAATCCAGATACACCACGTCTACGGGCCTTCCTTTATCTAGATGGCAACTCACCTCCTCATAGAAGGTTAATAGATTGGTTTGGCAAGAACGATTTTTCATGAATCCATGCTGATTACTGCTAATGATATCGTTCTTATTACTAAAATCTTGTATATAGTCCCTTATCATCCCCTCCAAGATTTTACATACTATTGATGTTAGGCTAACTGGTCTGTAATTCCCAGGGATGTTTTTTGGGCCCTTTTTAAATATTGGTGCTACATTGGCTTTTCTCCAATCAGCTGGTACCATTCCAGTCAATAGACTGTCTGTAAAAATTAGGAACAACGGTCTGGCAATCACCTGACTGAGTTCCCTAAGTACCCTCGGATGCAAGCCATCTGGTCCCGGTGATTTATTAATGTTAAGTTTCTCAAGTCTAATTTTAATTCCGTCCTCTGTTAACCATGGAGGTGCTTCCTGTGTTGTGTCATGAGGATAAACACTGCAGTTTTGGTTACTGAAGCCCCCCGATTCACTCGTGAAGACTGAGGAGAAGAATAAATTCAATACCTTTGCCATCTCCCCATCCTTTGTAACCAGATGTCCTTCCTCATTCTTTATGGGGCCAATATGGTCTGTCCTCCCTTTTTTACTGTTTACATACTTAAAGAATTTCTTGGGATTTTTTTTGCTCTCCTCCGCTATGTGTCTTTCATGTTCTATCTTAGCCGTCCTAATTGCACCCTTACATTTCTTATTGCATTCTTTATAAAGTCTGAATGCTGAGGATGATCCCTCAACCTTGTATTTTTTGAAGGCCTTCTCCTTTGCTTTTATATGCATTTTTACATTGGAGTTAAGCCATCCAGGATTTTTGTTCGCTCTTTTAAATTTATTACCCAATGGGATACATTGGCTAATGCCCTTATTTAATATGCTCTTAAAGCAAACCCATCTCTCCTCCGTATTCTTTTTTCCTAATATTTTATCCCAATTTATGCCTTTTAGCAAGGTTTGTAGTTTAGGGAAGTTGGCTCTTTTGAAATTCAGTGTCTTTGTATTCCCTTTATGTTTCCTATTTGTGTGATTTATACTGAAACTAATTGTCCTGTAATCGCTGTTACCTAAATTGCCCCGTATTTCCACATCTGTGATCAGGTCTGTATTGTTGGTAATCAGTAGATCCAGTAATGTTTTATTTCTAGTTGGTGCGTCTACCATCTGACCCATAAAATTGTCCTGCAAGACATTACGGAACTAGCGAGCCTTAAATGAATGCGCGGTTCCCTCCGCCCAGTCTATGTCTGGATAATTAAAATCCCCCATTATGATAACACTTCCCCTCCTTGCTACTAATCCAATTTGTGATAGGAGATCCATCTCCACTTCCTCCTTCAGGTTAGGGGGCCTATAGCATACTCCCAGTATTATTTTCCCCTTAGCTTCATCCCTTTGGAGCTCTACCCATAATGATTCCACCTCCTCTCTAGCTCCCTCAGTGATGTCATCTCTCACATTCGCTTGTACATTATTCTTGATATATAGGCATACCCCTCCCCCTTTTTTACCCTCTCTATCCTTGCGGTATAGGGTATACCCTTGAATGTTTGCCAGCCAATCATGAGAGCTGTTGAACCAGGTCTCTGAAATTCCCACAAAATCCAAATCCTCCTTGTACAACAGTATCTCTAGTTCACCCATCTTGTCTGCCATGCTCCTGGCATTGGTGAACATGCCACATACAGTAGTTTAGACCGGTCGCATATTGTCCTCGTATTGGGTGTTTCAAAATTTGCAACTAGGACTTGCTACTATACTCACCTTGTGTTTTTGTGCTTTGGTTAACCTACCACTAATGCCCCCAACACTACCCTCTGGAATATCATCCGCGCTGGCTATCACTGTCTCTGGACCCTCCCCCCCATCGCCTAGTTTAAAAACCCCTCTAACTTTTTGGCCATCTTCATTCCCAGCAGATCTGCACCCTCCTCATTTAGGTGCAGTCCGTCCCTTCTATAGTACCGGTTACCGACTGAGAAGTCGGCCCAGTCCTCCAGGAACCCAAACCCCTCCTTACTACACCAGCTCTTCAGCCACTTGTTTACTTCCCTAATCTCCCTCTGCCTTTCTGGTGTGGCTCGATGTACCGGTAGTATTCCTGAGAATACTACCTTGGAGGTCCTTTTCCTCAATTTAGCACCTAAGTCCCTAAAATCGTTCTTTAGGACACTCCATCTGCCTCTGACTTTGTCATTGGTGCCAACGTGCACCATGACAGCCGGGTCTTCCCCAGCCCCTCCCAGTAATCTGTCCACAAGATCCGTGATGTGCCGAACCCGAGCGCCCGGTAGACAACATACTGTTCGGTGCTTCAGGTCTTGGTTACAGATTGCCCTCTCTGTCCTTCTAAGAATTGAGTCCCCTACCACCAGAATCTGTCTTCCCTTTCCCTTTGCTGCCCCCCCACTCTCACTGGAGGAGTTCTTCCCCTGGCAGCTAGGAGAGTCTCTCATCTCCAGCAGTGCTGGTCCCTGACTGGTTTCACCAATGACACTCAATGGAGCGTACTTATTGGGATGCTCCAGTCCTGGATCGGCCTCTCTGGCACTTCCCCCCTCTACCCCTCCTGACTGTCACCCATCTACTCTTTGCTAGTGCCTGCGCCTCTTTGTCTCCACCCGCCTCTGTGCTGGCCCCTGCCGACACCTGCCGTGTACGTTCCTGGCTCACCTTTAGTATGGAGGGACTTCTCAGTGCTGACAGTTGCTTCCCTAGATTCAGAACCTGGGCTTCCAGGGAAACAATGTGCTTACATTTTGCACAGCAGTATTCACCCTCGATCGGATGATCAAGGAACGCATACATGCGGCAAGATGTACAAAGAGTCGCCTCTCCACACCCGCCGGGCATCGTACCTATTAAATTTAGTGAGGATTTGGGGATTTTACCCTGTCCAAATTACCTAACAGCTAGTTTCCTGGCACTAATACTCAAGACAATACACAGGTACACAACAAGACAATACACAGGTACTCACAGACCTACGTGCAATCGCAGAACAGTCACAGACCTACGTGCACTCGCAATACTCAAGTATACAGTACACAATACACAAGTACTAACGATCCACACACACTACTCAGACAACACTCAGATACTCACACTACACAGGTACTATGACCCCTGTTATAACCTCCTGTTTTAAACTTTAGTTTTTAACTCCCACTTATACCAGCTCCACTTACACCAAGTTCCACAGCCAAAGACTGGGCACGCTCAGACTGAGTTCTACACCCAGTTAAATAGGCACCTGTGAGCAATTAACCACCCCCCTTAATTGATAGGCTGAAGGAACCAGAGGAAAAAAAAAACTATTTAAAAAGTGACAGAAAAAGGCAAATGAAAAACTAAAAGGAAAAGCCCCAAAAATGCACCCCAGCAAACCCAGCAATCAACAAGCAAGACTTATTCACTCTATAACTCTAGTTTTTTAACTCCCACTTATACCAAGTTCCACTTACACAAAGTTCCACAGCCAAAGACTGAGCACCAGGTTGCTAGGGGTTCCTTCAGCAAAGAATCATTTCTGCCTACCTACAGTTCCTCCAGAGGTTGCTAGGGGTTCCTTGAGCAAAGAATCATTTCTGCCTACCTACAGTTCCTCCAGAGGTTGCTAGGGGTTCCTTGAGCAAAGAATCATTTCTGCCTACCTACGGTTCCTCCAGAGGTTGCTAGGGGTTCCTTGAGCAAAGAATCATTTCTGCCTACCTACAGTTCCTCCAGAGGTTGCTAGGGGTTCCTTGAGCAAAGAATCATTTCTGCCTACCTACGGTTCCTCCAGAGGTTGCTAGGGGTTCCTTGAGCAAAGAATCATTTCTGCCTACCTACAGTTCCTCCAGAGGTTGCTAGGGGTTCCTTGAGCAAAGAGTCATGCCCACCGCGGCCACCCCCTATTCATGCGTCCAGCATGAATTACAGAGGCTCTAATAGGCTTCAAAATAGGGTGGGCTTGGGTTGCAGAGAATGCAACCGGAGCCCACCCAGGTGTGTTACAACAGCAAATGAATATTCGAGGTTGAAACACTGATCCTCAATCCGGCCAACCAGAAGCGGGTGTAAGACCCATTTTCCGATTGGCTGAAAAGAAAAGACTCCCGATTGATCACTGAGGAGGAGGGATAAAACAGAAGCAGCCGCCGCCGTGATGACCTGTGGAGAGCAGGAGAACAGGAGGCTGCCGCCACCAACCAGGGGAAGCCGCCGGTGATGGGGTAAGTGCTACCGACCGACGGGGGGGGGGGGGGGTTGGGGGGATATTTCCAACAGCCGCCACTGTTAGCATGTACCGTATTTATCGACCTATAACACACACTTAAAATCAGGGGAAAAGTGTAGGTGCGTGTTATACGCCGATCCCCCGCTGATTGTGAGCGGAGGAACGACCCGCTGAGATACACATAGCCGAGCGTACTCGGCTAGGCTCAGCTCCGCTCACAGTCACATCCAGTCCCGCCCTATGATGGACATAACACAGGGACTGGGCGTGACTGTGAGCGGAGCCAAGCCTAGCCGAGTTGGCTATGTGTATCTCGGCAGCACTCGGCTCCGCTCACAGTCATGCCCAGTCCCACCATTGGACCTGTGTTATGTCCATCATAGGGCGGGACTGCGAGAGGAGCCAAAAGCCGCCGAGATACACAGGACATCCGGCTCTGTATCTCGGCGGCGCCATTTTTTAACTAGAAGGCTACACTGACAAGGCTGCAAATGACACTGGGGCAAGACTGCAATGACAAGACTGCAATGACAAGACTGCAATGAGAAGACTGCAATGAGAAGACTGCAATGACAAGACTGCAATGAGAAGACTGCAATGAGAAGACTGCAATGACAAGGCTGCAGATGGACACTGAAAAGGCTGCAGATGGACACTGATAAGGCTGCAGATGGACACTGAAAAGGCTGCAGATGGACACTGAAAAGGCTGCAGATGGACACTGATAAGGCTGCAGATGGACACTGATAAGGCTGCAGATGGACACTGATAAGGCTGCAGATGGACACTGATAAGGCTGCATTGATTGGCAATGAAATGTAAGTTTTTTTCCTTAAAATTCCCTCCTAAACTTGGGGTGCGTGTTATACGCCGATAAATACGGTATATGGGGAGAAGGGAAAAGTGTTCAGTGACTCATACGGCATAACCCAAAATTGTCTGCGTGTCCCCAGCTTACAAAAAAAGAAAAAAAAATACATGATTATGGATATTGCACGCTGGAAAATTAAAAAATGCAAAAGGACTGAACTTTTGAACTTGTAGAAATTAAAATATGTGATAATATCAGTGCTTACAAATCTGACTTCAGCAGGGCGCACGCCGCACTTTATCTGATGAGTTCTAGCTCATTCATTATGGATGTTTACATAAAAAAATAAACCGTGTATCTAAGAAACTATGCTGGTATTCTCCGTTCTTCAGGCAAGGGAATCGTGCACTATATCCAGTAGAGACCCTTCACCCACTTTCCCAAATCCAGCCATGAAAGACCATTATTAGGTTCTCCTCCGTGCTCCTCCAAGGACCTGCACACCTCCAGTAAAGAACAGACCACCTACTGTAGGCACTATTCTTATCTAAAGTGACAGAAATCTCAACCTGACACTATAAAGACAAATGGAGGATGGTAGGCACTTGTGTAGGGCTTCTTTTTTTTTTTTTTTGAAGAGAGCTTTTCTCAGTGATTTAGGCGCCATAAATACTGGGATGGGTGAAAAGAGATGCACAGGTACTGTACAGTGAAACTGATATGTAACTCTATCGACAGTCATGATTGTTGTGGATGCTGCTAGTGTTTTCGTATACATCTACACTCACTGGTCACTTTATTAGGTACACCTGTTCAATTGCTTGGTAACACAAATTGCTAATCAGCCAATCACATGACAGCAACTCAATGCATTTAGGCATCTAGATGTGGTGAAGACGACTTGCTGAAGTTCAAACCGAGCATCAGAATGGGGAAGAAAGGGGAATTAAGTGACTTTGAACGTGGCATGGTTGTTGGAGCCAGACGGGCTGGTCTGAGTAGTTCAAAAACTGCTGATCTACTGGGATTTTCACACACAACCATCTCTCATGTTTACAGAGAATGGTCCGAAAAAGAGAAAACATCCAGCGAGCGGCAGCTGTGTGGGGGAAAGTGCCTTGTTGAGGTCAAAGTGGAATGGGCAGACGTTTGCGATGATAGAAAGGCAACAGTAACTCAAATAACCACTCGTTACAACCAAGGTATGCAGAATACCATCTCTGAATGCACAACACATGGAACCTTGAAGCAGATGGGCTACAGCAGCAGAAGACCACACCAGGTGACACTCCTGTCAGCTAAGAACTGGAAACTGAGGCTACAATTCGCACAGGATCACCAAAATTGGACAATAGAAGACTGGAAAAGCATTGCCTGGTGTGATGAGTCTCGAGTTCAGCTGCGACATTCAGATGGACTCATGAAAGCATGGATCCATCCTGCCTCGTATCACCGGTTCAGGCTGGTGGTGGGGGTGTAATGGTGTGGGGGATATTTTCTTGGCACACTTTGGGACCCTTACTACCAATTGAGCATCGTTTAAACACCACGGCCTACCTGAGTATTGTTGCTGACCATGTCCATCCCTTTATGACTACAGTGTCCCCATCTTCTGATGGCTCCTTCCAGAAGGATAATGCACCATGTCACAAAGCTCCAATCATCTCACCACTGGTTTCTTGAACATGACAACGAGGTCACTGTACTCCAATGACCTCCACAGTCACCAGATCTTAATCCAGAGCTTCTTTGGGATGTGGGTGAACAGGAGATTTGCATCATGGATGTGCAGCCAACAAATCTGCAGCAACTGTGTGATGCTATCATGTCAATATGGTCAAAATCTCTAAGGAATGTTTCCAACACCTTCTTGAATCTATGCCACGAAGAATTAAAGCAGTTCTGAAGGCAAAAGGGGGTCCAACCCGGTGCTAGCAAGGTGGACCTAATAAAGTGGCCGGTGAGTGTATATTGCAATGACCCTTGCGAAATAGAACACTTAATTCTTGGGGTTCCCCTGTCCTGAAGAAGAAGGTAAAAACCTAAGAAACACATAGACAGATGGGATACCTGCCTACCATATTGTATCGCTATTGTTTGCCATTTCATCCTTATCTTTTATGGCGTTAAGATTAAATGGGGCATCCAATGTACAAATATGACACATCAACACCAGTGTTGGGTCCATGGCCCTGCAATGGACAAGATGACACTGAGGGACAGTCCACTATCTGAGCGTCATCTGCAAAGATCAACAAAAGAGAGCAAGGTCGTCCTAGTGTAAAACCTTTTATTGGAAAGGGTTACAATCTTCAACATATACACTCACATTTCATGATGAAAGTACAGGTACATCCATGAAGCTCTAGCTGCCTCGCCTGGTTGTCTCTCTTGATCCGTGGAGGATACCTGTGTACGCTGTTAAACTTAGAAGAGAGTAAACTCTGGTAAGCAGCCGACATACAAGCCAGCAAGCAGAACCCAGTCAAGTTCCTCCACCCCAAACTCACTCATCCATGTCTTTATGGATCTTGCTTTGTGCACTGGTCCAAATAATTTAGTGGAGGGGGGATTATGGTGTGGGGTTGTTTTTCAGGAGTTGGGCTTGGTCCCTTAGTTCCAAACTTGAAGAGAACTCTTAAGGCGTCAGCATACCAAGACATTTTGGTAAATTTCATGCTCCCAACTTTGTGGGAACATTTTGAGGATGGCCCCTTCCTGTTCCACCATGACTGCGCACCAGTGCACAAAGCAAGGTCCATAAAGACATGGATAGTGGAGTTTGGGGTGGAGGAACTTGACTGGTCTGCAGAAAGTCCTGACCTCAATCAGTTTTGAGATGATTTAGAGTGCAGACTGCGAGCCAGGTCATCTCGTCCAACATCAGTGTTTGACCTCACAAATGCGCTTCTGGAAGACTGGTCAAATATTCCCATAGACACACTCCTAAACCTTGTGGACAGCCTTCACTGAAGAGTTGAAGCTGTTATAGCTGCAAAAGGTGGGCCAACCCAATATTGAACCCTACGGACGAAGACTGGGATGCCGTTAAAGTTCATGTGCGTGCAAAGGCAGGTGTCCCAACACTTTTAACAATATAGTCAGCACAGTAGCTAAAGTAACACAGAAAACTTGCGATGAATGCTTGCAACGGGAGGTTCCGATCATGTGACCGCTGTGGCAGCCAATCACCTGCCACCACCTCCCAGCATTTAGATCCCCATACCTGGCCTGGAGGTGGGAGCAGGAAGGGGGTTAACATATTCTGGCAGTCCTAGCTAGTTTGGAAATATAACCCATCATCATTTTTTTATTCTTGTTTTCCTTTGAGAGCTGTAGTGGAGCCAAACAGGATTCCAACCGTTCCAATGTTCTTCTTTTTACTGACAGAGTCCTTCAGATGTTCATACACCCAAGGCTAGCTCATGACTAGCTGGCAGGGATCAGCATGGGAGCACTCACCCAAGGCTAGCTCATAACTAGCTGGCAGGAATCATCATGGGAGCACGCACATCCAAAGGAATGTTGTGATGCCTTGCTTTTTTTTTTACACTATAATACTTTTTTTTTTTTTTTTTTTTGTTTACACTCGGTGAATTTTCCTTTCTGCATATTTGCACACATTTCACAGAAACCATGATTTTTTCATGATGCCACTGAAAACAACCCAGTATGAGGTGCCAAATAATGAATAATAAAAATATATATTTTTTTAAAAATAATTCTAAAGGCTGCAACACAGGCCTCGTTTATGAAAACAAAGCCACAAATCATTAGCAATGACTTTGAAACTTTCCTATTTACATAGCCCCCTCCTAAAACTAGACAATATGTGAGTAATCCACGTGTATTAAATACCAAAAAACACCGACCTTAGCCGTTCGGAAATATTTCTCTTCAGCACAGCCGAGCGCATTTCAGAATATATTGAAAGCCTTAAAAAGTAGGTCACACAGTACTTTTATTTCCCGTTTTTCTCTTTACATAAAGTAACTCATTTTATATGAACCACTGGGCAATGTTGTGTAAAGGCGATTAGAAATATATTGCTATGCAAAATGCTTTTCAGTTTAGTCTGGAACGGAAATGCTTCTCATAAGCAATAGGCCAACCTGATAAATCCTTCATTTTAATGCAGAAGATTTATTTATTATTTTTTTTTTTTTTGTAATTAACATCTGAAGCAGGGGGAAGCTAAACCTTGCTAAAACTGTCAAGAAAAAGTTTCTGCATAGCCATAACTAAAGACACATTTCAGGCATAGGATAATATATTGCTTTCATCAATGGTTATTTATTCTGACGTTCATTTTCTGCAGCTGGCTGCCTCCCTTTGCTAAACACCAAAATTGTTGTTGGCTGTCATCAAGTCGAAGCTGACTCATTGCGGCTATATAGTCTCCAAAATATCCTATCTCCAATTTGATACCAAGGCTTCTTGGTGGTTCATTTATACCTACTGTGTGACAAACCCAACCGGGACTGCAGGACAGGGGCTTTTGGAGGGGTGGCCTCTTGCCTACTGACTCTAGGCCCTGGCATTTGAGGGAGCTCTACTCTTTGGGGCAGGGCCTGGGACAAGGGGTGGGCAGGAGGGACGGATGCCCTGGGCACTGTGGTATCATGTGAGGTGGGAGGGGGCCATGAGGACATTGGATAGAAGGGGATTTGTGTTGGAAGGAGGAATTTGAGGGTGGCAGGCAGTAAGAATTGTTCTAGGAGGGGAAATTTGAGGGAATGTGCTAGGATTGGAGATTTAGGGGGATCTGTGTTGAGATGGGGGATGGAGGAAGTGGATTTGTGCTAGGAGGGGAGATGGGGGGTTTTGTGCTACAAGAGTTGATATGGTGTGGGGAATTGTGCTAGGAAGGAAAATTGGGGGATGGAGGGGGGGATTTGGAGTAGGGGGAGAGGATGTGTATTTGGAGGGGAAATTTTAGTGGTAGAGCATTTATGCTAGGAGGGGTGATTTTTTTTTCGGGGGGAGGGCATTTGTGCTGGGGGAATTTGGGGTATAGGGACAAATATTTGTTCTGGGAGGGGGAATTTCAGCACGGGGCAGATTTATACTGGGAAGAGGGGGAATTTTTGCTTATGGGGTAATCATGCAGATTAGTTGCCATATTTTGGGGGAGGGGGGGGGGCGCATTTCGGTATGTTTTTTCCTGGGCTCTAGATCACCTTGTCCCAGCACTGCTTTTGGGGGGGGGTGCCTGAGCGACCTCTAGAGTAGTTTTATTTCAGATTCAAGTTCATGTCTCCCCAAAAACACACAGACTCTGGGAATCTAGGATCTGTGCCAAAACCAGCAATGACTGTTTCACTCCCCCCCTCCTTCCTAGACTCACAATAGATGTTAATATAATCAGCTCAAAACAACCTGATGTTGGGGATCTCCTGTTAATCAGTTTATTAAGGTGTCTTTCTCCCATGGTATAATTTCCCCATTGCGTGCCTCCTAGGTGTGAATCCCCATTGCTAATTGGGTCACCTATTGTTTCTGTCTGTCTGCTAATCCGTTAGAGATTTGGACAGGTTCTCTTACTGGGAGAGATTTGGACAGGTTCACTTACTGGGGAACTAGCGCCGAACGGCCTGAGTGGGCACTGAGTCACGTAGGCTTGTCTAGGTGACTAGTTAGCTTACTGTTTAATTAGATTACAGCATAAGGCTAAGTCTCCACTACTGTGACCTGAAAGTCACACGATTTTGAACTTGACTTGAAGAAAAGACTGTGTATTCTTGAGGTCTATGGAAAGTGGGACCAAAGTAGTGCAGGGACTACCTTGAAGTCGCACAGATATGAATGGTACTCATTGGAAATCATGGGGTACAACTTGTCATGCGACATTGCAGTCCCAAGCCCCACTAGTGGAAACCGAGCCCAACACAGTGATCCCAGAGCAAGCATTGAGGGGATAGGAAGAGCCCAGGTGAATGCCATAAGGAGCACAATGATCCCAGAGCAACACTGAGAAAGAGATAGGAAAAGCCCAGGTGAATGCCTTAAGAAGGGACAACATACCTGCAAACAATGACCACATAAGCATCCGGCATGCATGAGTAGAGAGCTCCACCATTTGTTGCCCGAAAATGCCATAAAACCATATAAAACTGTTACATGTTGCCATTAGTGATGATATCAGTGCCTGAGCATGCTCAGATCGCCATCCTGGAAAAGCTCTAGCCAGGAAAATGGTCACAGAGGCCGCATCACTTTCTGCCTCTCATGCTCAGAGTGTACTTGCACTGCTGTCACCATCTTGGAAATGGCAAATGCCCATAAAACAGAGAAAATACGTAAAAAGCATATGGAATACAAAAGGAAATGCTGTCACTTACGTCAAAGTTTGTTTAAAGCTTTCTTTGACCAGAATGGGGCTCCAACCATATAGCTCATTTAGAGATTGTAGAGCACAGGTGTCAAACATCAAGCCCGCAGAGGGGTAGTAGATGCCTAGGCGTGGTAGAAGATAGCCCCTGGGAGACAGCCTGGTACTGTACATGGCTGTCTCCCAGGGGCTATCCTCTACCACATCTAGGCATCTACTACCCCTCTGCGGGCTTGATGCGCAGTTTGGAAGGGGGAAAATTCCCAAGTATATTTGTATAGTTCCAGCTGTGTCTTGCTCTGTGGAGTTTGGACCCTTGGATATGATCCTTTTCTGTTTAAGATACCTCTTGCCCCTGTTCCAATGATATTGGATTCCTGGCTAAGATTGAGTGGCCACTCCGGAAATTTTTCGTAACTTTTTTGAGAATGATCCATACATTGAATATTACGCAAAAAGCTCTGGATGTTTGTACATGAGGCTCAACTGGATAAGAAGATAGTGAGATTCGTTCTTATTTTTGTCTATGTGGCATTTTTGTGAACCTTGATCGTGTCCTGAAGAAGCCTCACGACGAAATGCGTAGGCGCCTAAGGGCTCACTGTACAAACTATATCATCTAAATGATTTTTAAAGCTTGTGAATTTTGTGTAGACACTATGTAACCTCCTTTTTTCAATAAATATTAATTATGTTTTCTACTTCTCCGTTGTTTCCATGCCTTTAAAGTCCGATCCTAGGCTACTCTTTGAGTACCCTTCTTTTTCTCCTCCCTAATTGACGGATGTGGCATTGTGAGTGCTCCTCTTTCCCTGTTCCATATTCGGCTCTTCAACATTGTTGAACAGCAGACAAATATAAGCAGCTGTGGGAACGGGAGCTTGCAATTCACTTGCAGTAGTGAAAAGCACAAATTTACATGGATTTTGTCAAGGATGCATGTTTTGCTGTTCTTGGCCATCTATAATATTCCTAGGAGAAGCTGCAATAATTAAAAATCTATGAAAATGTAAAACAAATTGTCCAAAAACAATTATAGAGTAGTGTCACATTAATTGTTTTATTTTACTTGTTAGTTCAATTTGCTGTCTGTTTTGCACCTTTAGAAATAATGAATTCTTTACCTGGTTTTGAACAAACGAAAGACATCCTCCTTTCCATATACTGATATTATGAGTTTGGATCAGCAACAAATAAGGATTCATTAGAGGACCATTGCTCATCCTTGTTGTAAGACTCAGAAGAACCCCTAAGCCTTGTTTTATTCAATCTGGTGAGTGCCCATGAGCATGTTAACGTATTACTCATCTTGAGAATTAGTGGATTAATGGCAGTAATGTTTCCGGGACCTAAGGAAGCAGCATGTTGTCTTAGAAAGATTCATACATGGTTATAGGCCAAAGGCTTTGGGGGATGTTAAATTTTAATTCCAAACAGTGCATCCAAAAAACAAAAAGCAGAAACTATGTAAATATAACCATGCATTTCTAAAAGACCCATTCAAATACTCCATCCAAATTACGTCACACATGCAATGGCCAGGACTCTCTGTAGGTCACATTGCCACCGGACATTGTGACTTTCTGATATGAAGGGTGGGGTGGACCATCACAAAGTCCATGTGCGCACAGTAAATTATGAAGAACTGCATTTCTTTGCCTTTTTTAAAAACGTATTCTGACTACAGATGTCACGGTCAGGGGTCAGGCTCGGAGACGAGTAGCTATTGCAGTAGAGAGGCTCCCATCAACCAACAGGATAAGTATACAAACAGGTCACCCTAACCGATATTGACCATAACTCCTGATGGTGGAGATGGGTTTTGCTATGTGTTAGTATCAGGTCACAGTCCCTAGGATCACCCCACCAGGAGGTGAGTAAGCCAGGGTCCAGTAGAAGATATAGCAGGTAGAAATCAAACAGAAGCATGGTCAGTAAACAAACCAAAGGTCAGTAACAAGTGGTTGCAGATTGGGTCAAGCAAAAGCGTAGTCGAGAACAGGCCAATGGTTAGTAACAAGTGGCAGTGAAGACGGACCACAGTGACAAGAGTGAGATATTGGTTGGAGAGAGCACAATAATCTGGAAAATAGGAAGTACAGAAATATGGCTTTAATCAGAAAATTGATAGGAGGAGCAAAGACTTCAAGGTTCACCAGTAAGCAGGTTCAAGACAAGATTATGCAAGGAATTGTCCAGGGAACTCTAGCATCTCAGGTGGCTTACCTAGAAGAGACACTACCAAACACAGCAGAGATTGCAGGTTCAGATCCTGACTACATCATTTGCTATTCATGCCTGCTTTTCTAAGAATAGCAATGCTCTATAACAATATTTATTGCTACAAATAAACTAAAAGTGGATAAACGATTTAATTTGTTCTCATAAGGATTCATTTACTTGCTTTTTTTTGTCTAATACCTGGCCAATTTTGGTTGGCCCTAAGTGTCTGAAAGGAACTCTGGCAGAAGAAAGCATCATTTGCTTGGAGTTTGGGTGGCTTAAAGCTGATTTCCCTAAAAACAACCGATGATATCCTTCGCTTCACTAGTAAGGTTCTAAAATAATGTTTTTAATCTATACATTAAATCTAGGGAGCTAGAGCACAAAAAATACTTACCTTATTCCTCACTCACGCAGGCTCCTCATCTTTACGGACCAGTCCCATGAATCCGCTATGCTTTGATGGCCTCCTTTTCAGTGTCAGAACCAGAACCAGTGGTGTGGATAAGAGCACTGGCTGCTGAGGGCGTGAGGAATATGGTGAGTATGTTTCTCTATTATAACCTACTAGACTTAACAAGCACTAGAAAGAGGGCTGCCAATGGTCATTTTTACAAGCCGACCAAAGTTCCACCGATGAGGCCAATTAAGGTGGCCTCATGGAGACACAGCTTGGGGAGGCACTAAAGCCAGAGTGTCCATACATTCCATTCTCGGTGCATGCCATAAGGAGCACAATGATCCCAGAGCAACACTGAGAAAGAGATAGGAAAAGCCCAGGTGAATGCCTTAAGAAGGGACAACATACCTGCAAACAATGACCACATAAGCATCCGGCATGCATGAGTAGAGAGCTCCACCATTTGTTGCCCGAAAATGCCATAAAACCATATAAAACTGTTACATGTTGCCATTAGTGATGATATCAGTGCCTGAGCATGCTCAGATCGCCATCCTGGAAAAGCTCTAGCCAGGAAAATGGTCACAGAGGCCGCATCACTTTCTGCCTCTCATGCTCAGAGTGTACTTGCACTGCTGTCACCATCTTGGAAATGGCAAATGCCCATAAAACAGAGAAAATACGTAAAAAGCATATGGAATACAAAAGGAAATGCTGTCACTTACGTCAAAGTTTGTTTAAAGCTTTCTTTGACCAGAATGGGGCTCCAACCATATAGCTCATTTAGAGATTGTAGAGCACAGGTGTCAAACATCAAGCCCGCAGAGGGGTAGTAGATGCCTAGGCGTGGTAGAAGATAGCCCCTGGGAGACAGCCTGGTACTGTACATGGCTGTCTCCCAGGGGCTATCCTCTACCACATCTAGGCATCTACTACCCCTCTGCGGGCTTGATGCGCAGTTTGGAAGGGGGAAAATTCCCAAGTATATTTGTATAGTTCCAGCTGTGTCTTGCTCTGTGGAGTTTGGACCCTTGGATATGATCCTTTTCTGTTTAAGATACCTCTTGCCCCTGTTCCAATGATATTGGATTCCTGGCTAAGATTGAGTGGCCACTCCGGAAATTTTTCGTAACTTTTTTGAGAATGATCCATACATTGAATATTACGCAAAAAGCTCTGGATGTTTGTACATGAGGCTCAACTGGATAAGAAGATAGTGAGATTCGTTCTTATTTTTGTCTATGTGGCATTTTTGTGAACCTTGATCGTGTCCTGAAGAAGCCTCACGACGAAATGCGTAGGCGCCTAAGGGCTCACTGTACAAACTATATCATCTAAATGATTTTTAAAGCTTGTGAATTTTGTGTAGACACTATGTAACCTCCTTTTTTCAATAAATATTAATTATGTTTTCTACTTCTCCGTTGTTTCCATGCCTTTAAAGTCCGATCCTAGGCTACTCTTTGAGTACCCTTCTTTTTCTCCTCCCTAATTGACGGATGTGGCATTGTGAGTGCTCCTCTTTCCCTGTTCCATATTCGGCTCTTCAACATTGTTGAACAGCAGACAAATATAAGCAGCTGTGGGAACGGGAGCTTGCAATTCACTTGCAGTAGTGAAAAGCACAAATTTACATGGATTTTGTCAAGGATGCATGTTTTGCTGTTCTTGGCCATCTATAATATTCCTAGGAGAAGCTGCAATAATTAAAAATCTATGAAAATGTAAAACAAATTGTCCAAAAACAATTATAGAGTAGTGTCACATTAATTGTTTTATTTTACTTGTTAGTTCAATTTGCTGTCTGTTTTGCACCTTTAGAAATAATGAATTCTTTACCTGGTTTTGAACAAACGAAAGACATCCTCCTTTCCATATACTGATATTATGAGTTTGGATCAGCAACAAATAAGGATTCATTAGAGGACCATTGCTCATCCTTGTTGTAAGACTCAGAAGAACCCCTAAGCCTTGTTTTATTCAATCTGGTGAGTGCCCATGAGCATGTTAACGTATTACTCATCTTGAGAATTAGTGGATTAATGGCAGTAATGTTTCCGGGACCTAAGGAAGCAGCATGTTGTCTTAGAAAGATTCATACATGGTTATAGGCCAAAGGCTTTGGGGGATGTTAAATTTTAATTCCAAACAGTGCATCCAAAAAACAAAAAGCAGAAACTATGTAAATATAACCATGCATTTCTAAAAGACCCATTCAAATACTCCATCCAAATTACGTCACACATGCAATGGCCAGGACTCTCTGTAGGTCACATTGCCACCGGACATTGTGACTTTCTGATATGAAGGGTGGGGTGGACCATCACAAAGTCCATGTGCGCACAGTAAATTATGAAGAACTGCATTTCTTTGCCTTTTTTAAAAACGTATTCTGACTACAGATGTCACGGTCAGGGGTCAGGCTCGGAGACGAGTAGCTATTGCAGTAGAGAGGCTCCCATCAACCAACAGGATAAGTATACAAACAGGTCACCCTAACCGATATTGACCATAACTCCTGATGGTGGAGATGGGTTTTGCTATGTGTTAGTATCAGGTCACAGTCCCTAGGATCACCCCACCAGGAGGTGAGTAAGCCAGGGTCCAGTAGAAGATATAGCAGGTAGAAATCAAACAGAAGCATGGTCAGTAAACAAACCAAAGGTCAGTAACAAGTGGTTGCAGATTGGGTCAAGCAAAAGCGTAGTCGAGAACAGGCCAATGGTTAGTAACAAGTGGCAGTGAAGACGGACCACAGTGACAAGAGTGAGATATTGGTTGGAGAGAGCACAATAATCTGGAAAATAGGAAGTACAGAAATATGGCTTTAATCAGAAAATTGATAGGAGGAGCAAAGACTTCAAGGTTCACCAGTAAGCAGGTTCAAGACAAGATTATGCAAGGAATTGTCCAGGGAACTCTAGCATCTCAGGTGGCTTACCTAGAAGAGACACTACCAAACACAGCAGAGATTGCAGGTTCAGATCCTGACTACATCATTTGCTATTCATGCCTGCTTTTCTAAGAATAGCAATGCTCTATAACAATATTTATTGCTACAAATAAACTAAAAGTGGATAAACGATTTAATTTGTTCTCATAAGGATTCATTTACTTGCTTTTTTTTGTCTAATACCTGGCCAATTTTGGTTGGCCCTAAGTGTCTGAAAGGAACTCTGGCAGAAGAAAGCATCATTTGCTTGGAGTTTGGGTGGCTTAAAGCTGATTTCCCTAAAAACAACCGATGATATCCTTCGCTTCACTAGTAAGGTTCTAAAATAATGTTTTTAATCTATACATTAAATCTAGGGAGCTAGAGCACAAAAAATACTTACCTTATTCCTCACTCACGCAGGCTCCTCATCTTTACGGACCAGTCCCATGAATCCGCTATGCTTTGATGGCCTCCTTTTCAGTGTCAGAACCAGAACCAGTGGTGTGGATAAGAGCACTGGCTGCTGAGGGCGTGAGGAATATGGTGAGTATGTTTCTCTATTATAACCTACTAGACTTAACAAGCACTAGAAAGAGGGCTGCCAATGGTCATTTTTACAAGCCGACCAAAGTTCCACCGATGAGGCCAATTAAGGTGGCCTCATGGAGACACAGCTTGGGGAGGCACTAAAGCCAGAGTGTCCATACATTCCATTCTCGGTGCATGTTCAGCCCTGTGGTTGTTATGGTGCAGGCGACCGCAACCAATGACACTGGGTGACCCAGCTGCCCATGCCCCAGCGACCCAATGGGGGGGGGGAGGGAGGTTTAACTGTGCTGGAAAATGTTTGCCTCAGGTGATTTCAGCTCACTACATGGCCCTGGATGTGTAAAAAAAAAAAAGTGTAAAAACTGACAACATGTTCCAGTGAATGGGTTAAAATATTTTTCTGTGAAGGCACTCAAAATAATCAAATGCATGCACATAAAAAAAAAAAAAATCACGTTGTATAGTCGCCTTGGAAAAAAAAACACGGCTCTCTTACTAACCTAAGCCAAGTCACTTCATACATATAAGGAAAAGATTTATTATTTCTCTGGAAGAAATCTGCAATGCAATAGCTTGCTGTGGAAACAATCAAAGCCCAGCAGCTATTCTAATAACAAGCAGGGAAAGGGTGGGGGGGATTAGTATCAAGATTCTTTGAAAAATAATAGTGTGTACACTGGGGAGCAAAGTGCTGAAGTAACCACAAAGCAACATGGAACCTTTTTGTTTGTTCCTAGCTCAGTTTCCTTTCCTTTGCTACGTTATTATAACTTTACCTTCAATGGTGGGAAACTGCTGTGGGCACTCGGGTCTGCCTGGCCTTTGGCAGCGAACCAGAAGTAAAATAAACTGCCTTATGTGATAAGCATGAATGAAGGAACCACTTATTTTATCTGCAGGCCAAAATCAATATTTTATATCGCTTTTGTAGGTTGTAGGAAGGAGCTTTTTAATGTATGGAATGATTTATTGCAGGTACCCGCAGTGGTGTATTAGCATCTAGTGGGTGCTACAGTGGCTTGAAAAAGTATTCATGCCCCTTGAAATTTTCCACATTTTGCCATGTTACAACCAAAAACGTAAATGTATTTTATTGGGATTTTATTTGATAGACCAACACAAAGTGGCACATAATTGTGAAGTGGAAGGAAAATGATAAATGGTTTTCAACATTTTTTACAAATAAATATGTGAAAAGTGTGGTGTGCATTTGTATTCCGCCCGCTTTACTCTGATACCCCTAACTAAAATCTAGTGGAACCAATGACCTTCTGAAGTCACCTAATTCACCTAATTAGAGTTCACCTGTGTGTAATTTATTCTCAGTATAAATACAGCTGTTCTGTGAAGCCCTCTGAGGTTTGTTAGAGAATCTTTGTAAACAAACAGCATCATGGAGGCCAAGGAACACACCAGACAGGTCAGGGATACAGTTGTGGAGAAGTTTAAAGCAGGATTAGGTTATAAAAAGCTAAAAATATCCCAAACTTTGAACATCTCACGGAGCTCTGTTCAATCCATCATCTCAAAATGGAAAGAGTATGGCACAACTGCAAACCTACCAAGACATGACCGTCCACCTAAACTGACAGGCCGGGCAAGGAGAGCATTCATCAGAGAAGCAGCCAAGAGGCCCATGGTAACTCTGGAGGAGCAGCAGAGATCCACAGCTCAGGTGGGAGAATCTGTCCACAGGACAACTATTAGTCGTGCTCTCCACAAATCTGGTCTGGTCTCTGGAAGAGTGGCAAGAAGAAAGCCGTTTTTGAAAGAAAGCCATAAGAAGTCCCATTTGCAGTTTGCGAGAAGCCATGTGGGGGACACAGCAAACATGTGGAAGAAGGTGCTCTGGTCAGATGAGACCAAAATTGAACTTTTTGTCCTAAAAGCAAAATGCGATGTGTGGTGGAAAACTAACATTGCACATCACCCTGAACACACTATCCCCACTGTGAAACATGGTGGTGGCAGCATCATGTGGAGATGCTTTTCTTCAGCAGGGACAGGGAAGCTGGTCAGAGTTGATGGGAAGATGGATGGAGCAAAATACTGGGAAATATTAGAAGAAAACCTGTTAGAGTCTGCAAAAGACTTATTGAAACTGGGGGGGGGGTTCACCTTCCAGCAGGACAACGGCCCTAAGAATACAACCACAATGGAATGGTTTTGATCAAAGCATATTCATGTGGTAGAATGGCCCAGTCAAAGTCCAGACCTAAATCCAATTGAGAATCTGTGGCAAGACTTGAAAATTGCTGTTCACAGACGCTCTCCATTCAATCTGACAGAGCTTGAGCTATTTTGCAAAGAAGAATGGGCAAAAATGTCCCTCTCTAGATGTGCAAAGCTGGTAGAGACATCCCCAAAAAGATTTGCAGTTGTAATTGCAGAGAAAGGTGGTTCTACAAAGTATTGACTCAGGGGGGCGCCATACAAATGTCCCCCACACTTTTCACATATTTATTTGTAAAAAATGTTGAAAACCATTTATCATTTTCCTTTTACTTCACAATTATGTGCCACCTTGTGTTGGTCTATCACATAAAATCTTAACAAAATAAATTGACGTTTTTGGTTGTAACATGATAAAATGTGGCAAATGGCAAGGGGTATGAATACTTTTTCAAGGCACTGTAGTTAGCTGTCAATAATCCCCCTTCTATACACCATCTCTTATAGCAATTTTATGCTCAAACAATGGAATTTTTTACTATATGTTGCACTTTGGAAATGTATACAGTATATCCAGTTGTTATCTTTGATACCCAGCTCTATTAACTTACTTTTGGGTAGTGTCAAAACTTGCTTGCTCCCTCCAACTCTGCACACTCCTATTGGTCTATCACTATGATGGGATGCTCCAATGGTGCCCATAATTGCCTGCTGTCAGGACCTGGATGTGAACCTGCAATCTCTGCTGTGGCTGGCAATATTTCTTCTGGCTGAGTAACCTGAGATGCTGGACAGCTACCTGGACAATTCCTTGGACAACCTTGCCTTGTATCCTTGTTTCTGGTGAACCTTGAACCCCTTGCCCCTCCAATGAACTTCCCATGTAACCAGTTCCCAACCAGGCCAATCCTGACATTTCTCTCCTATATGTAAAAATCTGTATTTTTTTTTTTTATCAACTTTATTGCTTTCACAAGGGATAAACAACATCCTATGTGAAAGCATGGGCTGTAACGGGTCCTCTTTATGGAGAGATCTGGGGTCTATTAGACCCCAAATCTCTCCTCTGGGCTCCAATGCAGACGATCAGACACAGATCGGTCTGATCAGCTGCTTCTCTGACCAGTAATGGCCAGGTAAACAAAGAGCCCAAACTGGAAGTGATGAAATCCTCATTACTTCCAGTTTCCAGGGGTCACAGAGAGGGAGGAACAAAGTCAGTTCCTCTCTCTCTGTATAGTGCCACCATCGCCGCTGGTCGCATCGCTCCCGGGCTCTGCTGTCCGACTGCGACCGCCTGCAGAAGTAATAACTTCTGCCTAAAAAAGAATTGCCTGCTGAAAATTTTCATACCAGGATGAGGCCTGCGGGTGAAGGCATGATCCCGGTATAATCACTTCAACCCGTTATGACGTCATACGGGTGGGAAGTGGTTAAGCCATGTCTTTGCACTTATTTGATCCCCTGTAGATTTTTTAAATTTGCCAATTTACAAATAAATGAAGGGTCTTTAATTTTTATTATAGGTGTATTTTAAATGATGGAGATAAAATATTAACCAAAAATCCAGAAAAAACTCATGATACAAATGTTATAATTTGAGTTGTAGTTCAGTGAGTAAAATAAGTATTTGATACCCAAGCAAAACATGACTTAGTACTTGGTGGAGAAACCCTTGTTGGCAAGCACAGAGGTAAGACTTTTCTTGTAGTTGGTGACCAGGTTTGCACACATCTCAGGAGGGATTTTGGTCCATTCTTCTTTACAGATCTTCTCTAAATCCTTAAGGTTTCTTGGCTGTCGCTTGGAAACTCAAAGTTTCAGCTCCCTCCATACATTTTCTATAGGATTAAGGTCTGGGGACTGGCTACGCCACTCCATGTCCTTAATGTGCTTCTTCTTGAGCCACTCGTTTGTTGCCTTTGCAGTGTGTTTTGGGTCATTGTCAATGCTGGAAGACCCATCCATGACCCATCTTCAATGTTCTGGCTGAAGGAAGAAGGTTCTCATCCAACATTTTCCAATACTTGGCCCTGTCCTTTGGCCTCTCAATGCAGCAAAGTCAGCATGTACCTTTAGCAGAGAAACAGCCCCAAAGCATAATGTTTTCACCTCCACGCTTGACTGTAGGGATAGTGTTCTTAGGGTCATAGTCATCATTTTTCTTCCTCTAAACACAGCGAGTCCAGTTAATGCCTCATTTTTGGTCTCTTCTGACCACAGCACTTTCTCCCAAGCCTTCTCGGAATCATTTAGATGTTCATTGGCAATCTTCAGATGGTCCTGTACATGTTCCTTCTTGAGGAGGGGGACCTTGCGGGCGCTGCAGGATTTCAATCCATGGTGGCGTATTGTGTTACCAATGGTTTGTTTGGTGACTGTGGTCCCAAGTGCCTTGGGATTGTTCATAAGCTCCTCCCATGTAGTTTTGGGCTGATCCCTCACTTTTCTCATGATCATCCTTACTCCAGACTGAGGGTGATTGGTGGTAATTTTGAATTTCTTCCATTTGCGAATAATCGCTCCAACAGTTGTCTCCTTCTCACCAAGATTCTTGCTGATGGTCTTGTAGCCTATTACCAGCCTTGTGCAGGTCTACAATCTTGTCCCTGACGTCCTTTGACAGCTCTTTGGTCTTGCCCATAATGGTGAGGTTTGAATGGAAGAAAGAGATTGTCTGGACAGGTTTCTTTTATACACATAACGAGTTGTCGTTAGGAGCACCTTCTTACATTGACAGGACTAATCTGTGTACCACATGAGCACCTACTGTAGCCAGTCTGTGGGAGCCAGAATTATTGTTGGTTGGTAGGGAACCGAATACTTATTTTACTCACTGAACTGAAACTCAATTTATAACATTTGTATTGTGTTTTTTCTGGATTTTTGTTTGATATTTTGTCTTTATCTTTTAAAATACACCCTTGATTAAAAAATTATAGACCCTTCATTTCTTTGTAAGTGGGCAAACTTACAAAATCAGCAGGGGATCAATTTTTCCCTCACTGTACCTGATCCTCCGCTCTCCTGGCAGCCGACACTCTCTTCTACTCCCCTATGCTGCGCCGGTGGACTGTTTCTTGGCGTCCTCACGTCCAGTCCAGGGCAATGGGCTCTTGCATGGTACTTGATGACATCAGAAGACCTGAGACCACCGGAGCATAGGGCAGTAGAGCAGAGCGCCTGGTGCCGGTGGAGTGGAGGATCGGGTTAGTAAAACCTTTTCCAGCTCTCCTACAGTAGATGCAAACAAGTATTTAACCTGTGCAGTGCATGAGCAGCACCACTTCATGCAAGCATTTCTCTTTTTCCCCGCAGTTCAGCTTTAAGCAATTGTTCACGTCTGAGGCGTTGTTGATATTCAGTTAGTCCCCAGAGTGGAGAAAGGAAACCTTATATTTCATGAATTCAGATGGCTTTCCCGGCTCGGTGCCTTTTCCATACACTTAGCTCCTGGCCTGGATGCTGGAAACAGAAGCCGCAGCACAAGAACACAGGAAATGTCATTTGTCGCTCTCCGTTTTCCATTATTAAGAATATAATCTGTGCCTCGGTGGCAACAAAAGGCAATCTGTACACAGACATGGATTTATTACAAGTGAGGGATCCTATGAAATGGAAGAACGCTTTTGCAAGGTTCCCCACCCCCAACATGATCTGTTAGGGCCCATTCACAGCAGCGAGCCTGTGTTATGGGCTGTATACTCTGCTGGTGTGCGTTGTGTAGGGGGTGCTACGATGAATTGCTACAATGTATCACATCTATTTACTCGGCGTAACATCATCTTTCACAATATACAAAAAAAATTGGGGTAACTTTACTGTTGTTTTTTTTTTGTTGTTTAATTCATTAACCGCTTCAGCCCCGGGAAGATTTGGCTGCTGAATGCGATTCGGCACTGCGTCGCTTTAACTGACAATTGCATGGTCCTGCGACGTTGAACCCAAACAAAATCGACGTCCTTTTTTTCCCCACAAATAGAGCTTTCTTTTGGTGGTATTTGATCACCTCTGCGGTTTTTATTTTTTTGCGCTATAAACAAAAAAAGAGCGACAATTTTGAAAAAAACTAAATATTTTGTACTTTTTTGCTATAATAAATATCCCCATTTTTTTTTCTTTAAAAGCACATTTTTTTCTCAGTTTAGGCCGATATGTATTCTTCTACATATTTTTGGTAATAAAAATCGCAATAAGCGTATATTGATTGGTTTGCGCAAAAGTTATGGCGTCTACAAAATAGGGGATAGATTTATAGCATTTTTACTACTATTATTATTTTTTTTTTCTAGTAATGGTGGCGATCTGCGATTTTTATCGTGACTACGACATTATGGCGGACACATTGGACAATTTTGACACATTTTTGAGACCATTGGCATTTTTACAGCGATCAGTGCTATTAAAATGCACTGATTACTGTAAAAAAATGGCAGGGAAGGGGTTAACACTAGGGGGGCGATCAAGGGGTTAAATGTGTTCCCGGCTTCGTGTTCTAACTGACTGGGGGATGGGACTTGCTACGGGAAGCGATAGAACGATGTTCATACTTTTTATGAACACACGATCTGTCTCTCCTCCCCTCAGAGAACCGGGATGTCTGTGTTTACACACAGACATCCCGGTTCTCGCCGTGTCACGAACGATCGCGGGAGCTTCTCGACCGCCGGGCACTCGCATCGGCTCCGGGGGCGAGAAGCGGGCGCACGCTGGTTGGCAAGCGGTTAAAGTGTATTTTTTTCAAAAAAAATTGCGTTCGAAAAACCGATTTGCAAATACCGTGCGACATAAAAAAATTGCATGGACCGCCATTCGATCATCTTTCATATTTTACAGAAAAATTGGGCTGTGTATACTTTACATTTTTTTTTTCTTTATTAAAATGTCATAAAAATTACATTTCATTCAACTTATGCATCAAAGAATGCAACCTGTCCCTTTACCTATGTCCTGAACCAACAGGACATAAGCCAAATTGCCCTGTCTGTGCGTTGGGACTGCAATTGGCAAAGCTCTCTAATGGGGTTGGCATGGGTGTGAACAAACCCTTTTAGTTTACCGGAGACCTTCACTCACAATTAACCACTTGCCTACCGGGCCAATTCTGACACTTCTCTCATATATGTAAAAATCTGTTTTTTTTTTTTGCTAGAAAGCTACTTAGAACCCCAAAACATTATATATAGATTTTTTAGCAGAGGACTTAGAGAATTAAATAGCAGTTGATGCAATTTTTTAGGTCACATAGTTTTTGTGCAGCAATTTTTCGAATGCAATTCTTTTTGAAAAAATACACTTTAATGAATTTTAAAAAATCAAGACACAATACATAACACCCCAATTGTTTTGTAAAATATGAAAGATGATGTTACGCCGAGTAAATAGATACCCAACATATCATGCTTTAAAATTGCACACTCTTGTGGAATGGCGCCAAACTACGGTACTTAAAATCTCCATCAGGCGACAATTAAAACATTTCTACAAGTTACCAGTTTAGAGTTACAAAGAAGTTCTAGTGCTAGAATTATTGCTCTTGCTCTGACGTTCACAGCAATACCTCGCATGTGTGGTTTGAACACTGTTTACATATGTGGGCGTGACCTACATATGCATTCACCGCTGCGCGTGAGCACGGGGGCGCTTAAAAAAAAAAAGTTTTTTTATTATTTATTTTTTGATCTTTTGCTTTAAAAAAAAAAAAAAGCCTTGTTTACATGCCGAAGAAACCAGAGGTGATGTCGCTCTGGTCCCCCAAGGCAATAGAGATGAGCAGAGGCCATCTTATTGTAGCACCCTCGACCAATGGGTAGGTGCTAGTAATAGTTTTTTTTACTAGGGATTGTCAGCACAGTCAAATTTAGGCAGAGCCATGCTGCAAGCTAGGCTTGTCTGTTTTGATCTGGGGGCTGGGAGTGGTCAGAGTAGCAGTGGGTGTGACCACCTGTGCTCTAGTTCTGGGGCACCTCCCCTGCTTCCAGGGAGGAAGATTCTGGAAGAGGGGCTGGGCCTGCAACTGGAGTGGGGCAGGCAGCTCATGTGGAAGCCCTGACCGATCCCCAATTGGTATTGGCAGGGGGCAGGCCTCCTATATAAGCTGAGGTGACATGCCACTGAGGGGAGTTGTCGGCTGAGTGAAGTGAGGAGTGGAATACTAGGCAGCAGCAGGAGGGCACCCCCATGTGGTGGGGGGGTGTACAGATCACAGGAGGAGGCCCAGGGAGAGCTGTGAAAGAACTTTGCCTCTACACGGTCATTGGCATTGTCTTTATCACCACACGGTCGGTGGTAAGAAACTCCTGGAGCAGAAGGGCAGGTGAAGCTGTCGGAACGTATGGTCCGGTCAAGTTCCTCATCAAGGACTCAGGGCAGTGGAAGGTCAGTGAGTGTTACCACAGTAGAGGGCTTGATGTGCCAGGAAGTCTGTGAGGGAACTTTGCTTCTACATGGTCATTAGCAAAGTCTTCATCATTTACACAGTGAATGATGGGGAGTCCTGGATCAGAGAAGAGACTGTGGGGATCTGTGTCAAATCGATGTGGCCTGAGGGCACAGGATTTGCAAGTTGGGCTGGCTGGGAACAGTATTCCAATATCCAAGGAAATGCTTTTTAAACTACTAGGCCTCCGGGGAGAGGTGCTGCAGGCCTCAGGCCTAGTAGCGGCGAGCAACCAGAGCCTGTTTTGGACCTTATTCAGAGTGGGTCTTTATTACCAAAAAGAAGAAGATGTGACATGACTTTACATCAGTATTCATAAGTTTGTGCAGGAGGAAACAAGTTCATGCAGGAGGCAACAAGTTTGTGCAGGAGGAGAAGGAGTTCTAAGACCATCACTGTTACACGGTCAATGGTGATGTCACGATTCTTTACACGATAATGGATGGGGAATTCTTGGAAGTAATAATCTGCATGGAAATGCAGGAGGAGAATCATACCCAGTAAAAATGCACATCCAATCTTCTGGCTCTAACGATGTGCTATTGTGCTTAATCCTAAAATATGATGGCAATTACAGGTCCTATGGGCATACCATATTCCCTTTCTCCTATCCAAGTTGTACCCCCCCAATAAAACAACAAAAACAAAACCAGCAAAAGACTGTTCATTTTCTCTGTAAGTGATGTATGAAGTCTGGCAGTGGGGTGAATGGGTGGATTGTTTGTTACTAGCGGCAACTACATCTCTTACCTTCACTGATCTCTATTGCAATCCAACGCTGGCACTGGATGGGTCCCGGGAATGGGGTCCTATACGATGGGGAAAATAATTATTTGATCCTTGATTCTGTGAGTTTGCCCACTTACAAATAAATAAAGGGTCCATAATTTTTATCATAGGTGTATTTTAAATGATAGAGACAGAATATCAACCAAAAATCCAGAAAAACACATGATACAAATGTTATAAATTGAGTTGCAGTTCCGTGAGTAAAATAAGTATTTGATCCCCTACCAACCATCAATAATCCTGGCTACAGTAGGTGCTCATGTGGTACACAGATTAGTCCTGTCAATGTAAGAAGGTGCTCCTAACGACAACTTGTTATGTGTATAAAAGACACCTGTCCACAGAATCTCCTTCTTCCATTGAAACCTCAACATCATGGGCAAGACCAAAGAGCTGTCAAAGGATGTCAGGGACAAGATTGTAGACCTGCACAAGGCTGGAATGAGCTACAAAGACCATCGGCAAGAAGCTTGGTGAGAATGAGACAACTGTTGGAGCAATGTTTCGCAAATGGAAGAAATACAAAATAACTATCAATCGACTTAGTCTGGAGCTCCATGCAAGATTTTGCCGCATGGGGTAAGGATGGCCATGAGAAAAGTGAGGGATCAGCCCAGAACTACACGGGAGGAGCTTGTGAATAGTCTCAAGGCAGTTGGGACCACAGTCACCAAACCATTGGTAACACAATACGCCACCATTAATTGAAATCCTGCAGCACCTGCAAGGTCCCCCTCCTAAAGAAGGCACATGTACAGGCCCGGGTGAAGTTTGCCAATGAACATCTAAATAATTCAGAGAAGGATTGGGAGAAAGTGCTGTGGTCAGATGAGACCAAAATTTTGCTTTCAAATTTCATGCTGACTATGACCCTAAGGACACCATCCCTACAGTCAAGCACGGAGGTGGAAACATTATGCTTTGGGGCTGTTTCTCTGCTAAAGGTACAGGCCAACTTTGCCACACTAAGGCGCCAATGGACGGGGCCATGTATTGTAAAATCTTGGATGAGAACCTTCTGCCCTCAGCCAGAACACTGAAGACGGGCCATGGATGGGTCTTCCAGCATGACAATGACCCAGGACATCCCGCCACGGCAACAAAGGAGTGGCGCAAGAAGAAGCACATTAAGGTCATGGAGTGGCCCAGCTAGTCTCCAGACCTTAAATTGGTTGTAAACCCTTTACAACCACTTTTTGCTACAGGTAAGCCTATAATAAGGCTTACCTGTAGCTACCCCAGATATCTCCTAAACCTGCAAGGTTTAGGAGATATCCCCTGTATCTGCATGTGCTGACGTCATCGGCACATGTGCACTGAAGCAAACTGAAGCAACGGCACGTACGTGCCGTTGCTTCAGTTAGTGTGCCGTTACCGATGGCTCCCACACGCATGTGTGGGGATGACGTCATGGCGGCTCCGGCCAATCACAGGATTAATCAATTTTCAGATATTTCCCATAGTTTGTAGACTCGATAACCTTTATACAGACTAAATAATATTCACTGATTTGGGTTATTTTTACCAATGAAATGTAGCAGAATACACTTGGGCCTAAATTCAGGAAGATAAACAAAAAATAAATTGTCAAAAATAAATAAAAAAATAATAAATAAATAAATAAAAACTATTGTTTATGTATGTTACCTTGTTCTATATCACTTGGTTTTATCGCTGCAGTCTTTGGCTTTCATTTTAGGTTTAGATAATTTTAGCGCGGTGTAGTACCCTTTTTTACTAAATTCACAAAGAACAATTTTTTTATTTGCGCAGAAGCGAAAAAAAAATGCTTTAAAAAAAAAAAAAAAAATCAGTCTTTTTTAATTTATTTAGTAAAAAAATAACAAACAAAGTGGTGATTAAACACCACCAAAAGAAAGCTCTATTTGTGTGAACGAAATGATAAAAATGTAGTTTGGGTACAGCGTAGCATGACCGCGCAATTGTCATTCAAAGTGTGAGAGCGCTGAAAGCTGAAAATTGGCCTGGGCAGGAATTTTAGCGCAGTGCCCGGTATTGAAGTGGTTAAAGGGGCCTACACCTGCATCAGAGCATGGGGGGGTGGGGGGTAAATGGGCCCACCGCTTCACTACTATGCATGTCCTGGGTTATGAAGCCATTCTCTTAAGCCTCTGATTTCCTCTGCTGACATTCTTAGGATGAATGTTTCTGCCGTTGATAATAGTACTACGCCAAAGCCTCAGGTTATGTCCTGCAAGGTTTTCTGAAAAGAATCTATAATCTAATCACATTATACATGGGGAATCTGATTAAGGGCTATGCAATAGGAAATTAGATAGAGAGGACTATCAGATGGGAAATTAGAAGGCTGGAGGTATTAAGGAAATGTAGTACATGCGATATGACATGAGTCCCATCTGTTATGGTCTCTTGTTAAGCTTTTCTTAGGATATCAATACCACAATCTAGACCGGATTCAAGAATTACCGGCAATGACCAGGCAAACATCTGCCCGTGTATGGCCTTCCTAGAGGGCAATAACGAGAGCTTCCATCCATCAGAAGGGCTTTAAAGTCTTCAAATTGCCACACTGTTGCAGCACAGGTGCCTACCGGTCTCTCTGCGGAGATGACACTGGTTCCTACTGCTTACTATTCTAAAAGCATAGACCAGGCTAGGATAGATTAAATACATATATCTTATATATTATTAGATATATTATACAGTGAACCTCAGTTTGCGAGTAACGCGGTTAACGAGCGTTTCGCAAAACGAGCACTGTATTTCTAAAAAATCCTAACTCGGTTTGCGAGTGTCGTCTCGCAAAATGAGCAGGATTCAGGCCAAAAGCGGTGTGCAGTACCGCTTTTGGCCTGAGGTGGGGGGGGCGTTGGAGCCGAGCAGAGCCGAAAGTCGCCGAAACGCACGGAAAGGCCTGAGGACAGTTTAGCTGACCTCGGCAAACCTCGGAAAGGCTCGTGAACGGAGTCTTTCCGAGGTTTGCCGAGGTCAGCCGAAGTGTCCCTCGGGCCTTTTTGGTCATTTCCGAGGCTCTCCGGCGCCCCCTGCCTCTGGTCGCATGCGGTATTGCATCCCATTGAAGTCAATGCGGAACTAATTATTTTCATTTCCATTGACTTTAATGGAAAAACTCACTTTGACATGCGAGTACATTGGATTACGAGCATAGTTCTGGAACGGATTATGCTCATAATCCGAGGTTCCACTGTATATCAATACATTCTATATATTATATCACATTAGAGCTGCACGATTAATCGTCAAGAATCGTTATCGTGATTTTTTCCCAGTTGGGATCTTGACAAAAGTGTTTCTCAATTCTTAATATGCAAAGAATTCTCTCTGCTCTTCTGAAACCACAGCTGTCAAAAGAAAGGAAGAAAAAAAATGGGCAGTCTGCCAAGATTAACAACATTCTTTAGCAGTGAACCCTAAGTATAAACATTGTAACAATTTGTCAATGGAATAGACTTCATGTGTAAATGAGGAAAGTTTAACCACTTAAACACTAAACCTTTTTCTGACATCTGTTGGTTTAAAGTTAAAATCATTTTTTTTTTTGCTAGAAAATTACTTAGAACCCCCAAACTTTATATATATATTTTTTAGTAGAGACCCTAAAGAATAAAATGGTGGTTGTTGCAATATTTTTTGTCACACTGAATATGCGCAGCGGTCTTTCAAATGCAAATTTTTTGGGAAAAAATTACTTTAATGAATTTAAAAAAAAAAAAACCTAACCAGTAAAGTTTGCCCAATTTTTTGTTGTATAATGTGAAAGATTTTACGTCGCGAGAATCGTGATCTTTTTATTTTAAGCAAAAAAAATCGTGATTCTCATTTTGGACAGAATCGTGCAGCTCTATATCACAGCTAGTATATGTTATCAATATACATACCTCCCAACTGTCCTTGATTTCAAAGGACTGTCCCTGATTTGGAACAAAGGCCCTCTGTCCCTATTTCCTCCTCGTTTGTCCCTCATTTTGGTTTGATCCATATATTTGTACAGTGGAACCTCGGATTACGAGCATAATCCGTTCCAGGAGTATGCAAGTACTTGCATATCAAAGCGAGTTTTCCCATTGAAGTCAATGGAAACGAAAATAACTTGTTCCGCATTGACTTCAATGGGATGCAATACCGCATGCGGCCAGAGGCAGGGGGGCGCCGAAGAGACCTCGGAAACGGCCGAAAAGGCCCGAGGACGCTTCGGCTGACCTCAGCAAACCTCGGAAAGACTTCCTACCCGAGATTTGCTGAGGTCAGCCGTGCTGTCCTCGGGCCTTTCCATGCATTTCCGAACGGCGCCGATCGGCGTCGTTCGGCTCTACTCAGCTACGGCGCTCCCCCGCCTCAGGCCAAAAGCGGTACTGCACACCGCTTTGGCCTGAATCCTGCTCGTTTTGCAAGACAACACTCGCAAACCGAGTTACGATTCTTAAAAATACAAGTGCTCGTATTGCGAAACGTTCGTTAACCGCGTTACTCGCAATCCGGAGGTTTCACTGTATATAATATGCACTACAGTAAAACCTCGGGTTGCGAATAACGCAGTTTACGAGCGTTTCGCAATACGAGCTGTTTTTTTTTTTTTTTAAATCCTGACTCGATTTGCGAGCGTTGTCTCGCAAAATGAGCAGGATTCAAACCTCAATCCCACATGTGGCCAGAGGTGCAGGCGCCACTCGGAGACACTCAGAAACACTCCCTTCCCGAGCGTCTGAGCGCCTCCAAGTCGTTCAGCGTGTCTCCGGCCCCCCCCCCCCACCTCTGGCCACATGCGGTACTGCGTACACTAGCAGTGACATTGGAACGAATTATCTGAGTTTCCATTTGGGGAAATTCACTTTGATATACGAGCAATCATCTGGGACCTGTGACGTGTCCCAAATGATTGCCGAGAGGGAGGGGGGGGAGAGGTGATCCCCCTTCCGGTGCCAGGAGGAAGTGAGAGCTGGGACCCTCTAAAAAGAGGGTACCGCCCCCCCCCCCCCAAAAAAAATGACATGTCAAATGTGGCCTGTCAGGGGGTCACCTCCCTTAAAGCGGAAGTTCCATTTTTGGGTGGAATTTTGCTTTAATAAAAAACAATTGAAAAGAAAAGAAAAAAAAAAAAAAAACACCTTTCATCCAATGTCTAAATTGCTGCATTTGTAAATTCCAAAAGCCAATATAAAGGAATAGTGGTGGGTTTAACCAATCATTTTTTTGTACAATTCTCCTTTAAGGGGGTGTGGCTGGAGGTGTGTCATATGCCTGCATACTTTTGGTAATAGGTGTCTGTCCCTCATTCTTATTTCAGAAAGTTGGGAGATGTTAACAACCTGTTAGATATGATATAATAAATACCTGATTATGTATGCACTGTGAAGTTTGTAGAGCATGGTGCATTTAGGACTCATGCACACAGCGATTTTTTAACCCTGCTGTTCTGGACGCCTGGCGTTTCTTTTTTTATCCTCCCTTTAAAGGCCGCTGCATGTTAGCCTATGTGTCCATGAACATGAAGGTGTTTAGAGGCAGAAAAAAAACACTGCTAGCGCACCCGGGAGCAGTAATGTTTTAGCATAGAAAATGACTGACGTGTATAAATACATTTAAATGCACATTAATGTTGGGCACATTTAGTGCTTGAGCCTTATGGCCCCTTTCACACCAGCTGTCTGTTTTTCAGGCGGACCCAATCGGACCCCCCATTGTTCTCTATGGAGCGGCGGATGTCAGCGGACATGTGTCCAATTATCGCTCTGTCATAAATGCTTTTACCTCTGTGATACAAAGGTGGGGGAGGGGGGGGGGGGTGGGGGGTGGTAAAACTCCGGCACAGATGGATAGCTGTTATTTAAAATAGACCAGTGTTTTTTTATAATGTTAATGGATGGAATTGAGAGATGAAGGGCATTCTGCGACCGGGTCTGATCGTTTTATTACTTATCTTGTAAAGACAAGCGCTCTTTATGAACAACGTCTGCAGGATCTTTAGGCGCACACATTCCCATATATAGTATTCTTTTTTATTATTATCAATAATATTATCATTATTGTTATTTTCTTTTTGTTATTTTTATTATTCGGGAGTTCAATCGATTGATATATTCTGTGAAGTGTGAAAAACAGTCAAACCTGTTGTGTTTTTTTTTTCCTTCCAGGATCCTTCTGTATAATAGATTTTGGACTTTTACTATAATGTGTCTCATAAGGATGAGCTCCGGCGTGTTCGCACACCCCACGTGCGGAGCCCGCCAGGAAGTCGGCCCTGCGCTAATCACAGGCGGTGAGACATTTCCTGATCTCCGCAGCCACACATCGGGGCGAATGTCTCACTGCCTGTGATTAGCGCAGCGCCGACTTCCTGGCGGGCTCCGCACGTGGGGTGTGCGAACACGCCAGAGCTCATCCTTATGGCCACACACGATCCGAATATCGTACGACCATTTTCGCTTAATAGTCACAAGTAGAAATTGAATAGCTAAATAATGTCACTTAAATTCTCGTACGACAGAAAAAAAAATTGGAAGTGATGTTTGTAATGTATTTGTATTGAATTTTTGGATGACAACTGTACTGACTAACCGAAAAATCGTACCAGGAAAATTTTCGTGCATGCCCGATCGAATAAGATCAGATGAACGGTCGTGATCGGCTGTCGAAAGTAGTGTACACACAATCTGAAAATCATACGATCCTTCCTCGGACCACCGTTTTCGTACAATATTCGGATCGTGTGTATGGGCCATAAGTGTCTCAGATCCAGTGATTAATTGATTCCAGACAGGCTGGTTGATTATTTAATAGTATGCAGATGTATTTGCTCTATATAAATTGTACCGTGTATGTCATCATTTATAGGCACCATGTTTTGAAGATGGGCGTGATCTGTATTAGCCTGAAACTGTTACAATGATGGCCTGCAGGGGCGGACTGACCGTTCGGGCACTCGGGCACTGCCCGAGGGCCCCATGCCACTAAGGGGCCCCATCAGGGTTGCCAGCCTCAATAAAACCAGGGACAGTGTGTAAAACTCTGTGTTTTTTTAAAAAAATCCCAAGATTATAGCTGCCCCGACTCTCCAGTACCTTTTCAGTGTGTGTATGTGTATTCTGTGTGTGTATACTGTGTGTGTATATTGTGTGTATACTGTATGTGTGTGTATACTGTGTGTGTATATTGTGTGTGTATACTGTATGTGTGTGTGTATACTGTGTGGCCCCATAATCTATTGCCTGGGGGCCCCATAATCTCCTGTTGCCTGGGGGCCCCATAATCTCCTGTTGCCTGGGGGCCCCATAATCTTCTATTGCCCGGGGGCCCCATAATCTCCTATTGCCCGGGGGCCCCATAATCTCCTATTGCCCGGGGGCCCCATGAGTTGTCAGTCCGCCCCTGATGGCCTATATATTTTGGATGTTTTGATTATATTTTCCATTAAAACATTTTTGTGCAGCAATCCCCTTTTGTCGTTTCCTATAATATAAGCCTTTGGGAGGCCTTTATTGCTTGCACTTGTTACTCCAACTGACATGAGTTGAGTTGAGTCTTGATATAGTGCGGTCCTTTACACTGCAGAGTCCCAACTCGCTCACAAACACATACTAGGAACAATTTTTGTAGACAGGATCTAATTAAGCTACCAGCATGTCTTTGGAAGGTGGGAGGAAACCGGAGTACCCGGAGGAAACCCACACAGGCACAGGGAGAACATGCAAACTCCAGGCAGGTAGTGTCATGGTTGGGGTTTGAACCAGCGACTACTATTGCTGCTAGGTGAGAGTGCTACCCACTACACCACTGTGCTGCATGGCCCTCACCCTTCTGTATATCTGTATATATATATTCTCACAAAAGTGAGTACACCCCTCACATTTTTGTAAATATTTTATTATATCTTTTCATGTGACAACACTGAAGAAATGACACTTTGCTACAATGTAAAGTAGTGAGTGTACAGCTTGTATAACAGTGTAAATTTGCTGTCCCCTCAAAATAACTCAACACACAGCCATTAGCCGCTTCCCGACCAGCCGCCGCAGTTATACTGCGGCAGGTTGGCTTCCCTGCGCGAGCCGTCTATAGCTATACGTCGGCTCGCGGGGCCGGGATAGCAGGCGCACGCGCGTGCCCGCTGCACAGCGGGGGGGGGGGTGCCACTGCTTGTGGCTGACGGTCACGATGGCTGCCGGCCACGAGCGATCGTGTGCAGGAGACACAGAACAGGGACGAGTGTGTGTAAACACACACTTCCCTGTTCTGTTCTGAGAGGAGTGACAGATCCTGTGTTCCTATTAGCTAGGAACCACGATCCGTCACTTCCTCTAGTCAGTCCCCTCCCCCTTCAGTTAGAATCACCTCCCAGGGAACACAGATAACCCCTTAATCGCCCCCTAGTGTTAACCCCTTCACTGCCAGTGACATTTTTACAGTAATCAAAGCATTTTTATAGCACTGATCGCTGTATTAATGGCAATGGTCCCAAAAAATGTGTCAAAATTGTCTGATGTGTCATAATGTCACAGTCATGATAAAAATCGCAGATCGCCGCCATTACTAGTAAAAAAATAAATAAATAAATAAAAATGGCATAAACCTATCCCCTATTTTGTGGACGCTATAACTTTTGCGCAAACCAATCAATATACGCTTATTGCGATTTTTTTTTTTTAACCAAAAATATGTAGAAGAATACATATCGGCCTAAACTGAGGAAAAAATTTGCTTTTTTTAAAAAAAATGGGGATATTTTTTATAGCAAAAAGTACAAAATATTGTGTTTTTTTCAAAATCGTCACTCTTCTTTTGTTTAAAGCGCACAAAATAAATACCGCAGAGGCGATCAAATACCTCCAAAAGAAAGCTCTATTTGTGGAAAGAAAAGTACGTCAATTTTGTTTGGGTGCAACGTCGCACGACCGCGCAATTGTCAGTTAAAGCGACGCAGTGCCGAATCGCAAAAAGTGCTCTGGTCAAGAAGGGGTTAGATTCTTCCGGGGCTGAAGTGGTTAATGTCTAAACCTCTGGCAACAAGAGTGAGTACACCCCTAAGTGAAAATGTCCAAATTGGGCCCAATTAGTCATTTTCCCTCCCCGGTGTCATGTGACTCGTTAGTGTTACAAGGTCTCAGGTGTGAATGGGGAGCAGGTGTGTTAAATTTGGTGTTATCGCTCTCACTCTCTCATACTGGTCACTGGAAGTTCAACATGGCATCTCTCTGAGGATCTGAAAAAAAGAATTGTTGCTCTACATAAAGATGTCCTAGGCTATAAGAAGATTGCCAAGACTCTGAAAGTGAGCTGCAGCACGATGGCCAAGACTATACAGCGGTATAACAGGACAGGTTCCACTCAGAACAGGCCTCGCCATGGTCCACCAAAGAAGTTGAGGTCACGTGCTCAGCGTCATATCCAGAGGTTGTCTTTGGGAAATAGACATATGAGTGCTGCCAGCATTGCTGCAGAGGTTGAAGGGGTGGGGGGGGGGTGGGGGTCAGTTTGTCAGACCATACGCTGCACACAGGCTTCCTTCTGGTCTGCATGGCTGTCATCCCAGAAGGAAGCCTCTTTTATGATGATGCACAAGAAAGCCAGCAAGCAGTTTGCTGAAGACAAGCAGACTAAGGACATGGATTACTGGAACCATGTCTTGTGGTCTGATGAGACCAAGATAAACTTATTTGGTTCAGATGGTGACAAGCGTGTGTGGCGGCAACCAGGTGAGGAGTACAAAGACAAGTGTGTCTTGCCTACAGTCATCATGGTGGTGGGAGTGTCATGGTCTGCGACTGCATGAGTGCTGCCGGCACTGGAGAGCTACAGTTCATTGAGGGAACCATGAATGCCAACATGTACTGTGACATACTGAAGCAGAGCATGATCCCCTCCCTTCAGAGACTGGGCCGCAGGGCAGTATTCCAACATGATAACAACCCCAAACACACCTCCATGACGACCACTGCCTTGCTAAAGAAGCTGAGGGTAAGGCCTTGTACACACGATACGAAAATCAGAAGGAAAAGACAAGCTGTCTGCTGATTTTCGGATTGTTAGTACGGTGCTTTCGACAGCCGAATTGACTTTTTCGTCAGACAAAAGCTGGATGTGCAGGCTATAAAATTTTTGTCGGATGTGAACTCAACGTCTGATTTTCGGATGGTCAGTAAAGAAATCGCCCCACAAGTCAAAAGTACAAACACGCATGCTCGGAATCAAGAAACGACTGGGAAGAGTTTGGTTTTGTAAACTACCATTCGTAATGGAGAATTAACATTCGTGACGCGGCAATTGATGAAATGTGGAAATGCAGCGCACAATTCTCATCTTCTTTAATGGGATAATAATGAAGCTGCTTTGCTGGTGATACTGATGGAGTTCTGCCAAACATATTTTAAAAGGCATTTGTTTTGTACGATCTGAAAATCACAAATCAACGCTCACCAAACTTCCACTAACACGAAATTAGCAGAAGGGCCCAAAGGGTGGCCCTCTTTATACTCTCATAGTACGTCACTACGTTCGTGTTTGTCAAATGACAATTTGCGGATAGTTAGGATGCTAGACAAAATCCTGCACATGCGCTTTTGACAAAAATCAGACGCTCGGTCGTACAACAATGAGGCTATGTGTACAAGGCCTAAAGGTGATGGACTGGCCAAGCATGTCTCCAGACCTAAACCCTATTGAGCATCTGTGGGACATCCTCAAACAGAAGGTGGAGGAGCGCAAGGTCTCTAACATCCACCAGCTCTGTGATGTCATCATGGAGGAGTAGAAGAGGACTCCAGTGACAACCTGTGAAGCTCTGGTGAACTCCATGCTCAAGAGGGTTAAGGCAGTGCTGTAAAATAATGGTGGCCACACAAAATATTGACACTTTGGGCCCAATTTGGACATTTTCACTTAGGGGTGTACTCACTTTTGCTGCTAGCGGTTTAGACATTAATGGCTGTGTGTTGAGTTATTTTGAGGGGACAGCAAATTTACACTGTTATACAAGCTGTACACTCACTACTTTACATTGTAGCAAAGTGTCATTTCTTCAGTGTTGTCACATGAAAAGATAGAATAAGATATTTACAAAAATGTGAGGGGTGTACTCACTTTTGTGAGATACTGCATACTTGGTGGAGAAACCCTTGTTGGCAAGCATAAAGGTCAGACGTTTCATATAGTTGGTGACCAGGTTTGCACACATCTCAGGAGATATTTTGGTCCACTCTTCTTTACAGATCTTCTCTAAATCCTTAAATGCGTAAAGCGTTTGTTAACCTAAAAAACCCATCCTGCTCCCTTAAAGCATGTTATACAGCACAGTGCTTGTGCTGTGTAATTTGGCCCCCTCTAATACTTAAAAAACCCTGGCTGATCCTGCCTGGCGATACCCTCCCCTCTGTAAACTGACCACGGTTTATCATGGCTGCTGAGCCCTGACACCGTGGTCAGTTTATGTACCTCCGTCATCCGCAGCTCTCTGGCCCCCCGCCTGTCTGCTTGTATCAGCACCTGCCCCCTCCGCTCCTGCTGCTCTCATAATTACTATAAAATCTTCCCACCCCCTCTGTAATATAACGTTATGTGCCCCTGTGCCTGTGTTATATAAAAAATTTGCTGGTCTGTACCTATATCACAGTGGCTCCCAGAGATCACATGACTCCTCTGCTCTCTCTCTCCTCTCCTCTGATGTCAACAGGAGTGCTTGGCCCCACCCGCTGGAGCTTTCAGATGGTCAGAGGAGAGAGCTGAAGAGTCACCTGATCGCCGGGAGCCGCTGTGATATAGGTACCGATCAGCATATTTTTTATATAGCACGGGGGGAACTTATTGTTATGTTACAGAGGAGATGGGAGGATTTTATAGAAGTGGCTTAACAACCACTTTAAGGTTTCTTGGCTGTCTCTTGGCAACACAAAGTTTCATCTCCCTCCATACATTTTCTATAGATTCTATATTCTATATTCTATATATATAGATTCAATCTGGAGATTGACTGGGCCATTCCATGACCTTAATGTGCTTCTTCCTGAGCCACTCCTTTGTTGCCCTGGAGGTATGTTTTGGGTCATTGTCATGCTGGAAGACCCCCCCTTGACCCATCTTCAGTGTTCTGGCTGAAGGAAGAAGGTTCTCATCCAAGATTTTTCAATGTAAGGCCCCATTTATTGGTCCCTCAATGTGGCAACGTTGGACTGTACCTTTAGCAGAGAAACAGCCCCAAAGCATAATGTTTCTACATCTGTGCTTGGCTGTAGGGATGGTGTTCTTAGGGTCAAAGTCAGCATTTTTTTCCTCCAAACACAGGGAGTCCCCCTCCTCAAGTAGGCACATGTACAGTCATGCCAACGAACAACTAAATGATTCAGAGAAGAGTTGGGAGAGAGTGCTGTGGTCAGATGAGACCAAAATTGAACTCTTTGGCATTAACTCGACTCGTCGTGTTTGGAGAAAAAAATTGCTGACCCTAAGAACACCATCCCTACAGTCAAGCTCGGAGGTGGAAACATGATGCTTTGGGGCTGTTTCTCTGCTAAAGGTACAAACCGACTTTGCTGCATTTAGGGGCCAATGTACGGGGCCATGTATTGTAAAATCTTGGATGAGAACCTTCTTCCCTCAGCCAGAACACTGGAGATGGGTCATGGATGGGTCTTCCAGCACAACAATGACTCAAAATATACCACCAAGGCAACAAAGGTTTGGCTCAAGAAGAAACACATTAAGGTCATGGAGTGGCCTAGTCAATCTCCAGACCTTAATCCTATAGAAAATTTATGGGAGGAGCTGAAACTTCCAGTTGCCAAAAGACAGCCAAGAAACCTCAAGGATTTAGAGAAGATCTGTAAAGAAGAGTGGACCAAAATCCCTCCTGAGATGTGTGCAAATCTGGTCACCAACTACAAGAAACATTTTACCTCTGAGCTTGCCAACAAGGGTTTCTCCACCAAGTACTGAGTCATGTTTTTGCTTGGGGATCAAATACTTATTTTACTCACTGACTTATAACTTATAATGATTTATAACATTTGTAATGATTTATAACATTTGTATCATGTGTTTTTTTTTTTCTGGATTTTTGGTTGATATTCTGTCTCTATCATTTAAAATACACCCATGATAAAAATTATAGACCCTTAATTTCTTTGTAAGTGGGCAAATTTACAAAATCTGCACGGGATCAAATCATTATTTTCTCCAAAGTACATAGTTTGTACATAAAATCAGCAGTTGGTGTAGCGAGCACACGGCCCTCTGTTCATAGCTTTTCCTCCTTTTTATTGTGTGCCTTTAAAAAAGCAGCGTCTACCCTCCCGCTGCCACACATCAGATATATAACAATATAGTAAATATAGAATAGATAGAATAGATAGAATAGATAGATAGAATAGATAGATAGAATAGATAGATAGAATAGATAGATAGAATAGATAGAATAGATAGAATAGATAGAATAGATAGAATAGATAGGATAGAATAGATAGATAGATAGATAGATAGATAGATAGATAGATAGATAGATAGATAGATAGATAGATAGATAGATAGATAGATAGATAGATAGATAGATAGATCTATCTATATATATATAGATATATAGATATATATATCTATATATCTATCTATATCTAGCTATATCTATATATCTATCTATAGATATATAGATATAGATAGATATAGATAGATATATATATATCTATCTATATATTTCTATATATATAATTTTTCTTTTTTTTTATATAGAATATAATAATTTTACAGATTATATATAAGATATATATATCTATATATATATATATATATATATAGATATATATATAAGATATCTATATCTATATATATAGATATTTATATCTATATATATATATATATATATATAGATATAAATATATATAGATATATATCTATATATATAGATCTATATATATATATAGATCTATATATATATATATAGATCTATATATATATATATAGATCTATATATATATAGATCTATATATATATATATATCTATATATATATAGATATATATATATATAGATCTATATATATCTATATATATCTATATATATATAGATATATATATCTATATATATATATATAGATATATATATCTATATATATATATATATATATATATATGTGTGTGTGTGTATATATTTTCTATATAGATATATAGATATATATATCTATTTATCTATATCTATAATATAGATATAGCTATATATAGATATATATCTATATAGATATAGATATATATCTATATATATAATATATAGATATATATCTATATATATTGTAGCTATAATATGTATATAAATATGTTAAATATATAAAATTATTATATTAAGAAATATATATCATACACACACACACTGTATATATAGTACATATATTATTGTTAGTATATAAGTTCAGCAGTTGGTGTAGCACATTGCCCTCTACTCTTTTCCTCTGATTTTCTAGAGGATGATTTCCTAATATAAATTTCCTCGGACTGTAGAAGAGTTCATTTGGTTTAACACAGCAGAGTAGCTCTGGCCATAGATCACAACAACAGACTCAATATAGTCTGTGCCTCCCCAGTCATATGTCAGGAGACATAATTGAAAATGGTGTGAGGAAGGGAACCGATATTAGCTAGGCCAAACAGATCTTTTATTTATTTATTTTTTTACTTGCCTTAAAGAACTATGGTTTAAATGAAGAACTGATTATAATTTTAATGAACGGAAGATGAAACGAATAAATATAAAATTTCATCTGCTTTTTTTTTTTTCTTTTTTCAGCAGAAGAGCAGCTAATATGAATATTAGGAGCCAAGACCCTCACAAATTAGATGTTTTGTACTGATGCTGATTGACATTTCATTAAAGGAAATAAGGAGTCTCTCTGGCTACAATACTTGCTGAACCAAAAAAAAAAAAAAGCACACCAAAGAGTAAACTAAGAAATCCTAACCTACTTACACTATATTACCAAAAGTATTGGGACGCCTGCCTTTACACGCACATGAAGGAGGGTTCAATATTGAGTTGGCCCTCTCTTTGCATTCTTCAGAAGTGCGTTTGTGAGGTCAGGCACTGATGTTGGACGAGAAGGCCTGGCTCGCAGTCTCTGCTCTAATTCATCCCAAAGGTGTTCTATCGGGTTGAGGTCAGGCCAGTCAAGTTCCTCCACCCCAAACTCGCTCATCCATGTCTTTATGGACCTTGCTTTGTGCACTGGTCCAAATCATTTGGTGGAGGGGGGGATTATGGTGTTGGGTTGTTTTTCAGGGGTTGGGCTTGGCTCCTTAGTTCCAGTGAAGGGAACTCTTAAGGCGTCAGCATACCAAGACATTTTGGACATTTTCATGCTCCCAACTTTGTGGGAACAGTTTGGGGATGGCCTCTGCCTGTTCCAATGTGACTGCGCACCAGGGCACAAAGCAAGGTCCATAAATACATGGATGAGCGAGTTTGGGGTGGAGGAACTTGACTGGCCTGTACAGAGACCTGACCTCAAACCCGGTAGAACACCTTTGGGATGAATTAGAGTGGAGACTGCGAGCCAGGCCTTCTCATCCAACATCAGTGCCTGACCTCACAAATGCGCTGGAAGAATAGTCATATATTCCCATAGACACACTCCTAAACCTTGTGGACAGCCTTCCCAATATTGTACCGTACAGACTAAGACTGGGATGCCATTAAAGTTCATGTGCGTGTAAAGGCAGGCGTCCCAATACTTTTGGTAATATAGTTTACTTGTTCTTGGAGTAAGTATTGATTTAGAGAGGGGGGGTTACAGATATTCTATAAAAGGTTTGTAGCCAACAAACTGTGCATATTGGAGTTCTTAAAGGATTCATATTCAAATGTTTTAATTATTTCATTATAGAGCGCAGTATAGTTTCTAATTAAAAAGTATATAGGGCGTAGAATAAATTAAAGCCCCATATATGAATACTTTAAAAAAACCCTAGCTGATTATTAGGAAGGCTAAGCTTCTGGTAACTACCACCTGTAGCAGCTTTTCTCTTTACTCCTGAGTAACGGATGAGCTCCGGCGTGTTCGCATGCTGCACGTGCCGATCCCGCCAGGAAGTCGGCACGGCGCAGCGCTAATCACAGGCAGTGAGACATTTCCCGATGTGTGGCTGCAGAGCTCGGGAAATGTCTCACTGCCTGTGATTAGCGCTGCGCCGTGCCGACTTCCTGGCGGATCGGCACGTGCAGCATGCGAACACGCCGGAGCTCATCCTTACTCCTGAGGAACCCTTGAACTATTTTCAGCTTCTCAGGGAACCCTTTCTGAAATGCAGTATACCCAGGCTTTTTTTCCATCGGGAACGTGGGGGGACGACACAAGTCCGGCACCTCCAGCACTGAATGTATGTAATGACAAGGGGTGTTGGGGTGTGCTGCAGGGTCTGTGGATACAGGCTGCTGGGGGATCTATTGTTGTTGGAGGGGATCTATATTTTCAGTGGGATCTACTGTTGAGGGAGAGGTTGCTGGCAGCGGGAAGATCTGTTGTTCTGCCGGGGGTCTACTGTTGCTGGGGGGAGGAGGGGGGTATATTGTTGCAAGCGATCCATTATTGCTGAGGGGATATTTTGTTGATGGGGGGGGGGGGGTCTATTGTTGCTGTCTGCAGGGGATCTATTTTACTGCTTTTCTTGTTATCATTGACAAATTCCATACAAATTACTTACACTTCAAATGTTACTTGGTTCTGTATTCTCTAAAAGGGGCAGTACTTGAGTTGGGTAGGGGTTGGAACCAGGGACAGTGCTTGGAGGTGGGTAGAAGGCGGAGACAAGGGGTGACTCTGAAAGGGGGTGTTTCTGCTCCTATTCTCTAAGAAAAAAAAGCCCTGAGTATACCTATAGCTTATAGTACATTAGAATGATCACTGCATTGAGTAAAGTTTTAAAGCAAAGAATAAGTTGTGTACCTAGAATATTCATCAACAGGAGCAAATAATTTTGTTACTAATCTCCTACAAAATTATTTTTAGTAGAATTATTGAAATCAATAACTACAGCAGAGAAAGGCACATAGTAAAAAATCGTGGTGTCCACTAACATTGTAGACCAGTGGCATTGCTATGGGGGTGCGGGGGGGGGGGGGCGGCCCGCACCAGGTGACACACTGTAGACGTGACCCCTTACGATTGTGGTTGGTGGAAAGGTGCATTGGTGGTCAGTTTGGTGCATGATCAATCAACCATTGATCATTAGCAGCCTTTAGGAGGAACCCTAGGTTTTCACGGATCCCTGGTTGAGAAACACTGGGATATGCTATCGGGTGTCAAGGTTTAGCCTGCAGTCTCCCGCCTTTGTTGTTTGGCTTCTGTGTTCACCTATGGGTGTCGCCTGCTATATCATGGCTTTATGATCCTTTCCCTTCTATCACTTCCTGGCCCGCCTCCCAGTTGGCTTCACCATATAAGATGTAGTCAGTGCAGCCCACGTTGCCTGAGCAACTTCCAGTTTCTCTGAGCTTCTTGTTTGCCTTTTATTATTTATATTCTATGTCTGACTTCCCATGTACCAACCCGCGATTTGTCTACCAGTAATGCTTGCTTGCCACCCGCCCTGACCTCAGCTCGTTTCCTGGATTCTCTTCTGTTCCTACCATCTGTACTCTGCATATGTAAGTGGTCTTCATATCGTCAGCTGGGTGTACCTGGGGGCTGCAACCTGGTTCCAGCTTGCTGCAAGTCCATCCCCACTATCAAGGGCCCTGGTGAAAAAGCAGGCTGGGGCTTAGACTCGGCTCCCTGGGGAAGCCAGAGTTGGCGTTCAACAAGGGTGCACTACCACAAACTTGACACAGGTTTAGACTTCCAAAGGCAGACAGGGAAAATTATGGTAAAATATATATAAATGTGTCTGCGCTGAAAAATCCAAAAAGTGCTCCGTGCAAAAATGAATAAATCAAATAAATATATACTGAATATCAAAAAATCAGAATTAATTGACTGTTAGTGCTTAATCCACATGACCCACAAAAGTGCAATGTGCAAAATTATTCCAAAATCTGAGTGTCAAGATAGAAATGAAAGAATAAAAAATGTAAAAAAATATATATAAACCAATCCTTATAAAAAGTCCTTATAGTCCATAAAATATAAAGTGCTCAAAAAAGTGTGTCCATAATTAGTGAAGTCCATCCATCCTGCTCATTTCATAAGTGTATCACCATAAAGCATGCCTTAGTGCTCTCCTGTGACCCCCAAAAGCGCATGCGCTCACCTTGATGTGTGTGACACAGTAACTAAACTCTGTCAATACACACTTTGGAGCCACTCCTGTGCTCAATGGGATCAGCTGTGTAGGTCTCCAATGCTCCCAAACAACGTCATATTAACATATGGAAAAGAAAGGAAACTCCATAGCGCAATATTGCAATATAAAAAGAATCTTTTATTCAAAACAAAGCTCTCCCTTATTAGGGGTACTCACATACTGCGGGTGCGTAAGAGCACCATCCTATACAGGTATAACAAGCCGATCGTTTGTATATGGCGTGCGGTGCGGTGTAAGTGTCCAAAAACTCTCTCTCTCTGCTGACAGCTCCGTCCTGGCCCCTCCCCTACGCGTGTTCGGCACAGGGATCACGTGCCTTCATCAGCTAACAATAACGGTCACTGGGTCATTGTGTGGTGGGAGAGCAATCCACAATTGCTCAAGGAACCCTAACAACTATTCTTCCAACTGACCCCATGGGGCATAATTCTTCCCACTGACAACACTGATAGGGCACTATTCTTCCAACTGATCCCATTGATGGGAGATTATTATTCCCACTGACAACACTGATAGGGCACTATTCTTCCAACTGACCCCATCAAGGGGGCATTATTCTTCCCACTGACAACATTTATAGGGCACTATTCTTCCAACTGACCCCATTGATGGGGGATTATTCTTCCCACTGACAACACTGATAGGGCACTATTCTTCCAACTGACCCCATTAAAGGGACATTATTCTTCCCACTGACAACGCTGATAGGGTACTATTCTTCCAACTGACCCCATTGATGGGGCATTATTCTTCCCACTGACAACACTGATAGGGTACTATTCTTCCAACTGACCCCATTGATGGGGCATTATTCTTCCCACTGACAACACTGATAGGGCACTATTCTTCCAACTGACCCCATTTAGGGGGCAATATTCTTCCCACTGACAACACTGATAGGGTACTATTCTTCCAACTGACCCCATTGATGGGGCATTATTCTTCCCACTGACAACACTGATAGGGCACTATTCTTCCAACTGACCCCATTTAGGGGGCAATATTCTTCCCACTGACAACGCTGATAGGGCACTATTCTTCCAAATGACTCCAACTGACGGGCACAATTCCTCCTACTGACAATAAGAGGGCACTATGTCTCTCACTTATACCTACAATGGAACATTCTTACTGACCACTGGTGCTAGGCCATTTTTTTACTACCACTGACCATCTACCACCGTTGATTACTCCCATTGGCCAGTGACACCGGGGCATTTCCTTCTCCCACTGGCCACAATCTGGTCTGCTAAAGTCTGAAGGACAGTAAATTGGCCTTGGCTTGGAACGTTTTAAAAAGCCTCCACTATCCTGTCAATATTAGAAACATAACACCTTCACCTTAGAGGTGAAATTAGTAGCAATGGCAGAAGAAGCCATGTCATTTTAAAATTCAACAAAGATATTTTGTTCTTGGGTTGGTGGAGGGCAAGACTCCAAGCCATATCTAGACATATAATAAACATTATAAAAAGCCAGTCTATTTTTTTTTACTGACCTTTGCACCCAGCAGCCATAAACCATGAAAGGTGCCAGTACTTTTTGACATAGTAAGTAAACACATGGAAAAAAAATCTTCATATTAAGCCTCTAGCATTAAGAAACATTAGAAAGAGAAAGATATAAAAGAGCGGGCATCACAAGGTTCCCCTAAACCGCCTATTTAAATATATGTATCAAAATTCCGTTAAGACCTTCTACTCAAATGGAATCCTAGACGCATTTATCAAGTTTCTTTTGTGCCTAGAACATTCACATTACAATTTATATGATTTTTTTCCGAAAGAAAACTCACATTCAATTAGAATGTCATTTGTTCGAGAAAATTGTCTGCATCTTGAAAAAAATGTTTTAATGTTTTCTTCAAATTTTCTCACTCTTTTAGTTGAAAAATTTGACAAACATAATGAAAATTAAAACTTTAAAACAACATTCTACTAGGAGTATGGTCACCTTTAGAATCTGCACTAAGGCAGGCCATATATTATCCAATTTTCTTTCCTTCAAACTTCAACTGTGTTGATAGGGGAATCCCTCCCTCAGTGCCATTGTATTCTGCCACGAAGAGCGCAGGGAGCCTTCCCTACCACCAGGATACAATGATCACTGTTGGCGGCTATAGCAGTTCCTGCATACCAGTTCCTGCTGAACCATCAATGGCCAGGTTAAGGCCTTCAGATCTGAGATCTGTATGCTAAAAAAGGCAGGTGAGCTACTGAGGATGAAGTAGTTCGCTGGAGAACTAAGGTTACAGATTAACTGCTGATTATCCTTGACAATGTACATGCAGACAACTGACCCCTAGTACTATACTACTGAAAGATCGATTGCTGACCACCCTTGAGTAAAGCATACTTTATGTCAAGATCAGTGGTGGTATTGTCACCGCTGGCACTACTAGGTGCCAAAGAAAGAGGTTGCTGGAGGGCCGCATCAACATTGTGCCCACTTTAAGCATCACAGTGCCCCCTTTAAACATCACAGTGCCCCCTTTAAGCATCACAGTGTCCACCTTTACATTACCGTGCCCCCATTATATCAGCATGCCCCTTTACATCACATTACCCCCGTTAAACATTATCGCGCAGGCTCCTCTGCACAGTCCTACTAAGGTAGAGGCACACAGCCGCTGGGTGTTCTCCCCCTCTTCGTTCTCCCGCCCGACCGCTATCCTCCTCATAGCGAGCAGGGGCGGGAGGTGCTGCATATCGGGAGGGCGGGCAAGAGCTGCCCAACTTACTACATTAACAAGCAGGTGATTACCGTCTCGTTCATATGAAAAGACTCCCGCCCTTTGCTCCAATATGCAGCACCTCCCACCCCCGCCGACTGTGAGGATGATAGCGGCGGCCAGGTGGGAGAACCAGGAGAGAGAATACCCAGGTTTATTAGTGGCATAGCCGCGGTCCAGACAGGACTGTCGCTCGGTCGGGGTTCGGACCACGGTTCGCCATTTTGTATACCCTGCTATAGTTAGTATCTTACAGGGTAAAAGAGGCAGAGGCATGACGGAACTGATTATGTATTAAGGCAAAGATCAGAAACCCACAGCAATCAGAATCCATCTTAAAGGGACCGGATACCACTAAAAAGAACTTTGCCTGGTTGAAAACACTCTTGCACATCACCGTTGACCTTCTAGTATCTAGTGTACTAAAGTAAGACACTAAAGTGTCAGACCATCCAAATGTATACAGCATTTGGTAGATAATGATAATAGTGTAGTATTAAAGGAGAAGTATAACCAAAGCTTCTTTGACTGCACTTTTCCCATGGATCACAGGAGTAATCACACTCTAGAGAGATGCACCATTTCCACTTCTCAATGGGAAAGAAAGTGATGGGACATCCAATGTTATACAGTTGTCACTAGAACAGGAGATGAAGGGAAACCTACCAGTGCTGACACCTATTCCGGGGACAACTATCTAAGAGGGGATTTCCCCTTATGATGGAAAGATTTCTTCTCACTTCCTGTTGTATCACCGGGAGAGGAAGTGAAGGGGAATCCCCTAAAACTTGTTTAAATGAACTAGATCAGTGATGGCGAACCTTGGCACCCCAGATGTTTTGAAACTACATTTCCTATGATGCTCAACTACACTGCAGAGTGCATGAGCAATATGGGAAATGTAGTTCCAAAACATCTGGGGTGCCAAGGTTTGCCATCACTGCTCTAGTCTAGACCATCCAAAAAGAAGGGTTTATATATGTTTAACCCCTTTATGATTGCAATGCGCATATATGCGGTGGCAGGATGAGTATGTCTTAATGTTCAGATGCTACATATATGCTGTGTTGTTCTGGGGAGCAAACCATCGGCACTCCCAGAAGCTTTTGACAACTACTGACAATTGGGTGCCAGTAGGATGGGTTTCCAATGGTGTCAGCACATTGCCGCATAAATTGGGAGTCCTCCTATGGGCTTCAGGCATCACAGCCCACTTTAAGGGCCAGCTCTTGACGTCAGCAGGTTAAATCACTTAAGGGGGATCTATGGTCACAGCATACACTTTTTATAACATTAGCATTGTAATAACAATACACATTATCCTTATTTTTAACAATCCAATATAAGCTTACTTAAAAAAAAAATCTCCTTTCATGTTGTGAGTTCTGCCTGTCTGCTGGCCCTCTCTTTGCACAACTTCCTGGATTCCCTGCATGCTTTGCCGCTTCTCCTCAATTTCTAAGGACTACAGATCCCATGGTACCTGGCTGCCTGCAAGCAATGATTCCTGTACTGACTCCGCCTCCTAAAACTCCTCCTCTCAGCACCTCTGTAGTACAGAAGGCAGGCTCTGTGAAATTTGTGACACAGCAGTGCCTACTCACAGGGCATAGTGACTGCGTGTCATAAAATTCAAGGAACTGAATGTGTGTGTGTGTGTGGGGGGGGGGGGATTCAACATTAAGTAAGTTTACAAACTTCAACATTGTTCAGATTAATAGAAGTACAGTAGGCGAGAAATAATTGAAATACAATGTGGAAATAAGTGTATGAATTCATACTTTGACCATAGATACACGTTAACAGCTTTTCAGTGATTCCGTTGATTCAGCAATGACCATGAGATTCATTCTACTTGCTGGACTTTTCAGTTATTTGCATTGTGGATAATGGGAACATTCAGTAGGAGTTATGCCCTGTACACACGATAGGATTTTCCGACAACAAAATCCATGGGATTTTTTCCGACGGATGTTGGCTCAAACTTGTCTTGCATACACACGGTCACACAAAGTTGGTCAGAAATTCCGAACGTCAAGAACACGGTGACGTACAACACGTACGACGAGCCGAAAAAAATGAATTTCAATAGCCAGTGCTGCTCTTCTGCTTGATTCAGAGCATGCGTGGCACTTTGTGCGTCCGAATTGTGTACACACGATCAGAAATTTCCGACAACGGATTTTGTTGTCGGAAAATTTGAGAACCAGATCTCAAATTTTGTGTGACGGAAAGTCCTATGGAAAATGTGTGATGGAGCCTACACACGGTCGGAATTTACGACAACAAGGTCCTATCACACATTTTCCATCGGAAAATCCTATCGTCTGTACAGGGCATAAGACTTCAAGGTGGCCAGAAGAGCTCAGAACTAGGGTGGGGAGAAGACACTGATACATTTGGCAAGAGATATAAGAAGCCTGGAGAGTCTGAGCCCACTGAACCTGATCAAGAACATAAACCGGCTCCATACTCCGAGAACAGAGAAGAGATATGTTCCCCGGACTGGCACATAAGGAGCATGGGGTACAACTACTTCCTTTAGAGTTCATGTATCTTGCTGGCTCAGCAATATGGCTTCAAAGCCGGCATTGTTTGGAGTTATTTTTATCAATGGATACTTCGGAATGCTGAAGTGCATTTAGCTCAGAAAAAAGATGCATATTTTACATTCTGTCCACTTCAAGCTAAATATATCCTAGAGAACAGCTGAAGAAACAGGACACGTTACCTTGGGCTTTTCATCCAGAATCTGCTGACGGATCTCCTTGTGTTTTTCTATGAGCTTCTCTTGCCTTTTGCTCTGAGCATCTTCTAACTGGAAAAAGAACAGAGAATAGTCAGAAAAGCTTTGTCTACTTCATAGTCTTAGAAAAGGAAATATTAGGCGGAAACATTGGCTGTCATACACTTATGGGTCCATTCAGGGCCGCCATGAGAAATCATGGGACCCCCGAACAGCATGCCTGACAGGGCTTCTACCCCCCATATAGCCTACTTGACAGGGCCTCTCCCCCCCCCATACAACTTACTTGACAGGGTCTCTTTCCCCATGCAACCTACCTGACATGGCCTTTCCCACCATACAACTTAACTGGGCCACTGGGCCTCTCCTCCCCGATACAACCTACCTGATAGGACCTCTCCCCCCCATTACAACCTACCTGACAGGGCCTCTTCACCCCATACAACCTACCTGACAGGGCCTCTTCACCCCATACAACCTATCTGACAGGACCTCCTCCTCTCATACCACCTACCTGATAGGGCCTCTTCCCCCTATGCAACCTACCTGTCAGGGTTTCTTTCCCTCATACAACCTATCTGATAAGGCCAATTCCCTCCCCATACAATCTACCTGAAAGGACCTCTTTCCCCCATACAACCTACATGATAGGTAAATAGTCCCCTCTCCCTCCCTTGTTTTCACACAAGATTCACACTACTTTCACCCGAGATTTGCACATTTTTTTTCACTAGAACCTGTAATGGTCTCTCCAACTTCCAAGGGCATGATGGTGACCTCCAGAGCCAGGGAGAGCTGACATTCCCCCTCAGGGTGCTGGTTACTGAGCATGGTGGGTGTAGTGCAAGATGAAAGGATGGGCACCAGTCACTTTTAAAAATGAACAAAGAGGTTTTTATTTGTCTTAACAGGAAATGTGGGAGAGAGGGTTAGGGCATAGGATACCCTTAGGCAAATACAATAGCAACTAGGCAGACTCCGAAGACAAAAACAGAACTAGGCAATACAGAAAAAGGGCCTTTAAGCTGAATGCAATGATCTGTATCTTGTAGCAATGGCGACAACTTCATTCACAGTATCCCCAGTATCCCACTGTAGATCTTCAAGCTCAACTCACAGCATCCTACTGTAGATCCTCAAGCTTAGCACTCAGCTACCTGCTGGACTTCTCAAGATTCACCCACAGCTACCCACTGTATTCTTCAAACTTCACCCACGCTACCCGTTGGGGTCCTCGGACTCACAGCTACCCGCTGGATCCCTCAAGCTTGACTCACAGCTACCCGCTGTTCTTATCTTCAAGCTCTACTTACAGCTACCTGCTGTAACAAGTTTTTAAATCAGTGTGGCATTGCGCCGATTAGGACGGTACCATTGCTGGCAATTGCCGCCGATTTGACATACGATTTGACATGTCGGGTCACATGTCGAATCATACCAATGTGAACCAGGGCGGATAGTAATTCCAGCAGCACTTCCCTTTTGCCTTTAGTTAGCATCTATATGTATTATATACTATGGTCCCTGCCTATGCATTTATATATACACCTACTAGCTGTATACAGTAGCTCACAAAAGTGAGTACACCCCTCACATTTTTGTAAATATTTTATTTTATCTTTTCATGTGACAACACTGAAGAAATGACACTTTGCTACAATGTAAAGTAGTGAGTGTACAGCTTGTATAACAGTGTAAATTTGCTGTCCCCTCAAAATAACTCAACACACAGCCATTAATGTCTAAACCGCTGGCAACAAAAGTGAGTACATCCCTAAGTGAAAATGTCCAAATTGGGCCCAAAGTGTCAATATTTTGTGTGGTCGCCATTATTTTCCAGCACTGCCTTAACCCTCTTGGGCATGGAGTTCACCAGAGCTTCACAGGTTGCCACTGGAGTCCTCTTCCACTCCTCCATGACGACATCACAGAGCTGGTGGATGTTAGAGAGCTTGAGCTCCACCACCTTCTGTTTAAGGATGTCCCACAGATGCTCAATAGGGTTTAGGTCTGGAGACATGCATGGCCAGTCCATCACCTTTACCCTCAGCTTCTTTAGCAAGGCAGTGGTTGTCTTGGAGGTGTGTTTTGGGTCGTTATCATGCTGGAATACTGCCCTGCGGTCCAGTCTCTGAAGGTCACAGTACATGTTGGCATTCATGGTTCCCTCAATGAGCTGTAGCTCCCCAGTGCCAGTAGCACTCATGCAGCCCCAGACCATGACACTCCCACCACCATGCTTGATGTAGGCAAAAAAACACTTGTCTTTGTACTCCTCACCTAGTAGCAGCCACAGACGCTTGACACCATCTCAACAAATAAGTTTATCTTGGTCTCAACAGACCACAGGACATGGTTCCACTAATCCATGGCATTAGTCTGCTTGTCTTCAGCAAACTGTTTGCGGGCTTTCTTGTGCATCATCTTTAGAAGAGGCTTCCTTCTGGGATGACAGCCATGCAGACCAATTTGATGCAGTGTGCGGCATATGGTCTGAGCACTGACTGGCTGACCCCCCCCCCCACCCCCACCCCTACAACTTCTGCAGCAATGCTGGCAGCACTCATACGTCTATTTCCCAAAGACAACCTCTGGATATGACGCTGAGCACGTGACCTCAACTTCTTTGGTCGACCATGGTGAGGCCTGTTCTGAGTGGAACCTGTCCTGTTAAACCGCTGTATGGTCTTGGCCACCGTGCTGCAGCTCAGTTTCAGGGTTTTGGCAATCTTCTTATAGCCTAGGCCATCTTTATGTAGAGCAGCAATTCTTTTTTTCAGATCCTAAGAGTTCTTTTGCCATGAGGTGCCATGTTGAACTTCCAGTGACCAGTATGAGAGAGTGAGAGCGATAACTCCAAATTTAACACACCTTCTCCCCATTCACACCTGAGACCTTGTAACACTAACGAGTTACATGACACTGGGGAGGGAATATGGCTAATTGGGCCAAATTTGGACATTTTCATTTAGGGGTGTACTCACTTTTGTTGCCAGCGGTTTAGACATTAATGGCTGTGTGTTGAGTTATTTTGAGGGGACAGCAAACTTACACTGTTATACAAGCTGTACACTCACTACTTTACATTGTAGCAATGTGTCATTTCTTCAGTGTTGTCACATAAAAATAAATAAAAAAATGTACAAAAATGTGAGGGGTGTACCCACTTTTGTGAGATACTGTATATGTCAAAACAAAATATACAATAACTCTTTGGTATATCTTGCTATATATACTCCTCTATACACTCATCCTTTCTTATGTTTAACCACTTCAGCCCCGGAAGATTTGACTGCTCAATGACCAGTGCAGTCACTGTAAATCTGAGGGGTAGATCTGATATGAGGGGAAACTCTGCTGATTTTATCATCCAATCATGTACAAGCTAAAATGCTGTTTTTTTATTTTCCTTGCATGTCCCCCTCGGATTTACAGCGACTGCACTTCCAAGTTCACTTTCAGTGCAATTTCAAGTGCACTTTGCACTTGTAGTTTGCACTTGTAGTGCATAGTGGATTTGCCTTTTGTAAATAACCCCCAATATCTTTTACTTTCTGCTATAATAAATAGCAGATCACAATAAGAGTATATTTGCGCAAAAGTTATAACGTCTACAAAATAGAGGACAGATTTACGGCATTTTTTTAATAATTTTTTTTTTTACTAGTAGTGGCGGCGATCTGCGATTTTTATCAGTACTACGATATTGCGGCGGACAAATTGGACACTTTTTTGGGACCACTGTCATTTATACAGCGATCAGTGCTAGAAAAATGCACTGAATACCGTATAAATGTCACTGGCAGTGAAGGGGTTAACACTAGGGGGCGATCAAGGGGTTAAATGTGTTCCCTAGGTGTGTTCTAACTGTAGGGGGGAATGGGACCGTCTAGGAGGAGAGAGATCGGTGTTCATACATAGTATGAACACACCATCTGTCTCTACACCCCTGAAAGAACAGATCCAGGTTCTCGCTCTGTCACAAGTGATCGCGGGAGCCTGGCGGTCATCGTGTGCGCACCCCCAGTGGCCAAAAGGTGAAGCGACGGTAAGGTAACGTCGTTTCGCCCAGCCGTGCCATTCTGCCGCAGTAAAACTGCGGCGGCTATTCGGCAAGTGGTTAAATAGAGCATGAGGAATTCCTCAGTGTTATAAGAAGCTCTCCCAAGTACTGCCAGAGTGATTGGGGGTTTGGCAGTGATTGGCCGGGCACACCTGTTATGGACTATAAAATGAGTGCTTCAGCACTGCATACTCCGTCCATCTCCCACTTGGCTGGCTACATCTTTGCAGTGGCGTCTCCAGCTTTCATATTTAGGGGGGGGCACAATGGGGGACAGGGACAAAAGTAGGGGGGCAACTATAAAATGCAATTATATATATATATCCTGGGGCCCTTTACTTCGATCCCACATTGGCCCTTTCACATGTTCTGCAGTGAGCTCCCTTCCTACTGTATTGGGGCCCCCCAGGGTGGCAGAAAACAAGAGATATATGTCACCAGCATACTAAGAAAATATGAGGGTCCAAAGCAGTGGGAGAACTATCAGGGTTGCAAAGGTTGTCTTGCCACCAGGCCCTGGTGTTCTGCCACTGTGGGGTTCCCCAGCCCCCTCTTGCTGTCCTGCCCCTGCTGTTGACAGCGCTGGTCTGGCATCTCTTGGAATTTACAGGCTGGTTCTCTTGTCCTAAGGACGGGAGAAATCAGTCTGTTTTTTCAGTAACTGAGAGTCCTGGTGGAGTCCTTCCTGCAACTCGCTCTTCTCCCTGCCAATAAGGATGCAGGGGAAGGATTAGATTGGGCGGCCGAGGTTGTGTAAACGCTCGCATTATGCAGTGTCAGCAGAGGGAGGGGGGAGGAATCACCCGCAGGAGCTGACTGGGGACACTCTCCCTCTTAGACATTGCCTCCTTTGTAAAAAAAAAAAAAAAAAAAATTTTATTGGGGGGGGGGGGGGGGGGGGGTCACATGGTGGGGCACAGCATAATGTTGGGGGGGGTCCTCTGGCCCCCCCCTAGGGACGCCATTGCATCTATGCTGTGTGCAACCTCTCCTGGGGGGACTAATTTGCAATGTTCCATTGCCTTCTGGCTTATCCAGAGCAAAAAGAAAGAACACAAATTCCACTTGCTACACTCCACATTTCCTGACCCAATACAATGGCCAACATCAGTGGATCAAAAAGATCTTGGAAAAATGCTGGTATGTGCTTAAAGCTGACCCACTTTTAAATAAAGATCTACCAACACATGCCAAGATCACCTACTGCAGAACACCCTCCCTAACAAGCTGCCCCACCAGCAAAACATCACTTCAGACCATCACTGGGGGCTT